>NW_020825054.1:1200000-2400000 GCF_003285875.2 Drosophila novamexicana | reverse complement strand
ACTGAAAAGCATTCTGAACTGGACAGTTTCCAGCCGCAATTACAGGGAGGCTTCAAGCCAATTTTCCCAGCTGATTACGTGCATACGGAACAGAAGGACACAAACTCGTACGGCGAAAAGGTGCAATCCACTGAAGATAATAACAGGCCCATCGCACTTGCGCTGGTCGGATCACAGACAACACCCCCACAGACTATAAGGACAAGTGCTACGACTTCTGGTAGCAGCACCACAACTGCCAGCACAACAACAACAACAACAACACCAACAACGCTTATTCCCGACAATACAAATACCTCAACAGCGGAAATTGATAAGAAGGGAGAAACAACTACGAAATCGCCTGTGAATCAAAGTGGGCCAACTATCAAAAAAAAGTCAACCTTTGAAACGAGTCTAGCTGCTCTACTTTTCGGTGATGATGACGAGCTGGGAGATGGAGCACGCAAGTCCTTTGATAACGAAGAAGCATCAGTTAGGCCTATTAATGTGGCTCGCATGGGACCGCGAAGTCTTGTGCTTAGCTAAGTGGCAAGGGAATGATTGACTTCGCTTAGCAGAATTATAGTTTGTAATATTTATTAAAACAAAAAAAATGTATAAAGCTTGTGAGCGAATACTGTTAAATTGCGTAACTACAGCTTAACTTTAGTTGTAAGCTCACAACATGCTAGACGCTAGCCACCAATGAACTTACACTTAAGACTTTTGCGAGTCTGATTCGAAATATACCCGTTTTCGTATTGGACTCCCGAATCGTCGCTATCGAATTACACGCATGTATTCAAATCTACGTACAAACCTCTTAAATGCATACCTAAATACATATACCGAGACGCATACATATTTATTATACCTTTACCTGTAATAATAAAAAATATGCATATATTTTTAAAAATTAAACAGAAATGAAAATTTTAATATGAACTTTTATCGTAATGGGAAGGGATCTTACAGATTGTTAAAACCCTTTTAACCTTTATAAATTCAAGTGCTTTTTGCGATTATTCGCTAACACACCTATGCGTTAATTTTAATTTTATTCATTTAATTTCGAAAAAGTTGATTTATTTTCGAAGATTTTAATAAAAAGTTATTAACATTTTCATGTAAATCGAACATACGATATTTATGTAGGACTATCGTCAATACAAAAATCTTTTATCCTGTCACCACGAGGCGTTAAACAATAGTCCATAACTGTAACAATAATTAATATCATAATTTGTCATCGATACTTCACAACTATCGTTACTTCATTTTGCAATGGGTCATCGGTATCATTTATAAGCATTAAGTATCGATACTATCGCTTTGTTGAAAAGGTTGCGCATTTTGGAAGTGTACCCAGAGCATAGCAATTAATAAAAGTGACGTCATAGCTAAATCTTTCGCATATTCATTCCGCAACATTCCATCCAATCGTTAAGCTCTATTTTGTCACAAGACTTTATTAAATGTAAAATGAATGAATATGTACATATATTAAAATCGATATAATTAAAGCACTTAATAAATGCGTGCACCTTGTTCAACATTTTTATATATGTAACATATAAACTTGAACATATATTTTTCTCTTACGTACATATATGTGTATCTACAGCTTACCTCAATATATTCTTATTAGTTTGTGTTTCTTATTGGTTTTGTAGAACAAATTGTGTAGGGGCAGTCAAAATAGAAAATAAATGTTTTTTTCTTAAAGTGAAACTTAACTATGTTTACTATCGTAATGTTAATCATATTTACAATGTAGATAATAAACTAAACCTTCACTAAATGTTAACATATTTCATTTCTGCATCAGAATCTCGAATCAACATCAGTTGTTCCAATCGTTCGATTCGTAATAGCATATCCTCCTTTTCCTTCTGCACCACATCCATACGACGTCGTAGCTCTTCATTATGTCGCCGCAGCTCGTGCAGCTGCCGACCAATTTCTGACGATGTCGGCAATGGCATCACGTTGGGACCCTTCGTTGTATTGAATTCATTGCCAGTGCGTAAATTCGAACGCATGGGTGCAGTGGCTGAAGGCTTAAGAACAGCTCCATTGTTGGTGGATCCCACAGCAGTTCCAGCTGCTAAGGAGGGGCGCAGTTGAATAGTTTGTACGGTGCCTACTTGCCCACGCAGTGTGCTCGTCGTTGCGGGATTGTGTGTAACTGTTGAGGCTATGACTTCGTTCAGCAACTGCTGCTGCTCATCAATAGCACCGCTGTCAATAGGTCTGGATGGTAATTTCAGCTAAATATAAAAACATCTGTTATAAAATATATTGTCAATAGTAACATGACAACTCACCTGACGAGACTGTAACTGTCGCATGTTAACCAATTTGGTACCATCGGCAAGTTGGCGTACCACTCCAGAGCTACACAATAATATATTAATGTAAATATAATCATATAAAAACACACAAAAACTTACCTTGCTAAGGTTGCAGGTATTTTTTGTAGAGATTTTGGCTGGTCGCAAAGTTTCTTGAAGTCGGTCAACGATATAATTCTTATGTTCTGTAAATAGAAGCACAAGAAAAGTTACAATTTTTCATTGTTATCAAATAACTTTTCGACATGGCAGCAAACAATTAAATAAAACCGGGTCACTTATATACATATTTTTTAAGGACTGCAAGAGTCAAGTAGAGAATGGAAAATGTTATATTACTAACCTTGTTTTTTGTAACACCACCTGCTGGACTAGCTGACGATGACTCCTTTTGCTTGATGACGTTCATCCGTATTTTTTGAGGAGACGAATTTTGGATAGCTTGATTTGTACTGGGATGCAAACTGATTGCGTTGTTCCTTAAGTTATTGTTAATAGATCCGTTTGTACTTTGTTTTACATTTGAACCACGGTTCGTTTCATGCAGCAGCATACGTCCACCCTCTGAGAGCACCAGCTGTCGGCCATTTCGAAGAGCAGTGTTTAGCATCTTTTTCGAAGCTTCATCGTCTAGAATATCGATCAATTTACGAAAAGATCAACTTCCTTGGAATATAAAATATACTACCTATTTGATTGTCTTGCATCATGTCTGCAATACCATGCGTCTTAAGCATATTTAAAGCAGAATTTCCCAGCATGTTAGTGTCTATTAGAAGAAATATTATTTTCACTTGTGATATTAGGGAAAGAAAAACTTACGGCCGCGTAATGTCTCTAAAACATCCATCTTGTCCTCCACCGACATGTCGGCGTCGTCAAGACTTCGTATTGACTTAGACTCATCCATAATAGAATTAACTGCATCGCTGGTTTCTTTCTAGAAATTATGAAAAAATGTTTTTGGACAGAATTGGATGTTTTGAAAAATAAAAATTACATAGTTGTGATACGATTAACATTCTTTATATTATAATATGTCACATACTTTTATACAGCGCACCTTTTGCTATGGGTTGCAGTCAGGAATAATAAGACAAAATTAAATGGACATTTTATTTTGATTCTACCTTGGTTGATTTTTAAAGTATTTAAAATCACTGGCTTTTTGATAAAAGTGTGTCGACAAGGTACTTACCTCTGTCTCCTCGTTGAATTTGCGGTTAGCCTGAGACTGGCGAGCAGCTTCCAGCTCCGCCAAAATATCTGCCTGTTCAGTTAGCACGGCCAAGGCGATGGGGGTTTTGCCAAATTTGGAGACTAGTGTTACGTCTGCCTGACTTTTAAGAAGCATGCGTACAATACTCTTGTGCCTTTTCTCCACAGCCCAGTGCAGCGGTGTCATGCGAAGCTGTGCAACAAGAATAACTCAGTTCAAAAGCCAATCCAGGCCGTAATTAGCTGGCTCTCACCATATCACGTGCATTCACGGCACACCTCAGCGCCAGAAATAGGCTAACAATTCGCTCGTGTCCGAAATAGCAAGCTAAGTGGAGTGGCGTTCGGTCCACTTTTGTCTTTGCCTCCATATTGATGCCGCCTTGCAAGAGAATTTCGCAGATTTCCAGCTGATTGTTCATCGCAGCGAAGTGAAGCGCCGACATACCCAGCTAAAATTGGAATATTGCAGTTACATTTATATTATTATACTATTATGTGTTTGACTCACCCAGTCTGATGAAAACGGAGCGCCATGAGCAAGCGCAGTCTTTACGCCAGGAACATCGCTGTCTCGAGCACATTGTAAGAGTTGCTTTCCCAAATCAACGACTGTTGTTGGCCCGGGCCCGTTGCCCTTCTTTAATAGAAGCTCACCCTCGGTGCGCTACGGTGTTTATTTTATAGTTGGAAAACTTTAGAATATGCTTTATTACTTACAATTTTATATTTTTTTAGTAAATTGGATAGCTGCTGGTTGACGGATTGCGCCTCCATTGCCACACTGCCATCAGCGCGCAATGTGGCCACAACTTTGCTGTTTCCCGTGGCTCCAACAGCGCTGTGCATTTTAGCTAGCAAACACACTTTCAACAACACATGCGACGTTTAAATAACATTACAAATTGTCAATATTTTTGGTAAAGTACAATAAATGCTAACAATTTATATTGATCATCTGTATTATGTGCGAGAGTGGGAGAATACGATCATCCATTTGTTGATCTTCTATCGATATGAATATCGATGTTTACAGCGTCCTCTATTTTTAGCAGTGTTCTCTGGCTACTATACATTGGCACCCTCTTACTTAACATAGCGTCCTCCACTAGGCTTACTTGGTACTCCGCTACCGATAATCATAAAAAGTATCGATATATACCAATATCAACTCTTCAGATATTTACCTTCAGCAATGTTAACGATTGATGGTAATGTTAAAAGTTAGGCAGAAGGAAACACTCGTTAGCAGACCTGTTCCGCGAGTATGGGCTCTCTGTTGTTCGACGGGTAAACGACAAATAACGGCATTTTTTGTATAAAAAATGTTAATTACCCGTTTTAAAAATAAAAATATTTGATATCTTGCATTTTCTACATACCGGCATACCCATATATTTAGCGATTTGTAGTTTATATGATTATAAATAATAATGAATAAAAAGATTAATTAAGCAAACGAGCTGCCAGTCTCAATTTGCGCGGAAGCAGCCTGTACGCTTTCGCTTGTTGTTGATTTTGAATCTGCGTCAAAATCTGGATTGTGAGTTGGTAACGGATTCGCCGTCCCGTTAAAGTTTTTCAACTTGCGGAACCAGTTGCTTAGACGGCGAAGACTCAGCGACCAGGCTGAAGATGATATGAGCATCTGCCCAGACCCATGGCTGGTACTGGCAATATCATCGTTCCACTGTGCGCAAGAGCGATAGGTTGACTTGACCGTGAACTCCGCTCCTGAATTGTCACCACTGGAGGATAAGCTGCCCATTGTGTGTTCACAATCTGGGTACTCGTATTCCGATTGGTCAGAGAAGTCACCCGGCTGTTCCTCATCGAATTCATTAAACTCAAATCCGGTCATCTCGGAAACTTCCAGAGTCTTGCCACTAAACTGTCGCTCCAGGGCAAGCGCATTGAGAAAGGCATGTTTACGAATGGCGGAGCGAAAGCTAAAGTCGTACCACTTCTCCCGTGACTGGCAATAGAAGCGTAGCATGTTCTTGACAGTGGGCCCAAACATGTTTCCATCCTGCATGTTCACGATGCGACAGCGATCCAAAAAGATGCGTCCCCTATAGATGAACTGGCTACGCTTGATGATATCCCGTTTGCAGTATATCAGCTGGTTATCAAATAGAAACAAGGTGCAACTGCTGTTCCACATGTTCTGGTTTTGGCGCATGGCGTCCCCCTGTAAGAAGAAGCGTGTGCTGTGCAGGCTCAGCAGTGGTCCTTTAAAGCTCTGGAAACTGCCCTGAAGCCGTGCAAGAATCTCGCTTTGGCGTCTACCCTCGTTTACAGCTTCAGTGATGCCACGCATCTTCTTAAGCGCCATTTTAACGGTGGAGTGCGTATCAGGAATATCAAACTGGAGCACATCAATATGTTCATAGTCTAATATATCAGTTTGCACACCAAGCTTATTCCCGTTATTCTTCAAAGCATTCCTAAGTAGTTCGTTGAGGTGCAGAGGATAGCGACAGATGCGCTGCACTGGCGCTAGCAGATGCGCAGATAGCGGTAGTTTGGCCAGGTTATCGGATTCGCGGCAGCTTTGCGATTTATTGATTAATAATTGATTAATGGATTTTGCAGCTCAAATTGAAATGGGCAAAAACTCACTTCTCCAGGATTGTGCGAGCTTCCGTGATGCGTTCGTAGGTTTCGAGCTCGACAAGAGCACGCGAATAATCATTGCAGTAAGATAAATAGCATAGAAATCCTTTATGCTAGTGGCAGGAATTTCACTTATATAGAAAATTGCTATTATTTGACGGTACACACTCACCATCTTTAGAAACACCTTCGATATTTGATTCTGCTCAATGCCTTGGCGCAAAGCTTCCAAAAACATTCGCTGAAATTTGTATATGGCCGTTATATTTGAAAATATGAGCCCTATGCTGCTGGCAGAGAAGATGTCGAGGCGGTTGCTCATGGCAGGCAAATAGCTTGAGATAGAAGTGGAATGGTTATTTGCTTGGAGACTACAACCGGTGACTCACCCGTTGCAAATGGCAGACAGTAGCTTCACGTAATTTATTTCCTTTTCAAGCAGCTCATGTATAGCAGCGAGCCGTAATGCATCGAAATTTTCGTGTTGGCAGGACGAATGGGCCAAAAACAGAGATGGCTCGATGACTTTGGGTGTGATGTTTTCCTGATTCTTCATTGTCGTGATAGTCTTGGTTTTGTTTAAATCTCTTGGGATTACCATGTTCACAATGACCGAAGACAATCTATTTAACGACTGTGAGCAGCAATACGCATAAAGCTTTGACAAATTTCAGAATCGAGTATTCTATAGGACTAGCATGCTCCCTACTAACGCATCCAGGTCTCCAGGTTCCCAATTCCTTTGACAATGTCTCGTTTGAAGTTTCCCGCTCCAAATGCAGCTCTTGCGGAGCAGCCACTTCCGCATAAACGGGATAACAGCTGTAGGATAAGTTCATGTGCATCAGTTACGCATGACTCATCGATAGCCAATTAATGCGATTGTGCGTACGCGTTAAGAATTTTCAGCTATATTACATAATTTTACCCAGGAATTTAGAAACAGATTTTGACAAGCGTTTTCTAAAAATTAAATTTTCAACAGTTTTTGTTTAAATACATAGCCTATGTATATCAGGAGCGAAGACTTGTGACCGTCTATGTTTAAGTTACGACTTGAATCGTTCGTGGACGGGATAAAGTTTCGATTTGATATTGCCTTATTTACGAACCGATCATTCCTTTAGCTGATATTGTAGTAGTACCATCCGTCTGACTCCAACATAGTTGCTGCACGCAACTGACTTACTGATCAGGTATTCTACTTCGAAGTCCCTGAATCGACGGTGTTTCGTGAAAATAGAATGTAATATAATAGAGGAGTAAAGCTTACCAAAACAAGTTCCTAAAGAACCCTACTTCTACCTGTTTAAATTGTTATTACACCGTAAACTTTCCGACTGCGAAGCTTTAAGTGCTTTAATTGTTGAAGTACTTCTTAAACATATACTTTTGCAGTCAAAGAATTCTTCGGGTAACACGAACAATTTCTCAAATATCTCGATTATCGATCAGGTGCATCCTGATATTTCCAGAAAGCGGCAGATAGTACTTAAATTTGCAACCAATAAGTATTATAGCTCTTGATATTCCTTAAAAAATCAGTTCAGTTTATGTTGTAATGATAATTTATAATACACATTATCTATTTGGGTACTTCATGTTTATTTTTAATTTTATAATGTAATTTGGAAATTTTAAATGATTTTTATATTCAGTGCAGTGGTCGCTTAGAAATTATAACATCTCGAAATTACAGCTGCGTATTTTAATTCAAAGAACGTATTTTAAACTAAAATTCGAATTCCTATTGTGGTTTTGATTATTTTAAACACTTTTCAAATTGAGTATTTTAGTAATTTTAATTTATGCTTTTTCGCATAAACATAGGACTCCCAAATGAATAATGAAGCAAACTAAAATCAACCTAAAGCGTTATAATTTGCGAATCATTATAATTTGCAAGCGATCACAGTTATTAAATATCTTGTCGATCGAGTTTATTAAATTAACTGTAGAAAAATGCAACCTTTATTTTATAATATTTTTAGCTAAATTACTTTTAGGTAATTATAATTATCATACACATCATTTGTTTTATGTTTAAGCCGTACATACGAGTACTTTTTGATTGAAATTAACACTTCAAGTGTCTAGCTATTAGTTTATGTTCATTTGAATTTAATTTGATTTTTGCCAGTATTTTGATAGCTTAGTTACTATAAAGTAAGAAAAATGTTTGGCTATATAAATATAGGAATATATTTATATAAGTATATATCCGTACATATACATATATGAGGACTTTGGAGGGCGAAAGCGAACAGATATTTTAATGTAATTCCCATATCTACGTATATTCATATTTGCTGCATATCTGATCAATATGATTATTGGCATTTTATAAATAAATATGAGTCTGTATTGTTGGAAAGTATTTTAGTTGCTTTAGTAATTAATAAAAAACCCTATAAATGTTGGAATTTCAATTTTAATCGTTCAGACATGCGAATAGTAAATTTGTTTTGCATTTAGTTTTGTGAATAGCTGAGTGAATTAATGATAAATGTTTAGCTTATGCAATAATTTCTTATAAAATGAATATGCGTGACGACTTAGCGATATTTTCTAATTACAGTCATAAGTTCTTATATATATGTACAAGTCGATGATTATTATGTTTGCGTAATGAAATGCAATACAAGACCGAGACAAGACAGACAGACAAATACAGTCAAAGGCATTTACACTTTTACTTAAAAGCTAGACAACATTCACTTTGGCCTAACATAATATAATAGAATAATAACATTGCCACAACGCATAATGAACGATTCTGGCTACAATAACAGTTATTGTTTTGATTTCGTTTTATATACATATATATAAAATTTTTCTTTAAACATACTCTTTTGGTTTATCAGATCGGCATTTTAGATTTTCATAAAAAACCGTTCTCACAAAATGCCATTCGTATAATATTGATAGCCATCGTACAGTTTGGTTGATAGGCTCTTCAGTGAGTCCTGTACAAGCTGTTCCACCTTGCGTTCCATTTCCTGTTCAGTTAAATTCATGTGAAAGCGTTTTCGGAGATTCTGTACTGTGCCGGAACAGCCATTCTTAAAGCACGGCAATTGTGCATCTAAAAGGGAAATCAGAAAACAAATTTCTTAAAAATGTTTCCAATATTCTTTTCATTCCTACATACTACTGCGCATGATTTCCACAAAGTTTATAATACGATCCATATGCTTGCGTGCAGACATCATGCCGACGAGAAGCAGACGATTAAATTCCCGCCAATGCACGGATCCGGTTCCGCCCATAACATCGACAAATTCATGTGTAAGCTTAAAGGGTGATTGCTCGAAACCTGCAAGAGCCAGAATAAAATGAATATTATCAGATGCAATACATTATATTTTCAATACTTACCCAAATTTTTGGGAGATATGCTTAGAATGAAGCCGAAGTCTATGTGTATTATATGACCATCCGAATGAAAGAGTATGTTGCCATTATGCCTATGGAATGCAAAAGGCAAATCGGTATGTAAAAATAGCTTCCACATAATCCCATTGCACGTGTCAACACTTACCTATCCTTAACCTGAAGCAGATAGGAAATCAGACAATATGCCGCACAACTCTGCACGAAATTCTTTTGGGCTTGACGAAAACTGTCGCCTGTTGGTGCTCCATATTCGTCAATAAAGTAATCTCGCAAAGATTTGTTTGAGTTCTTTTTGATTTGGTGCAGCGAAACGGTGTTCAGTATAGGCTCAATCAGACCACTGTCATTCGACAGGCAGATTATCTTATATGGCCGAACCCACAAATCCACATGCTCTTCCTCCCAAATAATCTTAAACATCTTTAAAAGAACAAAAAAAAAAAAACAATTGAAAGAGTAATCATTGTAAACGGATAGTTAAGTTCACTTACCTGCAATAGCTGCGTGGCCATCAGTTCTTGCCGCAAATCATCTCCACATTTGACAATGGCCGACAACAAGCGCCAGTTTGATAAATGGCCATAGGGCGAGGATTCGCGAATGAGTTTCTCCTTTTCATGCCAGGGCTCCTATAAGGGATAAGAAATATTAGATCGGCACCTGAAATGCATACTTTTTGGCTGTACAAACCTTTAGAGCTGCCGCCGATGGATCCTCTGGATCATTGCTGAAGGATTTTGTATTCTCGCAGTTCAAATTGTTGCAGTGTCGCGTGCGCACATCACCAATATTGAAGACAATTGGTTGACCTATGTAGACAGATTTGTTAATAGTAACTAGGCCGCTAAAGATTAATATTTCACATTTACCCTGATCTCTGGAGTCGCATGAGTCCATTGACATCTGTGAAATGGCGTCCCTTTCGCTGATCTTGCGCATATACAAGTACTGCGCCGTGATCTGGTCATCCTCCTGCGACCAGACATCATCCTCATTTAGCTGTAGCCCGCCCAATGATAGCAGATGATGGCTGTTGTTGCCATTGCAGCAATTATAGGTGCCCGGCTCGCCACAGCCACCCTCCGCATGCAATTCAGTATCCTTTTTACGGCGGCAGCTAGATCCATGATGAGTGCTACTACAGCTGGAAGTGCGGCTGCAGCTCTGATGTGTATTCAGGCAGGCTCCCTCTAAGTGCTCCTCGCTTTTTGTGTGTCGCAGCGATGGCATCATTTTAGGAATTAGCGTCGATGTGTAAATATCTGGCACTTCCACCACCTCTACATAGATGATGTACGGGGTTTTGTCCTTGGAGTTGAGCACAGCAGTCTTCTCCTCTGTGATGCGCACCACGTGATGCGGAATATCCGAGTAGAGCGGCAGCCAGACACGAGCGGGCAAATTTTTATTGATCAGATTTAGAAACATGCGCAGTGCCGAAGTCTTCTCTGCCTTTGAGGGTAACGAGATCAAATTCTTGCCCACATTCATAAGCGCCTTCATGAATTCTTTCTGCGGCGCTGTCTTTGGTGCGCCGCAATTGCATAGCGTACGCTGTCCCAGAAGACCATTCACCTGTCCACGCACCGTCTCAAAGCAGGTGCACCCATTATCGAAGGCAAGACCCGAACTCAGATCGCCGAGAAACAGTTTAGCGGTTGTTGTGGGCATCGTTTGTGTGGTGTACGGCGGCTGCTGGTACATCCGATGCGTTATGCTGAGCGTGTGTGGGCTGCGGGAGTCGGCGAGCAGCACTGTGGCATCAGATTGGGAGCGGTGATGGGTTTTCTTGACGAGCGCTGTAGATGGACCTTGGCCATCATCAGGCTTAGTTTGCTGCTTGTTCTCCTTCTTGGGAAATATCTCTTTCATGAGCGCGAGCTTGGACTTACGGCTGTTGCTGCCATTGCCCAGCGAATCCACCTGATAGTTGTACGCCTCCAATAGCCACAGGCACTTGAGGGAGAAGTCCACGGACTTGCGACAGCGAATGGTAAGATAGGGATCCAGCACTTCGGCTAGTTCATCCATTTGAATATACATTAATATCAGCTGTGGTATATAGAGATCCACTTCTTGGTCCGCAAAGCTGAAGATCTTATTCCCAATGAAACTCAACACACCCGGCTCCTTCGAGTAAAACAAATAATGCACAGCAAAGTGAATATTGAATACGGGCGATTCAAAAAACCGCAACAGGCCACTGGGACCACGCTCCGAGTTCTGCAGCGGACCTGTTGTCGGAGCCCGGTCGCTGATGAAATATTTTACCACGCCCGGCACTGGCATTTTCAGTTGGTGCAGCGAGCTAATGGAGGAGCTCTTCGGTAGCGTCGCATCGTGACTGGCATCACCAGTGTCTACTCCCGGTAGCCGCAGGCTAAGCGTGCGCTCCTTAATCTTTACATCCATACCAGTATCCCACGTGGACACAACTTTAGTGGCGTCGATCGGCGCTTCTGTGGTGGGTGTTGTTGTGTTAGCAACAGCTGCGGCAGCAGCAGCAGCAGCTTTCTTGCTGGAGTTGGAGCTGCGAAGGCTAAAAAACTCTTTCTTTTTGGAAATATCCGTGGGCGATTTTACCAGATCCTGCGACATTTGGTCTGTACTGCTTGGCGCGGTGTTCGCCAAAGATTTCCCCTTTAATATGTCCTGTAATTCGCCAGTTTTCTGCTTGGCCGCATTCTTTTTCTCATGGTTCTCAATGATGCTTTGCGCCGTGCGGAAAATAGCGTTTTTCGTGGCGCCGAAAAAGTTCTTAAATAGCACTTGATCGTTCTTGCTACTCTCAGTGGGCGTGGCAATGGGTGTGGGTGTGCCAGCCGGTGTCATTGTGGGCGTATTTGCTGCTGGCGCCATACTGTTATTGGGCATGATCTGTGTTGTGGGCAACGGCTCGTTCTCCCCCTCATTCTCGTCTATCAGCGGCGCGCTGGGCGCCATGCCGAGCTCAGTGTTAATAGCAGCCTGTGACATGTTCATTACGCGATAACGCATCCTATCATCCCCATCGTGTTCTTCCTGATCCTCCAGCTGTTGCTGCTGTGCTGCCGCTAGCTTGGCTTGTTCCCGTTTTTGTTGCTTTTGCTTACGCGAGGGTCGCAGTGTACGGCAGTCGAATTCGTTGGCGGCATGCGACGGAAAGAAATATAGATCCGGTTCCATTATATTGTATTCTTCGTCCATGGATGTTGTTTCCAACATATCGATGCATTCCGCCTCGCCATCCGCGTCGGCATCAGCATCCATTTCACCCGAATCGAGCGATTCATGTGAGTGGCATATGCGATTCAGAGATATTTGGTCCGACTCCGATCCACATATGATGCCTGACGTGATGAAAGGGGTGAAGGGTAGGGTGTATAAATAATTATGCTCACATAATGTTCAATAAAGAAAATAACATGGAATCTTGACTTTACATGTGTCAAAAATTCAAAAATATTTCCATTCGGAGATATCTTCAAAATATTTCAATAAACCTACCGGAATCATCAGATCCAAGGCTAGTTAGATCCTCACGTTTCTTGTAGCTGCCTGTTCTGCTGCAGCTGTTGCTGCTGCCAGCATTGCCATCGACCGTATCCTGGGCAGCCGTCGTCACCGGCTCGTTTGACTTGGGTCGTGTACGTAATGTTGGACAGGACTCAACTGAACGGAAAGAGCACAGTTACAGAGTTAAACAAAACTTGCATGTCCGCCCGCTGTATATACTTACTAACTCCATTGGGATTATAGTGGTTCCTTTGCACGTGGAGTGTGACTGCAGTTGTTGGTGGATCCGTTGCTACCGTGACATTGGCAACGGTTCCAGAGCCCGGCACTGAATTATTATTGTGTGCAGCAGTAAGGGCTGGCATTGGCGGGGATGTGGCAAGTGCGGCCGTTACACTGGCCGCAGTTGTTGCAATTCTCGAACACATATTGGTGCTGAGTATTGTTGATGGTGAGCAAAATGTGGTCTCACTCTCGGCATTGGGCGAGGAAATCTCGACCTGTAGGTGTAAAAATGTTCATTTAACAATAATAACAACTTTTTCACAAAAGCATTTTTACTTTTCGGCAGCTCCGAAAATGTCAAGATAACAAAAAACAATTCAATAATATAAAATGCTATCTCAAAACGTTGCAGTCGAACTTTAAACAATAACAGCATTCACGAGAGTTGCGCGCGTGTCTGTGCTGAGCAAATAGGTTCGACGAAATAAGTGTTCGTGTCACGAAAAAACTAAAAACCGACACGCACTCAGCTCTAGTACAAAGCATACTCTCTCTCTCTCTCTCGCTCTCTCTGAATATCTTAATTTACACTGTTTTTGGCTCTCGATGTTGTGGAGAGTTCAGTACAACTGGCGTTAAGTATTTCTTTTTATTTTGTCGCTCTTGATAAACACAAATGTAAACATAAAGAGTGCAAAAAAATAAAAATGTTACTTAACATGCTACGAACATACATACATATATGGAGCACAATTTGTACGCGTGCACTAATGCAAAAACACACACTCTGTAAATATGTATATGTATCCAACTCCGTAACTTTCCAAATTCAGGTGCGCCCACAATTTGCAACATTATTCAAGTATTGTAGGCGGGGGTTGATTGGGGCTTTGCATCTGAAAATTTCTAATATTACTCACCTCGGGAATGCGCTGCAGGGCGCTGTCCAGACTTCGATTGCGATGATGTTGGGTGTGATTGATACGAGTGTTGGTCACTTGAGAAACGGGCGGCAGCATAATGCCCATTGATCTACAAATGTAGGAAAATAATAAATTTTATCAGCATCTACTGTCTGTAATTATTGCCAAGCAAAAACTTGCCTGCACTCATAACATGGAAAAATGATTAAGGTAATTACTTTCTTACTACGATTGCCTCGTCGATGTTGTGTATGCCAAAGAAGGAGGCGCACTATACATATAGCTATGTCTCTTAAATAATACATTTTTCGTAGGTAAAACGCAAAACAATATATATCAAAACACTAAAAACAATGACAATGAGAGTTCTCTAGTATTCGGTGCCTGACTAAGAAATACCCTGTATGCACTTTCGAGTATCGGTAACAATAGTCAAATAAGTACTAAGTACCTAAGTACTCAAAATCCAGAAAAGTTATTCTTTTGCACCAATTTGGTGAATGGTCTTTATAATCTGCAAAATATACACAGGCACAACTCAAGCTTATAGTTGATATTCATTTATCAATCTTGCACAGAATATATCAGAAGCTATCGAATAGTTAAAATGATTTTTATTAGAAACGTAAATGTAAACCGACCCACTTGTATGGAGATTACAATAATCTACCTTTAGGTTCTGGATCGACGCGTTCGGACGAATATACAACAAGCTCAGTTGATGATCCTGATCAAGTATGTACTTTATGGCTTCCTGTTTGTAACTTACATTCCAACAAATACAATATACCCTTTTTATTGTTTATCAATGGGTACAGGGTATTAAAATAAGGCACGCGAGCCCATATAAATGCAGTAGCAGCCGCAGAGAAGAGAGAGAGAGCAACAAGTGCTCGCTGTACGAGTAGATTCGTGGAGACCCTCTGGCAAACTGCTGCTGTTAGAGCCAGTTTCTGTTTTACCATTTTAACAGCCATGTTAACAGCAGAAAATATTGCTGGTTACTCAAAATGGAACGTTTATGCTCAAAGTTCTCACAACATTCAGCCGCTTTTGACAATTTGCACAAAAACTACGTATTGCTATTGATAATTTTTTATACAGATAATAACAAAAAAAAAAACAGTTGATGGTGTGTCATTCGCACTCTGTGTTTATCACGAAACAAGCCAAGCGAAACAAATACAAACAAAAACAAAAATAAAAAGAACTAACTGTTTGGTATGCCGAAGATGAAATACCCTTGTCCGCACTTATCAGATATGTCCCTATTGTTATAACTATCATTGCACTTTTTTATTAAATATTTCAATAAATATATGGGATTCCGATATGGATATGATTTTATATAAAGATTCATACTTAGGAATAAGTATTAAGACATCATTTTTCTAGCGGCTGTTCCCATAAGGGCTATAGATATATATGTATGATACAGTATTCGAAATAAACATTTGACTAGTGTAATTGGTAATCGGAAAGTTATCTTCGAAACCACCAGAGAACTTTATTTTCGAGCGTTAATTTCTATTGCAGTTAAATGTTTAAATAATCTGAGCCGATCAATTCTGATTGCTTTTATTTATCTATTCAAATTGATGCATGGAAATAGACAGGATCCTATCCGTTACACCCTTAGAGGGGAAATCGCAATACCGTCGAGTAGAACGTGCTGGGGTAAAACTTAAAGACTCACCTGAAATCTAAGCTCAAGTTTCTTTGGTGAGTTGAAATGCGTTTTGGTGGTATACCGCCCGTCTGGGCTCCAGTTAGTCCAACGCCAGTTGGCATCACGCTTAAATTCGGGCGACCATGCACGGAGGGCATGGATTGATTGAATCCACGGCTGAGGCTAAGGCGAGGTTTCGTGTAGCGCACGTGCTTGGGCGTGTTGGCCGCCGAGCTGATGGTTGGCGTTGAAGTTGTGGAGAGGCTACACTTGTTGCCAATGCCAATGCTGCAGTTTTGAATGCTGAGGGGCAATGTAACGGGCGGTGCTTTAAGGAACGCAGGCACATAATCGTCATGACCTTTTGTCAACACGGGCGATGCAAGCGACGGCTGGCAGTCATTTTCACTATTTGTGGTGCACTCAGCGAGTGGCTCCTCCAAGTGAAGGGACGACAGCGTTGTGGTTGACGTTGAGTGTGGCTCACAATTGGTCGATGATGTGCTGGTCAAAGATACGCTAGAATCCTTGACAGGATTGGGACTGCAACTGGAGCTGGTCTGTGGGTTGGCGCCCACCACCGTCGGACTGTGCACCACGGTACTGTTGCTGTGTTCGCTGGAGCTGCTTGTGCTGTTGCAAGCGGCCGTCGAATGATCCGAATTGTCATCTTCATCCGGCGACGTTGGACTATGTAGGTCGCAAGGCAATGCGTAGATGTCCATGTTGCCATTTTCAGCCATCAACATATTGGAACTACTGCTGGTTAATCCGTTCATCTTGCCGTTCATATTGTGATCAGATTGCGGTGCATCGGCACTGGACAAACGGACCTTAGCGGGTGCACAATGATCGACTACATCAGCGCTTGCGGCAGCTGCATCCACCGCTGGACGGAAGTGCAACTTATCGCTGCTCTCCAAGAACGAATTGCTGCTGCGCATGTGGAGATCATCGGCGGCAACGGCTACAACCGGTGACAGCATTTTGTTGGCAGTCTCAATTTCACGTATTTGTCGCAGGTATTGATAGCCGTTGTCTTGGGCCACAGGCTTCTTTCTGATGCCGCCTCCAACGCTGGCTATGCTTAGGCCAACAAGGCCGCCGTTTTGCTTACCGTCCGTTGTTGCAACATTGGACGTAGCTGCCACAGCTGTTGGGCCGGTCGTATTGCTCTTCTTGGTCTTAAACGCTGAGATGACGGAGTTCATATTTTTTTTGGATTGCTTTTCAGTGTTAGGAAGTAGGGAGTCTTGAGAGTCTCAACGTTCAGAGTGAGATTGTTCAGTCTTAAGACTTTTGATTAAGTGCAGGTTCCTTTAAATGGTTGAATTTAAACTCAGATGTTGAATAACCGGCTCCATTGTTAGCTGCTGTTGCTCGATGAGAAGGTGTGCCATGAACTCATGTATGAATTGGGGTATGAATATAATGGTTGATGTGTATTTAAGTCATCCACTCGCCGAATGCTTTGAGCGGCTGCGTGAAATCAGCATATTTAGGTTCGCTGCAAAATACAAATATAATAAAATTGTGTTAATTGGTATTTTGTTATTAATTGTAGACAAATTTCAGTGGTTTTTTATACACTCAACCCATTGAAAATTTGTATGAAGTTTTTATGCAAATGTAATAGGTACAATGAAGTAGATTCAGATATCCCATAGATATCAGGATGACGAGCTGGTATGTACATAATTTTGTATGCAATATACAAGGTGTAAAAAATTCAAAAAGCTCTGATAACGAACTTTAACAAATATGCATTCCAATACATGATGCGGGAAAGGGAGTACAGGTTTCCTGTGTTTCAGAATGTTTGTTACGGCAACTTGTCTTGGATTTGGGGTATCTCATGACGGCACTCCCGAAAAGAGTATACATACTTTTATTTTTCTCATAAACCTACATGAAACTAAACTTTTTATTTTGCAACTAACCCCTCCCTATCTCCCTCCCATTGCCACTCCATTTGTTTTTACTGAATTGCCATAATCATAACAGATATACAACTTTTCTCTTAATTCCCAGCTATACGAATAAATATTTATGTATATGTGCAAAAAAAATCTCTGGCCCATACCAAATGCAAATCAATGACGGCAAAACCTCTGTATAAATACATTTCGTACGTATTAAACTGTAGACAGTCAAGTGGCCTTGGCAATATATAAATGTATGAGACATTCAAAAATATATGTACGTATGTATGCATGTATACATACATACATACATACATATACATAATAAAAGCGATTTATCAGTGGTCAACATTTTAAGCAAACTTGCTATTCACTGATAATACCGAAAGATATTCCGGTTATTTAGCACTATATTGGAAAAATTGAGTGCTGTTTAGGCACAGAGTATTCCAAACATTTGTTTATATTTGAAATTTCAGTCGTCGCAAGAATTGACAACTCGGCAACACGCTTTCTTTGCTGTCGAGTGTTTGACAGCGGAAGATATAGATTCTTAAATAATTGTGTATTATATCATAAGTGCTACAAGACGATCTTATTTCGACTAACAGTTAGTCAGTTTGTATAAAATGGTTTTAATATGTTCTACATTTTTAATCCAACCGAGCATGATTGTTTCAATATATTTAGAATCTGAATCGGAATACCATCTGCGAAATTGCCGATCTGACTAGGAAAATCTATTTTTAATGGTGTTACACATTTTATGGGAAATCACGAGGCCCGCTTAGACAGCATACAAGTTAAGGGGTTCCTCTCGTCAAAAACAGCAACAACAAAAAGTAATAATAATTAAAATTGAGACAGGCAGTAGAGTGGAGGCAGTAGCGCCACGCGCATTTTATTATTTTAAGAATGTAATCTTTTTAATTAAATTAAATATAACAAGAAAATACATGGAACGCTAAGCCAGCAGATTAAGTTCGCACCCTCAGTTGACCTTTCGACTATCAAAACTGTCCATTGTCTACTTGCCACCACGTGTGAAAGATGACCTTCTGACTTTGTGTGGCGGCGCATATCAACCTTCAGTTTACAAATTGTAAGGGGAACAGGTCAACTTTATTATACCCTCGCTGGTTAATGTTTTATTTAAAAGCTAAAATTAATTGATTGAGTTTATGAACTAAATGTCACATATGCCACGATTCTTTTTGCAATTGTCTTTAATCTTTGGCATAGTTGTTGTTCTTACCACTTCCCGAACAAACATTTACTATGTTTAAATAATCCAAAGGTGTATTCAGATCATATTAATTAAATTTTCAATGAGTATTAGCAAGGCAATCGGAAAATGTTTAAATTTTATACTGTCTTTTGCGTAAATCAAACCGTTCTTTGGATTTTAGGCAATATATTTTACCCCATCTTTCATATCGACTACATCAGCACTAAAAATAAGTAAGAGCATTTCCAGAGAACCCATAACTTAATGGATTATTCAATTGCTTCTGAACAGCTCCACTTGAGAAAACACTTTTCTTTGGTCGTGGGAAGTCGAATACATATGCGTTTGTGACTCTCATCGGTAATATGAGCTATTGAGTTGTAGGAGACCCAATTCTCATATCATAAAATACATATTTAAGTTTTTTTCTGATTTTTCTTTTAATGAAATGTAATTTTGTATATGTGTTAAGCCCCTTTTATTTGATAAGCCATACAATAATATATATCAATTGCAGTCTTTGTTAGTTTTCTAAGTGAACCCTGACATGTAGGAAAGTAAACAACGAGGATCCTGAATCGAATCCAAGGCTAGTGCATGGAGGCTGTGTGACAACCCGAACACACATGCCACAGACAGCGCACTTATAATCAATGTGATAAAAGCAAGAATATTATGAGGTTAAATTCAATATTTATCAATATTATGAAAATCAAAGGATGTATATATATGGTCTGAGATTCCTGTGTGTTAAAACATTTTCTTATTTTTCCATTTTTTATGGGTTCAGAGTAGGGGAGAGTTAACTTGTTGGTTAGTAATGCACTAATGTAATAATAATAAAAACTATATTAATTCTCTGCATAAAATCACACGCAACATATTGATGTTGCTCAAATATATTCGGAGAACTCAAGAAATATAGGATTTCGCTTAAAGTGCATATAGGCCTGCTTTATGTGAGTCGGTCAACTTGCATTTCCCTAAATCATTGGCTTTTTCTAGTTAAAACGTTCTTGAATTCGTCGTGTAATTACAATAGTTTCACTAAGTTGTCTCAGTCAAGCAATACCTGTTTACGACTATCTCATTTCAAGGCAATCGGAGTTGTTAGTTTGGCTTGCCGTATGGTCGCTCACCTGTCACATATCCATATGCCCATTAAAAGAGTCGGCGAATTAAGCAACAAGTGCGACGACATTCGGCATGTGTTCGACGGGCTTGATGTTGCAAGCACGCGCTGAATAAATTTGATGCTTTTTAAATAATTACTGATGAACTTGATCCAATTAAGAGTCAAAGAGTTCAACAACTGTACTAAACAATGCCAAGAACCAAATAAATAAACACTAGAAATCTCAACAAAAATACATAGGCGAAATTCTTTAAATTGACTTCTCAATGAAAACTTATAGACGGACATGGCTAGAGCAACTCAGCATCTCGTACAATAATATATACAGACTATTTGATGGGTTCCTCCTGTTTGATTTATACACATATTTGCACAGCTTTATAATACTCTGTTTACCTATTTGGTGGGCACGGGCATATAAGTGAAGAGCAACAAAAATTGACCCCCGAACCTGCTACATTCTTAAATTAATCGTCACATCAATCAGTCAAGGCCCCCGAATCACAAACAAACGAAAACAAGTTTTTTTCTCGATTGGACATCGCAATCCAGAGACAACCAGAGCTACCCGGTTCGTGAAAGTCGTCGGTCTGGCAAGAAAAATTACTCGAAGTTGACCCCACAAAATGCACCGTCCGTGGTTACATGCATCGCTGCTCGACACCCCACACGAAACGAGAGTGTTCGAGTCGTAGATACCAAAGGGAATACTCTTAACCAACCAATTGGTTGTATAAATAGTCGTGAATTAGAAATGCGAAAGTCCATAGAGACAACAAAACCCTTTCGAAAACTGATTAACTTGATAAAAATGAATTAATACACTAAGTTTAAAGTAATAGAGCATATCCGAAGGTGCAGATACCATATACTTGTAATGGGTACATGGCTTTCGAACTCTCTCGAACACAAATCGTTTAAATAAAATTGAAATAATTGTCTTATAGTCGGGACGATTGGATTAGCAGATTTCTTACATATCCTCTTTGCTTAATAGTAATAGTAATGACAGCCGGTTAAAGACAGATTCCGAGATATATTCTTAGAGAAAAGCAACACCTGCCCCAGCACAAATTAACTGAATAAAATTGAAGTTTCTTGCCTTCTTCCAGAAACTGGCGCCACACACAGCAGAGATACCCTATGTTCCCATTAACAGGGTATCCACAAGGAAACCAACATTAAGCGAATAAAATTAAAAACAACCTTTTGCGGTGCAAAATTTCCAAATGGAATCGTCTAGGAAGTGGCACAACATCAACTTATCCATCTCCCCAACTGCAAACCCAACTGCAACTCCAGCCAAGCTCAGAAAAACCAAACAAGTATATATTATTACAACATGATAATGCTGTATGGACTTCCTGTCCGGACTGTGCAAGCGACCGACTACTTATTGCGGCCACTGTGGATCGAATTGTTCTCATGCTGATTTTGTTGTGTAAGCTTCCCGTTTTACCTCGATAACATTGCCTGACGAGTTGACTGGCTTCTCTCTGTTTAGTTATTCAAGTCATGTCTTGCTTGGTAATTTGTTTTGTGTTTTACTTTTTGTTTCAAGGCAAGTTTAAGTTTTAGTTTGTTTAGTTACTTCAATGATTTAGCAGCTTTTCGAATGATGATGTTGTGAGTGGCAAAAAAAAAAAACATGGAAAAACTGTTGGATGAGTTCCGCTGAATATCCCAATATGCCCGGCGAAACACGGTTCTGTATATTTACGGCCAACAACTGTACTGTACATATTTTTTTCCGTTAAAAAGAAATACCGTCAATTTAGAATTGTCAGCGGAACAGTTGGGTGAAAAAATAACTTTCCAAAAAGCTTGCACAGACAGTTAAAAATAATTTCAATTATTTTTAATGCCTCATTAAAAGGTTTCTACATTTTATGACAAATTAGTGACTATGCTGGATATAGAAAGTTTTGCAACCCGAGCTGCTTGATAAATAACTTCGCCTAATACATCTGAAAATAACTCTACGATGTTTAGTTTCCTTGTGTAAGCTTCGATTCGCTTTGTTTTATGTGCCCAGTTGAGGCACACCTCTGCAGTCTGTACTTGCTGTGACTACCTGGACCTGCTCTTTGTTTCCACTACTTGGCTACAGCTGAGATTTTCACAACTTTTGAGGCCATTCGGCTGTAGAGCAATGCACTGAGTAACTGTGGTCTTCAAATTTCCATATCTTTGTTTTTATCTAAAGCAGTATAGGCAGATGTTTCTGGAGCTAAATATGGAATATATGAGAACAAGTATCGATTTCTCAATCAAGTCAGTGTCTCAAGCTGCTGCTAAAAGCTTAAACACCTTTTTGAGTTGTAAATCATTCATCACTTATGATGTGTGGGTGAAGCGCGTACAATAAATGCTTCCGTTTTTCCCACTACCTTATGTGTTTCTTTACCTATCCTGATGCCACCTTCTGCAAAAGGTTCTTATAAGGCTTTAATAAATTCGCACCCAATGACAGGAAAATATGCTTTAAACTGTGAATGTTATTGTTATGTGCAATCATTTAAATATGCTTGGTATACGGTAACCAAGCTTGACTCATAGTTTTTATACTCTGATCACCAAATAAGGAAATGTATATGGGATGTGTGGAATATTCAGGTTGCTATTCGCCCGTTTGTACGTACGCTGATCAAGAATATATACGTATATCTATATATACATACGCGTTGCAGGATCTGAGCTTTATTGTGCATTTTGAATGGAATTAGGGTAAAACAATTATTTTTAATGCAACTAATGAACTGTTCATTTTCATCTGCAGATCCAAGTGCATTGTCGGCAAATTGGAGTTGGAGTCATGGCAAGACTTGGACGCATTCTCAACATATGCCTGGTTGCATAGAGTTGAGGGGGGCGTCGCCAGATCTTTGGGTATGCGAGTGCACTAATTTTCTGAATTTTCTTTTGCCATGTCAGCAACAACAACAACAAAAACTCTGCGAAAGTAACACTGCAGCAAATAAGAAAATTTCTTCAGCTGCCGACGATGCTGATGATGATTTGTAGGCAGCACAATAATTTTATGCTCCAAAGCACTTACACAGACCGCACAGTTTTAAGAGCTTACACACACAGACAATGAACTTATTTATATTAACTATGATTGTAACCATATGTCTTCACATGTGTTGGAGTATGCTTACATTTGTTAATCTAGAACAAATTCTTTCAGGGTTTCTGACTTTTGTTTCGCCGAGCCCACTTAACAATATTTACGCCATTTACTGAGAGAACCGCTCTGCTCTTGCTAGAGCCAGACTCATACCCATTCGCTGGTCTCTAGTTGTACTCAGTGGATCTGATGCCATTCCAAATGCCAGGCAACGTGGGCTGCAGTTTTGGTTTTGTTGCTGCTGCCGCCTCTGTTGCTGCTGCTGCGACTTTTATGGCGGCATGTGTCAGGCAGGAGAGCAGCTGAGCGCTAAATTGCTTTTGATTGTTCTTAAATATAAAAATAAAAGAATTAAACAAAAATATGTAGTGGCGCACACAAAAATGTCAACCTCCAATTAAATGTTTATTTGTTCGATTCAATAAATCAACTAACAATTTCCATGTATATTTAGACACATGCATTCGAGATGTGGTCATATGGTAAAGGTGTCCCATGTTGATCCCTAGATATGATAGGGTTGTGACATTCAACATTTGATATTATGTCGACACTGTATAAAGCAAAAATAAACATCTTATGAACATCTTATCCATTTCTAGATAATCCGATTCTAGTTAAAGAACAGATTGAAAAAGAACCTTGCCGATTGCAAAGGGTATTCCAATGAGTGATGAAATTTTTCATTTTATACTTCATTAATGATGGAAATAAGTTTATGAAAGAAAAGAACCAACAAACATTTTCGGTCGTTCAGTTCATGGCTCGAAACTGTACCTCGTACTAAGGTTCGGTTCGTAAACTCCGTTTAAAATAGATTTCATTTCAAAATTTTAAAACATGAGAGTTTGGATATTTCTCACACAATGAATTCTATCATAGTTTCAGTTTGTTGCATCGGAATCGTAAAAGTAGAATTCCAAGTCCAAACTGGTTGAAATCCGATTTGCTCCCTTCAAATGAATTATGATGGCATAAACAATTTTAAAGCTAAATATATATTTTTTGACAGAAAGTACAAATTATGGACTGCATGTTTGATCATCCACATCACATACATACGATTATTAAAATTAATTATTTTCAATTTAAGTTAACTTTAATAAAAGCCTGCATGCAGTCATTGTCAGACTGCGGGTTTAGAAAGTACAGACACGCACTGTATGCACAAAAATAAACTTCCCCTAAATTAATAATAATAATAATCCCATTGCGACGGGCTGGAGAGCAGGGCGTTGTCAATCTAAAACACATGGCTGAAGATCTGAAAAAGTTTCAGTTGCACAAAGAAACGAAGAGTGTTTCGAGCGAGCCATTAAATGTGAGTTTTCAAAAGGATGCCGTTCCCTCGCCCCGGCAGGAATCTCTGTTCCTTTGTCCTCTGTTTATGTTCATTGTCTGAATCAAAAGTGTCGGCCAACACAGACAGCTCCACATGTTTGTAATCTTGTGTTTCATCCATATATAATATCTGTTATTGATTAATTGGTTATCAATGCACGGACCGAACAGTAAGAGCTACAAAGCTGAAATGTTTACTGAAGTTTCAAGTTGGTTCGAGAGTGAGCACTAAGACGGGGCCTTGGAATAATAGTCCTGCGTCGCTTAGGTAGGACAAAATATATTTTTGGGGAACGGCTTTGTATGTGCCTGGAGTTGTCGCGAATTACGTAAGTGATTAAGATAGCATTTGCATTTCAAAACTATTCAATTGATCCGGTCGAAGCCGGGTAATAACCTCAAGTTTCGATTAAATGTAAATTATCATCAAGTCTTAAAAATGTGAAATATTCGACTCTGTGGCACAACAACGCTTTCTCGCCGCGTGTGTTTAGTTAATGCGCAACATGAGGGCTGTTACACTTTTACACACATATTAACTATGCAAATTTGCCAAACAAACAAACAAATAAATAAATAAACGGCAAGCAAAATTTACACAATTCCAAACGCGAACACCGTTTGGAGTTTATAACTGTGCATGTGTGTGTGTGTGTATGTGTGTGTGTGTGTGTGTGTTGTTTGTATCTAAGCAGCGGATATGAAATCACCAAATTCAAACGAACGCAGCTCTACAGTTCCACAGTTGGAGCTATTACTAGGTCTGAGCTAAATGCAATTGAGAAGTAGATAGAATCAATTGAACAGCATCCGCAATTTTTCATCAATTGCCTTTCGCCAAAGAAAATGGAAAACTATGCGATTCATGTTAAGCGCACTAAAGTGGATATCACTTGAAAATCCCGAAGCAACTTTATAACCAAGCTGCGATATTCCAACGCCTGTAACAGGTGAAAATTATTTACAATTTTGTCTTAATATTCAACTACGCAGTTTCAAATAGACGTATTACCTTTCTGCACTTATGGGAACTATAAGATGTTTGTGAAATATAGAAACTAATCGAAATATTGATTCCATACCTCCGGAAAATAGTGTCAACCATCTTGAGACTT
This sequence comes from Drosophila novamexicana, assembly GCF_003285875.2. Taxonomy (NCBI): domain Eukaryota; kingdom Metazoa; phylum Arthropoda; class Insecta; order Diptera; family Drosophilidae; genus Drosophila; species Drosophila novamexicana. The sequence goes on along the minus strand of NW_020825054.1, from coordinate 2,374,251 downwards.
ACATTCTGTCAGTTGTGGTTAATAAACCGCAAACAAAACAAATATATATGTGCGCAAAGATAAATCTAGCCAGTTCACGAGACCCACAGCGAAATTCTACGTAACATCTTACCTCGTTGTATAATCTGAAGGTCAAGAGATATTAGAAAACTGGTAGAACACGTAGAAATCAGGTTGAATAACATTAAGATAGTAAAGGGTAAAACCTGGACTAGGGCCACGAATAACACAAATTGTTAAAGGCATTGTTAAGACACTTTAACCAGATACTCCGCATCCGACCAGATTGAATATCTCAATAATATGAAACAAAAAATATAATAAAACAGTGAAGAAATTTTTAAAAATAAATAAGCTTTTTAAGATGCTGTAGCTTTTAAATGAAATTTAATTGCACTTAATTAGGAAGTGCAAGAAAGTATTTGCTTTATGTGTTTTTTTTTTTATTTTTAAAGCGTATTTTCCGAGAATCCAAGGTAAACATAATTGAGTCTTAGCATCAGACATATGCCATACATGTAATTTGCCAAATGAAAGTTGGTTAGGTGATGGTTTTCAAGAGATTTGGGTTAACCGAACCAAAAACGTAATGAAAGAAAGATAAACGTCAGAGGTTAGTAAAGTATCCATCCATAAATGGCTGTGTGAAAAGCGTGACTATGCGTAAACACCATTTAGATGTTTTATTGAGCATTTAAAAATAAATGCTTGCGCATTTCTGTAATTAATGAAATGCTAGAGATACGACACGGCCTGAAACTAACTAAATTACACTTTCAGTAGGCAATATGATGCGATTGAGCTGTGCTGTTTGATCAAGTGCTCCAATATTTAACAAAGGCAAACATTTTGTATATCATAATTGGCAAATACACTTCAACAATCACAATAATAGGTTGATTTATGGATATTAGTGCGAAGGGTGGGAGCTGTCGAGAAGGTCTTAGATATCATTGAGTTAAGAAAAAAGATTTAGGAACTGAAAGAAATACAAAGTATATAAAATGATTTCAAACTTTATACATAAGGCTATTCAAATGGTAATTTATATTTTTATTGCTATTAATTGGAAATAAGAATCATTCTGTAAAGAGAAATTAGTGTGCTTAGCTATAAATCATGCGAGAAATACACAGATTGTTGATGAGTTACACAATTCTGCTTATTTCTTATCAAACTCTGTAAGTATCCATAATAATACAAATCTTACTTAACTCAAAGTCTAAAGATAAGGCAAAGAAAATTCTTTAATAAAGGCATTTGGGAAGAGGGAAATATAAATAACAGCAAGGTCTCGATTTGCACAATTTAAAAAAATTAAAATACCAATGTAGACCATGCATACATACATATATACACATTCATGTCCACATAAGTACATATCATGCCAGTGGAATGTATAATATGCATATACAATACGAAATTAAATATACTCAATGAGTGCTCACTATGGCGTCACAGCCTACAGCAATAATAATAGTGAAATAATTTCCATATATAAAAGAGAATTATTACTGTACGCCCCAAACATAACAATTATAGTATACATATATATTTAAATAAATATATATGAGTGAATTTTGTAAGCCGGATGGAAATTTCAGCATTACAAAAGCCCTTGCCTCAGCAGGGCTGGCGAAGCAGCTGGCGATGCTTCATTCAACTCGGTCGATCGCTATGCAACAGGAAACAGACTTGACAGAATTTATCATTTACTTTTATATAGTAAGTATGGCCAATGGGGCTTGCATTATACATTAAATGTATATGTATGTATGTAGCAGTAAGGCAGACAGAGTCAAGAGAGCCAAATGCAGGGTGCAGGGTACCGCGCGCAGTGTATTAAATGTCGGCGAGTCGGGCACGCCAATTGAAAATGATTTGCGTCTTGGACTTTGCTCGGAAGAGCGGGGCAGATGACGAAAATGGAATTGAATTGATTTGAATAGAATAAAGAATAGAATGCCTTATCAGCTGCTGAGAGACAAATGAGCAAAAGTCACCGACTGAATGCAGCTATTTAACGAGTACATACAGTAACGGAAACAAAACTCCGGATTGGGATATGTATTTATATTTCTTTAAATGCAGAAGAAACCCCCTGAGTTGTTTTGAACCGAGCCTTGACACGGATTTTATTCTTCCGGGTGATACATAAGATTTGTTTCAAAATGTATTCAATATCCGGTTTTCTCACTTATTTGCCGGATAATCAAATTTGCTGACAAATCATTTTCGATTATTTTAAGAATTTTTTGCTAATATTTTTTTTTTGTTTTTTTCAGAACCAAATGTACTTTCACTTAAGGTGTCGATGCTGTACATTGAACCTTCTATATGTACATGCAATAAAAAAAACACACTTTCGGTATTATATGATATGTAGATCACATTCTCTCCAAGGCAATGCAAAAGTTGTTGTCTCGATTATTTTGACCGCCACTGTTTATATATATTTATTAATAACAAAAGGCAAAAGTAAATGATAATTTGCATAAATAATACGAAGAGAGAGAGAGAGAGAGAGAGAGAGAGAGAGAGAGAGAGAGAGAGAAAGAGAGAGAGATAGAGAGAGTTGATTTTTAGTTAACAAATAAGTCTATATATATATATATATATATATATATATATATATATACATATTATATTATGAATTCCTTAATGAGAATACTTGAAGTCTCTAGGCCTAGCAGCCTGAGAATAATGCGGATGCCAAGTCTCATATCTACCGCTTTGTGTGGGTATGCCCAAGGAATTTGGTGCTGGAATGTGTGGAATTTTTATGAACTGAAGAAAACATAACAAAAAATTATAATTTTATGCGACATGTTTCTATTTGCATGCAAGCATACACAAAGACTTATGTATTTGGGTTGCTGCCGCATTTATTTTATGGAAATTCTCTAACAACACTTTCTCAGCAGGCATTTGCGTGCTGTCATACCCTATAATTTAAGGCATAAGTCGCTTTGTTCAATCTTCAAACTATATTTGTAATTTCATGTGTTGTTTTATCGGCACATTAAGAAAATATTTTGGTTTCTGCTGCACTTGTCGTTGATTTCATGTTAAAATGACAGAAATCCCCAGGGCTTACGACATTTTGGACAATCCGAACTTGGTAGCACCGCTGCCCTATCTGAACTTTTTGCGTTATCTAAAACGCAAGCACCCACGTTTTGGGTTCCGGCGCCTGCTGCAGGAGGCGCCCGCGCAATGGGATGCACTGAGCAAAGGACAAAAGAATCTATTTCAAAAGCAGGTGAGCGCATGTCCAGCATAACCAGTCTTCACTGTATTGTGTTATTTTTAATGCAACATCTCTCAGCGCATCCTGGCAAGAATTGCACGCTCTACTCGCGCTCGCCTCCGCCGCGTCCTGCAACGAAACAGGGCAAGTCCGCGAAAGCGTAATGTAGTCCGACGTCCCATATACGGCAAGCGTCCGCGGGCGTCCCGTATACGCAAACGGGCACGTTAACTGTAATTATCTTTAAAATCTACAGATATTAAGAGTTATAGTTTATGGATTCCCAAAAAACTGGACCTAGTCGAAAACAAACATTAATCCAAAGCTGAAAGTCTGAAAACCTGCAGTGAAAATGACGTTACAAATTTAACTAGTGCATATTAAAAATGTTTATCACAAACACACAAATATTTCGGAGATAAACATGCTTACATATATACAATTAATCAGTTTGCTTCCGAAGTAAAGTTGACAACAATATTAATAAATATAAACATAAACAAAAGTCATCGAACAGGCATTTCCAGTTCGGGCAGCTTACTTTGGATCGATTTTATATACCAGACGAGGAGGATTTCGGTTCCGCTCAACTGGCGCTTGGGTAAGTAAACGGAACAGAAGACAATGTAGACATGGGTGCCGCCAATCCGCATATGATATGCAAACACCTGACGATGGCTTTCACTTTTGCATGCTTCATGCGTCTCTTCGCCTATTGCAACATGAGAAAGACGCAGAAAGAAAATCCATTTCATTTTATTTTGTGCCACACTGGTTGCAGCTGAGAATTGGTTAGGATGCACTCAACAACAGATTTTGAAGTCTAGAAGAAACATTGGATGCATGTGAACTTTTTAAGTAGATAATAAAGTCCCAAACAAAAACTCAATTTCAATTTTAATTCCACAAAAAAGACGTCAAATTCCACGAAAGGTCAATCCGTGAACTAAGATTCACCAACGCTAAGAATAGGAATAGTTCTAGAAATGTTAGGTAGGCTTCATAAAATCTATAAATTTTCAAATTGTATTTTTTTTCGATTGGAACAGACAGCCTAATAGACACTAAAAGAAGACTTTCAACTTGTGAACAGAGAATGTAAGCCTGATCTGAACTGTCACATATAGTCTTTTTACAGTCAGGCAAATGGCAAATGGATCTCCTTATCTGGCGCCTATTTCACACTTTAGCACAATTCTGCTATGCTAAATAAATAATGTTGTAATTTCTTATAAACAAAAACACGAAAAAAATGTCTGGTGATCTGAAATTTGTTCTGCTCTGGTCTCTCTGGTCAAAAACAATGGCTTTCGCTTGTTTGTTACTTGCCCGCACATGTGCGCCACAGAAATTCTCTACATAGGAATTTGATCCCCAACCTCGCTGCTCATTTTATCGCCTCATAAACAATCTTTTGCTCTGCCTGACCGACTACTACTTTGAGCACAATGGAAAACAACATCAATAAATGCAGCAGGGTGCGTAATCCAGCAGGAATGCGGGAAGGGACAGCTCGCATACTCTCACACTCTCATACTCTCATACTCATTGCAGCAGAAGTACAAATGAAGCGAACCATTCGGCTGCACCGTTATACATGCGGTGCATACAGTGCTCGTCACTTAAATAGGGAAGAGGAAAAGAAAAGTGTGCGCAGTGTTCAATAAAATATTTCAATAGGCAAACGGGCTGCCAAGTGAGTGATAAGAAACGTTTAAATATAATTCCATATGGCTTCAAATTTATGAAAACGTTTTTGAATAAATTTAAACTAGAAACTCAACGTTGCATCTAAGACCCTTACTTAGACAGGGATACAAGTTATTTTTTTTTATTTTTAATTCACATTTTTAAAGAAATATAATTTTACTGTGCATCTTAATTCGTATTGAAACTAAATTAGCAAGCAATACATAATATTGGCAAACTGTTCGAAGTTTCAACTACTTGATTACAGTATTGCAATAACTTTATAATTGTAGTAGTTAACTGTCACTGCGGTTAACAGTTAGAGAGAAGTTGGTATTTCATCAATCAGTCATTTTTCGATTTTTATATTCGTTATATAAAAACAAATGCTCGAAGCAATAACCGATTGATTGACTGTTAATGTATTGCCTTATCGTCTTATGCTTTTATTACGAAATGTATAAGATATGTTAGTTAAGATCTCTCAACAGGTTCGTATATGTTTAAAAGGGTACTTGTAATTCGGAATTCCTCTCTTTTGGCTTCTTCAAATTGAGCGCCTCTTAAGTGGCCAATTGATAAATGGAATTCGAATCAAACTGAGTAGATCAGGTGGAGACTAAAGCGACAGGTTTCAAACTGACTCTGACTATCGACACATTTAAGTCGGAAATCATTAGTTGAAATTCCAAACTGGTTCGCTTTTATGACGACTTTTGGATGGGACAACAAACAAAATTTGATCGCTTCGCGTGTTTAACTCTCTGTTACTGCCAGTTGAGCAACAATTTTTTTAAAGTGTTGGTCAATTTTGTCTAAAAGGGGGACTAAGACAATCTAAGCGCTTATGTCACTTTGCCATTTTGAATTGTTCGCCATATTATATCATTAAGTATTTGGAGAAGCTACCTTTTCACTTTTAAACTGTGCTTATGGAATGCAATAGAATTATAATGCCCCCACCCTAAAATGTTTGCCAGGAAAGCACAAGACATAATGTGAGACTTAGACTAGCAAAAAACAACAAAGGATAAACTATGGCACGATATTTGGGCGAAACGAAACGAAATTACAGTTGAGACAAAAACAACGCGTCAAAGATCAAAACCGAAGCGAATGCAAAACGAAAACACAGATAACGAAGCTTTGCACCGAAGCGACGCTTCGGCAAGCTGAGCTTTGTACGAGCGGGCGAACGTGTGTTGTGAGACAACAACGGTAAAGATTTGTGTACCACACAGTTAATTTTTGTTTTGCGCCTCGTCGGTATTTTCGTACTCGCTGTTTGTTATGCTGTTACTGTTGTGCTTGAAAGAGTTCAACGACATACGCGCTCTCTGTGGCTGGCGTAAGGTCGTCGTTAAATTTACCATTACATATTAGCTTTCGTAGTGCACATAGATAAATAAAAACAACAACAAAGTTTCACTTTCGTAAACCTTTTTTAAACGATGCCGCTGGAGAGCGAGAGAGAAAAGCTTACAAAAGTTGATCAATTAAAGGGGAATAATGGCATGGGGCCATGATCACAGCTGGCAACTGCCAGCAGCTGGCACTAGGGCAAGTCATACTTATACATACATATATACAGCAGCCAATACATCGATAAGCGGTCAATAGGCACCAATTAAACCAGGAAACGTTAAATTCGTCTTGCCAGACAAAAATTGCTTAAATGTCACTTATCAGTGAATGCGTCTGTGTCCGCCGACACGAATGCATACATTCATACATACATATGTATGTACATGAGCAAGTACAGTGAAAGCTCTATTAGCGGACAGCTAATAAGGGGAGGACATTTGCTTTTGTTCACCATTTCTGTCAGTCCCAATCTTTTTCAATTGTTAACTTTATTGTTTCGACATTTCTTGCAAGCCATCTCTGTTAACAGACATTTATATATGTTATATATATGTGTGTATTTGTATGTAAGTATTTATGTATGTGCTCGTGTTGATGCCATTCTAAGTATTTGTATTTGAACTTTTTCCTGAATGTCTTTGTCTCGCTGATTGTTATCAATGGGAAAAGCAAGTTTATAGTTTTCGCTTGGCATACAAGCGACAGGAGCAAATGTTGGCCCTTTTCGGGAGACGAGAACAAAAGAAATTCTATGAAATGGACCAAAAAAGCAATGGGAGTATCTTATCAGGAACTATCGAAATACAAATACAAATAAAACTAAATACGATATAGATTTTTTGTATTTTACTAAATACCGTAATATACTTAATATATCTGCAAGAGCTACATATGCTCCAACGCGTAAGATATTAAGCCAATATGTTTACATTCTAAATATGGATAAACAATAATGTCTGGTCAAATTTTACCGCGTTTTTCCGAAACCAATCAATCACTTTTTAGTTTCGGTTTTTAATTTTTTAGTGTTCTTTGCAGAACTAGCGACATTTGTGGTAGATACGTTTGTATTTATGAACATATAAAAAAAAAATGAAGAAATAGTTGTATTTTGCGGCAACTTGAGTATGGGTACAGGATATCTCTTATTCAGACACACATACATGCATACTTGTTATACATCAACTCATTTAACGACCGATTGGCAGGTAGGAGAGACAAAATCGACAGCAAAAACTGGTGCGAAAGAAGACCCAAAACAAGTGTCTGCGTTTGCATGCATACATATGCATGTGTGTATGTATGTATATGTATTTATACAGTTGTGTGGTGATTACCTTTATATTTGCAACAGTTGCAACTAGCGAGTATTAATTCCTGGTTGTGCAGTGTAATCCACAGTTTGTGCAATGTGTACAGTTGTTGTTGGTTTTCTTATTAATTTTTTGCAGTTTTTATTTTAACATTAAATGATGTTAGTTGTAACACTTTCACTTGATGTTGGGCATTGTTATTAGAAATCACATACAAACGAGGCGAAAATATTTCAATTTTATATGTTTCGCTCTCTTACGCTTACATACATACACCCACACTTGCACATACACTTGCAAAAACAGTGTGCACTACAAAACGAAAACAAACTGCAGGTTAATTTTATGCGGCAACACTAAATATTTGCTAATTTAAAGTGCCAAATGCGTAGAAATACCGCTTCCACTTTTAAGGTGCTTACAATTGTGTTTTTGTTGTTGCAAAACAAACTCAAACAACGACACAACAAGAGCACATCGTACATATGTATGTATGTATACAACCTACTACTACGCACACAGCGACTCACACACACAAATTGCGGCTTGCAAAAAATCTCGTTTTGGCTTTCGTTGTATGTATCAGCGTGCTAAATTCCACTTAAATCGCAATTTGACATCAGCAGGCAACACTTGTTTCAATATTTGAAACGTAACACTTTTTATTAATCAATGCATTATTTTGATTGCATTTAAATATTTGTTTAATTGGTCTCGCGCATTCTCTTTTTTTGTTTACCATGTATGTTAATACACATACACATTCATATAAAATCAAATGAGACGCAACGTACACTCCTTTCTGTATGTGTATTTGGAACTATATTGCATGCGTCAACAATATTCTAGGTTTGTCATAGCGAATATTATTGTTAAGAAGCGCGATAAAAACTTTTTTGCTTCGATTGCTTGGATTTTTCACTGTATTAGCAAATTACGTGAAGCAACTAGGCACCGACGCACACACCCAGTTCGTTCAATTATTTTGTTGCTACTGAACGATAGGGATGATACATTGTGGGCTTGTCGATATTTTCTACTAGTGGTGTCGCACTATCGCATGCTATCGATAAGTACACAATGCCAAACAATCGAACAAATTTAAATAGTTTTATAATATTATTTGTAAGTGAATTACCAGAACTGCTTACTCAAACCATATTAATCTGGTATTGAAAAATATCTATAATTATTCCTTATTAAATGAATGCTTACTTGTTTCGTTAAATGCAATGCTAAAGTAAGTGAATCGTTTTTAACGGTTCCTTTTGGAGTTCAACCAACCCCTTATAAATATATATATATATATATATTATATATACAGCAGTGGAAAGTGTATAGGGAAAGCGCTGAATGTCTCATTGATGAGATTTGCAGACATTTATCTTCCCTTCATTGATAAAAATAACATGCAGAAGGAATAAGAACAAAAATGAGAGAAACCACCCAAATAGCGAGCCGATATCAAATGAAAGAGACAATGAGTCATCAGTCGCAAAAAGCCAATCGGACTTTCGACTTTAAAAGGACGTCCTTTAAAGCTGATGGTATTCTATTTATAATGATTTGCGCAGAAAATAAACATTTCGAGTATAATATGTAAGGGTCGCTTTCCGCCAAACACTTGCACACACACAATTAGTTGCAGTCCACTGGTTTGCATCTCAACAATTTCTTTGAATTAAATAATGCGTTTTTAAGTGACGCTTAGAAGCATTCTTCAGTAAATTGTGCAATTGTTAAAGTGGCCGTCAACTATGCGACATAAAGACAGCCCAAATTAGATATGAACTCCAAGTGTGTCAGAAGCATTGCAGTCGCACACAATAATTTACAAGCATAGCGAAATAAAAAACAAAATTAATGATAAGATGTTGGGCCGCAGATAACAGCCGTCAAGTGGTCCAGCTGCCAATGAGTGCCCATGGCGACAGTTCAACAATCTGTAAATAAACAGGGGGCGAGTAGCTGTTATCCGTACTTAACATTCGGCGCTTAGCTGTACTGTTAGCTGGCTGTTGTCCTTAAATCCATATCAATATGCTTTACATTGTTTATCTCAATACTGAGACAATACTGAAGAACACTAAAAAAAAATAAAATTCTTGACGAAATTCATAGTTAAATAGGATGGTATTAACAGAAAAGTATGATGCTAAAAAGTTGAGTCAATTATTAATTAAGCAAAATTGTTAAATTAATTTAATGATGAAATAGTTCTTATTTTCTTTATAAAATCTAGGTATATCAAAATAATAATTGCAAAACTAGCGGAACCCAAATAAACAGCATTTCCATGGTATAGCTTATACCAATGAGAACACTTACATGTACATGCATATCTTGTATATAAATATAGACTGCAATATATAGATATATTCTTATGAGAAGAACTCGATTGCTGATTGTAAACATGTGGACAAATATATGAGTGTCAGCTTGAGAGCTGCTCTGACAGCGTCCGAGCCACTTGAAGCGCCTAAAAACGAATAAAATTGCGATTACATCTGGTTGTTTTTAAGAGAAACATATAGAGAACTGAACAGATACAATGAAAATGTGCACAATCGACATCATTGTTTTCACAATTGGCCTTGCACTTTTTTTTGTAAAGGGGAGATCTGGAATTTTTGACTAATTTATAAATGTCTGCTAGGCGCCAGATTCTGTTGGCTAACAGACGGTTATTATTGTTGTTGTTATGATGTGTGCTTATGGAGCATTTGAATCTGAACAGCAGTATCTAATCTTTGGCACCTCGCAGATAACTGTTCTGGCTTGTTTTAAAAATTCCCAGGCTGTATTGACTTGCAAATTGGTGTGGGCTCCAATAGTTTGAGACAAATGTTGAGTAGCAGTAAAAGACAGCCTCTGAAAAAAAAGGGAAAATTTTGATGTAAACGCGCACATAAAATAGGAACTACTTCCCGTTGCCCCAGAATAACGGCAATGCACTTGTGCACAGCAGGAATTTCATGCCTTACACTAGATGGGGGCATCCCCCTATGTATGTGCTACCTAGTGTATTTTTAGGCGCTAAAGTCCCCCAACTAAACGTTTTGGTATAGGGCGAACAAGATGCTTTAAATTCAACTTAATAGGGGCGACATTTGGCTGCCCTCCTTGTGTTCTTTGCTTTACGCACAAATTGAACTTCTTTGTGTTCCACTTTAAGTTCTGAAAATATGTTTATGGAATGCACACATACATATATATATCAATCTATATTTATATATATAAGTAAAAAGAGACACATAAATATCTCACGTTTTGACCAGGTATCTAAACACTTAGGACCCCTCTGGGTGCGCCCTACGGTTCCACTTTGATGGGGCTTGTTATTGAAGCAATATATTTAATAGACTGCTAATCCATTTCAAGGCATGCCTAATGTCTGTGTTCTGAAATAGGTTTAGTCCAAATGTTGCAAAATTGCTGCATCGAGATTGTAAACATATACTAGTATAATTTAAAACACAGATAAAATGAACTAATTAGTTGTTTAAAATAAGCAGCAGCTGGAGAACAAATTTAAATCACAAACTTATTTGATCTAAAGAGTCTTGATTGCAAAGAGATTTACATTATCCATGGTCTGGACTCAATAAGCTGATGTACACATTTTCCAGTAATTATAATAAAACTCTCATTAACATTATGGCTTTTCTAGAACGCATCCAGTAGAATCGAACAGAATGAAATATGAGTATGTGAAGAGTCCCTGTCACAAACTGTGCCAGGGGGTTGCTGCACATTATTGTTTGTTGAGGACACTCGCTGCCAGCATGTGAGCCGCGCGTCTGTCATGAGTCGGCATGACAAACACCCTATCCAAAGTAATAATCAGTACAGTCATGCCTGTGCCTAAGGGTGGCAAAGCAACAGTGGGTTCATTTAAATTGTGGCTTGCGCTCGACGTGACTTTAACGCCGAAACCACCATCTGGTTCTGGTAATGCGGGCTACAGACGTCGAGTCAATGATCTAATAGAGATTAAGATGAATGATCTGCTCAGCTGAGGCTTTCTGTGACAGTGGGTAGTTTTTTCTCAAAAAAAAAAAACAAGAAAATTAAAAACAAAAAGTAATTACTAACAACATTTGTTTGGGATGCGCACACGCACAAGTCTGTATTTGCCCTAGTCCTCGTACAGAATGTGCGTGCCATTTGGTTAGAGTTTGGGTTTGGAGTTTCGAGTTAAGGTGCGGCCGGTCCAACGCACCCTAACACTCGGCTTTCCTGGAATGGTTTGAATGCGCTGTGTACAGCAACAAGCGCAACCGTTTGTCACACACGCACTGGCCCATTGTCTAAATGCTCATTTAGGTCATGTTCCGGGCAGGGTTACCATAGGCTTGTCACATATTTAACCTCACGTTATGGCAGACCTTTGAGCTAATTGTGGGTGTTATCCAGATTGCCAAAAGACATTCAAAATTTGTTGGAATCTTTACACCAACTAGGTATATAATGTACAAGTTGTAAAAAAGGAAATGATTGTTGTTTTTATACTTCCGCTCATTCAGAATTCACAGTTTACTTATAAAGTGCTTGGGTTCGGGACCGGCGCACGTGCATGGCTTTTAGGTTTCAGCTCCAACCCTTAACTGTGTGCCGCACCCATTTTTTATTAGCTCTTCTTACGCACCCACAATAGACACTGTGTAAATTATTGTGGCATGAAAGCCACTCATCTCACACATTCCACTTTGGTCTTTGCAATGCGGTTCTATCGAATCCGAAAAATGTTCTCCACACCCGCTAATTGCTTGGCTTGACAGACAAAGGCTCAGTCGTGGAGTCACTTGAAGCGAAATGCGGATGGATGAAATTAGTTTTAGTCTAAGAATACATCTGGAAACCAGCTCACCAGGATATATTTCTTAGTTTTTTTTTTTTTTTTTTATAATGTCAAGAGTGTAGGAATATATTCTTTATAATGATAGCTAGCGCATGTATAAAAATCATACTTATTTATTATATTTTATATACAGCTGCAGGTGACACCTTGCCTTGATTCATTCTCTAGCCTACTTGCGCTTCCTTGTCACTCCAGATTTTTTCTGGGGCGCTGCTTTTGGTCTTTGATTTTTCCGCATACTTCGCTTACGGTTCTCGGTTTTTTTAGTGATATTCTCCTCTTGACGCCTCTTAATGGACTCAAGACGCATTCGCGCCTTTACTATCTGTTCGGGCTTACGCAGCTCCTTGTCATTGCCGCTAATGCGCTTCTTCAGCTCCAGCTTGGCATTATGACGAGCATGTCGGCCCACCGGATAGCGTTGGACATGGGATAAGGGCTTGAAGTTTTCATCATCGCTGCCAGCGTTTTCGCGTTGTAATTGCTCTTCAATCTTGGATTTCTCCTTCCACTCGTTGTAGCGACCTGTCTTGAAGGAGGCGGGTATCCAAGCGCCAGATTCTGTGCGTATCTTGTTTGCGCGAGGATCTTGAACTGAAACCATTTTCTTTTTGATGCGATCCCATTTCTTAAGTCCTGGCTTGTGCTTTGTATCCTGTGCTGCAGAGCGATCTACCACAGAAAACTCGGCATTCCGTGCTTGTCGCTCGAATGAGTTGATGGCAAGGCCATCCTCGGTGTGTTTATCCAGTGACTGATAAGGCACATAGTTCTCCTCATCCTTGGTTTGCAGCTTGCGTTTCTTTTTTTTTGGTTTTTCCTTGTATAGAGCCTCCATATTCTGCCGTTTTTTCGGCGCTACAACCTTTTTAAACGTATTATTTATCGACTCATCATCAGCAGTTGTAATGGGCTTTGTTTTCTGGGAATCCGCTATCTTTTGCACTTCATCAACATCCTCCTTATCGCGTTGTTGGCGAAACTTTTCGATGACTTCGCTGTGATGTGAACGTTTGTTCTTCATAACAACGAATGGCACAGACTTCTGTGTGGTGTTCAGTTCAAAAATCGTCTAAAACATGAATACAATATGAAAAGGGGCTTCTGATTAGATATAAGCTCGACTTACACCACTTGGCCGAAAGTTTCGCATCTTGACTAATATGTCATGCTTCTCATTTTCCAATTTACGCTCAGATTCTGCTACTACAGCCTTTGAATTGGCATCTAGCTTTTGGCCAGATATTTTAGCGGCTTGCTCCAGCACAGGGGCAGCATCGAAAAAATCCTCAAGTGATTTTAAAGCAAAAAATTTAATCTTCTTAGCACGTGCATTAGCATCTGTAGATGCTGTGGGACGAGAGCTCAAGTATTTTTTGTACGCATTCTCACTGGTGCGTAGCACGCCCGCCTGTTTGTAAAATACACAATCAGATACATAGCTCTATAGAAATGGAAATGCAATAACTTACTATATGATGACTCTTCTTGATCTCGGCCACGCCCAGATACTCCTCTTCAAGCAGGTCTTGTGGTATGGTACCTATAGATGAACTATCATTGATATTAAACGGCCTGTTTAGAAACAAGTGCAAGTCTAGCAAGTGTGCCGTATCATCCGTGGAGAATATAGAGTAGGCAGTGCCAGTACGTCCTGCACGTGCACAACGTCCCACACGATGCACAAATAGCTTCGGTATCCCCGGAAAATGTAAATTAACAACATAATCCAAGCTGGGTATATCAATGCCGCGGGCGGCTACATCTGTGACTATAAGAACAGAAACCTTTTTGCTAGCAAATTTTGCAGTATTGATTTTACGTGCGGCTGGGTCCAAGCTGGAATACACTGAAGTGTTGGATATGCCCGCCTGAGTTAGTATCTGAAATGAAATTGATAATAGATACTATTATTTCAAAAACTGAATTACACTTTACTCACATATGAAATTAGCTCGACATGATGCTGTGTACCCGCAAAGACGACTGTCTGTGCCTGCTGGGGTATCACATATTTCAACAGAACCACCAATGCTGTATAGCGGTCATCTGGTCGACAGTACAAAAATTTGAGGGCCAGAGTTTCTGGCAGCTTAGATTCAACATCCAAACGTATAAGCACCGGATCACTGAGTCCAGCCCTTGCGAATTCCACCAGAAGCTTGGGCAGCGTGGCCGAGAACATAACCATTTGGCGAGAGGAAGGCAAGCGATGCAACGTTTCGTTCAATTGCTCGCCAAATCCCATTTCGAAAAGCCTGTCGGCCTCATCGAACACAACATACTCTATGGAAGAGAGCAATGTCTATTAGAGTTTATTGGAAATAATTATTTGCTGTGACATACCTATTGAGTTTAGTTTCAGGTCCATTTCTACACACAAATGCAAAAAGCGGCCCGGCGTAGCTACAATAACATCTGGACAAGTATGTATAGCTGAAAATTGCGAATCCATGGAATCACCACCCAGTACTAAAATCGTCTTCAACTCCATAAAACGGCCCAGATCCTTAATGAATTTATATGTTTGCACAGCCAGCTCACGTGTTGGCGATAGGATCAGAGCACGTGCTCCTTTTGTGGGCTCGCGGCGCTGCAACTTCTCAAACATAGGTATAAGAAAGCAGGCGGTTTTGCCGGATCCTGTTTTAGCCATGGCCACAACATCACGTCCCTCCAAAATCAATGGAATGGTTTTTCGCTGAATGGGCGTGGGTACCTTGTATCCACGTTTAGTTATGCCCTTCAGCAATTCAAATCCCAGACCTAAGGATTGGAAGCCACCGCTCTTTTTCGATTTTGGTTTGTTTTTAAGTATGTCATCGTTGCCGCCGCTGGTGCCACTCTGTTCCAATGACGGAAAGCCAGGTATTTCATCGTGCTGCTTCTTACGCTAAAATCAAACGTTGATTAAATATTAATTGTTAAAACATTTAACACAGTTGTACTCACCATTTCCGCACTATTCAAGTAAAATAAACGAAAAATTTATTTACACGTGCATGTGGACAGTGTGCCCTTAACAAATTTAGCGAATTCTAAAATACCGATAGTTAAAATATCGATAAGGTCAATCTAATTTAACTTCATAGTATCGATATTACGTCTTTCTGATTAACAGTTTGAGTATTACCGGAGTGCATAATGTGGACATGCAAAAATTTCGACACGTGATGTGTCATACGCCGAATGTACTTGCTAAGTTTTATTCCCGTAAAAAGTAAAATTTAAACTTAAATAATTAAGAAATGCGAATAATTATGCTAACAGTGCCATAACGAGTCAAGTATCGATAAGATTCTTACATGAGTATCGTCTGAGGGATCATCTACCAACGGAAAATTCAAAAACTTGCAGCTAAGAATAAAAACTACATTTTGTAGGGGGAAAAATGGTGTAATTTTTCAGGAAAATATCTATTATTTAGTAATATTAAGGCCTAAACTGATCACTTAAATAATTTGTCAATATTGTCATAAACCGCGAGCCTAAACCATTTATGGCGAGAGACTTGCTATCTCTTTTACAAATTTGGTTTACATATACGTCCAACCTGTATTTAAACACAAGCGCACGTAAATAATAAATATTTTGTTTTTGTTCAGCTGATAGGAATTGATTACAAAGACAATATAAACACCAAGCTCAGTTATTCCCAAACATTTGAATGCGACGGAAAATTTCTGGTGCCGCTTTTCGCTCTGCAAAACTAACGATTGCCGGGAATACAAAGTTTGGGTAGATCACGGTCAAAAATTAATTTCTTCGCCAGCAAAAAGCCATTACAGTGGATCACACATATACAAATATGCTTCGATATAGTATGTATGCATGTTGTTCATATACATGCACACATCATGAGACCCAAGTCGAGAGTACATTCTATTTTTAACATTTTTGGGGGAGCGAAGGGTCGAAGGGTTGTATGCCATTATTCATCTATCTTTTGCTTTACCCTATACCCTAGCCTCCTATGCTAAGAGGTAACTTCTGTCGGTAGATAGATCATTAAATTAAAATAAATGAATAAAAATATGTCAGAGCATGTTAACATGCTGTCCGGCATTTAACATAAGCTTTTACCAAATGTTAGTTGTTATATGTTGTTCAATAATTCTTTTGATTCTGTTAATACACCCTTCATTAACATTACCAGAGCATAGGGTATATGAGAAAAAACATTTCATGCATAAAACATGTGTTTAATTGCCTCTCGGCTTGAGATTGTGTGTGTGTGTGTGTGTGTGTGTGTGTGTGTGCGTGCGTGTATGTGTGTGTGTGTTTGTGTAAATTTATAAACAAATTGTAAGTCAAGCTTATGAACTGAATTTCGTTTTATTTCGCAAGAAATTCAAAGCTAATTTTCAATTTCTTAAAAACAAAAGTATTATCAGCAATTTTGCATGGGAATGAAACTTATCAAAATGTTTATCTTCGAAATTGGTTTCCTTATTTAGATTTTTATCAAATTGCTTATATAAAATTATCTATTATATGGGGAGGGTATTAAAGTTAAAAAATACCTGATTTTTCATTTTATCTAGTGAGTTTCTTATAGCTTGCACAGAATTTATATGTACAAAAAATGTATACCTTAAGTGATATATGTATAGGTCAAAAATTTTAATCAATGATAGAAGCTATCTCCTACGATCATGAAATTGAAGAGAGCGAGCGAGAGCGAGAGTGTCATAGAGAGTGAAAGAGAGAGCAAGAGAGAGGGTTGGGAATTGAATATACAACGGGCGAATCAAGGTAAGATTCTATCGAGTGGACTGCAGGTAATAATGCTATCAGCATTACGTGACGCTTTTCAAATCAAATAGCTAAATACTTATGTATTACGATTGTTATTATGAGGAGAGAGAGAGAGAGCGAGAGACGTATATGACGAGTAGCCAAACAGCTGCTCACGCACAGCCGGCTGTGCTATAAAAATGACGCCATCGGAGACGTTGGCGTTCAGTCAGAGCGTTGATATTCTGCAAGTCGAACTAAAATGAATCGTTGGTTAAATCGTGTTGCCGTTGTAACTGGCGCCAGTTCGGGCATTGGTGCGGCATGCTGCAAAGATTTGGTGGGCAAGGGCATGGTCGTGGTGGGTCTGGCACGTCGCGAGAATCGGCTTCAGGAGCTGAAGGCCGAACTGCCGTCGGATCAGGCGGCGCGCTTCCATTTCCGCACCTGCGACGTGAGCGTGGAGCAGCAGGTGATCGATACCTTTGCCTGGATCGATAAGGAGCTGGGCGGCACAGATGTGCTGATTAATAATGCGGGCATTGTGCGTCACACCCAAATTATCAGCGAGGGCAACAGCGCCGATCTACGGGCCACATTGGACACCAATGTACTGGGTGTCTCCTGGTGCACACGCGAGGCGTTCCTTTCGATGGAGCGACGAAAGATCAACGATGGTCACATACTCATTGTCAATAGCGTAGCCGGACATCAGGTGCCCATTATGCCGCAGATGAGCTTCAATATGTATGCGCCATCCAAGCATGCGATCACCGCACTGACCGAGGTGTTGCGCCAGGAGTTTCTCAACAAGGGCACCAAAACAAAGATAACTGTGAGTGAGGCACTTGAAATACCCTTTATCTGTATCGATTCTTATATTGTGCATTATTTTGACTATAGAGCATTAGTCCTGGCGTTGTGGATACCGAAATTATTGATAAGGACAAACTATCCGCCTTGGGTTTTCCCATGTTGCGGTCCGAGGATATCGCCGATGCAATCACCTACTGCATCCAGACACCTCCAAATGTCCAAATACACGAGCTGACGATCAGGCCTGTTGGTGAGAAATTCTAGGCTCACCAAATGGAAACAATGAAACCATATAAAACTATAATTTAATATCAAAGTAAAATTCTATTTATTAGTTTTGATCTTCTAACAATTATAATCTGCGACTATGTTTCACAACAAAATGTGTTTTCCTTTAAGCAAATGGGAAAAATAAATGGGTTAAGTAGAGGGAACTTCTAGGTTACTCTCCACACCCAATGACACAGGTGAACTTTTGATTCTAACAATAGTTGCTTATTGATTAAATAAAAAACACAAGATATTTAAACGAGTAGAATGCCGATGGATAGAGAGCCCGAGCTATATTCAAAATTAGTGTTACCAGACTTATCAATGACAAAATACTTTAATGTATGAATTTCTGTAATGCCAGATCAACACGATTATTCAGTTTGCATACGATTTATTTCTATGGTTCTATGGTACAAAAAGGACGAGTTTTTATGGGGTCTATTGACAAAAATTGGATTGTGCCATGTCGGCACGCCGAGCATAATATCCGTTTTATATATATGTAGATACTTGTAAGGTGCCTAAATGCCGAGTTTGGTGAAAATATCTGAAGAACAGACCACTTATCCATACAAAGACTCATAATCGACCGATTTTTCCTATATAGCACTACGATACATACGTTGATATATGAATGGAGCGTGGTTTCGATGGGCAACAAATCAGATCTTTAATTTTGAAACAAAGTGAAATGACTGCCGAGCTTAACTTAAAGTTACTGCGCGGGAAATTCAAATTAATAAAGCCGCCTTCGTAAATACCAAATCTTAAGACGACAATTTACTATCGGCTAAGCAGTTGTTGCGATGCGCCTTGGTTTCGATTACTATAAGGGTTGCATTTGCATTTGTTATCGATACGGTTGGGAAAATTTAAAAGTATTTTGTTGTCGAAAGAACAGTAGGTGCAGAATGTCTTAACTGAATGAGCAGGTCCAGTATGCCAATGGAAATAAACATCCAGTTTGGTAGGAAAGATCCAAATGTGGAAACGGGAAGCATCGGTTGCCGTGTCGAGAAAATGTAATTCCATGTATGGCGGCCAAAATCCGTTGATATATACTTAATAAATCTATTTTCTTACTGTAAAATTTGTTTCGTTTTTCAGTATATCCTTTTTACGGGCTATAACTGATTGTGTTTTTCAAACTTATTAATCAACACTTAATAGTATTCACCTGTTTTATCATAACATTTGTAGGTGGATTGGGCAGGCTAAAATGCTAGTTGTAAGATGAGGACCATGTCGATCGACAACTAGACAAAGCGATGAAAGACTGAGCTACTCCTTTCCCGGTTGAGATTTAGCTTGATTTAAGGATGGTTCTGGTGGCGGCATCAGTTCGGCTTTCTTGATTAAGCGTTCTTGCCGATTACCTAAATGAATTTTTGCTTGTTTACTTAAGTGTCAACATATAATTATTCTTCTACATACTGAACGCTTGTGTTACAGCTTGACTGATGTCATCTGTTAAACTCCTAGCTGCTAGGCAGAGCGTATCAATCTCAGCAGTTACACATTTCAACATATCGTTCGGCTGGTTTCGTGTTAATGCAGCAAATAAATCCAGATGGGGATCCCAGAATAGTGGAAGCTTACCATTTTTTCCCGGCGTAACCAAGCAATTCGCCAACTCTCTGAACATCTGCACAGAAATAGGAATTCATGAATAAGTACTAAGGGTCTCACGTACCAACTTATTTGCACTTACATCGATCAATATTTTGTTTAGCTGTTGGGTTTTCCAATAGGTCGTTGGCCTGGCATCTATTTGCCATAGCAATAAGGTCTTGATATAATAGCTCTTCAAGGTGCTGATATTTTGTTATGAGTCGTGGAACTTCTTTATAAATTTAATAACATCCTTTAGCTTATATTTATCCTTAATCATGGCATATTCGGCTTCATAGTACGATGCCCTAAATGACACATTGTTTGGCTCGAATGGCTTCAACGGTTTTGGAATCGCACTCCAATACGGAATGTTCTTGAAGTACTTGAGTTTTTCTTGACCCAACACAATTTGCTTTACATTTAGCTTAATGGCAGGCACAAAATCCACAGAGTACTTCATATCGGATTCGTTAATAAATATTGTATGTGCCGGTCCACATCTTTTATACACCAGTTGGGCAGTTTTTCCATCGACCTCAATTTTGTTTTCCATTTTATTTAAGGCCCGTGTTACAGTGCCTTTTATAATATCCTGCAGCTTATTCTCTAGAAGTAGATTGGTGGGCGTAACTAATTTTTTTAGAATGGTGAATGTAACTTTATTTTGATGTTGATTATGCAAAATATTTAGCACTTCCGTCATGTCCAAAGTAACATTACCCGGTTTACCACAGTCTCTCCTCACAACAATCCTGTCATTCTCTGGAAACTTTAAATGAATTACCAAATCGAATTCATCGGGTTTTGTTACTTTCAGTTTATCCGCATAGCTTCCTATATAGAAAAAAATATTAAATTACAAATGCATTTTCGGGATTCTGTACATTTTGAAAATCGCAAAGAAAGGCGGTTTCTTAACGAAGGGGAAAGCCAATGTGATAGAGAGCCAGAGGGAGAGAGTGAAAGAAAGAAAGAGAGGGACAGAGAGAGCATTGCACTTGTTTGTTTTTCTTTGGATTAATACATTCACCCATTGAAGAAGGTTGAAGCACATTATTTCTTAAAGGAGTGCATTGTGTGTGTTGATATCAGAAATGGTCTTCTTCATTCACGTACCTCCTAATTTATGTCCGCATAACCATTTTCCTAGTGGATTCTCCTGTTGCAACATGGAATAGAGCGTATCTCGTAACTTTCCATAATGATTTGTGTATAATTTCCGATGCGCATTAATATTTATAAAATTTGCGCTGGTTGACTGAAGATGTTGTTCCAGATTGGTCATTTTTGTGTACTCTGTTTGGGAATATTGAACTTTACTTAAGCAACACAAGAACCACACTAAAAGCGAGACTCAAGCGATAAACAAGAAACAAAACACAAGCCAAGCAATAATTCAGTTGGTTCGATCGAGCAGATGCCCTGTATCAAGGCCGAAAATAACGGAAAATATAAATTTCTCGGTGATCTGTTGAAAGAGCCGCAGATATATTATGCTATAGTTATAGTTATAGCTATAGTTTTTTATTGGATTGCACAAATACAATTATAATATATTAACGCTGAACTTGATCTGGTAAATGATATCGTATGGGTATTGTAAGGTTCTCTCGAAAGAACTGTTTTTATTCAAGTCTTCGACTTAAGCTCTTGCAAGTGAACAATCGTAAACAGCGGAAACTACTATAAACATGCGTGTGTTTGCAGCTATAAGAAGTTGGGGATTTCCCAACTATTGTACTTAGTAAGACATCTGATGCGTCAACTTATAGAATGAAGGGACCAGAGTAAGCCATAGCCTAAATATCAAAAGAAAACAAGTTGCAGGACTAACTAAATATGTTATAATGTTTTACCATAAAGATGTTTTTCTTAAAATTTGTTTAAGCAATACTTAAACCAACAAAATATTTATTTATAGGTGATAATCCAAGCGCAGTTCTGAATTCATTTAACATATTATATTCTGATTTACGCATAAATTCATGATTATATATGTACTTGCCCAAATTACAGAGTTATAGAGAGAGGGAGGTAAAGGGAGAGAGACAGAGAGAGAGAGAGAGAGAGAGAGAGAGAGAGAGGCAAAAGGAGGGAAAGAGAAAAGGAAATAGAGTGCAATAGACTGTATATCTTACTTGAATATGTGAGAATCACATAGAAGGGCCATAATCAAAAACATCTGAGCTAACAATACCTAGCTTCAGTCAGCCAGTTATTCAGAACACATGGTATATTAATTAAGTAAGCTCCTCGCCTTGTTTCTTTTAGCTAGTAACAAACCTGCAATTTAAAGAACTCAAGAGCATATTTGCCCCAAGTATATAATGAGGTGTTTGTCGGAAACTGTCAGGAACTGGTGAGTTCATTCACAAGTCAGTAAGCCAACTGAAATGCTTAAAATCAGATAATCAGATAATAATGCTGTTGATAAGCATGTGAGTAAATCAACAAATGTATGTGCTGGTAGATTATAGTATACTGGCGGTAAAGCCAATAGGTAGATCTGCTGAACCCCTACCAAGTGCTTTACGATTGGTATTTATCTATAAACAAAAGTGGTTCAAATTCTTTGCACGCCGTTTGCATTCGGTTGACATTTTTATGGGGTTTCTTTTACAGTGCCAATTATAGATGCTTATCCAGGCTCTGTGCGGATCGGACTCTTAAATGGACTTACTGGCACTTCTTAAATAAACAAATTAATGTTATTGTTAATTTTCGCGTAAATAAATGTTGCGTGTTGCCCTCAAATTGATAACATTCGGTGGCAGCTGAAGAGCGGTCGTAAAACTCTTCAGCCGATAATCGGGGTCCCAGATAATGCCGTTTGGCCTGTGAAATATAAGGCCTGCGCCCGTTCACAGGGGCAGACATAGTGAAAGTGAAATTGGTTAAAACATGAAGTACCTGCTTAGTGTGACCCTCCTGCTGGCCATTGGCTTCCAACAGATCGATGCGCACGGCATGATGTTGAGTCCGCCGAGTCGATCCTCGCGCTGGCGTTTCGATGGCTCAGCGCCGCAGAATTACAACGACAACGAGCTCTTCTGCGGTGGTTTATATGTGGGCACTTGAGCACCGATGTGAAGTAGGTGTTCGACATTGATCCTTTCCCACTCTTGCAGACCCAGGCTAATAATGGGGGACAGTGTGGCCTGTGCGGCGACAACTTTTCGACTGGCCAGCCGCGTCCCAACGAGATTGGCGGACAGATTGGCGGCAGCGGCGTAATCACCAAGAGCTTTACGGCCGCTAATGCCATTACCGTGGGCGTCAAGATCACCACCAACCATTTGGGACACTTTGAGTTCCATTTGTGCAACTTGGATACCTTTGGAGGCGAATCTGAGGATTGCTTCAATCAGCATCGCTTGCGTTTCCCCGATGGCAGCGACAAACTTGAGATTGGCACCCAGAGCGGCGAGTTCGATGTGACTGTCCTGCTACCGGAGGGTCTTACCTGCCAGCACTGCGTCCTGCGTTGGACCTATGTGGGCGGTAAGTGTGTACTTTTGTGTATTTCCACACTTCCCACTCTCATAAATTGGAACTGTTCGTATAGCCAACAATTGGGGTATGTGTGACAATGGCACCGGTGCCCTGGGCTGTGGTCCCCAGGAGACCTTCAAGAACTGCGCTGATGTGAGCATCTACTGGGGCCGCAACATGCTCAAGGAGCTGGCGGCAGGCGCCGCTGCCAAGCCCGCTGTGCCAGAGGAGGTCGACTCCGTCGAGGCATAAGTGCTGATGGCAAAAGTCTGAACATTTTGTACTGAATCAAAGCCAAATATTTAATTAAACGAAAGCATTTTTCTGCAAAACTGACCTTTATAATACAAACAACTCTCAAGTTGAAGAGTTATTGGATTTCTCTGATGTTCTATGCTTTTCTTCTTGCTTCGGTGCACTGCTTGTCATACATTGCGTTTATTGTTAACCCCAGACACAAACCACAAACAATAATAAACTGCTTGGCAGCTGAGCTGTTTCCGGTTTATTATGCCTCTTTGTATACTTCCTGTACTGCTTGAACTGCTTTCATTTTACCTAAGACACACAGTTTCATAAACGCTTCTTGATATTTTGTCCCAATTTTTGTTCAGCATATTCACATTTATTTATACCTATAACAAGAATAATCTTTTGGATATGGTAGAACTGCATGCTCTGTTCAAAAAATAGAATATTTCGAATTTGCGCAATGTCCAGCTGTCCGCATGAAAGCAAATGTTTGGTCAGAATTGCTGTGATAGCCCCCCGAATCGGCCTGGAAAATATTCAAAATCTATTAGGGTGGGGTGTTTGTAAATTGTATGCAAATACAAATACATTGCAAAGAAAATACCACTCATCACGCATAAATAGTTTAATATTTACTTGAATTTATGAGAATTGAGGTATATTAAAACAAGTAAGAGACTCAAGTCGGGAGCTCCCGACGGGTGGATACCCTGAATACCCTCTGTTTCCAACACCAAATGCAGCTCGCACTACGCGCTCGCTTGCTTTTGTAGTAATATAAATCAATTAAAAAAAGGGGTTCCTCGGTAGGGTTTGAACTCGCTGAAGTGTACTTGGTTTCCGTTTGGTACAAGAGAACAAACATAGATGTAGTACACAAAAATGTAAAATGTCCATCGATGTGAATTTCCATAATCCAATAATTACATTTTGAATGATATTTTTCATAGATGTTTTCAAATTAGATTGAGTAAATGATGATCGGCTTTATTTAGGAGTATATTTTATAGCTACAATCAGATACAATGTGTTGAAAAAAACAAAAGTAGCCGAGTTTACAGATTTATGGTAAAGTGGAAAGGTTAGTTTACAGCATATCGCATGAAAACGCAAGTGGGACAGACCTTGGCCAATTTCCAAGTGCTTCAGTTCTTAAATGTGCCCAATACCTACGATATCAATGATTTCATATGTTTTCAAATCACGATTATGAGCCGAATATCAAGATTGCCGGCAATTAACTGTTCCAAAGCACCAATAAACACAACTAAACTAAACTCTTATCTCTTTAACTTTCTTTAAAACCTTGAACCATTCACTTTTTTTTTTTGGCAACAAAACTAAGTTATATCGAAGGCTGCAAAATAATTTCGCCTGGTTTACAGTTGATTTATCAGCAAATTTAGCCAATAAAAAACATTCTCAGGAATATACAGTGAGCACTCGTTATTTAACTCGATATTTAAAGAAGCGCGAAATTAAGATTATATAAAAAACGAGCCGTCTTATTGTTTAAAAACTGCAATCGAAATTGGAAATTTCCAAGTTAATTGTTTTGAAAATGTGAAGGTATCCAATGTACTTTATTGAGACTTTCTGAGAGTTTTAAAATTTTATGAGTGAAATAATATTGCAAATATTTGGATTGTTTGGATGTGTCACTCTTGTTTTGATCAATAAAGAACGGTATCATTTCTCGGAGTGATATTACGATTCGGCAAATTTTGGGCAAGACCAAAATGATCGTATACCTGCTTGATTGACGCCTGATAAGAGGCCAATTATCTTTATATGATCGCTTTGATCGTTAATAGCGTTGCCTAAAAATCCGAAGAGTTCCCTGTAAACCGATAAGGCCGCAACAATGTGCAGCTATATAAGACTCGCCCACTGGGAGGCAGGGCCCAGTGAAAGGGAAAGTGCCAAAGAAAATGAAATACCTCAGTATTACCACGATGGGGGTGTTGGTCTGTTGCCTCATGGGGCAGATCAATGGCCATGGCATGATGTTGAGTCCCGTGGCTCGTTCATCACGCTGGCGTTACGACTCCTCGGCGCCCACAAACTACGATGACAATGCGCTCTACTGCGGCGGCTTTTGGGTATGTGTGCCTCTGCTGAAGGTTCTTGGATGGTTTTCAAACAAATATGTCCACTTTTCGCAGAAACAAACGGAAAACGACGGCCAGTGCGGCTTGTGCGGCGACGACTACAGTCTGAGCGCGCCCCGGCCAAATGAATTGGGCGGTAAATATGGTGCCGGGGTCATAGTCAAGAGCTACAACGGCGCCAGCTCGATTGAGGTAAATGTGCTCATTACCGCCAATCATCTTGGCCACTTCAGCTTCCATCTGTGCAGCCTGGATGAGCATGGCAGCGAGTCGGAGCAGTGCTTTGATAAGTATCCGCTGCAGTTTGCCGACGGCAGCCTCAAGTATTACATTAGCTCCAAGACCGGCAGCTTCGATGTGACCTTGAAATTGCCCAGTGGAGTCAGCTGCCAGCACTGCGTGCTCCGTTGGACCTACACGGCGGGTAAGCGCAGTCGATTACCAGAATATACAGGCCAGATTATATAGGCGCAACTTTCCGCTCTTTCATCAGGCAATAACTGGGGCGTTTGTGAGGATGGCAGCGGTGCTATGGGCTGTGGTGCTCAGGAAACCTTCAAGAATTGTGCGGATATTAGCATTTTGGGCTCAGCCCGGGGCCTGTTCGAGGACTCTGTGCAGGCTGAGTTACCTGTGCTGCCCGAGGAGGTTATTGCATAAGGAAACAGCTGATGCAGATGCTCCTCATTTCCCATAGAATTAATATTAATCTCAAAATTTGTTACAATTTGTTATAGATAAGATTCTGTAATGAATGCATGTTTCTTTTTTATTTAATAAATTTTCTTTTTATATTTTATATGTATGTATATATATGCCTGTGGTTTGTATGTATATACTATGTATATAAACTTTCTGCTTGTTTTCTTCGGCCTGTTCCTGTGGCTCTTGTGTGTGTGTTCGTGTATGTGTGTGCGAGCTGTTATAAATTGCGTCTGAAAAATATGCAACAGTTTGGAAACAGTGTTGACAACTGCCGCCGCAATTAAAACCTGAATTCAGTGTTGAACAGCTAAAATTGGCAATAAACAGTGTTGTTAGTTTACAACTTCAATCGTTTCCCGCTGACGACCTCTGCAAGTAGCCGAATCTAGCTAGAAAATAATCGCATTGGCAACACGACTCGGCACACAGCTCTGCATTAAATATTTGTGTGTATGCTGTCACTACATATGTATGTAAATGTGTATGTATATATGTGTATATATAATATATGTGTATATGTATATGTATATGTAGATGTAAATGTAAATGTAAATGTATATGTATATGTATGCTATGTAATTTGTAATTTGTTTCATTCGCTTAAAAATATGTTCACAATAACTGCCTTATTAATTAGGTTCACAAATAAGTTTGTATATATATTAATTTTTACAAAGCGTTCAGGTCGTTGGCAAAATCAAAGAATCGTAATCCATAAATTCAAATTGTTATTTTCGCGTATTGAACTCAATTATATCATAGCTTTAGAATTGTGCAATCATTTACTTAATATAAGCACATTGTCATGCCTACACGAGTGCCTGCATGTATTTATGTAGTTAAGTATATATTTGTTTAACAATTAACCAAAACAAATCGCAAACAACATTGTGTAACTTTTGGGGTTTTTTTTTACTATTGTTTATATTATATTGTATTTTATTTAAAGGATTGCCACTAGAAATTTCATCAAATATTGTTTTTTTTTTTTTTTTGCTTTTAGCTCTATTTTGCTTTAATTATGTTCATTTAAAACTCTTTGTAACCTCAAACTACTTAAGTAAATACATTGCCAAGTTAAAAACTATAAAAAACACCTTGGGCTCATGCATACTTTATTTTTTAACTCTTCGAAAGTGTGCGAATTGTTCACAACTGAATTTATTTATTTTTTGTTTTTTTTTTCTTTTGCATTATTTTAATAATGTTTATTTTCCATACGCAGTTTAAAATACAGTTTTTCTTTTTGAAAAAATATAGTACATACATATGAAATGTATGTATGCCTATTTCCAAATGTGATTTCTGCAACCATTTGTAAAAGCACGTTGTAAATTTTGCACAAGCTTCTGTAAAATTTACTCACTTAATTTTTTTTTTACGATTTTTTATTTTTTTATAAATAGCTAAATATTTCATCTTCATTTAAAAAAATGTAACATTATACAACACTATTTGTTTTTTAATACCTGAATTTTAGAATTTTGTATCCGAAACGCCATTTTTGGTTTGACTATGTGTGTGTGTGTGTGTGTGTGTGTGTGTGTGTGTGTGTGTGTGTGTGTGTGTGTGTGTGCGTGTGTGTGTCGTGTGGGTGTGCTTGCTTGTTCGAGTTTTGTTTGTTTTCTTGTAATTTCTGGTAGTTTTTTCATCATAAAAATTTTTGTTAGGTCGAAATTGTTGTTTGCCAAAAGTTTGTGTTTCGCCCTTGTATACTATCTGCTTTGTATTGTATAAGTTCTCAAGATTGGTTGTAAACAAGTGTGTCAAAAGTTTGTCAGCGGTGATTTATTTTATTTTATTTTTTTTGTTTTGTTTTGCGATTTGCCAATATATATGCAGCTTGCACTTATCCTTAATTGACTAACTTCAATGCCGACAGAGTTCTGGAAGGATGTTGATTGGATTAACCGTTAGTTGGTGTAAGTTTGTGGATTTGGGTCTATTAGACTAACTTTTATGTTACGTATTAAGTTTAAAGTTGCTTTTTATATTTAATCATTGGCACAAATTCGCTATCTGAGTTCCTGTCTATCAGTTGCTTTTTAGCCTGTGGTTTATTTATATTAGGTTTAAGTTAAAACAGAATTCACTGAACTGAATCTGCAAAGAACAAAAGGGAAATGAACATAACTTTGTGCTCAATTGTTTGTGAGTTGTTTGTTTTGTTTTCCAATATGCATCACGACAATAATTTCACACGTTTGTTTTGCTTATAAACTTTGTTTTATTCTTTTTATAAACATTAACATGCTAAAATGTACTTTCTTTTTATTATATAAAATTTTGTTTTCAACTATATTCATTAAAAAACATAATAGCTAAACGAAACTAGTTTGTAAATTATAAGTAAGTGCGGCTTTAAAAAGTTGTAATTAAATTTGTTTAATAACTAACTATTACACAAATAAAAAGTGTGCGTGTACGTGTGTGTGTGTGAATTGACTGTCATTTAAAAACAAATAAGGGCAAAAAATGAAGACGGCTTTCATTTTCAACTATTTTAATTTGCAACATAATTTGATTTGAAAGTTTTGTTTTATGCATTGTTAGCTATTATGCGTAAGTATATCTTTTGCACGCACTGTAGCAATGGCCAGCTGAACTAAAATACAAAAAGAAACTAAGCAAATAATGTATCAAAAAGAAATGAATTGTGACAGTAAACAACAGACACAACAGCACTTTAAGTTTAAAACACACACGTGATAATACAGAAGTTTCTGGCATTTGGACTTCTCGAAAAATTGGGGCATTTGAATTGAAATTTGTTTAAAGCTTGTTTAAGAACTACTTTTACAAACTAGAAATATTATCATTATGATTGATGAAAGCCAGAAAAATATTTAAAATTAATCGCAGTCACACACTCTATTTATAAAATAAAATTTAAATAAGCGAAACTACATAGAGAACTAAGTTATGCTTGTAATTATTCGTAATACAAATAATAATCATAATCATAATAATAAAAACAATTAAAACATTTATAATTCATATATTGCAGCAACAGTGGAAGACAGTTTTCTGTTTATAAATTTTTTCATGCTGTTTCGCAATTGCAATTCTTTTCACTTTTGTTATTGTTTATGTTGTTGTTGTTGTTGTGGTTGTTCTTCAATATTTATTTGCTGTATACAGGATTAAAGTTAAAGGTTGCTAAAGCATAAAGAAACAACGATCTAAACTAAACTAATTAATTATTAAATTAAAAATTGCTTATTCAAATTAAAATATACAACAGCATAAAAATTAAGGGCCAGAATAATAGTGGAATAATGTACATACAATTTAAAAAATGTTTTCATTTTCAATGTGCCAAAAAAAAAGAAGACAAAAAAGCAGACAATTTAAAATTTCTTTCGAAAACCGTTAAGACTAATTAGTTATATAATTAGTTGTATATATATATATATAGTTGTATATATATATATATATATGTATGGTACAATACAACTACAATTTCTCCATTCAGCCTACAAATTGAGTGTGTGTGTGTGTGTTATCGTGTTATTCGACTTGTGTTCATTTTCTTTTGTTTCTGTTTTTTTTTCTTTTGTTTTTTTTTTTTTTTTTAAATTCTTTGCTTTTTACTTGTGCTAAATACACTTCAAAATTAATGTGCAATTTGGGTTAAGTTTAGATCTTAAATTATTATTTCTTTTATGGGGTATTCATTGTGTTTGCTTGCTTATTGTTGTTGTTTGTTGTAGTTGTTGCTTGCCTGTAAATTATTAACTAAGCCATTATACAATAATGTTGCCATAACGTATGTACTTCATATATGCTTCAAAAAGTTCTATCTTCCAACTGGTAAACTTCTTCATTTCTCGATTTATTAAGCTGCTTAATAAACTCATTCCTACTGTCCCTCTATCGTTTTCTACTGTCTCGCTGTCTCTGTTACATTTGTAGTAGTATAGGCCTATTGCAATTAAAAAATTTATCTTTTCTTATAATTTTGTTTTTGTTTCTGCATCTCTTTGATTTTTTCCTTCTTGTTTCAATATAAATTTTATCCGCATGCATATCGTACATGCTCAGTATCTATGTGCTGCTGCAATTATTTCTGTTATCCGTTTGTTTACTTATTTTAAGTAATTTGTCACTCGTATTGTTTCCAGTTCATGCGTGTCCTTATTGTGTTTTCCTTCTTTGAACCAGCGACCTCACTTGAACCTCCTTCCTACTTGTACTTGTTCTCATTTTCGGTTAGTTTGTTTAGATGATTCACCTGCTGTTGTTGTTGCTCCGCAAGTTGTTGTTGCTGCTGTTGATGTTGCTGGTGCATACCTGTCGTATAGTAATACGGAAAAACATCTATACAATGTTTTCACAATAGAAAAAGGAAATTCAAATTACAAGTTGAAAACGAAAATGACAGAGGAAAAGTACAGTGAGAAGAGGGTGTGTAGGGACAAGACATTGCACACATATGGCATACGATTGTTCCTATAGAATATAAAATATTTGTCCGACATAATTTTGTTTATATGCAAGCTGCAAAGTGAAACTATTAATTGCGGGTTTTGAATAATAAAGTGTTTCCAGAACTCAATTTTTGATTGATCGTTCGATCAGCCGATCCCCAAATATGTACTGATAAGGAATGATATTATAATGACCCGAGTCTACATATGTATATACTTTCTTAACTCGCAGATGTCTCTTTCAATGCGTTAATATAAAATTCTGCATATATAATCTCTGCATAAATATAAAATTCTATGTTATATTTGAAAAATTCATAGTTTGCGCTAGTTTTGTATAATGTTGTGAATATTATTGTGAAGGCATTTAGTGTTGTAAAACTGGAAACGAATCGCCAATTGTGATATACTATTATTTAAAAAATAACTTATTTGGTGCACTTTTAAACATCATTTTACACAACAAGAATAAAAGAAACCTCTTTTCGATTGTTGACAAATTGAGAATTAAGGAGTAGCAAGAAATAAGGAGTAAGGAATAAGGAGATGTACAATGTGTGAATGTGAATTCGCTGACAATACACATTTTTTTGCATATAAATATGAAGATCGAATTTTCTGCTTCCAAATGGCCTTTTTACTCCCTGTTTATTACCTGACGCTGCTACAGCATTGTTTTGGGCATTTAGACTAGCGCTCAGCGTGGCCGACGAGGAGTTGGAGTCGGAGAGCGTGTTGGGACCAGCCGAGTGGGGTGTGCAAGGCAGAGCACCCATGGCCTTTTGGCGCACCTCGCGTATCTTCAGCTGCAGATCTTGTTTGCGTGGAAAGAGATCGATGTGCTTGGTCTGTGACAAGAGGATAAATACGATTAGGATTGAAAGTTCATATTCTATGCTTAGCAACACGCACCTGAAAGGCAATAGTGGCCTGAGAGGATGGGAATACGCCGTGCTCATTGAACAGCTGCATGACTAAATTGCGACGCGCTTCCAGGACCTTGCGGTGTCCCTTTTCGCTGGCATCGGATCGAGCGCTCTGCAACGGCGTTTTGGGCGTGCGTGGCGAACGGCCTGTTTGATCGCCGGTCTCAAGTTCTGCAGCAAATTGGAGATTAGTTCCAGGTGCATTTTGGCAAATACTACTTGGACTAGTTGGTTTACCTCTCAGATCATTGTTAAAATCGGCGCCAAAGAAACGCTGCGTGGTAGTTGGCGGCGCCGAGGCAGGCTCCTCAATCGAATCATCCTCGCTCACTAGAAAAGTTGCTAGTGATTAGCAATGGGAAATTATAATGATTGTGTTATAAATACGTACTTAGTTTCTGGACCGGCGGCTGCACTGCATTCTTTTTGCGATAATTGGTGCCATAGACGCGCGGCGGCGACGGCACAGCAATGGCGCTGGGCGACTGGCAATCCTCTGGCTTAAACTGTGGCAGCGCCTTGTACTTCTTCTCAAAGTCCACTTGCTTGAGCACACTGGAAAGGCAGTAGGAATTAGGTGGTGGATCATTTAAGATGCGACAACGGGCAACTTACTTGTTTACTTCATCGCTCTTCTTCTTGTGCGACACCACTGCAGGGGCAGAGGCGGGCACGCCCCTTATTGGCGACTTGACCGCCGAATTGTTGCCAACGGCCGTGGGCGTTAGTGGCTGCTGCTCATCACTGTTGGGCGTTGTGGTCGATGAGGTGGGCGTGGGCAGAGCCGAGCTGAGGCTGCTGCTGTTCACATGGCCAATGATGGGCGAGGAGGCGGCCACCTCCATCAGTGTTGGCGAGTGCAGCTGGCGTCCAATATGCTGCCCATTGCTGACCCCATAGCCGCCGCCTGTGCTGTTGTTGTCCGATTTGCTCTGAGCTGCATTTACACACACATACACACAAACAATAAGATTCAGTTAGGTGTTCCGTCAATGACTTTCGGCTACTCACATAAATTCTTGCGCCGCTGCAGCGGAGCACGTCCCAGTTGCGCTGGAGTTGGCGCCAATACAAACTGCTGACCATCAGTGTCCACATCAACATCCACGTCGGCATCTTCAGCAGCAGCATCGCAGCTGCGTTTGCCGCTCGTCAACTCGGACGATGCACTCAGATGATACGAGGCCGATTTGGGAGTGGATGGCATCGACTTGAACGACGGCGAACTAGCCGGCGGCTGATCCTGGCCATGGCTGCTGGGCGCATAGCCATGCAGGCGCATTGCTGTCTGCGCAACAACCTGCGGCAGTGGGGGCGGTGGCGCACCCTGCACGCCCAGACCACCATTGTGCTTCTTGAAAAGGTAGCCGGATCCAAATGCGTCCAGCTGCAGGTGCTCCAAGCCAGGCGCGTTCTGTTGATGAGGCGGCGGCAGCAATGGGTACTATAAATAATCCGAATTTTAGCAATTGCAAATATACCATGCTAGCGCGTTTATAATTCCTAACAGGATCAAGGTGCGCAAGTCAGACGCTAATTTGCAAAAATGCTTTGATAGCAAAGTCTGTTTATAATATAAGCAGGAGGTTCTTGAAGGAGTTATACAAAAATACTGCTCAGTTAAAATTCGTGATAAAACTATATAGATTTACTAGCTTGCATTCCCTGGCGGTACACGCTCCAAGAATAGAATTTGCCAAAATGGTCTGCTTACTACAGTAAAGTTCATCTTCCTAGCTCTTTTGTCTTTTCCTTTGGTCTATTCTACACCAAACTGCGTTTTTGTAACTATTATTGACGAGTATCCTGAATTTGCCGCTGATGAAGAATTTTTTTCAAAAACCTATTGTAAATACTTTAGACAGTTTCTTTTCCAGTCGCATAGACTAAATGTTTTCGTTTTTTTTATTCTACTTACCGGATGACCCATGGCAAAGAACATTTTCTGAGCTGGCGCTGGACCCGCCGTGCCAAGAATCTGTGCTGGCGCCGAGGCGGGCGGTGTGGCAATGCTAGCCGCATGCCCCAAGCTAACGGTTGCCGGGGAGTTGGGCACACAGGCCTGATGGGCTGCGGATGAGTTGGAGTTGATCATAAGAATGGTGGTGGCATCGTTGTTTATGCTCTTGTTGTTGTTGTTGTTGTTGCTATTATTATTATTATTAATGTTGTTGTTGTTGTTGGTGCTGTTTTTGTTATTTTTGTTGTCACTGTCGACAGTGGCTGTAATGGTTAGTTCATTGGCTTTATTAATATTATGATTTGATGCTGTCGCCATCGCCTTGGTTAGTACGGTCAGCGTGGGCGTGGTCGTGTTGGCCGTTGTGGTCAGAATGCGCGTATTGGCCGGCAGGGTGATTTTGTTGCAAGCATTGATGCTGATAAAGGATAATGGGCGCAATGTTGCGCCAGAATTTGAGACTGCAACATGCTGCTGATGATTGTAGCTGTTGACATCGGTGATGAGCAACATAGTTGCCGGCTGTTGCACAGTGCTTGGCGTTGTTGTTGCTGTTGCTAATTTTTCGATCGGTTGTTGCACCTGTTGATGTTGTTGTTGTTGTTGTTGCTCATTCGCAGCGTTGTCGTCGTCGTCGTCGTCATCGTCGTTCCCGTGCAACGTATCCAGCACTAAAGCGTCATACAAAATGGCCGCACGACCTGTGGCCTTGCTGGCATCTTGCAGTGTCAACAGTTTGCGGATTATTGAAGTTGTTGTTGTTGGATGGGTGTTAATATTGTTGGTAGTTGTTGTAGTTGTTGCAGCAGCAGCAGCAGCAGCGTTATTAGAATTATTGGAAAATTGAATAAGTTGCTCGTTACTGTGACTAGTTGTTGTTGTTGTTGTTGTGGTTGTTGTTGTTGTTGTTGTTGTAGTTGTTGATGTTAATGTTGTTGATGTCTGAGCTTTTGAACTTTTGAAAAATAATGGCGGCGGTGTGTTGTGTTTTGGTGTTATTGTTCTTTGTTGTGTGCGTATAATGGTAAAATGATTGCGCGGCAGCGACGAGGGCGTCGCTATGACCGTTGATGTTGGCGTCGACGTCAGCGTCGGCGTTGGCGTTGGCACGCGTGTTATAACTGTTGGCGGCGTCTCGACACGCCGCTGATGCAGATGCTTTAGCTGCTGGTGTGGTGAATTTGCCGGTTGTAGCGGCGTCAGAGAGCGCACTATGGTGAATTGCTTGCGCTTCAACGTAGGCGGATTCGCTGGCATGGCCGTGGGCATGGGTGTTGCTGGCTTAGCGATTGTATACTGTGCAATGTCATCGAAGTCTGTGGTCACACTGGCCAGCTCTGCCATAAACTGCTCGTCGTCATCTTCGTCATCGTCGTCATCCTCTTGGTCGTCGTCGACGTCTGCGTCGTCGGCTGCGCACGCGTCGTCGTCCTTGTCCGTTGCTAGATCAGTGCTGGGATTGACTTTGTCTTGTTTTTGTTTAGGTTTGAGTTCTTTTGCTTTTCGAGTGTGTGGTGAAATGTGCGTGAGAGATAGCAATGGACGAGGTAAAAGCGTAAGTTGAGCAATTGTGAATGGGTGACAATTGTGTGTTTTTATGTGTGGGTTTTATGCGAGCGTTTGGAGAAATAGAGAGAAAGATGTATTGCATAAAGTTTTTGTTAAAAAAAAAAAAAAACAAACAAACAACTTTTAAGATGAACTTCAGTTAAATACGTTAGATGCAAATGGGTGGGGGCGCGGCGAAGGTTAATTGGATTCAATTTTGCCTTTGGTATACAATATTTAAATAAATTAAGTACTCAACATCAAATCATAGTCATAAATAAAGCCAATATATATGTATATATATATTTTGGTAATTAATAAAAGCAAAAACAACAATATAAGGCTACCAACAGTTTAAAAATAAACAATAAGAAATTAAACTCAATAGAGGAATACAAATATACATATGTATATATTATTATGGTAATTCGTATTTTTCTGCTTCTGCTTCTGGCTGTAAACTCACCTCTGACATCGGTCGGACTGCAGAGCGTATGCGGCATGGGATAGTGATATTGCTTTTGACTGAGAGCCGGCGCAATTGGCACATTGAAATTAAAGATGGCGCCGACAGCGCTGCTGGGCGTTGGTGCGCTAATCACGCCCCCCGAAGTCGCTCCAGCATTGCCACCATTCAGTTTGTAGGGCGATGGCGGCTCCTGTTTGATGTCTTCCTGCTTGATGTGTGGAGGCAGCTGTTGCTCATCCGATTTGGAACCGGAAGAGCTGCTGCCCTTTGGACTGATGGGCATCGATTTGAAGGCGCCGCCTAAGGAACAATCAAAGATGAAAAAAAGAAACAATGAGCAACTGTTGCTTATTGAAGCTAATTGAGATTTGTGCTTGCTCGCCTGTGGGTTGGAATGGTGTTACACCGATTGGATTCTTGGGACTAGTGTAGTGCGTGAACATGGGCATCTGCGGATACGGCAGCATGGTGCTCTCCAGACCCGGATGGGCCTTAATGGCCTTTGGCTTCAAAGTTATCTCGCGCTCTGCGCTGGATGCCGGAGCGGACATAGTCTGGCCATTGCAGAGACTCGCATGATCTTCCTGGGTGCGCTAAAAAAGTGTAGGATAGAAATGAATGAGCACAGCTGGTAATAAAAGTGAGGCAATCATACACCCGAATACTATAACAGTTACCCTGAGTATGTAGTATGAGTAGTATGTATTGCCCAGATTGATGGGAATGGGGATTTTGACCCGCTTTCATTTTAGTTGGTCAGTTTTAAAGCTTACCTGTTCCGCATCCGTCTGGATCTGTTGCTGCTGCTGCTTGCGATAGTCGTAGGGCGCTTCATCCATGTCCAAGTCGTTAACGCGTTCGCGGCATTGCAGATCCAGTTTCGTGGGCTGCTGCTCATCCTCGACGACAAGCATTTGCTCATCCTCATCGGACTGCAGTTCGTTCTTGAGCTGCTTGGTCTTGCAGTTACCTTGCGACTGGCCTGCAATGGTTGTGGGCGTCTCTTCGCATGCAATGTTGTAGGTGTCAATGGTCAGTGGGATGATATCGCCCTGTAGCTCGACGGCTTGGGCACCGCCGCTGCCGCTGCCGCCGGGTGTGGAGGGGCACAAGTCATCCTCCAACGAATCGGAGCCATCCACAGAAACCAGACGCTGTTTGTCTTCGTTTGTGGCATTGCCGGACGAGGAAGCGCCACCCTTGCCCGATGTCGAGGATTTGCGGCGATCCTTGGAGCACCATTTCCAGTCCGGATGCAACTGAAAATGCGCATCCTTCACTGACTTGGCCAGCTCATGATACTGGGCCTTCTGGTCCGGCTTCAACGCATACCACCATTCGCCCAAGATTTTGCTAACCGTGCGATTGTCCTGATTGGGATGCTTCTTGTGCACCATCTTGCGATGCTTCTTCGAGAATATCATAAAGGCGTTCATCGGTCGACGTATCTTCTTGCCTGCGGCCGCCGCAGACTGTTGCTGTTGTTGTTGTTGCTGCTGTTGCTGCTGCTGCTGCAGCGCACTAAGCGACTGACTGCGCCGCTTGGCCGCCGAGGTCGTTGGGGCACCGGCTGCCCCTTCGCTGGCATCATGGCAGTCGTCCAGTTTGCGTATGTTGCTGTTGTAGGTGGGCAGTCGCATGGCTGCCGTCGGTGCCTTTTTGCCATTCGATATGGCTGGCGCGCAGGTCGTGGACTCAAACACATCATCGTCCAGCTGTTCATCGGGCTCATCAGCTTCATCCGGCACACTGGTCGTAGATGCTGCTGCTGCCGCCGCCGCCGCCGCTGCTGCTGCTGCAGCTGCCTTTGCATCGTTCATGGAACAGTTAAGCGGCTTGCCGGGCGATGCCATCGGCGCGGGCACAATCAAGTGATTGTTGTTGTGATTGAGCGGCGGTTGCTGTTGCTGTGCTGCTGCTGCTGCTGCTGCTGTTATCGACGGCATTGAGGGAGTTTGCTGCGACGACAACTGTTGCTGCTGTGTGTGCTGCTGATGTTGCTGCTGGTGGTGCAACATGGCCACGCTGTAGTTGCTGTTAGTGGTTGTTGTTGTCACCGCTGTCGCTGGAGGTGCTTTGGTCATGGCTGGCATTTGCGGCAGTAGCTTTTGCCACGGATAGCTAGCCGCATTGTAGCCTGAAAAGGACAAAAAAGAGTGTAAGGATTCGAATACAATTTTCAAAAATTTTAACGCGGATCGTATAAGATCTTATAATGACTAACTTTCGACTCATAACCACAGATTTATTTCCGTAGAGATATTTTCATTGAGCCACCTGAAGGCGAAACATGTGTGAAGTCGGTTTGGATTACTTTAAATGAAAGCTAGGCTTAGGCAAAGTATTAGAAGAAGAGCACAACTTTGACTTATAGATGAAAGAATATTTTAGAATTCTTTTTTTTTTTTTGGCGGTTTTTAACAATACAAATACAAGAAGTTATTGCTTTGGTTGATTTGCGAGACCTGATGATAAATTACAACGGAATTGCAAAACTTATTTTGGTTAAACAAAAACTAAATCTGTAGAAACCTGAAACTGTACATTAATATTTTGTTTGCAATGCGTAACTAATATAAACAAATGATTGTATATTTTTGTATTTTACAATTTACAAACTCGCATCGATTCGCGAAACTGTTTAATATTTTCGTTTTAGGTAAGCATTCTATAACAACATTTAAGCTGAAAGTCCAACTGTCCCCTTTTACATCGTCTTTAAAATTATAACTGCATTTAACCGATAATTCATAATCATAGAGTCAAATTTGTTAACGATTTGTAGGCACGCGACTATTTAAATGACTCGCAAAAGGTCAACCGTTTTTTGTGGCACTCACCGTTTTTTGGCAATGCATTGTCCGTGGGCACAGCCACTGTTACGGATGTAGGCGTGGTTGGCGGATGTGAATGAAACGTAACCGATGTGGGCGGCGGCGGCGGCGGGGGTTGCTGCTGCTGCTGCTGCTGCTCAACGGAAGCAGGCAATGAATTCTGCGAATGAATCTGCGTCTG
Source organism: Drosophila novamexicana (assembly GCF_003285875.2). Lineage (NCBI taxonomy): Eukaryota > Metazoa > Arthropoda > Insecta > Diptera > Drosophilidae > Drosophila > Drosophila novamexicana. The sequence goes on along the minus strand of NW_020825054.1, from coordinate 2,335,425 downwards.
TTGGGCCGCATTCACGATGACAGGATGAAAGGTCTGATGCCCGGCCGTGGATACAACAACATGCTGCTGCTGCTGCTGCTGCTGTTGATTTGGTGCCGACTGTTGCAGTTGCTGCTGTTGTTGTTGTTGCTGCTGCTGCTGCTGCTGTTGGCTGCTGGAGATGCGTATGACGCTGGTCGCATGGCCGACGGTGCTGCTGCTGGGCGGAGCTGGTGGAGCCGGCAGGGCATTGAGATGAGCGGCAGGTGGCTGTTGTTGTTGTTGTTGTTGCTGCTGCTGCTGCTGTGTAGGCGGTGCATGCATCACCAGCGAAACGGCCGCCGTTTGTGGCGGTGGTGGAGGTTGTTGTTGCTGCTGCTGCTGCTGCACAGCTTGACTGCTCTCCCAGCCATTGTTGCTGTTGTTGTTGTTCGTATTGTACAACACTGGACTGGGTGTTGTCGTCACATGTTGCTGCTGCTGCTGCAGTAGTTGCTGTTGTTGTTGTTGCTGCTGCTGCGACTGGTTCGCAATGGGCGTAAAGAAATTTTGCCTATGATTGGACACATTGACCGGGGAGTGGGCGATGGCATTCAGTGGATGATGATTCACGGGTGATGTATACGATGGCGTTGCAGAGCGCGAGCTGCTCAGTGACACTGCAGATAGAAAGATAGAGTGACAGAGAAAGAGAGAGGGCGAGAGAAGGGGAGGGGTAATATTAGATATTTGTTGGAATCACGATTGTTTTCGTTTTAGTTTTTATTACATAAGCACTGTAAATATAATTTAGCGCCCAGCTCAAAGTCCTGGAACGCGTTCATATCGCTGTCGCTGCCACTGCCCCCTTTGCTGCCGTTGCTGCTGCTCACTGCTTGGCTGCCCCCTCCTCAGTTAAAGAACAAGCACTTTGATTGGCATCACTTTCGGCGCATATTTTCGTATTTAATTTGCTTGAAAACTTTTTGTCGTCGTTGTCAAATTCGTTTTGTCTGCTGCATTCGCATCGGTATTCACTTTTTTTTTTTGCTTTTGCGCCGCGTTCTGTTCTGTCTTCTTGCCTTGCCTTTGACAGTTTTCAACATAAAATGCGACGACGACGTCAAAAGAACAGCCAGCAATTCAAGTGAGCGGCCAGCAACAGCATAAACTGAGCGCCGCTCTCACAATCGTCAGTTGTTCGCTCATTTTGCTCTCTTGGGCTCACTCACGACGTCCATGTTTGTTTACCTGTTGTGTCTGTTACTGTTTGGCTGTGTGGGTGCTGTGCTGCTAGCTGTTGTGTGTTGGAAATGTCCGTGTGTGTATGTCAGTGTGTGCGTGTGAGTGCGCTCTCTCAAGTGCATTTTTGTTTAGGTAAAAACGAATCAAAGGCAGGGCAAATAACGAGAAAAGAAGAATCTGTTGCGCTTCGCACGCAGCGCGCTTTTGTTTCGGCTGCGCTGCATTGTTCGTTTCAAGTGGCGGCGTCGACGTCGCTGCATTGATCGCTTGCAGGTGCATTGGAATGCGTACGCGTCGCTGTCGACGTCGCTGCGTCTGCATTTTGCTTTTGCGTGTAAATCACGCTGCGGTCATACTTTCAAGTGGCTAGAAGAGCTAACGTTGTTGTTATTGTTGCTGCTGCACGCACACGTCAAACAATAGAACCCCTCATCGGCCACGGCCCCTGAGAACACCTTAACAAAACCAACGACCTTTATCCAGAGAGTTGTGCATGTGTGCCTATCAGTGAGTGGTTCTGTGTGTGTGTATGTGTGTATTGATGTGTATAATATGGTCAGCAACGGCGCTGTTGCTATAAAACTTTATGATAGGCATTTTTATTAGGAATTGGAAATTCATTCGGACCAATGTGAAAGTCTAAGCAGCACCAATCTTTCAAATACGCTACACCCAAATATGTCGGGTACACTACAAGTTTAACTCCATTTACGATATATTTACATGTATATACTAATTTTTCGCATGTACACCCTAGAAAATTTGCATTAAAGTTACAGAATAAATGATGATTGTTCGCTCTTCGCTCTTGAGAACTCTACTTGTGGTTTTGTGGACATCATAATCATATAAAAACAATTATTTTACTCCGATTGTATGAATAAAAAAAAAAAAAAAATATATATATATATATATATATATATTTAAATATATTTTTAGCCAATGACTAATTGAGAGTTTGAACTATGTTTTGCTAACTTTAATTTCATTTAAAAAAAAAAAATCTCTCAAGATGCTTAAATTATTTGAGTGTAGCGCATTAAATAGTCTCTTTCGCCGAAGCTAAACGCACATTTCTAGAAGCGCCTTAGAAAACAGGCCAGAACCGCCTAAATGCAGTCGAACCTGCGCCGCGCTCCGATCTGCTTTTGTGCGTTTGTAGCTGTGTGGGTAATTGCGTGAACACAGACAGATTAACAGCTAAGGCTGGCGCTCAGTTGGGAACGAGGACTAGCTGGGAAAGCCAGCCTTGAAAATGAATGCAAGCAAAGTATGAATAAATTTCGAAAAAAAAAAAAAAACAAAATGTGTTGCTTTTATGATTAAACTGCGGAGAATCGACAGCAACAGGGCTGCGGCGTCATAAAAGTCAAGAGGTGTGAGTTGCACTTACCTAACATGGCGGCCACATCGGTCTCCTCCTGATCATAGCGACCCGTGACCCGATGGTTGGGCGACGTTTCCGAATCGCGAGAGTTGTCCTCATCGTTTTGCGTCTTGCTGCTCGAGCGGCTATCACTAAAAGAGATTGAAAGAGAGAGAGAGAGAGAGAGAGAGACCAAAACGATAAAGAGAGCATTAGAACAGCAGCGATCACCGCAGAGCATTTACGTTTAGAGGCGCACCTGAGAAAACGACCCGGCCCCGTTGAAGAGGGCAGCGCATTGTTGCCCTTCTGATTCAAATGTCTCGAACAATAGCCCCGCCGCTGAGATTCTTTCATGCACAGCATGCAGAGACGTCGCCATTGCTTGCCATTGTACTTCTTGCGCACTCCGGATTCCGATTCCACAATGTCGCCCTTCTTGAAGCGATGCGGCGTCGTTGCCTGAGATCTGTCAACGAAAATACTCTCCTTAATACACACACACACATGCACATTGGTTGTAATTAATGTATTGAGTTTAAGCAATGCTCGAAATAACGTCAACTAAAAGGGTTACGACCGCAGACCGTGCAGTCAACGCCGGCAGCGAGCAAAGCTTTTGCTGCTCTCTTAATAACAAATTCAAGAGAACGTGTGCCGAAATTATAAATATAACGAGATTCTCTTAAGCGCCAGCATATTGATATGGCAGCATTTACACCCTTTCCCATCCAGAATTGGCATCATTCCAGGCAGCCGAGTATATGAACGCGTCGATCTCGATAACTACGATGCTTGTACTTCTTTCGATATCTTCTTCCGTTTCAATAATATCGATACAAATCGATTTTGGTACATGGTTCATAAAGGATAATTTGAAAATTTCTGTCCGTACAGGCATAAAACTTGTTATCTAGTTGTTTGTAAACCAAGTAACTGAATATCTCTCTCTCCTTACTATCTTGTCTCAAATGATGTTCCACGCAGATATTTCAAAACGAGTTGGAGATCTATCGCATGGTAAACAAACAATCGATTATTGAAAACTAATGGAGTTTCCTGGTGGAATTCCTTCCTAGTTCTTTCAGTTTGTCGTTCATCAATCAGTCAGTCAGTCAATCGTTCGGGGCAAACACTTTGACATAGATTTAGATATATACGTATTAGATTTTGAACTTTCGTTCCATATCTATGACGTAGGCAAGTTAGTTTTCTATCTGATGCACTGATGAAATATCCATATAAACGTTCTTACCTTGGAGTTGCTGGATGAGATCGTGGTGTCAGCCTCTGATCAAGTAAGCTGGATGTGCTGCCGCGGCTCTGCATGCTGCTGCGCTTACTGCCGGCGCTCATCTTCTCGGCATCCACATCCCCGGCGGCCGGTGAATAGTCGATGCCGACGCGCTTTAGCTCATCATCGGAGTCGTAGTCGTCGTAGCCGCGCTGCTGCTGCTGTTGTTGTTGTTGTTGCTGTTGTTGCGCTGGCGATGGCACGTGCATTTTCAGTGGCTGGTGATGGTGCTGCTGCTGGCCATTGCTGCCCGGCGAGATCACAATGTCCGGCAGACCATTGGCCTGCTGGTGGTGGTGGTGCTGCTGCTGCTCCACAAGGGCCAACGGCGGCGGCGGTGGCACCGCACCGCCCTGGAACGGCGACGTGGCAGCCGCTCGATAATACTCATGTTTTTGGAGCTGCTGTCCACCGGTTGGCGCGCTCGTTGGCAGCTTGCCATCGTAGCGCGTGGCCACAAAGGCCTTTGGGTATACCACACTGCTGCTGCCACCGGTTGACGGCTCCGGTTTCCGTTTGATGCCTATTGCCGGCGGTGTTGCCGTGGGCGTCAGCTCGTTCAGCTCATCCCACCAGGGCGGCAGCAGCAGGCGCAAATCCGCGCGACGCACAACTTTTGTATTGGGCTACAATGGAAATTCAATAAACATATTGCAATCAATACCTGACTATTTCCTCAAGGGTTTCTATCCTACATAATACTAGTGGAATTTTCCGAAAACCCTCCTGTGGCTAAAGTCAATCAATAAATCTAAACTTAGAGGAAATCTGAGAATCTGGAAGTTTTTCGAAATACATTTAAATGAGATTTTCAGTTTTACTTCTATTTGTTTGTTTTAAAGCTTTAAAATTTATTTGAATTTTTTTTTTTGTAAATTTTAAACAATTATTATTTAAATTTTTAATTAGTTAGGGTTAAAATTCAAACCGATCTATAATCAAGTAAAAATATTTCTGTTTAGAACTTAAGCTTAACTATCGTATAATTTTAATTTGAGTTGATATATTCTCCACCTTGCACTTACCAATTCATCATTGACTAATTGCACGGTATATTGCTTGGTTCCCTGGTTGATCTCCATAATGATGCCCTCCACATATACACAGTCCACGGTGCGTCCTTCCAGACTTTGACGCACACAGACGCGAGCCTCCAGCGTGATCTGCAGTAGCAAAGTTTGAGTTAGGATTTCTCGATAGATCTGTAAGAGAGGGTAGTTTGGCACTTACATCAGCCATCGGTGGACTGGCATCCAGTATCACATTGTAGCGTCCCTGCTGCAGCACATCCTGATACAGTTGCTGACCAAATTCGGTGGCATCGAATTTCACGAGTATTGAGTGGGGCGTGGCTGTGGGCGTGGTCATGTTTGTTGCCTCTTGCACTTGCTGTATTTTGCCGGGCGCATAGCATTTGCCCACTTTGGCTAGGACACGCGTGTTGGTCCATTCGCTGAGATCGAGTAGAGCAACAGGCTCGTGTTGCTGCTGCGGCTGCTGTTGCTGCTGTTGGTGCAACTGCAACTGCGTCTGTTGCTGTTGTTGTTGTTCCTGTACATGTTGCTGATGGTGTGAGTTAAAGCTAAAACGTGGTTGCTGCTGTTGCTGCTGGTGTTGTTGATAGTAGACGGGCGTGTGTGTGCGCGAATGATTGATTGCTGCATGATTGTTGATGTTGCTATTGTTGCTGCTGGCAACATGTTGCTTGTAAGTACTAGTCGCATGTTGCAGCGGCGAAGCGATTATAATACGTTGTTGCTGCTGTTGCTGCTGCTGCAGATGTTGCTGTTGCTGCCTGATTTCATTGCTGTTGCCGGCGCCTGCACCTGCACAATTCAATGCTGACGGTGGACTGACAATCATGCTGCGCAAAGCTAACGCACTTTGCTGCACGGCAGCAATATTGCCATTGGAGAGCGCATCGTTGCCATTGCCATTCGTCTCGGCGGGTTTTTGTTGCTTGTACATCGTGTGCTGTTGCTGATGCAATTGCTGCGACTGGTGTTGCTGTTGCTGTTGCTCGGCTTTGTCCAGCTCAGCTGGATCAAATTTTCGTTTCTTGGGATGCTGGCGCGGCTGTGTTGGCTGCTGAGGTGTTGTTGCTGTTTGTAACTGTAATTGTGGCTGAAACAAAACATGTTGCTGCTGCTGCTGATGCTGATGTTGCTGCTGTTGTGGTGTCTCGACTGCTGCTGCTGCTGCTGCTGCTGTAGTTGTTGCCGTCGTTGTTGTTGTTGCTGTTGGTATACCGGCGGCTGCAGTTGTTGGTATAACCATTGTGTTGGCGGCAACAACAAAATGTTGCTGCTGCTGCTGATGGAGATGTTTATTTGTTATGACATAAGTTTCGCCAGCGGCAATTGTGGCAACTGCTGCTCCAGTGTGTGTTGCTGTTGCTGCTGCTGTTCCATGGGCAGCGCTGAGCATCTTAGTTGATGTTGCTCTCCTCGTTGTGGTCGTTCCAATTGTAGCAGCAACATGTGTGTGGCTTATTTGTTGCTCTCGTTGCTTTTGTTCCTAATGTTGGCTAGTGTCGGTCGGCCCCTTGCTATTGCTGTTGCTATTAGAATTGTAGTTGTAATTGGTGTTGTTGTGCAACGATATTGCCCGCAACATCTGCAACATCATTTGGCATGGCCGCCTGCAAGAGAAGAAGAAACAAGCATTAATTTGCATTAAGTTGACAAGCGAAAACACATTTAAATCGGCGCCCAATGGCCAAAATGTCATTTCATAATTAGCGCAATCCGCATCCTGACAATTCTGACATCCTGGCGCTACAACTTCGGTTAATGGCGCCTGTCGCCAGGGCAATAAAATTCAATCTCGGACCAAAAATACAGTTGCAATGCTGAGTATATACACATCTATGCTTGTTTATATACATGTTTGCGTACTGTGTGTGCGTGTGTGTGTGTGTATTTGTGTGCGACGACGACGACAACGGAAACAATTTAATTTACACAGCCGTCCAGGCGTGGTCGGGTGTCGGTTCTGGGATCCTGGCGTAGGAGGCGTTTTTATTTGCAAGGAGTAAAAATAAAATACTCGCATAAGTGATACTTGAAACATTTTATGCCAAAGCCGCATACCATCAAAGCACACCCCACACACACACACACACACACACAGCCACACTCACACACACAGACGCACACAGCCAAACGTCATTCATTTGCACAACAACTCAGTACAGTCGCATGAAAAATTAAAATCATCTGGCAACCCCACACAGAAAGAGGCAAACAGCTAAAAGCCCGAGAAACCAATTTGCCAGAGCTGCAGACGTCGAAGGGCGACATTAAATACAGTGGGCAATTTCTCATTGATTTTTATTAAATTTGGCAAAGCTACATTTTGTAAAGCTTGGCAATTTAATAACAAATTAAATTTAAGTGATGATTCAATAAATTTAAAATTCAATGAATGCAACAACAATATAAATTTCCAATCTGCAAACATCCTAAAAATGACATTCTGTGAAATTGCAATACATTGTATGTTTAATGGTGAAACCCCCGAACATGTCAAATATATCGATTAATCGACACAAATCCATTATTTGAATGGGTTAACTAATCAATAATCACATATTATAAAAGCAACTCGTTATTAATGAACATAAATGTGTGTTACTATGATATTTAACAGATTGTGAGTTCTAATTAGAAATAACAGCCTGTTTTATAGTTTGCCAATTGCTAAAATTACAAAGAAAAGTTGGTCTAATGAAGTTAATTTTATGATCTACAGTATTTTGTGCTTTTCTGCTGATTTATGTCATGTGTTTTGATTGAAAAACCCCACTGCGCTTGATGCTGCTGCCTCGACATTGACAATCCAAGTACAGTGAAAGCTCTTCTAACCGAACTCCAATCGTTGCTTTCTCCGTTTATGGGATCGGTCCGCAATGGAAGCTTTCCCTGTAGTTGGCGGGGGAGGGAGTCTATTCAGGCGCAGAGTTACCAGATGAATTGCAGACATTGCAGACGTAAAACCAGTAATAAATTTGCTTTTAAGAAAAAAGTGATTTTAGATATGCAAAACTAGAATCTGTCGCTGGCAATTGATTGGCCATTTGTCATTATTTGCTGCCTTATCTGCGCCTCACTGTTATCGGTGCAAGAACAAATTCAGGCCAAACATTCTTATGAAAAACATATTTTTATTACCTAAAATTTAAAAAAGATAATAAGAATCAAAATAAATATTCTATCTACTAAATTAATATTCTATCTCTTTTGAACCAGTCTTAAGAATATTAAGAATAAAAACATCATTTTCTTATGCATTCATCTGACAGATTACCTGAGTCTTGTTTGCCTGTACAAAAATTATAGCATACTCCCAGGCTGGTCGCGTATATCTCTTGCAGCATATACATATGTATGTGTGTGTGAGAGACGCAGTGTTGCCATATTTCGTCAAACCAATGCAATCGGCTTATCACTAATTTCCAACAAAACATCAACTCACTCGCTCGCTCTTTCTACCACATTTTCTCTGCCAGTGTCTATGACTGCAGGAAATGACTGCCACGCCCACTTTGGGCCACACGGTAGGACAACAACATAATAAAAAGCATTTGAAAAAAAAAGTTTACATAGCAACAGGAACAGTCTCGCGTTGTCCCGTGAGTTGTTGCTGCTGTTTATTTTTGCTGCATCTGTGACTGCGCTGCTGCTGTGCGGGACAAGTGCAATGATTGCTTTATTTCTTATTTCTCTCTTTGCTCTTTACAACTTTTCTTTTCATTACTGTTGGTTGCTAGGCTCAATCGCCTTGCAATTGTATGTGTGCGTGTGTTTCGGTGTATGTGGGAGAGTTTCTTAATCTGCGTTCCTTTCCATTCTCTCTTTATTATTGTTTTTGTATCAAGCTATGAAGCAGATTCTCTGATTTGGTGGTCAGCTTTTATGCAAAGAACAGCAATATATATGTATGCACATATTTTCTATGGCTGAGTCTGAGTCTGTGATGGTGTTCAGTTATAAAACACGACTCACAGTGTAGGCGAGTGGGTGGGTATCGAGTTTATTTTGCTTTGCAGTGCTACCGATGCGTGCTTAAGTAAATTTACCATATGCATGGCTGGCTATTTGGTGTGACCTCCACAACTTCACTCCACTACCTTCAGTCCAGCCAACTGAACTGCAGCCACTCGTCTGCCAATCAGTCTGTGCTTTGGCTCGCATGCACACAGCTTCTGATACAGTGACGTTCAAAAAAGATGCCACATTTTCTACTCAACTCGTTTATGCTAACAATATACACATCTATCCCAGCAAATGTTGTTTTTATTTAATTCGAGTTTGTCAATCGATTCCCTGTTTGTATGTATGCATGTATGTATATGAATCATTCAGAGCTTGACTTAGTGAAACTCGAGAAAGGGAACACATATTTATATTAGTGGTTGCATTTATTTGGCCACTACTGTATCAGTTGGTAGTTGTGGGTCACTCACAGTATTCATTTTAAGTTTTGACCACAGACCAAAAAAGTGATTAGGTCTGTGTGCACTTATTACAGTTATCGGCGCTTTGCTCAAAATCTGTGACCGTCAGTGATAATCCAATTTGTATAATTACAATGCAGATGGCAACAACGCCACAGTACACGTAAAGGTGGACTAATAGAGTATTATAAGTTATGGGTGAAGTATATAACAGGGTATCTTCTTGTTAAGCATTCTTGTTTATTGTTATTGATCATGGTCATTATAAAGTGCTTCGCAAGTGCAGTTGACAATTGTTCTTTGTTGTTGTCTATTGACATGTTCAGTTTAATGATGCTTTAATTCACTCACGCCCGTTACAATGTGCTATTGATTCAATGCAGTCATGTTAAATTCTAAGCAAAGCATTTATGGGTAGAACACACACACACACACACACACATACATACATATGTATATGTTTGCGCATATATATATATTGTATGTGAAATAAATTTGTTATGATTTGAATCGTAATTAGTCCAGAGAGTTCTTTGAACCTTAACGGTAGTTGTTTTCGTATCGTGTTTTGGCGCCAAATCAAAACGAAAGCGAAGCAAAAAAGCAGAAGTGTAAAATGCACTCAACACTCAGACAGGCGCAGAGGCTGCGCACAGAAAAACCGAAGCAGAGCCAAAAATGCAAGCCATAAACTTAATGCAGACGGAGCGTACGTCGTAGCCGCTGCTGGTGTCGCTCCTTGCAGCCATACTCTTCCCACGCATACACACATTGCATTCGATGCTAACGGCGCTGCCCGCACGCACTTACATTGACATGCACACCTATGCATATACACAAACTTGCACACACACTTACATGCAGAGCAACGGTAGCAGTCTGACTGTGCTTGGCTGCTGCAAAGTCAGTAACCCCACTCGTTGACAGCAGCAACAAATAACAACAAAAATGGCAGCGGGAGCAGCAGCACTAGACGAGAGCGCAAGAGTGGGGCAGACAATAGCGGGCACCAGAGAGCGAGAGCAAGAGCGAACGCTCAGTTGGCATGCGAATTTGTGTGCTGTGATTTTTATGTTGTTGCCAACTCGTCAGGAGTCTTCCCATTCTCTATAATAGCGACAACAACAACAACCGCCGCAACAAAACTCGTTGTCATTCAAAGCATAGCAAAATGTAAAAACTGCAAGCGCAGCATCATCAAGTGAGAGTGAGTTGGCCGCAAATGTTTCTGGTGAGCGGAACGGGGAGATCTTTTGCGGGTGCCGACCCACACCACATACACCCTACAGCATCATAGCGCACCCCACACTTGAAAAAAAGCGACAACAGCAACGCCGCTCATTTGCGTAGAGTAAATGCAAACAAGTCGTGCGTTGTTCGTCCCATACGAGTCACACACACACACCCACGCGCACGCATGAATGCAATTCGCGCCAGAGGCAGAGAGATATAGAGAGAGAGAAAGAGAGAGAGAAAGAAAGAGAGAGAGCGCGAGAGAGAGAGAGCGAGAGAGGGGAGAGAGAAAGAACTTACATTGGCGCGTGTAACAGCAGACTTAAACACAGTGCCGCGTAAAAAAGTGAGTACAATTCGAATTCAATTAGGTGAAAAAACAAAATTCAGTTCGTTTTTGAAGCAATATTGTGCACGCCTAAAATTTTGTGAAACCATTAGAATTTTTTAGTTTTTAGTTTTCCACAGCATTAGCAATGAATAATGTGATGCAAATATGTGTACACATTTTATTTGCCATCAGTGTAGGTCAGCTCGTTCCCTGTGAGCATGCAGTTTTGTTATTGCTGCTGCACCAGCCTTTACTCATTTTTAGCTTTTTGCCTTTGCATGGCGTAAATTATTCGTATGCGCTGTGTTTGAGCTTGCGTTGTTTTTGTTGTTATTGCCAAGTGTGGGGTGCACTGGTAAAAAAAAAAAGAAAAAGAAGAATGAAGACTGCAGAAGAGGCGCGGTGCGGATTAGGGCAGCAGATTGGGGGTCGCACTGCACAATCCGTGTGCACTAAAAGAATAAGTATGTGTGCAAGTATGCACATGTGTGCGAGTTATTTCATCTGTGTGTTGGTTTGCTGCCTGCCTGGCAACGAGCAGTGCGAGAAAATGTTAAGCAAAAATCGACGACAAGGAATATGGTCGAATGAAAACGTACGAGAAGTATCAAGGCCCTTGCAAGGGTTGTGTAGGGACAATGGCGATGGTATTAGATGTGCGGCGCACTTTTTTGATTGCAATGGACAAATATGAGATGACTGAACAGAAAATGCAAAAAAAAAAGACAAAACAAAAATGCTATAGAGATACCCTGTTCTGCTTTTCTCATCTGCATATAAAAATATATTCATATGGCAAGTTTAAGGAGAGAACAACTAGTTAGTATTTATTGGATCTTGCATCGCTTGCCATTTTTTTCAAACATTGTACAGAAAAAGCCGGCACAGTAGCTTTTCTGTGAACAGGCAAACATTAACGGTAGTCTACTCACATAATCGCTGCGTCTTGCTTACTATTATTACAGCAACGGACAGCAATAACATGCTCAGCTCTTCGCTGAAGTGGCGAGCGCTTCTTCGAAGCTGCGCCGCGACTGTTATTCGCATTGTTGACTTGTTCCTTTTGCTGTTGCCGTTCGTTGTTCTAATTGGCTTTAATGCCTTTCGATTAATTAGCGGCGATGCTGCTTAAATTGATGCGCACACACTAATTAAAATTGTTGTCCTAGCAACTCAAACAGCACTCGAGCTATTACGCTTAAATGGCTGCAACTTGGCTATGGATCATTGGAGCTCACTTATGTATGTGTTTGTGTGGGGGTTCAATGATAATGAATGAAAAGTGTAATGAATATACAGGTGCTTTGTCATATACACCTAACCCCGCTTAATTGCCTGCATTGGGACCAAACAGTTGACCGTTAACAGAAATGCTGAAATGCCGAAATTCTAGGCAAACATTTGGTTTGGTTTTCTTATCAAAATTGATTTCATTTATTTCTTTTTAACTTACATAATATTTAAAAATGTATTCAGTGAATAATCTACGCATCCAATGGATTAAAGGGTATAATGTATTTGTGCAAATGTATGTAATGTAACAGGCAGAAGGAAGCATCTCCGACCCTATAAAGTATATATATTCTTGATCAGCATTAACAATTGAGTCTATCTAGCCATGTCCGTCCGTCCGTATTTAGCTGTAGGTCCTCCTAGTCCATGCGATAATCGAGTTTGTTTCCTATATTCGATAACTTGCCCCGTTTCCAAGTAATCGATCAAAATCTATATCGAAATCCTGTTTTTTGAGCAATTTTGGTAAATAATAAGAGCTAGCGTCACTAAACTTGACATGTAGCTTCTAGAATATTATATATATTGGCATTTGGGGTTGGAAGAAGAGGGTTCAGGGTTCAGTCGGGAGCTCCCGACTTATTTTTAGATAATGTGGCGATGATCTATTGGCTGAATTATGACCGTAGTATTATTTGGTAGATATTCTACGAGTATCTATTTAAATACATCAGTGAGGTCAGATAGATGAGCAAAGCTTATTACGTTGTTTAAGTAGGCTTTAACTCAAGTGCAAAATCGTGTTATAATGCACTCATTAAAATCCAGTCTATTGGACAGGGTTTAATCAGCAAAAAAAAAGGTTAAGGATGCGTTCAATATTGGCTTTGTGTCTTGGCATTGGCTTTACGTTTTTCTCGTTCGGGTATCCGTTTCCAATACGGCCTATTCTCATCTGCTTTAATAACATGTGTGGGATGATTCCTTCATTATGTTTTTTTTTTTTTGGATATTTCCTAGCAGTCTCCTCGTCTATACTGGTCCCCTCTCCCTTAAGCTAAACGTGATGTGGCCTCTTCGCTCAAACCAACTTTTGCTAGATGTAAATGTTTATATAGACAGAGACTCTGTCTGATTGAGCATTTTGATAGAGTTCTTTTGCCTTTTCTATGATAGCTGTTTGAATATCCACATTCTCAGTAATCTTTTTGCAGTTTTTTCTGTTCAAATAAACACTTATCTTTTGTTTATTAACAATTTTATTTCTTACCCCAAATTTAACCAAATTCATTGAATTTAGCATCCCATTTACTTTCTTGCCAGCCTGCAGACTCCTTAAAACATTAATTTTTACATATTTTCTTTTACATTTTTTTGTGGTGGCATTTTTGCTGTTTATCAAATAGTATTTCTGGTATTTGAAAAGGTATTTTTGATGCACTAATGAATAAGGCCGTTAAGTGAATCTGTTAACAAACCGCCGATGAGGGTGGAATAGGGTATCTCAAGTAAATGAATATAAACAGAATATGAATATAAAATATAAAGCGGGAGCCACTCTCTTTTATTTAAATACAAGTTCATTCAAATTTCTGATAAAAACAATTTAAGAACAAAAGATTAATTACTCTCTATATGTATGGATCTCAACACAGTAGCATTAAAAGCATTAAAATACAAACAAAAATGCTTCGAAAGCGTTGCAAAATGTATTAAAATGTTGCAAAGTCCATGACGATGCAAAATGCGAACAGTCAGAATATCAGACGCTATGTGTACATCCGTACATATGTATGTATGTATGTACATATATAAAGTAAAGAGAGACAGCGAAAAGGGAGAAACGTTTTGCGTGCAAAAATATGGCGCATCAAATTTGCATTAAATCATTTCATTTGCCCCAAACAGAAACGTCAAACGGTAGCCAAAGCCAAAGAGCCGAACAACAATGTGGAATGTGTTGCAAATTTCAATGCAATGTGCCCACGACGATGAGTCGAAAGAGTAAATGCGAGACTGAGTTAAGCGAAAAAGTATAAAAATAAACAAAACAGAATGCGCTCGACAAGAATAAACAGAGTTGAGGCTTTGCTTTTGCTTTTGACTGCTCTGTTGACGCGTTCCAGCTACTGTTATGGATGCTGGCGCTGGTTACTGAGCGCGCGTCTCTGCCGCCGCTGGCGTCGACGCGACGTTGACGTTTGTCAATAGCTGAGTTCACGAAGCACAACTGGAGCTGAGCTTAAGTTGGAAAGATAGTGTGAGAGGAGACAAAAATAAAATGTATTTGTGGGCAACAGTAACAGCAACAACAACAGCATAAAACGATTGCAGCCAATGTCCAAGTTTAGCGCAGCAGTCGTTGTTGTTGTTGTTGTTGTTGTGGTCGCTACTTTGCTACTTTTCTGTTGATGAAATTGATTTTAAATAGGACAAAACTAGGATTAGTTTTCAATTGCCAAGAGAGACAGCGAACTATAAGCATAAAATAGTTGAGATGGCGTTTCAACAAATCAATTGTTTGTAGTCATAATCTTGCGGTGAGTGAAAACGTGCCCAACTCTCAGTTGCGTTAATCTCTCTAAATCACAAACAGTCTGAGCAGAGCTGCTAAATAAGTTATCGATGATTATCGATAGGCGATGCAACAAAAACCGATAGATATAAAAAAGAGAATCAATGAAGAAAATCAATTTGCCGTTGCCAATTCGAATCGTTTAGTTATAATGACATACTCGGACTTTTCTAACGGCTTAATTACAAACTAAACACATAAATTTAAAATGTAAATTGTTCTTAACCACAAATTGATTGTGCAAGCTGCTGACACCCAAGAAATTTCCCAGCCATATTTAATGGGTTAGTTAGGGAAAGTGTAGACGGGGCACCATTATTATCTACCTATAATTGGGTTAATTTTAAATCGATAGTTAAAGGACAACTAAAGCTGCATCAGCTCCAGTTCCAAATTATATAGTTCAATATGATAAGAATATCAACCAAATGGCAAAGAACAATGAAATGAAAACAGATGGCAACCCTGCCCCGGGCAGCGTTGCATTTTCGCACTACTTATGCAAGGCAAAGAAACATTAAATATTTATAAAATACAAAAAAAAAAACAACACACAATCGCTGAGTTTATTTAGTTGTTTTTTTATACCATTTTTTGTATATATTTTTTTTGTTGTTATTTCTTCTCTTTATACGACATGCAAATTGCATTTAATTGAGCTCTAAATGCAAATTTCTGGCGCTGCTGTGTTTTGATTTCATTGTTATAAGCGCGTGCGGTTTAAATGAATGTGCACCAGCATGCGGGTATTTATTTATTTTTTACTTTTCTCCATTTTATTTCCTCTCTAATATTTTTCAGAATGCATCATGTAGTCTATGCGTCTATATGAACAAGCGAACAGAGCGACGGGTGGATAAATGGATGGATGGATGAATGGATGACTGGATGACTGGATGGTAGATGCCATATGGATAACTAACCGAGCGAACATACTCGAGAGTATTTATTGTTGAAATCGATTTAGAACTGGAATCGCACTTAAATTGCAAAGTGCAAATAGTGTCGGGATTATAGGAGATTTGGTCGACTGAGAAAAAACAGAATCAAAACAAATTAACTTGAAATTTATTTATTAAATATTTAGTTTCCCGACCAAGACTACTTTTAAGAAATCTATAGAACATTTACATTTGTATGCGGTCCATAGATCTTATGTTTAATAATCAAACTGCAAACCGAACAGACCTTTAAGGTGGTTCGGTTTACGTTTTCCGCCCTAATTTAGATATTCACCTCAATGAATCTAGGTTACGGTTCCAACTTTTGTTTGACACATACATATAACACCTTTATTCGATTACTAACTCTTTATAATAATAATAATATTTTCAAAAATATTTAAGACAATTATGAGATTAGAAGAGGAACCACTTGCCTAAGGCAAAGCCGTATTGTTTACTTTATTAACATATAAGAGTCTTGTGCTATGAATTTGAGAACACTTTAATTTTATTTAATAGAAAATCTCTATATTTCCAGTTACGTTATTTGTATATTGTTTGCTCAGTCAGCTTTATTTTGTGCAAATCCGTCCGTATATAGGAATATCTTGTTGTGTCCACTTTTTATATGCTAGCACGATGCTGAGTTGGGCCTGTCTCTTTTGTATATCCCAGATGTCCAAGAGCATTTGCATAAAATAGACTTGCGTTTTTTCTTTTTTTTGTTGTTGTTAGCAAATTAGACAAACAAATTGCAAACAGGATGGTTCTGGACCAATTTACCCTAGGGGCCTGTCAACGGGAGGGCAACTTGTCAGCTGCCCGGCTTAACAGATTTTGCATTGTCTGCTTTAGTTTTTTTTTATTTTTTATTTTGCTTTTAGCTTCACTGAAACATCCTATAATTGGATTGACTTATTTAATTGAGGCACGCCACGCTCAACAGCCTATAAACTTTTCTCTGCTGCCCACTGATCAGGTTGGGGATGCATATGTTTTAATTTACGCCCCAATAAAAAATCAATAAGCCCCACAATCAAAATTGGACACAAGCCACTGGCACGCCCCCGCATTGGGTCACGGCTTAACTTTATTATCAACTGTGTCTAACAATGCTAATGATGCCCCAAGTAAAAGTTGCCTCAAAGTCTTCCAAATTGTCGAAGGCCCAGAGTTGTGTGTATCGGTGAATATGAGCGTGGGCCGCAAAGCTTGTAAAATTATAAGTTAGTTAATGCCAACCAACCACTTTTGGTTGGAAAACAAAAGGAATAGAATTAAATTTAAGCGATAGGATAAGGATAGGTAACATAATAGTAATTTTTTTTTGCCACAGAAGCATATTTCTAGGAGTGTATTTTATTTCTTTCACATTCGAGCTTATTTGGAAATTCGCACATAATTAGGAAACACTATAAAGCAAAATATTTAGAAGATTTCGAGTTTCCAGAACCAAAGGAATGCAAGATGTGTATAAAATTTGCATATTCAAATAAATTCTTTTTTAATTTAAGCACAAGTACTTTGTAGGTACAGGTAGCTAGGAGGTAGCCTGTGGCCAGGTCCGCTTTTATTATATATTAATATATTATGATACAACTTACCCAAAACTTCACATATAAAGAAAGGAAGATAGTCAATTGAATATGCACATGACTAAAAAACAAAAACAAAATAAGTAAAGAGCTGATTAGAAAAATAAGAGAAGGATGAATTAAATGAGAAAAAGGGGAGAGAAAAGCAGAGAGAGAGAGAGAGGGAGAGAGAGAGCAAGGGCGAGAATGCTTGTAAATAGAGTGAATATGAGCAGAACTAAGTTTATAAGATTGTCAACCAAACAAAGCTTGAAAATCTGTACTTCATGAAAATCGTATAGAAGGGCATTTTTTAAGTAAGTAAACTTTGATTGAAAGATCCTTACCCTTACAATAATTTAATAACATTTGGCATAGATTGCTTTAAAATGAGCTTTGAGTCGATCGGGCTTTATAACATAGCGTTGTCAACTATATCATATAAATGTTGAGAGAGAGAGAGAGAGTTTGAGTTTGACTGACATATATATGCTTTATATAGGTATGGGAAGTTTCCTTATTAACGAAATGTAAACTTATTTCCAAACTACAATCTGATGTGTAAACAGCAAATAATTTGTATTAGTTATGATAAATGGTCATTCACATAAAAGATCTATGCCTTCTTAACAGGTATTTTATTTTGGGCTCGTAACTGGTTGCCTTTGACAAAATATTAATGCGCAATAACCTAAAATATAAATCAAACCCTCTCATCAACAGCGAACAAAATAAAGAGGGTGAAACCTTGCAAGAACCTGCCGCAACATCAAACAACCCACACACACTCACACACACACGCGCTCGCTGCAGATACATTTCCCGCTCACACACTCATATGAAAGTCATGTGACAAAATATATTATAAGGCCTATATATGTAAGTATAAAGCAAAAAAAGGCAAACTTTATATGTATATAACAAAATTGCTGTTGGGTTAGCTTTCAAATGCGAAAAAAAAAGAAAAAGTAATATTTCAATTGGCAAGCTCAACTAATACACATACACACACACACACACGCACAGAAAGAAAAGGGGAATGCGGGCAAAAAAGGTATCTTTAGAATTCTTTCTTAAGTAACCGCATAAAACGCTTACACAGCAGCTGCCTAAGGGGACGAGTGGTGGGTGAGGGGTTTCGGGCTGCAGTAAACTTGAATCCTTGCGCACGGATTAGGGTTCCTCTCGGCCATCGCCGCTGAGGCGTCGTGCAAACTATAACGTCTATAAGTGTCGAAGGCGGGCGGCATCGTATTTGGGGGAATGAACTGTGAGTTACTTTGCACTCTGTTAACATTAGAAAACCGCCCCTCAATTGATTTACATAGAACATCTTGGCACAAAGGAAAATATTATACGAGTATTGCAGCTCGTTAAGTGTAATCGACACGACTGCGAGATATCCATCAATCACAATTTACATTAACACTTTCAATATATAAATGTTTTTTTTATTTTTCTTTTAATTTTTTTTTTTTTAGATCAACAAGCAAGTATTATGCCTAAGATCCCACTGACCTAAACATGTCATTTAACTGTTGTGGAAGAAAAAGAGCTTTTACAGGGTATAAATTCGTACATAAAATAAAAAAGTTATCTTCTGTGAGCCGACATACATTAAAGAAGGTGAGTTGCATAGGTTAAGGAGCTTTGCAAATACTAAAACAGTTTTTAACAATAAAACTTAAAAAATAAGTGTTCTAAACGGAGTTGCTAGGCGAGAAGATACCCTGTACTCAGCAGAAGAGCTGCCGTTATAACCAGTCTAACTTTTTTTTATAAAAAAAGGAAAGTATTGCACTCTTCCCCTCTGACATTCCTAGTTCTTATATTCTCCGAACCAAACATTTATATGCCATGTCATGTCATTTCACATTTTCTTTTCTTCAATATGTGCCTCTTTGTTTTCACAATATATATAAATATATTTTTAAATATATATATATTTAAATTTCAAGTATATAGTTTTCGAATTCTCCGAGAATGACATGCTTATACTGATTAAGATGCCTCCTGCCACATACTTTTTTTTTACCAATTTTCAATTGGTGTTGGGTATACAAACATAAAAGGTAGCAATCGAAGATGTATTGTCTAAAGCGTTACATATTTCGTGACAAAACTATACAAATATCCCCATATAATACATGCAAGTCGCTAGAGCTTTTGCCCATCAGTGAAACGGGAAGTATCAAGGTCTGTCTCCTATTGGTGCTCTGTGCCAGGTCCTTACCCGGATATTAAAGAGTGGGCTTGTCAGGCTAAGACCTGTTGGGCGGAAAAGCTTAATGTGCGGTAACTAGGTTACCAGAATGATTGCCGCAGGGAGCTTGCAAAGCGCCAGTCGCAATTAGCTAAAAATACCATCTAAGATGGGTCCAGATACCCGTGTAAATCTTTACTTTACGCTGTGTATAAAAATAATACAAAAGTAAGTAGAGTAATATGCGAGGTAGCTGGCACGATAATTTACTCAAGTAAACATGTTTTTATTGCGTTTTCTTAATTTAAAAAAATTTCCATAAAATAAACTATTTCCAAAAAATGTATATTTCAAATTTTTAGTTTTAAAGGAGAACAACATTTTATAAAATGAGGAGAATACATTTTGTGAGCCCAAAAAATACTTTATAGATGGAATGCCATTCTACGGGCTTTCAGTATATTTAAATATGTTTATAAATAATATCTTAGCTGAAAGAACTAAGTGTTTCATTTGAGATATCTATAGATTAAAAATTGTATCTTTTCGGGCAAAGGGTATTCAAAAGAAATATACCAAGTTCAATAAACTATTATAATAATCGCGCATATTAAACAAATTGGAAAACATTTGTCGTTTACTTAAAAATTAACCCAGAGGTCACTCTGGGCTATATGTATGTGCTGTTACGAAGTGAACGAGTACTGGAAAGCTGCATGGAAACGACGCTCAAAAGTCAAAATGTGTTTAAGGTAAATAGAAAATCGAAATATAATATCACGCAAATATTTGACACCACTTAGCAAATGCGTGTGCACTTTGTTCGTCTTGTTTTGTCTGAACATTTTTCCCCTATTTTTATTATTATTATTTTATTTTTTTAATGATCTATGGAAGATACTTTACTCATAAGGCTGCGCGAAACGACAAGGAAAACATAAAAACAAATAAATGTTTGTCTGCGTGTGCGTGGTATCTGTGTGTTTTGGTTGATCCAACTCCGGCCGTCAGTTAGTTTGAATTAGGAGACAGCCTTTCCCTGGGGCTTGTCAGTCTATATATTTGACCACAACGGAGTGAGAGGTGGGCAGAAGGTCCCCTCTTTCGCGGCCTGAAGTGCTCTGTTGTTGCCATTTCTGTTTATATAGCCACTAATTGATTGTGGCTTATCTCGATTTTCAGATCGCCGAACGAGGCTCTAAAATACAGTGCTGCTGTAGATTTTTTTGTGATGATGAGATGAAAAAACAAAAAAATAGGTGAGCTAGAATATAATAAACAAGCCGAAGGGGTGAACAGTAAAGTTATTAACAGACAGAAAAGCAGATTGAATACCCTTATGTAAAAATATGTCTATCGATTTTGCAGGAGAATTTTGAAGCTAATTTTGTGAGGTTAGCAGAAGATTGAATATCCTAGCAAAGATATGTCTTACGATTTGACAGGAGAACTGAGAAACCTATTTTTCTGAGTTTGGTGAAGATATCATACAAAAACGATGTTAAAAAGATGTGGCTCCCCCTTTGTGAGGAGCATGTAAGTGCTTAGTTTGTTAAAGATATCCTGACAAACAAAAATAATTCTATTTATTGATAAAATAGCTGTCATAGCTGTCATTCTAATAAAAGACTTTAGAGAAAAAATCGTTTTCATACAAGAACCTAATTCTTGATCGATTATTCCAAAAATAGAGACTAGGTCCCGTAGAAATAGACAGACTGATTAATAAGGCGATACACATTTTATGACAAATTCATATCACCCGCTAAAGCAGTCGACGTGATACATGTTCATAATCAAGTGTAAATACTTATTTTAAGCGCATTGTGTTACACGATTATGAATAGTATTTTTTTATGTACACAAGTTTGCAAATAATTGCGTGGTTTTCATTTTAAATAAAATGTTCTCTGAAGTTTATGAATTATCAAATTAAATCAAAACGTTGGATAAAGAACAGTGTATTTAAACTCGACCACACAGCTTTAGTAAATACTAAAACTAATATTTAAGCTTTGTTTAAAAGAATATACCCTTTTCTGGTATTATATTGATACTGAAACCCATATTTGTTTGGCAGTTATTTCTGACACCTACAAGGTTGCCCTGACTGTGAAAAGATATGTATCTAAAATTGTGGGCGTATAAAATTATGTATTTACGCAAGGCCACTTTATTTTTGGTGCATTGAGGAACCTTTTGTGTGACCCCAGAAACAGACCTAAATAAATAAGCGAGCCCAATGAAAATACGAGGACATATGCACACACATGCTTCCACAAATTCCATGTGGGTTGTACTTTGTGAGGCTTGAGCATTTTCTTTTTTTTTTGACTTTTGAGAATTGTTTGTCCAAACAGAAAAGTGCGAGTAACGAGGATAATGTCAAAGGCACACAGAACCGCAGGCGTAAAGAGGATTGTTAATCATGTATGTAATAATATGCACAGGGACTAAAGCAAATTTGGACACTTGCACACAAAACAGCCCACATTATAATTGTCCATTACTGAACTTGATTTGAGTCACGGCAAGTTTCGATTACTCAAAAGACCTTTATGACATCCCAGAAAAAAAATTGTGAAAACTTGTTCCACACGTAGGTGACTCAGGTGAGTCTCTTCTGTCAGCTATCGGATAAAACCTCAACATCCAAGCGTCGTTTCGATTTCACAATCGGTGGAAATTGAGCAGCCGTTCAAATCGAGTGGGCTGCAAAACGATAAAGCTGTTGAAATTGCTTTACCGCTTTGAATAATTGAATAGGCTTAAGACGGGGATAAAGTTTCCAGCGGATGAAGTAACAGAGAGGACTATTCAGATAATAATTAATATGACTAAGAGCTGAGAGCTTAAGAAGTTTTTTATATTAATAAAATATTATTTTGATTATTATGAGGTGGAAATATGTATTCATTCAGTAAGGAATAGGTTAAGACTGATCGATATAAAACTTTTTTGAAAAACTCTGCTATCGTGCTCAATCGATATTTTTTTAAATTCACTGCCATTAGTGGAAAATGAATGGAAAGCATATAATTTAAGTTAGTCTTAGCGAAGCCTTCTAAAATAAGTTTAAAAATAGTATATTACGTGAAAGAAAAAACGCGAATGTAAAAAAAGAAACAATGTAGTTGTATCCACATAGTTTATAAGACTTACTAATGAAATATGTGTATTAAAGATCAAAACTTTATGTAGGACATTTTCGGATTCTAATAGCTTAAGGCTATTACAAATTTGTTTAAACACAAAAATATATAAACCCTCCTTAAAAAAAAAAAAGCACCCACGCACGCCAAAATAAATAAAAACAACTACTGCTGCGGCTATCAGACCTTGCCTAAAGCCTACGCTTAAAACCCAACAAAGCATTAATTAATTTCATTGAATTTAATTTCTTGTGCTCTCATGGCATTGTGTTAATAGTGTAGATGCCTGGTCCCGCTCCCTCCTAGCCATTGTATACCCTATTGTGGCTGGCGAGTAACAAAATTGTGTGTGTGGGTTGGGTGGCGCGCCTCAACTTTGGCTTGGCTTGACTTAGTCTGGGTTCGGATTGGGTTTGGGTTTGGGTCTGGGTCTGGCTCGTTACCGGTTCATGTGCATGCGTGGGCCGGCCGGTTCATATGTAACATACAACGATGCAATATATGTATGTATATATGTCTTCTCGCTTACCCTGGTTAGCTTGTGCATGTGGTCACATACTATGAACGTAGTAAATGAAAAGTGCAATCACGAAACCCAAGCACGCCGCTGGCAATGCTATAGTAACTGATTAGCTGGGTAAAAAATGTGCATGCGAAAAAATGCAACAGAAAATATTGTTGATGCATGTGAAAAATACAATTAAAAGCCAAAAAAAAAAGTATAAAATAAACGTATATATATATGACTGAAGCAAAAAAACTGAGAAAAAGAATCAACAAAATGTGCACGAAAAATCAAGGTTGCACTTCAGTCACATAAGGAACGTGCCCATCTAGAGCCCCAAAATGCACAAAACTTAAACACGAGAAATATAGATATGAGTAGATATGTTCGGTATTTGACAAATATTTCTTCTAATGAAGAATGGATGCAGCCGTCTTTAAAGCCTTAAAGTCTTCAAACTCCGTTTTTCTAGAAGAACATTTCTGTTTATAAATAACAATTATTTTAAACCTTTTAAATTAATATTCGGTTTTTTCATCAATGTGAAAATTTTTACAACAATCATTATTTCAATAAAGCAAATGTAAATTGTACGCATAAATAAATTAAAAATAGTTTTTAGTACTATGCACCCCTACAAACGCACTTCGATTAGATTAAGTGTAAACTTCAGACTTTCCTATAGAAAATCTTCCAGTCGAGAGTTCTCGACTAAATCATTCTTAAATATATATATTTATTTAAATATATATATATATATATATATATACATACATTCTGTGTTCCATTTATATAAATGAACTGAGGTCTACATTCTAGACAAATAATTGATTAGGTAAGCGTTTTTTGCTTTGCACGATTTTTTTAATCGAAAAAGTTTAATCATCAGCAAATAGTACATGCGACAGAGTATGATGACAATATGCATGGCTTCTTGAAAATCGATTAAGCCGAGTTGTTTACAATTGTTTTTGTTGTACGATTCCGAATTTCCATTTGATAAGATTTTAGATATTAACCCCCATTAAAATATAGTTTTTAGTTTCTTCTACAATTGACTCGATGACAATCTTAGCTAAATCATTAGGAAAATATATATTTCCCGTGGTATCTAATAGCTGTATCCAGTTTAACTTATATTCAAGTGTACCCTAACCAATCCCATCATACTCGAAAAATATAGTTATTAGCAGTTTTTGAAAATAATTAAATAAATCGGTATGATTAAGATATTCATCACAAAAATATTAGTTAATAAACAGCAAAATGCTCAACCCTCACTTTGTTAAGTATTATGCACGAGTAGCTAACCCATGAGCCCATATTGTTTTATTGGTGACAGTCTGGTGTGAATTATTAATTTTTTGTTTTGTGCTTCTTAAGCAGGCCATCAAAACAAACCGCTAAATGCCTTTTAAGAAATATTTTTGTATGTTTTTCCAAGAAATTTGCCAAACAACTTTTGCAGCTTATAATTACAGGCAGTGTTGATTTTAATTCGTATATGTATAAATATTTGTTTGTATACTCTTGTAGAGTGTATTTTAGTTTTGTCATGAAATTTGTGAAACCTACAAGCAGATACCTACGAGCCAATCGACAATATATATTGCTGATCAGTATCCACAGCTGAGTCGATATTTCCACATCCGTCTGTCGAACCACAATATAATATAGCTGACATATGAATACTATCTTGACCAAATTCATGATTTATTTTCTTTCTCTATGTCAAGTTTTATCAACCTCGGACTATTATCGATATAGTATATCAATCTATAGGAATACTTAATAATTCCTTACCAAAGGGTTTCAGTGTCAAAGAAGTATCTCCTCGCATTTCTGCAAGACCGTAAGAGGGTATCATATTCGGTGTGCCGGAGCAAGACTTTTCCTGTATTTTTTTTTTTTTTTGGCGGAGTTTTGCATACTTATAATAAAATAAGACGGCAGCTGTGGCGGTATATTGTGTGCCTGTGTGAAACTTAGCACAGCTCAATTTGGTCAAAATATATTCGACGGGCACAACAAAAACGAAGAGTGTGTAAAGACAATTGTATAACAGTGTATGTATACATAATTTATGTACACAGACACATTCCCATGCACACTCACAGATAAACATGTAAATCAAACATGAACTTTGACTGATGGCGACAAAACGACGCCTTCTTAGATTTGCTATAGTTATCCGCGTTGTGGCTGTGGTAGCCTAATTGAGTGGCGCCAACAATTGGGGAAAGAAATTATTATTATCCGCAACCCCACAAGCTGTTAAAGACGATATTTTTATGATGTGTGCGAATTCTGTTGTATGCTGGTTAGTCAAAAATTAAAATCAAAATCAAAAGCTGCAAGCAAAATAATAACATTTCATTAGAATTCAAAATATGCAGAATGCATTAATAAGCCAAAACAAAAAAAAAATTGTTTACAAATAGCAGCTCAATTGATCAAGTGGGAAATTAACAAAATTTAATGAAGAAATAAATTTAGTTCACGGTAAAAACCGTTCTTTCTTCTTTTAGGATCAAAATGTTATTGCTGAATAACATAAAATAAATAAAAATAAAATGTTTGGTCTTCTGAAAGGTTCGAGATTTCGGTCATGTTGAACAACTCAAATACGATTGATTTACGACGATGTCATGCTTAATGAAAATATTTAATAGAACAGAAAAGCTGATGACAAATAATTGTTTTTGTCTATTTAGATTATTTAATAAGGAATACAATAACCATTTCAAACAGATTGCTTAAGAAATTTCGCTCTTCAACTAGTAAAATATCTATATATAAATTGAAACTAATAGAAACATTTTTCTTATTGTATTCTATATTAACCAAGCTGTTATGCTGAAGCATTTTGGCAAAAAACCTGATTGCCTGATTTTGTAGAGCAACGAATACACGATTATAGGCATTTTTCCGGTATGTGCAAATATTTGCCTTCGCATAAAAAAAAAAAGAAAACAGAAAAAAAATAACAAAAATCGAAACGAAAATATAATGAAAATATTTATGTATTTATTTATTTTCTTTTATCGTTTTGCCTTAATTTGGGAGAGCACGCGGTCGCGGCAATTGGTTCGCATTATTTACGCAGCATTTAAATGTATTAAACAACATTTTTTTTGCTGAAATATGTGTCCGCCAGGTGGGTGGGCGGCCGCTTAGCTTCGCCGGGGCTTGGGGCTTGAGGGCCAGTCCGCGAGTGTTAACGCGTGTGGAGCGTACCAAAAACAGACGTCAAAGAATGGCAAAGTGTGTAAATACTCGTACATGTATATCTATACACACTCTTGGGCACTTGTACACACACATATATCGTCTGAATATATATATTTATGTGTGTATATTTGATATTGAAATGTTGCGTCCAACGATTAGCGCATGAATGAAAAATCACACGAACATTACTCGTACCGAGTGTTTCAGGCATTGGTTCTTCATTATCGAAGGGGTACTTTTATACCCTGCAGTCATTGAAAATGGGTAAAAAGGGTGCTATGTTTTGTTTGTATCGACTCCATAGAGTTGAAATATTCTCGATTAGATATATATCGATCTTGAGATGAAAAGCTACATAATCCAAACTTGGTATATAAGTAGATTAAGAACATTTGTACTCAGATTAATCAGATTCATTTCAACAATTGGAATTTGGTTTAAAGTTAAACTAAATGCATATATTTATAGTCTGGGGTAAGGAGAAAGAGATGCAGTCATTATGTATGTTTATAAGAAAACTAGAATGTTGCCAACGGCAACTTGACGTTCTGTTCAGGGTATCGGCTAGTCGTGCACTCCCGAATAGAGTACTTTATCTTTTTGTGTTTTTTTTTTAAAATTATTTTTATCGAAAATTTGCCTTATATATGCAATGATCATTTGCTTGGCGTAAAAATAAAATAGGTATACGATAGATTGGCACCTATGCATATACAAATATATGCATATATATCTTTGTTGAGTGTGCGTTGAAATAGAATCGAAACTTATTGCAGATAAACTGCATTTGGTTGTTGTTTTGTTTGGCAATTTTAAAGACAGACATATGGCTGGCGCAGACACATACATATAGTCATTGAGCGTGTGTGTTGGCTATCCAAATGCGAATATACTTCTATAAATTGATATGGCAACCGACAGACAGAACGCAACGCGTTTGAATATGTATGTAGACAGTTTGTTATTATATAGACATATATAAATATGTGTCTTTATGCATAAATAGTTTGGTTCTTTTTCTCTCTTTAATTTGCCATTTTAATTTTGTCTTCGCAGTCTGGTGCCTCGAAATAAGTTTCATGAATTAAAAATGAACGAAACGTGTTGTGTGTTGGTGATTTATACACATAATTCTATATATATTATTAATTAATTTAATTATATTTTGCACGTACGCCTTAGTCGTAGTTTCGCAAAATACGATGTTGCGAGTTCTTTTTTTTATGTTACTTATTATTGGTTATCACATATTCAACGTCGGTCGTTCTTACGCACTTTTACTCTTTTATTTAAACAAAAGATTCTTTTTAGTTCTCCGTATTTAATTCCTTACAAAACATATTTAAATAAAAGTAAAAGGCTTACAGGTTTTAATAGCATAGCATTATTGACACGAGCTGAAGAAAACAAACGTGGCTTGGGAGAAGCTGTTTTGAAAAATGATAAATGGTAATAATGCTTTTTGTTTTACATTACCTATTTTAAGTGTTGTTTTATGAAGATTGATAGTAAAACTGAATAGGATATAGGATAGGATATAACTAGCCATGGCTAGTTACCAAGTTAGGAATATGGTATTAGAATATGTTTATACATTTTTGGATATACATATAAATGTATCAATTGGATATATAAAATGTTAATTTATTTCGCAATATTTAATGCTAGTTCTACTAAGCATGCGTTTATTATTATAAGCCAAAAGGATTTTCTATTAATTGAAATAAAATTCGTTTGTTCATCCAATTTGTACAATTATTATTCTAGCATATATACTCTACCATATTTCAAGAACAAGTGTACCTTATTGCGAATTAAGTTTATGGCTCTAATACGGTGCGAGTATAGCGATAATGCCGTTAAGAGTCTGGCATTTTATTTTGGCCTAACAAGAACATTGCTGTCATGCTGATCGACAATAATACTTAGATGTCTTTCTTAGCTGAGTTGTTAAATATTAAATTCGATCGTTAACATAATAAATAATATTACAACCGGTTTAAAACACACACCCATTTCGGTTCACTCCACCAATAGTTGCTAATTCTTTTTAAATGAGTAAAGGGTAAAGACGACTTGTATCGAAAATAAACTACGAGAAGACCGTACCCATAAGATGTGCTAGTTGTGCCGGATGAATATGTTCCTGACTGCACATTTGTTGGCAATAACAAATAATTTGTATATAAGCTTAAAGATAAAAAGTGACTGCGCGTGTGTGTATGTGGTGTGCGTGTGTGTGGGTGTATCGGTTGTTGTCGTGGTTGTTGTTGCCTCACTCTCATTCCTTTGAAACGGCATACATACAACTCTTGCTATGTGCTTTTCAGGTTTGTTTTTACGTTTTTACGCGCGCGCTTCTTAAAGAATTTTTACGCATACGACGACGACGACGATGATAATGATGATGATGATGATGATGATGATGAGAATGATGATGGCAACAACAGATCCCAGTGCCAGTCCAGAGTTGTGGAGCTTCTCCACATTGCCATCACGCCCCCGGGGCAAAATGAGGCGATGGCGATGCGTCGCGACGCGCATGTATCTAGATAAGCAGACGGGGCAGCGTGCCACAAAAACAATCTCGAAAACAACTACAAGTGGACTACATGCTCGACTATGAGTTACCCTGCACACATACTAAGTAAAGTATATATGCATTGTATACGATTGATAATAGAAAGAGCCGACTCGCCATAAACAAAGAATGAGTAATTTGTCAAGAAATTTCCGGTTCAATCATTAGCAGACTTTACTGTAAGCTCTGGCATTTCAAATGCGTTATTCCCTTTTCGGGAATTTCAAGAGAGAATTTCAAAACAAGTCGAACCTAAAGCGAGCAAGGACTCTGCCCTGCATTATCTGTGGACATAACCTATTTGTGTATACAGAGAGTCGGTATACCAAAGGAATCTTTTTAATTTATAGGTTACAAAAAGAAAATTCAAGAGTTTAAAAATATTGACAGCACCTATATATCGTTGTTTATAAGATGTATTGTGTATTCTCCTTAGAGCTCTTCCCTAAAACCAATTTCATGCACGAAACTCGGTTGGCTTCAAAAATATTCCCGAAACTGTAGAATATACAGGTCACAAATAATATACAACTATGCGATATATCGTGCCTAACAACTTTCGAATGTGTCATAGCTATGACTTGGTAAATATTTCTTTTCAAACGGACTACACCTGTTGGCGGTCATTACAGGGTATCACAAACGCGAACGACGGGTTGCTCGAGTCCAACACAACACACTAACGATGCCTTCTTTTTTCTCAACCTCTTGTTGTTGTCTCATTAATATTTTTTCTTCTCATTTCTGCTTTTCTTGTTGTTATTCGTTTGCTTCTTTCTTTCCAGGCAACCAATTTTTGCTGGCCGTGTGTATTTTTTACGCGCATTTGTTTACTATAGATACACAACAAACAGAAACCAACACACACGCAAACACACACATAATACACATGGCCAGCGTTATATACACAAATGACTAAAGTTTTTGATGCGCTGGCTACTGTATGTGAGTAAATATGTATGAACACGTGTGTGTCTATCTGTGTTTGCAATTGTATCTGTGTTTATATCCCTTTGCCATTAAGCTTAAATAATACCAAAATAAATAATAGTGGTGTAGTCAAGCTGAAGAAGAAGCCAAAACAGAACGAAAACAAGAGGTTTTCCTGTAAGTTTCAAAAATATCTGAAATTGCTGCACTTGTGCTTGAGATACATTTGGGCATTGCCGCCGCATTAAAGTGAATTTTGTGTCCATTACATAAAACTAAAAATTAAAGGCCAACTACGATTATAGCCGTTGTTGTTAGAGAAGCGGGTAAAGGTGGGAAGGGAAAGTAGTGTGTGTGTGTGTGTGTAAGCGCTACCGTGCTTCAGAAAACTACACACGAATGGAGTGGGAGGCTGGCGGGCACTCGGGCTTATTGGTCTAACGCGTGGAGCAGCAGGAGGGGTTTTGTGTGTGTGTGTGCGTGTGTGTGTGTTATTGGATTGTGCTCTCTTAAGTGTTACCCATGCCCATTGTTTACTTTACGATTTAACAGGTAGCCCGCAGCAGTAAATTGTGTGCGTTTCCCCCGAAACCCCAACTAACGGGTTCATGCTCAGGAACTTGAGTCCATACCCTAATTAGATGTTTAAACCCTACCTTACCTGATCGGTGTCAGTAAGGCATATGAAAAGACCAATGAAATGTGCAGATGGAAGAGAATCGCACGAGTGTTCTAATTATTCTAAATGGAGTAAGAACTAAAATTTGGAAAGATTAGTACAAATACAGTCGGAAAATGAATCTCAGGAGGCATCTTAAATAAAAATTATAGTCTTTCTAAATTCAAGTATTTAACAGTCTCAATTGTAATACCCATAAAATAATTACTAATACAAGAATGCAAATATTTCAGCATTAGTTATTTTGTAAGATCCTACATTATATTTTACACTTCGATGTATTTCAGAAACACTCAAGTAATCATCGTTCGTCCCGTTCTCTCTTACAACAAGAGAACCCAGTGCTCTAGCTAACTTTCGAAATAAATAAACATGCTATCAAAATTCCATTCATCGTACAGAAAGTACGTTTTCTGTTCGTCTTGAGATTCTAGCTCTGCCATTAATATTATTGTGACCCGAAAATCTAAAGTAAAAACGTGTCTATTATTATTGTTGGTATTCGGTGCTTGGGTTGGGGTTGACACCACTTTGTCTTGATATAAAGTAATTTATTATATGATTTATTGGCTACTTGATTGATGAAGTCGTTTCAAGTTGATTGCACGATAATTTTATTGTTCGCCTCATGCGTTCCCCGTTTCAAATTGGGAGCCAGCAGAGCTAGAGCCAAGCCCCGGAACACACTACACGTTCTCCTACATCGTACACCTGCCGCCAGTGATTAATATTTTAAGATAAGTTAAAATCAGAAGCAAAATAGTAAACAAATGCGTCGATCGCCTGATATGTGGATGTTTAATCGAAGAAAAGCAGGGGGTCAGATTGAAGGAAATAAAGAGCACATCAGCACACCGAGGAGTAAATGCTCTCAATGTTTGTATAACACAAGTGTATATAAAATGTTTGTGATGTAAACATATATGTTTTATTGTTTTTTATTAAGCCCTGAACCTATTGAAAATGGGTAAAAAGGGTATAATGTATTTGTGCTATTGTGTGTAACAGTCAGAAAGAAGCATCTCCGACCCCATAAAGTGTATATATTCTTGATCAGCATCAACAGCATTTCGATCTAGCTATGTCCGTCTGTCTGTCCGTATGTATGAAAGCAAGGATCTCAGAACCTATAAGAGCTAGAGACTGAAATTTTAGCTGTAGGTCCTTCAGTGCCCGCGCAGATCGAGTTTGTTTCCGATATTCGATAAGTTGCCCATTTCCAAGTAATCGATAAAAATCTATATCGGAATCCTGTTTTTTCAACAATTTTGGTATAAAAATAAAATCTAGAGACACCAGACTTGACATGTAGCTTTTAGAGTAATATATATATATATATATAACAAGTCTCTTTCATTTTATAGCTATCACCACCTCCCCGCTACTACCTCATAGATATCAATCAAAAAAATA
Source organism: Drosophila novamexicana (assembly GCF_003285875.2). Taxonomy (NCBI): domain Eukaryota; kingdom Metazoa; phylum Arthropoda; class Insecta; order Diptera; family Drosophilidae; genus Drosophila; species Drosophila novamexicana. The sequence goes on along the minus strand of NW_020825054.1, from coordinate 2,303,520 downwards.
AAGCACTCTGTGCTGCCCACCAATATAAGCCACAATTTTAAAGGAATTGACTTTTTGAGGATATATTATTCATCATATATAATTTCATAAAGATCGGTTAAGAAATACGGAAGTTATTAAAGAAAACATTATTTGGCTGGCCTCGAGTTTGGGGTAGCAAGCGCAAATTGCAAGAATTTCTGTATGCATGTACACACACACATTCATCGAGTCTTCTTTGTTTTCTGTGCTGCTATTTTAATTCGTATTTTCCCATTAAGACTCAATTGGAACCTACATTGGTGTAGCTGTTGAGTAGAGGCGGCGGAAAGTAGTGCGGTCTGTTGCGAGTTAGACCCCTACTGGGGAAAATATATATTTTTTTTTAATTTTATTTTTTTTAATACTAAATCAAACAATAGCGCGAGCTGCATTTGGTGTTGGAAGAGGCTCTCGACTAGAGCCTCTTACTTGTTTTAATTTTCCTGCTACGTTCTGTTCCATTACGAATAAACTATAAATTAGATGTCACAAAGATAAAGCCAAGCAGCTCAAAAAAATTTCAAAATAAACAAATAAAATCATTTTCAAATAAAAGTTTGAAAATGTAATTAATTACTTGTAAAGTCCGGCTCAAAGGTTGATTGTAATCAAATTATTTTTTATTAATATTAATCAAAATTGTATGCAGGCCAACCATAAAAACGGTAGATCAACAAATATTACTATTGTGTGTTTTACGAAACATCTATTTTAAAAATGAATCGTAGTAGCACTTTTTTTTACCATTGACAGGAAACTGCAGTTTTATAGAAAATATCTGAGAGTTAATACAAAAATAGCAAACATATTAAGCTGATTGAACTCTTCAGAGAGTCTATGGCAAAATAAACAATATACTAATTCAATACATTATTATATTAAAAAAAAAAAACGTGCATTAAACTTTTTATCTTTGCTGCATTTAATAATAGATGTGGCATGAAACCAATGCTATTATATATTTTACAACGACCTCAAAGAACCTTATAAATATTTCATTTAAGATAAATCAATGGAAGATGAATAACTCTATTGATATTCGCCGACATTTATACCTTAATTCCTAAATAAATGCATCATTCAGCAACGCTTTAATGTCGATTTGAACAAACTAAGAAATCTGTCAAGCTAAAAACGAACAATGTAATAAAGCACGCGTCGAATATACATTTAATTATTCGAATGTCAATTATAGAATTATTTTTCGATTTTTAGAACCACACCTGATTTATGTACACTGTCATATTGAAACGGAAATCAATATAATTATTATGAAGCAGGGGTAGATACACTTAAAAATGTTGTCAACACAAATATCCGTTGAATTGTATTGAATCAAATCATTTTTATTACAACACAGTTGACATAGTTGATATTTCGCCAAGTCCGGTTGGGCGAAAATATAGAGAAAATTTGTATGTGGGACGGAGTAAGTGGGGATAATAACCCAGAACTTATAACCTAGAGCCACAAGCCAACATTTTTGCACTAATAACACACAACATGTACACATACGCGTATATATGTGCACTAAGATACATATACGCACACACGGTTGCAATTTTAATAATGATGTACAATTTGCATAAGTGAATTTATAATATGGTAGTTTAGTCACTGCTTAAGAAATGTTCACAATTACAAATCGCTCGTGTTGATATGCACACAAGTATGCATGCATATGCATGTGTATACTTGATGCACTCACTGTATTCAATTGGCATCTAAACAACTTATTAATGAAGAACTGGCTGTTCGAGTCGACGACTACGGCTACAGTTTAGAGCTTATTGCCGAGCAAAATGTACAACTACTGCCGGCATTATAATGGCGTTTATACATACTTTTATATTTGTACTCGCAACAGCACACACTCTTATACATATATATACACATACACATGCTACGTATATGTGTATTTCAAGAGTGTGCATAGCACTTGAAATGGCAAATGAATGACACCGATGCGTACAAATGAGCGAGCAACTGATTGATTGACTGACTGACTGACTGACCGACCGACCGACTGACTGGCTGAGCGTTCAATCAGACAAACGAAACGATCCGCCAAGCGACAGACGGACGAGTTAAGACTAATCAGGCCCCCATGCCATATATGTATTTATAATACTATGATATGGCAAGGCAGCAAAAGCAACAATAATGGTTTAAACGCCATATCAGCAAAGAGTATTGCTGACAACAAATTATACACTAGCGAGGGCTGTTTAGCAACTTATAAATAACAGACATGTCATATCAAGATATATATATGAAATGGCTTATCATAGCAGCAATTCTTAAAATTGACAATTTGATTTACTAAGCAAAAAGCAATAATAATAATTTAAAAAGAAAAGAAAAATCGAAGAATAATGGTTATTAGCAGTAATTATTCATATATGTATTGTTTTGTTAATTACTTTTGTATGCATTCTTGAATAGACCCCAGCCATTCGTTTTAGGAATCGAGCCCCCATGAAACTTAAACTATTTAAAGGAATCTACATAAGAAATTTAGAAATATATATAAAGATAACAATTATGGTTAAATCAATAAAAACTAAAATTAAATATTTCCAACTGGTAAATTCCAGCACAGCACAGGGTAAAAAGTAAAAGGAATATATAAATGTGTTTAATAAATTACTTTGAAAATTAATATAAAAAAGTATGCTTTTTATTATAGGTAAAAACATACATGTATATTTTGCGTAAGATTTGATTCATGACTTAGCGATCCACCCATTGCTAGAACAAAACGCACCGCTATTCAACACATACACACAGACACACGCACACACACTCACACACCCATAAATACACACACACACATAGAAATATAAACACACTTTTTATAGATAAAGTAACAGCCGATTTTCAACAACACCCAACAAAGAAGCACACACACAAACACACACACACACACACACACACAACGATAATCGAGCAAAGTTGTTGTCAACAAGTTTACGAGGCAACTGCCAGCGTCTCCACTGAATAAGCCACCTCCCCCGCGCCCAATCGGCCAACGAGCCCCATAAACGCCCGCCCCTCCTCTCCCACACACCACCCCATAACCAAGTGCGAGTTTCTTGTGCTTTTTAAGCATATCTTAATTTGGAGTTATCGTTGACTTCGTTTGTTTTTAGTTTTCGTTTCGTTTTCGTGTCGCGGCGAGTATTTTAATATTTTATTTATATTTGTTGTGACGTGCCGTGAGTAATAACTATAGATATGCTCACATACCTATATCCATTTATATACATACATATATATGCAAATATAGGTGGGCATGCATGTATGTATAGATACCTGTATTAAACGTGTAGAAACCCGTATTCAATTTTTTGGCACTGTGGCGCTTTAAAGCACGCACAACTCGGCCGAGACGCCAAAATAGTCAAGGAAATCGCTTAACCGCTCTTTAGTCTATATACAATTATAGATGTATATATAAATTATATATCTGGCCATTTGTATGCATAGAACTGATGATCAGTCACTAAATGAGCACGACTAGAGTAACCAACACAACCATTGAGGTTACTTTTGTTTCGCTTTATTTAAGGTCTTTGCATGGTTAATGATCGCAAGCTTTTGAGAATTTCAATTTTTGTTGATCATTAACTGTTTTCAATTGGTTAAAACATTGATTCAATTAATTTGTTGTATGATTGCAATTAACAAACAAAATTATATTTTAATTCAGGTAAAATAATCAATACTATAAACTAAGTAAACATCATTGGACTAAACATTATGCAACTTAATATAATTTATAGATTAATTGAAGAGTTCGTAGAACTAAATTCGTTACACCCACGAGTGTTAATTGACAAGTTTTAATACAAGCTTGTTTGTTTCAGATAAGTGTAACAAACACTAGAAATATTTATTTCTATATGGTTTTTATTCGAATTAATCGAGCCCTTAATGATAAGTCCCACAGCTCAAAAAGAAGCTCGGATAAGCTGAGGGAGTTTTATGTATTTGACTGTGGCATAAAAAAGAAACTTTCTTCGGGTTTAAAGAAAAATGTTGCTGAACAATCCATTCAAAAATATATAAGATTAAATCATTTCTTTTCAATATAAGGTTATTAATGAAATTAAGACCGAACTGTTTATTATTGTTAAGTTAAAATTATTAACACATGAATTGCATGAACTCTTTCAGAAAGCGTTTAACGAGCGGAATTTATTATTGTGAGCTTATGGCGCAATTATTTAATAACTAATTATATGTTATATAAATACACAAAACGGTGTTTATTAGACATTATTCTATATGTAAGCGAACACGACGAAATGCATGCAATTCGCTGTTTGTGCTCAAAGTTGAAAAACTACTGATACAATAAATTTTATGACCCAAGCGCCTTTCATTCATTGCGCTCCAAAGCAGATAAAACTTATACTCAAACTTTTCGATGTGTGTGTGTGTGCGCGTTTGAGTGAATGATGTGCTCTTTATTAAGAATGAATTCATCGCATGTGTGCGCACATAGCCACATAGGTTTGTTTGCACTACTCCACACACATACAAAGATACATGTATATGGCAACATACTCGTACAGCTAAAGAAGTATTCGACAGGCCATATGCAGTTGCCATGTGCCTCTGGAATTATATTTATCGTATAACAAATCAGACAGACATACTGACATACACTTGGCACTAGCAGAGCAATAACAAGAGTGCTTTAGTCGGGAGTGTCGGATTTGAAGATAACCTGAATCCAGCTTCAAGCTGCCGTTGCAAACATTTTAGCTGTCTTTTGTACATACACACATACATACTACATACACCACAATATCTATATAAAATGAACTCTCTTTAGCTTTCTTCAGTGTTAGTAGTTAAATCTTTATGAAACTTCCAGGGCATGAATACGGCCAACAAATGAGTGTGTATACCGAAGCCCAAATTAATAGCTGCGTTTTTTCCATTTAGCCAGCTTTTGGGTAAATAGGGGAAAGCATCGAAACTTTTGATGATCTGTGTATACTATACGAGATCATACACACCAAATTAAATGAATCAAACTGGTCAAATATTCGAATTATATGATGCGAATGCTATAAGAGAATACATATTTTACAATTTCATATCATACAATTTCAAATTGATGCGTCCAAATCCTGATCGAAGATGCTTCCTTATGCCTGTCGTATGCATTTTTGACCAAACAAACATTATACCCTTTTTAGACATTTATAACGGGTTCAGGCTATACAAATGCCAAAAGTAATCGTATGAGAACTGGTCGAATCAGATATAATTTTGTATCTTTGAATTTGCATATACGTATATGCATATTTGCAATTGCGTTTAGCTTGCCTATTTAACTAAAAGGCAATAGACACACATATATAAAAGTATTTCAAGACAGACAAACTGATAGCACAACCGAACTAATTGATTGACTGACCAACTAAGTGACTGACAGAGTGCACAAAAGACAGTGTGACAGTATTAACTTGATTTTCCGTGTGTGCCCAACGGGCATTGAAATCAATACAATTCGCTGTACACATGCACAACACGCGTCCCAATACATATATATGTGTGTTGTGTGTAGACCCTATGCCTATATGCCTTATATACCCTTCTGAAGTATTTGTGTGCCGGCTTATCATTATTAAATACAAATTTGAATTACATACGACTTATCAGCGTGTTTCAGTCGATTTCTGTTGTTGTTCTTGTTGTTGCTTCAATATATTTCTTGATTATTTTGTTATAATTTTCGTCCGCTTTTTTCACCTCTTCTTTTCGGTTTTATACTCATATATATTTCTATAGTATAAGGTATATATATTTGAATGTTTGCGCCGCGTTTACCTCGTAAACAGTTTTGTCAGCCTTTTCCAAAGACGGAATCTTTGTAATCGAACAAAAATCTAAAAAACTTTGCTGTATTTCAAGACCTTTCAAAAGGTATAACACCCGTAGCTTCAATTTGTTTTATAATACTTTACTTTATTGATGCTCCAGAAAAGATTTATGTAATTCTTTAAAACTGGACTTAAATTCAACTAATAAATTAATCAATCAAGCTTTTTGTCCGTCTTGAGCCAGTTTTTAATAGAATTTCTGATAGGAACGTGTTTAATACTTATAGTGCAGCGAGTATAGCAAAATTTGAGAATAAACCATATTTGAGTTACAGATAAATTAATTTGACATCGCATAAGATGAATCGATTTAGGCGCAGCAATAAATAAATAAATGCCAGACCCCCTGCAGTTATACATCTTCAGAATAATAGAATAATACTAAAATATGCCAAGGTATAAAATAATAATATCTAGAAATCCGGTTCTAAATGGTCTAAGTAATGTTTAAAATGTAATTATTTGAATTACTTAATGTTTACGGGTCTTATTTGTCGCAAAATAGGTTGGCATTTCGCTGGCCTACGGCTTTTTGAAACCGGTTGAGATTCACGAAAGTTATGGCGAATATATTCAACAAATTTCCAATCCATTTCGGCTTTAGGGGCAAATAATATCTATTAATAATATCTGTTTCATCTAATGCGGTAACAAAAAATGTAATTCTGTGTAATTGTGTAATTAATGCGACAATACTTTTCCATTGTGTATAGTATATAAAATGTAGCTTTTAATTTAATCATTACACAGCAAAATAAGATTGTAGTACCGTAATACTCAAGTGATTCAGGTGGTATTCACACATAGCTCGGAAATCGGAGTATATATAAAATGCCGATGTTATTTTCAACAGTTTAATCTACTAACTTATCATTTTGATACATTATAATTGACGCCACTATTTTGTTTCTTATTTTCCATTTATCAGAAAATATTTGCCCAATACTTTGGTTCCCTTTCAAAACATCAAGGCATATATATATGTATATATAATATATAATTATAGAAATAAAAGGGTATTAGATCGTTACGTATTTATGTTAACATGTGCTAAGTAACATAGCAAAAGTCAAACACAAACTGGCAGTACGAAAAATAACATGTGTTTAGCTCAGACCGAGTTATGTTTGTGTATTAATTTGGATTCGAACTTCATTTACTCATAACTCTGTTTCAAATGTTCCTTTGCTGCGCTTTACTATATTTGATAATCCTTCTAGAGTCTATTCACTTCCAATTGGTTGGACCTGTGCCAAAAACAGCTTTTAGGATCCCAAGGAAGATGTTAATAATTATTTAAGCAGATATGGAAATTACTACATTTTTTATTTTTAAAGTTATCTTTAAGATGGTTGAATAACTATTGTCTGGCACTTTCTGGGTTTTACCTGCAAGAAAGATCTATCCTAAAAATATCTAAAGCGTAATTTATCGGCTTAAAACTGCCTCGCAAGGCAAAGACAAACAGATCTTTTTTAGAAGTGCATATAAACCCATCAAGTTTATTTCTGATACAAAATTTATGTAATACCTGTTGCAGTTGTTAGGCAACAATTTTGAATCCGCAAACATTTATAAAAATCCAGTAAATAACCAGAAAATCACTAAACAATCAATTCACAATTTAAAAGGCAACGTTTTTGGCTTTATCAACAATGTGCTACAGGCCAGGTTGGTTTCCTGTATGTTTGTGGATTTTTATTACAGAATATTAGCCGAAGACTGGTTTTCTTTTATGTTTTTTTTGTTTTGTTTTTTTTTTTTTTAAGAGTACCAAATTCTATAATTTATGACATTGTGCTGGCAAACATTGAAACTTATTTTGGAGCCGGCATTTGGAACAAGTTTTGCTTTATTTCTTCTTTATTTGGATATTCTAGGAAATGCGCTGAAAACTCGAATTGAAGCTCGGAGAAGAAACCCACTGCCGCATGATATTTCTCTCTTTTGAAGTAAGTCTCCAACGGCTTATCGCCTTATAACAAGAAAAAAAAATTGTAGGGGCTTTTGAGTGTTGTGAATAATGCTCCAATGCTAATGAGGGCGCGCGCTTACTCATCGGTGCCAGGGCAAAGAGGGGGACGGACGAGGAGGAGGCAGGTCAGCAGCCAATAAAAGGAGAGTAAAAATAGGCATAACGCATGCCTCAAATATGTATGCGTGCGATATATGCCACAAAGGCAGCACCACAAGCAGCAGCAGCAGCAGCAGTGGAAGAGGCTTAAACTTTTGTAGATACAAACAAGTAAAATGCGCTAGATAAGAGTGCACGACCATGAGATACCCTGTGTCCCAGACAAAAATGTATACAAATTAAAAGTAATTCTGTTTTTTTCAATAAAACTTTTTTTACAAAAAGGTTTCAGTTTAATTTCAGATTTGGCTATTCTTTATTCAACTAATTTGCTTACACGAATAATAATTAAAATTTCTGGTTTGATTCGGATTTGTGTTTTTCAATCGAACCGGCTCGTTAGTTATGTTATGTTAGATATGTTTTCCTCTAATATTTCTTATTTTTTTTTTGGCTACAGTGTATGAAAATCCCAGACGCTGATGAAACTGGTAACTACGAACAATGCAAGATCGAGTTTGAGTTCGGGTCTTCAACTCGAGTTCCAGTTCGCGCGCGCAGCAGCAGACAAAGAGCAGCCTTTGTGCAGACACAGACAGCAGACACACACACACACACACACACACACACACACACACACACATACAAACACAATCAAGTTCTAATAAGAACGTCGAGCCGATCGCATTAGAAAAGTTCGAGAAAATATCGTATGGGCACGGAGCGACAGTACGAGAACGGCATAGGGAGCGGGCGTAACAGGCAACAGGCCCGTCCTCTCAGTTGGTGAGTGCCAACTTGTTGTTTCCTTCTTGAAAATTCCGGTTCTGTTTGTTGATGGCTGCTGTGAGGGGCAGTGAGGGGGGCAGATAGAAACAGAGAATGGGCGACAGAGGCAGACGTAATTAATGATCCGAGAAACGCCGACAGCAGCGTGTTGGAGATTGTTGGAGACTACGAAATGCATGTCGGAGTTGTTCTCTTCGAAGAGACCAAACGATATACAGGTGCGGATTAGGGTCACTCAGCATGACGAAGACTGAGGAGTAGCCATAAATTGTGCGATTGAAATATAAAATACCAGAAAAGAAAAACAAAAGTTGCATTGAATTGGGGTTTGACTATGTCAACTGCAATTATAATGTTAATGATTGTAAACAATAATACCACATATTCAAACATTTATCGAAGCTTCCATATAATTTGAAGCTTCGTTTTTGGACCTGTTCCGGGTGTTACCTTTATTTTAATTTTCTTGCGAGCTTTAAGATTTATTCTAATTTAAGCACTTCTATTACAAATTAAAACCGGAGTTTCCCTTTTCGAATATAAATATAACTTTATTGTGTAATTAAATGTGGTATAAAATATATTAAAAATTAATTCAAGGAATTTCACTCAATTGATTAAGAAACTAAATCTTTAAATTGGTTAGACGTAAGACAGGGGCAATGAATGGAATAAACTCAACTAAGCATTCACAGTGCGGTTAACTGAATCATAAATAATATTTGAATCAGGCAGAAAAACTATGGAGGTTCAAAAGAATGTTGATTCATTATTATAAGCAGCAAAATAATAGCTTGATATTTGTGCTAAGAGACTGTTTAGACATATTAAATGAGTTATTACTCGAAGTTTTGTAATATTACTGATGAAATTATTGTCGTAATACATTGGATGCTGTAGTATTGGAATATTTACAAAAAATAAGACAATAATTTCGGAATATAAATTTGTATTTCAGTCATTATAATTTCAATTTCCAATATTGTTCTTATTTGGCCAGTTTTTTAACTTTTTTTTTTTAAGTTTTCTAGACAGATTTCTATAAAATTTGAAACAATTGATATTTGATTTGTTTAATATAAAATCAAACAATACCAATGCAGTTGTCGTGATTTGATATAACACTTTGTATGACTACTGCATTATGTAATTTTTGTGATTGTTGTATTTCTTTTTAACTAATTATATTGCACATACTAACTAAATCTGATCAACTAATTTTCAATATTCAGTTGAACGACTTTATTGTAACTATTAGTAACTATTAAATACACACATGGGTTATTCCAGTGTTTTGTTAAGCCTTAAACTGTAAAAAAACAAGATCTAGACACACATATATAAAAATACACACGCACACACATACATTCACAGAAAAAGAAACAGATTATTTACAGGCTCCAATGGTCGAGATGTGGTCGAAGAAGTTGGTTGTAATACAACTGCTTGTATTTGTAGAATGTGGCGGCGAGTCGGAGCAAGCGAACGAATGAGCAGCAACAACAACAACAGCAACAACAACAACAAAAATAAACGTATCGACAAGTTACACGTACTACAAACACAACCACAAGAATGACAGGAGCTACAGAAAACAGCAACTAACGCAATGTGGAACCGGTTCAAACTAACACAAACAATTGTGTGTTTGTGAGTGTGTGTGTGTGTGTGTGCAACAAATCTAAACAAAATGACCAAAAGCCAACAAGAAGATGAGACAACGCAGCAACAGCACGAGAAGAAAAGCACCAAGCAGAAGGAGTGCGAGAGGCAGCGGCAGCGCGTTTACGAGGCATGTGTCTATGTGTATGTAATCGCCGCCAGCGTCACACATATGCATGCATACACACATATAGATATATATATATGTGTGTATATATAAACGCTAAAGTACACAGAGAGCATGCGTTGGCAACATCATATAATCAGCTACCTTTTTTTTCGTTTAGTTCATTTTACGCGTTTTGCTTTTCATATTCTTGAACTTCAAAAAAACACAAAAAGAAAAGAAAAAAAATCGAACAAAAAGCCAGCATAAAATAAATATAAAAAATCAACAACAACAACGACGCGACTCTGTCGGCAGCCAAGCTGTCAGACAGCTACTGGTGTTAAACGTACATAGTACATACCATACTATAGTATGTAGTAGAACGGCAACAAAAACAACAAGCACAATGGCACACAAACACACACGCACACATGCATGCACACATGCATACATACCAATGCCCACAGGCAGGCGTTCACTACGCTGCGTATACGCGACGCGTCGCTGCTTATCGACTCTTTTTTTTCGATTTCTGCCGCGTTTGCTGTAATTTTGTTGTTGTTGTTGGCTCCATCCGCTTTTTAATGCAGCTAATGCTCAAGAGTGCTTGGATCTTGGGCTGATTGCTGATGAGATCTGCCAGCCCATCGCCAATGGCAAGAATTCTTTTGGTGCCCTTAGCACAGGCATTACAAATGATATTCAACTCGCAGAATTCCACAAAGCAGCCCGAAAGAAGTTCACACCGACGTTTAAAGTATCCTATTCCAATTAAAGTGTTGGAAAGAAAGTTTTGATTTTTTACAGCAACATATCAAACCAAACGATTATTGTGAAGTGAGGGCCTTAAGATCTAAATTTCATACATGTTCAGAATTTGCTCAAGTTTTTTAGCCTTATTATTTTGGCATATAGCTTGAATATGTGAATTTTATTAACCGAGAAAATATGATATAACATATATTGAATATGTAACAAATATTAACGATAAATATTTAGTTAACCTTTATTTTAGTTACTAATACTATCGATTTTCATAAAATATAAATAGGAGTATACAGCCTTTTAGCCTGATTCCCCTATGCTCAAAATATGTTACATTTACAATCTTCACATTCTGCGATTCCACAATGACAAAAGTACCGTTTCTTCAAATAAACAGCTGATGCGTTTTCGGCTTTGAAGTAGGGATTCCATTTAATGGATTTTTAGGGATTTGGGCATCTTAATATGTTAAAAACTGTGCGATTAGTATAATTGAAAACTAATATTTAAAGTTACCGCTTGCCTTCGTTGCTCTATCAGCTGTTTATGGTAATGCTACTTTTACTCGTACGAATACCAACATTTCTGTCGAATGTTATATTTTCTTAAAATGTGGATTCTAATGGGAAAACGTACACGCAACATATTTCACATTAGCAATAAATGTTACATTCGCAAAAATGTACGAAATGTTGACTTCGAAATTAGGCTATTTGATCAGGTTGCAAACTTGATCATATATCAAGTAAAACCCACTTTCCGATAGCTTCCTAAGAATGCATCATTTAGCTGATTTACTACTGTCTGCCGTTGGCGTCGGTTCTCTTGCGTCTTCTTCGCATCAATCTCCAGCGTTGATGATGATGATGATGTTGTTGGTGTTGTTGTTGTTGTAGCTGCTGCTGTTGGCCCCATGATGCCATGAGCATTTGGACGTGAGCATGGAGTTTTCGTATAGTCGCTACAATAGAGCTCAGACACATAAGACCATTAAAAATGTTTTTATTTTTATTTTGTGTTTTTATTTCGGATCTTTGCAGCGATTCGTTTTTTTTCACTCGTCTGTCTGTCTGGGCTTTGTCTTGTTTGGCTTTGGATTTAGCCAGTTAAGTTTTTTTTATTTGTGATGGATTTATATTAAAGTTAAGCATAAATACATGTGTTTGCGTATGCTCTAATGATCTCGTAATGTGAACAATAATCTATTGCGGAGGTTTATGTGAGACATATTTTGAAACAAATATATGACAAATTATATGAAATACAACTGTAAGTCTAAGAAGACAGCTTCAAGGTTTAAGTCAGATTAAAGATTGAAGTCTTACATTAGTAACATTTGTTTACATTGAGATAATTGATCTTAAATTATGGAAAAGCTATTGTTTTTTTCTTTTTTTGATGTTTTCTTTAAATCAACTTGCAGTCTATTAAAGCTATCTGCTTATTGAATTAAGGAAATATTTGGAAATACATTTGCAGCCCTCCTTGATTAAATCAAATTCAAAACTTACTTGTTTTAACAGTGTAGAATAAAAGATTTGCTTATATTTTTCTCAGTGTAGTTGAGAAACTTGCCCCTAGCCATAAGAAACGCACTTGTCCTGCCATAATAGGCCCAACTACCACAAACAGAATAAAAACAACAACAACAAAAACTAGAAAAACGTGCGCAGTATAATAAAGCTGATTTCTGCCACAAAATCAATTTGTAAAAGAAAAAATAGCATAAATAAAACCAATTTGTTAATCAACAATTGTCAGCCATTGCAATACCAAACCTCATCAAGTCTTAATAAATATAAGCAAAGATCGTGAATGTGCTTTAAAGTTAATTTTATTTATTTAACACTATTTTAAAAAGCGAGTATATTTGCGCACTGACTATTTTAGTGAATTAATTCATTAATAGTTTTTTATTTTTACTGAAATATTTTTTTCTATATATATTTAATTTACGTTTAATATAATAGTTCAATAAAAATAATATAAATTGATATTCCTGAATATTTGTTATAAGAGAAACTTAAACTAAAGCAGATTTTCGACCAAGGACCTAAAGGTCATCGTTATTAGTTTTCAAAAACACCTTTCAGCGATAGCAAGAACAGGGTATCTGGCAGTCTTTAACTTTCGACTGCAACGTTCTTGGTTATTTATTGTGCAAAGACGACATCGGCGATTGCGCCGAGTGTCGCTGTCGGGTCTGGCAATTGTTTCAAATGTTATCGGTGTGTGTGTGTGTGTGTGTTTGTGTGTGTGCCAATTGTGTTTATGTGAAACAAACAGTTTTTGCGGGCTTCATTAAAATTCCTAGAAACTCGACCACTCCGAATGTTCTCTAATTACAAACAATTTCAATGCAGCAGCAGCGGAGGCGGCGGCAGCAGGCGCAAGTGGCAAATTGTAGCTATTGTTTTTATTTATTTTTTCATGTAGTATTTTATTTTTATATTTTTTTTTTCATTTTTGAATTGCCAAACAAAAGCATCGCCCACACACACACACATATACAATCACATACATATGTATATACACAGAAGAGTCAATAAAAATAATTAGTTCCCGAGTGAGAATAAAAACTCAAATAATAAATGTCAATTAAGCACGAGTTGCGGTCTTGTCGTATATGCCGTTACTGGCTCATATATGCACCGTACATCGATTACAACTCAGTGCCATTGTTGTTGTTGCTAAGTGCGTTCAGTAATTTGCTGGTAATTATCACTCACGCACAATCAAAAGCAAATAAGAATCGCGAGAGGGAGAGTAAGAGAGAGAGAGAGAAGAACGGAGTGCGATACACAGTTGCTGCAGTGAGTGAGTGCTAATTATACAGGCACTTGCATACACTTGCACACGTGTTCGTGAAGTGAGTGAGCCAGCGCTCGTAGAGAGTAAGCGAGTGAGTTGCACAGTGGTGCGTAGGCTGGTGGACAATGTTGATCGCACATTGGCAGGAAATTCATTTGCATTGGCCTCTAATTGCATTTGTGTGCATTGTTGTGTAATTGTCAGCTCAATGAAAAATTTAGATATATCTATTTACATATGTTTTTAGAATTTAAAATGTATAATCAATAATTCAAAGCATTTCGTTGAACATACATACATATGTATGTATGTAGATTTAGATGTAAATAATCTGTACATTGTTCAACTTAATTTTTACGAATTGTATTTAATTTTATTGTCAAGCCGACAAGCTTCTGTGGCTTTTGTTTTGCGCTCAATATTATGCGAAAATTGTAAAGCGAAAAAATAATAATGGGAGACAACAACAAAGGAACAAAAATTAGTATTGTCGGTATAATTTGTATGTCAATATAGTAGTGAGTAACAACAAAAACAGCAACAACAATAGACATGTTAGAATATCAAAAGATTTCTCTCTGGCCTGACCAGCTACAACACAAAGCAGATGCACTATGGTCACTCTATTTTAGCCAGCATGAGTGAACAGGCGAGCGCGAGAGAGTGCGAGAGTTTCACAATTTACGCCTGCTTATTCCTGTCTGTATGTGTGTCGCAACGCAGAAATGAATGAAGCGAGCGCCGCAGCCGCTGCCGCTGCCTATCGTAAGAGCAAGTGCTTGTGTGTTTGTGTATGTGTGTAAGAATATTTTCGCATGTTGGAAAACAAAGTTATGAAATTTTCCAATTGGCAAATATACAACACGAGCCACGACAAGGGCAAAGAGAGCAAGCTAGCGCGAGGGAGAGAAAAAATTGTGTGTGAGAATTTGCGCTTACCGTTTTGCTTATTGACGTAGGCGTCCGTTTGCTGCTGCTTCTGCTGACTGCGTATACTTTGGTAAGTCTGTATGTGTGTTTGTGTGTGATTCTTTTTTTTTTGTCACTCGTGTTATTTTATTTTGCCAGGGGCTGGTTGCGTTGTGGTTTTTGTTATGCAAAATGGCATAGAAATTTTATTTCACAACTCGCAACACTAACATATAAATTATTAAATTCTGCTTCGGTTGCTGCTGCAAATATAATACGAACGCAATGCACAGTGTGTAAAATCGATGAGTGTGTGTTTGTTTGTATTTTATAATATTTGTATTTTATTTTACTCGTTCGACTCCGCCGCGCTGCTCGCGTAAACGGCAAAACAAAACGACTGCGACTGGCACAGCGACGACCACTTTACCGTGAAAAATTTTCATTCATTGAGGAAAATTAAAACGAGCGGCAATAGAGCGAGCGAGCGAGCGAGGCACGACGACGACGACGACGACGGCATGCAGTTTGGCTGTGTGCGTGTGTGTGTGTTTGCGCTCTTTAACAGTGTTGCCAACTCAGCAGCGTCCAACGAAATGCTCCCAAAACGAGGCACAAGCATTTAACATGCAATTTGTATAAAAATTAAATGTTAATCGCCTGCACACACATTTCCTTTTTTCTTTTCGTTTACTTATTGCCGAGCAGCTTCACCGCCCCCGCAGCAACACTCTGAGAGCGAATGAGAGTCTCAACTCTGGTCACACAACAGACGGCGCGTCGACGTTGGCAGCGGCACGTGTGTGTGAGTTGTTTTGTAGTGTGTGTGTGTGTTTGACGTTTGCCCAAATTTCTTTGCTCTCTCACTCTCTTACACGCGCATTTCGTTTTTGCTGCTCGATTCGATTTTCCTATTGTTGTTGTTATTATTTAAATTCCTTATTAATTCAATATTCAGAAGTTACCCACTGCATTAGATTACTCGTAGTTGGCGCTTTTTGCTCACTAAAAGCGTTCTTTCACACACATACACATACAGGCACCAATGCAAATTATATTTCTTGTTGCTACATTTTTCACTTGATTCTTTCTTGCTGCGATTTTTTGTTATATTTTTTTCGACTCGCACGTTGAATTTGTTGCTTATATGCACTGCAACTGCATATGTTTTTATTTATGTATATACATATGTATTTTGAGTTGCCAAGTGTTAGCACAGAATTAAATTGTTGCTAACTTCCACATACAAAAGTATGTTCACACCACGGATGTCTCTAGCAAACTAACTCGCAGTGGCAACTCTAAGCCAACATCTTGTGAAATACTCAGGCGAACTGAAAATACCGAAAACGCGTAGAAATATACTAAGCGCGTATTTTGTAAGGCAGCCCTGAAAATATTGTTCAAGTATTGATTTATTGATGTGCTGATCCACATGATATATTAAAAACTATTAAATTTTAAATATTTATATAATATTATATTATTTTTAAAATTATTTCAAGTCCAATTTTACAAATTTTCTTTTTTAAACTCTGAAATAAGTTTAAGCACATATGGCAACGCTGTCGGTGCAAACAAAAACGGCGGCTTATTCTAAATAATAATATAAACGCTTATTTTACTGCTATTTGGAAGAAATTAAATATATAAGTAAAATTAGACAAGCCATTTCGCATATAAGCTATTTTTCCATTTATTTGCAATATAGTAATTATAAGAATATGCTCATTTGCTTTGGCGGGACCACGACGAAATAGTGTGACCGTTGGGCTTAAAGCTTAAAGTTATCAAACTTTCAACGGACAACAAGTTTAAATAAATTTTTCAATATTGCCAATTATGATATGTAGTTAAGAAAAAATTGATATGATATGATATGTAGGTAAAAAAATAAAAAGTATAACAATATATATGCTGTACAGGCAAGAATAAGTACTGATTATTTGTGTCTTATGCACTTTTAAGTTTGACAAGCTTTAAAAGCTTTCGGTAAATAAAATATTCTTAATTAGTTATCTTTGCAGTTGATTTTCTCCAAATTTAAAACTATTTGTCCTGACTGACGGTTGGTGATTAAGGCACAGTAGTTACCTTTCGTGATGAAGGTGCACATTTAGACGGGGTTCCGGGAAATTTCAGCCGCAAGTGTGGATATATATATGGCGAAAAGCGTTTTTATGACACTTTCTTGTTTACCATTCAATCGGCCTCGCTCTTTTTTAAAGATTATCAAATTCATTTTAGGAGTGTATCACACTTTTAAAAAATTTGCATTCCTCCTTGGTGGAAATGGAAATTAATTTCCAAGGATCTATATAAAAAATCATTTAATGCGTGCTTCACATTTTACGCAAAATCAAAGCTTTCTCGGTGGAAAATGCGATTCTAAGATTTTTTTGGTGAAGTTTTAAGTTTTGTCCGATTTGCATTAAACTTATTTTCAAAGGTCTATTTAAGAACCTAATGAAAATGTGTTTCAGCGAAAATGGTTGCATGAACGTGTTTTGTTTACCGTCCGATCCGTAGGAGAATTTATTTTTTACGTGCGACGCGCAAGACTGAAGCCACCCAACCCCAAACGTTCTCGATGAAATTTAGGTCAGGTGAGTATGGTGGCCACCTAAGGACATCAACTTTTTGGCTCTGAGGCCACGCTTTCGCGGAACAGGCAGTATGAATTGGGGCATTATCGTGCTGGAAATGCAATTTCAGATCACCAAATACATTTTGGAAGTGGGAAAAAGCATTCAAACGCGATGTTAAAAACTGCAATTCGCAGGTGACATAGTATGATATAGGTCCCCGCACTATTACACCCCCCTCACGGCTGTGGAGGCAGTCCAAATGATGCTCCGCTTTACGTAGATCATAAAAATAATACGAAATTAAATTTTTTTTCATTTGAAAAGACAACGTAGTGTCACTTAGAACATGTGCTTTCGAGCAACATTTAATCGCATTTCTTTTCTAAGCATATTAAGTGGTAGTTTTTTTTAGTTTGAATCTTTTTAAGTGATCTGCTTTCTTAATCACTCCTTGCACCGTTCAAAAGCTTGATTTAACTTCTGTTTTTTCTTTTATTATGGAAGTCGAATTGTGCGAATTTGACGCTTCCCACAGTATAGCTCTGCTAACTGCTTGGTAAGCCACACGATTGTTGCCGCCTCAGATGTTTTTTCCACAGTCTTCCTTGCTCCGAAGAAAACTGGATATCGTTTTTCTGTATCTTCCCGATTTTGTCAGCAATTTTATGGAAGGATAGTCCAGAATCGAAGTATGCTTCAATCTTTGATTTTTCTTCCAAAGATAAGACTGTTTCTCTCCCTATATTAAGCGTTAATTTAAAGAAATTTTATAGTTTAAGCAGCAACATAAATTTGATATCCGTCACTGCCAAAATAAGTAAATAAGTAACGAGTGTAAGGGGCGGGGGGGCTAATCTGATGACGCGCAGTGTATTTATAGCTTTTCGATCTTCTGGCTGAGCAATTTGGGCTCTCCATTCAATCCGCCAATCCGCAAATAACAGCACACATGGTACACATAATAAAAATATCGGCACTCACAAAATGGAAATGCAAAGGAAGTCATCACATTTGCGCCAAAGTTTAGAAATATTAAACCGCTTATGCGAGCCACGCAGCTGCTGTCTGCGCATTTATTTCGACCTGGTGCAAACATCTACGGCATAAATTACGCATACGTCATGTGAGCCGTGTGAGAATAAACAACTTTACACCTTCGGTGTGTTGTTGTTGCTGTTGCGGCTGTCGCTTCTATTATTGCTCGCTGTTGTTGTTGTTATTGTCAACTTTTGACTTTTATTAGGGGCAAAGGCAGAATGAAAAAATTCAGGCCTTTTCAAAACGCGCCTATTAGAACTTGGACCCAAAGTTTAATGAGTCACAAAGAGTAAATTGCTCGCAAGGAGTTGTTGCAAAGTACAAAAAGTTTAATTAATCAAAGTTATGTTGACAAATTTGACTAGGCAACTCTCTCTTTCTGTAGCCCCTATTATTCTATGGGTTTTCAACAGGACGTAAGGAGGAAACCTGATTTTCAATATATTGTGAGTAGGCAATTATTCAACACTCTTAAAGATTTGGATTGGAAAATCTACTCTACAAAAATATTTGTAAATAATTTATTATGTTTTGTACATAAGAATGTGTGTCTTATTTGACTTATGTGGTGAAGGATCACGGTAAGGCAGGACTTTTAAAAATGCCACACGTAAGATTGGCCTCAAAATCATTTTCAAACAAGTTTTTTCAAATTCATTGGAGGAATGTTTCACACTTTCCGAAAAATCCATCCCTCCTTGGTATAAAAGGGCGTCAACAATTTGATGGGTGAATTTTCCAGTTCAAGTTCATTTCGAAAGAGTTTTCATGAAAATTCGTTTGAGAGGTGTTTCACAATTTTTACGAAATCCAAGTTCTATTGCTGCAAAATGCAAAGAAAGATTTTTGGGTGAAGGCTTAAGCTTTTTATTTTCAAAGTCCCATATAAGAAGTTTTATACGTATTCAAATGTTTGAGCGACTTTCGAAATTCCATGTGTAAATGTGTAAATTTAAATTGTGTACAAATTTAGCAGAAAGCTATTGCATCCAATTTCTTTGTTTACCATTGGATCGGCTTCAACCTGATTTTTAGATATATTTGTTAAAATTTACTTGATGGAAAATGCGGGTCAAAGGCTTAAAGTTTATTTATACAGCTTCAAGATTCTCATCACAAGATAAAAACTTAAAAATTAATTTTTATAAATGTTGGCACAAAACTTGCCATGGGCAAAGTCGGGTAATACCCTAAGGTATATATATATATATATATATATATCGATGGATTTTATAAGCACCTTACTTCTTTAAGTTCTTAAAATTGTACTTAAAGAAAATAAACTTTTAAATATGCCAAAAGCAACGCACAACAGGGAATACACACATTTCACATAGACTCCCAAGCTCAAGCTCGATTCTTCTTCCTCTTTTGTGTTTTATCGATATATCGTTATTATTTTTATATTCTCCATAGCAGATCTGGATATGATAATTATTAGACTCGCCTGATTATATTAAAAAAAATTCGACTACTTTTGTTTTTTTTTACATATCCTACACGTAATTGAAAATATTGTTTTAATAATTGTTTAATATTTGTATTTTAAGCATAAAATCCATAATAGACCTTGAACCACTGCACAAATAAAGTTAAACTAAACAAATGGAAAACTATGAGATTATTTTTAATTTTTTTTCCATCCACCTTTCCACCCTTCTATTTCAAGAAAATTTTACGTGAGATAACAAAGTTGAGCTCGTTAATGCTGGCAAAATACAAAAAGGGAAAACGGAAACATAAAAAGCACGCAAACGTGAATTGATGATTTGGTGTGTGTGTTTGGGAGTGTGTGTGGGGGAGGGGTAGGGTATTTAAAATAATAATCATAATTTGCTACACCTGTCATCAAGTTTTTATGTGCCTCGTTTACAACGGCAAGGATAATGTTTTTGCATAATTCTCCATGAAAAGTAATATGTAAAATTTTCAACAATAAAACATTCAGTAAAAAACAAAAAGCCAGCAAGTGTCAGCTCGTGTTCGCCTTGGCCCAACACATTTTTTGCATTTAGTTTGGCATGAAAAGCGCATGTTAAAAAACTAACGAGGCGGACCCGTAGGGAAAGTTTGGACTTGGGGTCGAGAAATTTGTGGGATATTACTTTAAAACTAGAAATAAAAGAGAACGGATAAAAGTAAAACGCATTAAATGAAAGAGGAACAGAGAGATAGAGAGAGAGAAAGAGCACAGCAATTATTACCAAAGCATGAAAATCTGATAGTTTTACCTGGATTCACGAAATTCTCATAGCAGCTATAATTTCACCGTGCCAGAAGCAACAAGCACGCATGGCCCCACATATAGCCACATATAGCCGCAATGCAATGCAATAATACGTAGAATTTTGGTGACCAAGAGTGCTTCTATATAACCTATAACTTTGGCATGCCAATGGGAAAATGGACCCTACTAAGCCATCCACGTATCTAAACAGCAGCTACACCTTCGTTAGTAAATCTGCTAGCGATAATAATAGCGAGTTCAAATTAATATCTTCCCAAATCGAATATATTAATGGTGCATCGTGGACCGACCCGACAGTAGATCCAAAGGAAGGAGTGACGGGGTGAAATTTTAATTGGAGCGCTGACTTTGAATTAATTCTAGTAAATATATATTTTAGTAGACAAGTTAAGCAGGCAGGTTATATATTAACGGATCATGTTTTTTTTTAAATGATTTTTGTAAGGAACGGTATACTTACTTGTAGAATGTAAGTTAATTCATATATTCATCATAAACATCACTTTCATAAATCATCGTTCATCGTTCACCTTGATGTAAAACTCATATAATTTACATACGAGGATCATGGCGTTGCTTTGAGCAGAGCAATTTATAGGAAAAATTTATAGGGAAAATTAAGTGCGTAGCCTCAGTAACGCCATCCATGATTGGTGTGAGTATGATCAGCATCAAAGAGACGGACAGACAGACGAACATGGCTAGATTGACTCGGCTATTGATGCTTATCAAGAATATATACACTTTATGGGGTTGGAGATGCTTCCTTCTGCCGATTACATACATTTGCACAAGTACATTATATCCTTTTTACCCATTCTTAATAGGGTACAGGCCATAAAAAACGGTTACAAATATATTTGTTTTAATGGTAATGTGGTAAAAAACGTAAACTTATTTTAGTTGCAGTGTATATATTCCAAGTGTATTTAATTTTAAATTAATTATGCCTGCAGGCATAATTGCATATGTGGCCATGTGTGTGCATATGTGTACATATGTGTGCATGTGTGTGCATATGTGTACATATGTGTGCATGTGTGTGTGCTCTTACATCGACACAATTTAAATATATATAATGAAATTTTGTGCATAAAACTTTGGCTTTGCGAAAGTTAAACTTTGCGAAACACAAAAAACAAAAAACAGCAACCAAAACAAGTTAGCGTGTGAAAGTCGAGAGTGCGCCACTAGCTGATATCCTGTGCTTACACTCGTTGTTGGTTAAATGTATATATCATAAGGCCCACATACACATGGCGGTGGCTTTTGTGAGCTCATTATTATTGAAGTATTTTGAAAAAATAAATGATGCTGATCTGTCAAATGTTGTATTTCAAATTTTGCCTTTAGCTTTCTATTCTCGAAGATAAACAAAGCTGCAATTTGATTGGGATCGATTTCAGGATATGAGTAGAAGCTATCGATGAATGCAATTGCATAATATTCCAAATTCAAATATATAATAATAGGGCTTCATTTCTTATTTTTTTCTTATCAATTTGCAATAAAGTAAAAATTATATTTTGAAATATGAAAATAAAGGTCGATAATATTTAAGCTACAGTAAATGTATCTCCCAGGCGATACTCTTCATTATTTACCTATTAGCTAATGTATGGAAACATGAACCTTAAAATCTCTTGCCAGGTGTCCCAGTACTTTGTCTGAGAACCTTGGCTTGGAAGACATTTAGTTTTTTACAATGGGATGCATAGCGACAAACTGGGGCAAGTAGGATTTTGTACAGTAGGACCTTTTTGGGCGGAGAAAGTTTGTTCTCGATCGATGTATTTTGTGTGTTATCGTGACGCAAAGTAAAGGATTTTGCTGTAACAACAAGCTTAGTTTGTTCCAAACAATAGATAGAGCTTCTCGAGAAGGACAGACTCTGGAAAAGACTGTATAAATACTTTCTGTACCGTCTGTTTGTATTATTTCTACATTTGGACAATTTTATTGTATCCTAATTCGTTCTTTCTGCATGATTAATGGGTATCAAAGAGTGTTTCCATTAAAATGTTCGCTGTGTGTTTTTATTTTTGTTGGTCGTGTCGCCTACATCAGCAGACTTAACAGAAAAGACAACAACAACAGCTGCATGAACAACGCAAGCGAGTTGCAACTAAATATCCAGGGGGCATTTTAAAGTGTTTTATACATATAATTTTTGTTATTTGTTGGCAATTTAATTGGAATAGTTTTGGCCAAGCATCAACATGCTGCAAGAGCCGCCCGAATGTGCCCCAACGGATGCAGCGGGCTGTATCGAATGGCAAGGAGTGAGGGGGGGGGGGGGGGGGTTAAAGAGCTATAGGTCTTCAAGGACTGAGAGTTTGAGAAATGTTTTCATTTTCATGTTGAACGGAGCTCGATAATAATTTCAATGACTTTGGCAACCTTGAAATGGCTCCCCTCTATTTTTGTCACCCTTTTGTGCAAAAACATTCGCTTGAAGGCAAAGGCCAGCCTCATGCTGGGTACAGGCATCCTCGACACGTCCATAAAAATCAGCCATTAAAATTGCAAAGGAACTGAAAAAACACAAGCACAATTTCTCTAGTCGGGAGTGTCCAACTAGGAGTTGCCCTGAAAGCAGGCCAGCTGCCATTCAAAATTCCTCCAATACGGTACTCGTCGCTTCATTTTCCTTTGGTCACACTCTAGAGGTGCTTACGGTCCGACTCTTTTAAAATGTTCAGGTTTTGGATATGCTATGAAAACGTGCGATTATATCCCACTAATATACCTCAAAAAGGAGTGATTTTCAATTTAATAGCGAGATGGGCAGAATGGTCCGGATCTTCAAGTTATGCTTGAAAAACTTAATATTAAATAGATTTATATCGATTTCGTGGACATAGAGTGAGCATTTGCGGACGTGTTCAAACATAAGGACAGACAAACACAGAGATATGACTCGGCCTCTTCTGCCTGCAACATACACTTGCACGAAACTATTATACCCATTTTTAAGGCGTTCAGGGTATTAACAACAAAAAAGGAATAAGCGAAAACATTTAAAATATAATCAAGCCCGAGCCCTTTGAAGGCGGAACAGAGGGCGGCGTTTTATGGTCTTTTAGCCTTTAATGGATGTTAGTCGTGCTTGTCCACGGCTCCTCCTCCTTGTCGACTACGATATGCCAATGAAGACATCGCAAGGCAAAATATTACAGCAAATAAATGACGTCAAGGCATTAAAAGAAAGGCTTAATATTATTATTTCCAATTTAAGGCCCATGATTTATGAACTTGTTTTTCCAACTGGAATAAAAAAATTGTTTTACTGTAATCGTTGAAGCTAAGCTAAGATTCATGATTTTAAATTTACTTTGCAATTGTATGTAACAGGCGGAATTGAGCATCTCCGAACCCATAAATTATATATTTTCTTGATCAGCATCAATAGCCGAGTCGATCTAGCCATGTCCGTCTGTATGTATGAACGTAAGGATCTTAGAACATGGTGCGCAGTACAAGATTGTATCAGATAATAAAATACTTGCCCCGTTTAATAGTAATCGATAAGCTCGATTTCGAAATCCTGTCTTTTGAGCAAATCTCTAAGGTTCTTAAAAAGTCGAGTCAGCAAATGTAGCTTCTTGAATAGAATATACATATCAAGTAGCTTTCTTTTTATAATTTTTGTTTTCTTTTTATGTTAAATAATTTTTTTATACTCTGAACCCATTAAAAATGGTTACAAGGGTATATTGTATTTGTGCAAAATCCAAATGTATGTAACAGGCAGAAGGAAGCATCTCCGACCCCATAAAGTATATATATTCTTGATCAGCATCAATAGACGAGTCGATCTAGCCATGTCCGTCTGTCTGTCCGTCTGTCCGTCCGTATGTATGAACGCAAGGATCTCAGAACCTATAAGAGTAGCTCCCGCGCAGATCGAGTTTGTTTCCGATAATCAATCACTTACTCCGTTTCCAAGCAATCGATAAAAATCGATATCGATATCCTGTTTTTTGGGCAATTTTGGTAAATAATAAGAGCTAGAGTCACCAAACTTGACATATAGCTTCTAAAATAGAATATATATATGCATTAGATGTTGGAAGAAGAGGGTTCAGGGTATCGCCTAGTCGGGAGCTCCCGACTAGAACCTCTTACTTGTTTTTAATTCTGCTAAGGCAAAAGCGTTTGAAGCGCGAGCTGCATTTGTTGCTGGTAGAAAAGGGTTTATGGTATCCCCTGGTCGAAAACTCCCGACTATAGCTTCTTACTTGTTCTACTATATGTTTGTGGCACATTCGGGTTATAACTGTTTCAAATCACTTCCTATCGAATATTAAGAAATCGATTATTTTTAGAATTTTTCCTCGTCGTAAAGCAATTTTTATTATAGATCGTTATTCAAAAAGCTGCACGCTTGTTGAAATTGTAACAACTGTTAAGCTTTTTTATAAACTGGCAACATTGTATTGGCATTATACTCACTCTGTAATTAAGTACTTGATCGTTTTTGCTTCACAAGCTTCAGTTTCTTTTAAACGTTAAGTCAAAACTTGCATCAAATGAGCGACGGTGACTTTGCGTATATTTTTAGAACTTGGTTCTGGAGCTGTAATTACTCAAAAATAAATGCATTTATTTATTTTTGAAGCACAAAACCTAATTAATTATGCTGAATTGTACAAAATTAAATTACTTGTTGTCTACATTTATTTTTTTAATATCAGCTTATAAGTCGGGTAAGCCAAGGTGTTAAGAAGTTAGGTTTTCCCCGTTCTTTAAATAACCTAATTCAGGAATAATGGCCCCAAAAACCAAACCAATGTTGAAAAAATTATAAAATTGATTAGAAAGTTTTTGAGTTATTTGTACAACAGTGCCGGAACCTCGTTAATAGCCCCATAGAAAATGCCTGCGCAAAATAAGCCTTGCAATTGAACGCTTATTTATTTCTCAGGGATAATGGCCATCAACGCACGCTATACCAAAAAAATGTAATTAAATGTAAGCGCACCTCATATTATTCATTCAAAGGTCTTTCGAACTTAACCATTGCTTGGATTCAGTGTTGAATAATTTTATACAGAATTGAGCGGGATCAAAATAAATTCAAACTATTTGTATATGTTAAGGAAAATAAGACTTATATAATTGGCCCTTACAATATAACACACTTTCTGGCGATATGTTATGCTGTCATATTAGGAAAAGAAAGTACTTCTCAAACCCCTTAAAAATTTCGAGCTTAACCAGATATTACTATTACTATTCTAAACTTTAGCATTCATTATTTTCCACATCTTTGTTGTTTTCAAATTCATTATCATTAATTTTTGCTTTGTGAATAATAACAAATTACAAAAAAAAAAAAATATTAAAATTGACAATTGGTGCTAGAGTTGGACCACTGACCTTCCGCTTGCCAACCCGACGCTCGGATACCCAACAGCCTAGTTTAAATATTCATTTTTGTTGAAGTTTTTCCATAAATGACCACATATTTAGGATTCGCAACATAACATGTAACATTTGCAGAAAATGATGTGGTTCGCCCCGAGGCATTCGAACTTTTTGCGAATTATCGAGTTCAATATCGATGTTATGAAACATCTGGTATTATTTTCAACCCAAACAGCTGATATACCAACGAAGGTAAGCGGAATTTGAAAATTAAAATTTAAAGTATTTAAAAATTGCCAAATCTCGCAAAGAGTCCATTATTTGACGTTTGGAAGAAATACTTTGCAGCTCTTTGGACAAACGAATCAAACCTATCACTGCTTATTAAATGAAGACGTATTTTTGCCAATCATATTTTACCGAAAACTGACACTTTCTAAAGCAATTTCCAGAATGTGAAGCTTGTAAATGTTAGAAATTTTGAGCATAGTGGAATCAGACTATTAAGCTCGTGATATCAAATGTTTTTCAAACAAACCCAGCTCAGCTTTCTCCGTATTTCGTTTGTTCATGAAGACTTTCCACCCAAAAGAAAGCTTCAGTGAAAATTTCGGGTTCGTAGCTCTCTTCCGGGTCAGATATTCAGTTAGTCAGGACAAACTCTTTCATATTATATATAATAATATATATATATAATAATATAATAAGTAATTTAAAATTACGCTTTAAATTTTGTTTAAATAAAAAGTATTTCAAAAGCAAACAAAATGAAGGATTAACATTTAATACTTCAATTTATTGTAGTTTTATATGTTTATTTTATGCACCTTGTTTCCATCGGTTGATTTTTCATTATGACGACCTAGTTTTATAATTTTTGTATATATGTAACTAGACGATTATAAATTTTGCAATAAATACATTTTATATATATTATCTTCGCGTAGGTTGGGTCCGTTAATAAATGTATTTTAATTAATTTGGAAAAACATGGAAAACTAAATTATTTTTAGATTGGAGTAAAATAAAGCGCTAACCGGGTAATTTACAAACAAATCACTCGAAATGTGTTAATAGGGCTTATAGGGCTTTATAAGGTTAATTTTCTTTTTTGCTTTTAATTCTCTTGTATTATTCCAGTGTTTTTTTTTGTTATTAGCTGAATTAATTCTTTCTGGATTCTGTCAGGGCTGGTTTTAATTTATACAAACATTAAAATGTATGCAATTTATTGCCCGCTATACAATTTCAATTTAAAGCGAACACATTAAATAATAATAAAATTAGTTTTTGTTGCAGGCTGTCATTTAATTCATTGATTTTAGCATTTGCATTAAATAATAGACATTTGATTTGCTCTGAAGTATTGTAATTGTGTTAATGTTTGTTTTGAATGCAATTTATGTTGAGCCATTGTTCTATACTTTAATTGTATGCATTTTGGATTTTTTGTTTTTGGTTTTTCCTTTTTTTACTTGAAGTAAACAATACCACATTGTATTTTGCTTCTCTCTTATGTCTAGAGGGTTTTCATTTTTCACTAGTATTATTTACATGATTCAACGCTAATACTTATTTAATTTTTATATTTTCAAACTCTTGACTGTGCTCTCCAAATCGTCAATTTATTGACACATTTATTTGAAAAGATTAATAATCTTTCGTATTTATTCATTTTTTGTATTAACTACTCTCGATGAATGGTAGAAAAAATTGTGTGCTACACTTAACGACAAGAATGACTGATATTTATACATACATATAGCTTACAGATGCACTATATTGTTATATATATGTGTGTATATATATTTATGCATATGCTTATAGTTCACAACAGATTTAATTAGTAACTAAACACTAACATTGACTAACACTTCGACTTTATTTACAAGAGCTTAAGTTCTATAAATTGTAACTACATGTGTGTAATCTTATGCTTAACAATGCTTTAATATATTCAGATTTTCGTATTTTATTTTAATTTTTAATCGTTTTCTCTTAACCTATGAAAATGTTGCTTAAAACTAAACAGAGATTAGGTGCAGTCTAGTAATTAACGAGTTCTTTCGGCTTAATCCGAAAAGTTCTTCTCGTCGGAAAAGCGCACATGATGCTGCTGCTTCAATCGTAAGCCGGCAGCGTTGGCGGCAGAGCTGCGCTGTTTCAATGTCGCCATTTTAACAATACCGTTTCCATTTCCGTTTCCGTTGCCGTTTCTGTTGCGGCTGTCACGGCCGCCGCCAGCTTTGGCATTGGCACTTCTGGTCGTCAGCGTGGGCGATATGGTCGCCGATGTAGTCGTGGATGTGGGTGAGGACGAGTTCGTCCACTGTTCATCGCAGGAGCAGTAGCCGCGTGCCACGTCGCCGCCCTCGAGCGCCAGAGCATGAATCTCGCGTTTGAACTTGAGTTTCTTCAGTTGCAGCTGCTGCTCATCGCCTGCTCCTCCATCCCTTGCCGTACATACTGTTGTTTGGTGTACCGCATTGAGTTGGCTGTCATCGGGGTCGTTCAGTTTTTGTGCCTCTTTCAGCGCATAGAATTCCTCAGGCGTTTCGGCACGCAATGTCTCTATTGACCTGCAAGGGGCAAAAAAAGGAAAATTAGTTCTCTGAAATGAAAAAAGGAGCTTTCTAGTCGCGATTGCTCAACTACAAGATACTCTGCCAGCAGTATTCACAAAACACACACACATGAAAATATGCAACGACTGTGCTGTGATTTTTCTCCCTTTGGCAAGACGCTCTGAGTATGCCTGCTATGTTTAGAGTTAGATGTGAGATGTGTTACATACATTTCCACAAAGCTAATAAAGACGTTTAAGCCTTTTACAAATTTAGTGTACACAAATGACCATGTCGTCATCTAGATTTTTGCGCAGAGTCAAATAGGAAACCCTTTAAGAGCACTCAAAAATTTGTTTGGCCCTCTCTAAAAGTTAATTACGACCAAGCTAAATAAACAAAAAATGATATAAATATATATGATTGCAGCACGAGCAGGGAATTTTGATGACCCTTAACATCAAAGCTGCAGCTAATTAATTTTATTATAAAAGAACATGTTTAATTATTTTTGCACCCCTTAATAAAGGTGTATTTATGGAAAGCTAAATGACAGATTTCAGTTAGTTTATTTCTTAATCAAAATCCCATCTCAAAAAAATATTAATAATAAATAATCAATTCTAATATTAAATAAGTTTGTGCCGAAAATTCGCCTAGCTAATTCTTGATTCCCGTTTTTCACAAGAAGGAGTGTATCTTGTGAAAAGTGTGAAGTATCCCCGCTCCTGTCTGAGCGTCGGGTTAAGTCCAGTCAAGATTTTCAATGTTTTTAATTGTTTGTTGATTTAGCTCGTCACTAGTCACAATGTATTCTATTTTTAAGCATAATTTCAGCCTCGTTGTATGTAAATTAATAAAATTAAATATGCATTCCCCTTTTCTTGCGAGAGCAATTGGTGTCAAGAACATAAAAAGCGAATCTGTTGAGCGCATAATAATAAACTTTTAGCTCGAAACAGCTATTTGTAAGTTATGAAAACATGAAACCAAGTATCTGCAAGAGGTACTAAATTAGCGCAACATTTCTCTTCTCCGTTTTTAGTTGCAGATTTAACTGAGCGCATCGATGTTGGCTTTGTAGTTGCTGCTGTTGTTATTATCCCTGGCTGCCCATCAAACTTTACGATCCATGTTTATGAACAAGTTGCCTTGGCAGCTGCCATTGCCACGCCCAAGCCTGTGTCAACATTCTGGCATAGTCGCAACCAAAGTCACAGTCAGAGTCGCAGTCGGAATCACATGGTTGCATCATTCTGTTCATTTGTGGCTGGCCCTGAAGCTCTTTGTTCTCGTATTTGTATCTCTATCTACTTAGTGTGTGCATGTGTGTATGTATCCGTATCTGCCAACTATTAGTCCATTTGAAGCTGGCGTTGCCATTATGCCTAGCATACTTTATTGCGCTATGTTGGCGTTTTCCGTTATGCCTTTTTCTGTGTTGGGCTTACAAAAAATTCAACAGCAAATCTTGCCCTGCCTTGCTTATATCTGGACTATATATGCACAACACCAACCCCCTCTAGCCATTATATATACGTATATTTTTTCTGCGTGCTGATTTTTGCACTAGAGTAAACTCAGCTTGTGTCTGGTCGCGCGAAAATGTATGCAAAGAAAGCGAAAAGTGCAAACTAAAGTGCAGCTGCTGAAAGTGCGGCTGCCTTTTGTTTTGGCCGCCCGCTGCTGCTGATGCTGCTGCTGCAACTGTCAGGATGGCATCTTCCGGCTCCTGCGGCTGCTTCGCATCCTCTGCTTTCTCAAGTTCCCCTAGTTACCCTGGGATGTGGGATGTGGCCTGGTGGCCGCGTGGCATACAGTTGAGCGGACAATTCTCCGCAGATTGCCAAATGCATGTGGGAGGGTTAAAACTTTGCAGGCGGTCGACGTTAGCGCGCTCAGAGTTCAGACTTTACCTACTGCTAAAAAGATGCAAAACTGAGCAATTCCCGTAATACGAATCTTGGCTACAATGTGTGCATTGTGTAAGAGCCAAGGAAAGAATATATTCAGTGAGTCTGCATGTGTGTGTGTGTGACCATCATTAACGCATTACACGCGTGTTTGTGCAGCTACTTTGCATATTTTGTTAAAAAATAAAACAAGGTAAACTTTTTTCGACACGCCGAAGATTAAATACCCTTTGACGCAATATGACTTAGAAGTGGAAGGCTTTATTGCCGACCGACTTATATTAGCCATATAATATTTATCAACTAATGAGAGGATTTTGAAGATTTTGTAAAATTGAAGAAGTATAATGAAACTTGCAATTGCTATTTTGAATAAACAGGTTTCAATACAAAGTCGAATTAAACAAACAAGTTGTATTTTGAACCAATTTATTATTTGACTACTCTGGGCCAGTTTCCTTCAGCACTTAAATTCGTATATTACACATCTGCGCTGCTAAACGTCAAGTTGGTCATATTATGGACAACTTTTTAAGATTTACATATAGTTAGTTAAGGAAGTCTAAATTATATATGACACCCGGGCAACCCACAATTAAAAAGCATTACCTTTTATAGTATTATTATTTGACATGTATAGTTGGGAGGATTCATATGTGTTATGTGTCTCAGTGTACCCTGTGAAAAGATTCATGCTTTCTAACGGCTGTACAATAACTTAAGCGCATTTCCGTGTGAATACGAGCATATTATCCAAAAAGTTTTGCTTATTCCTTTAATAGTGATTTGTATTTCTGTAAATTCCATTAAGATTTAACCAGGCGAATCTTAAAACTTTTGCATTTAGCTCGCATTTCAAATTAAGTCCAGCAGACAATGCGGTTCCGTACGTTTTATTTGATTACCAAATGCATTTATTAATAATTTAGGCACAGAGGTATGCGTTTTCCCCAATGCATTTCCCAGCTGTAGCAATTTATTTAATTTCAAGCAATAAGAAATTTAATTTAATGAAATTGAAATGAATTGAAAATGAAAACACTTGAAAATGAAGAATAAGCTAACATATTAAATAGTCAGATATCATGAGCTTATAAGATTTACACACTTTCGAATAATTGTATGTAAGTTAACACATCCGGCCAATCATAAGTCTATGGCCGCTTGATAATGCAGAATAAGAATAATTGTGCAGTTTTCAAGTAACCCTCTATTTGTTATGTCACAAGAGTTTTTGCTATCGTATTCGATTATGCTGAGTCGGCTTGCCTACCATGACTTTGTAGAGTTGCGCATCAATTTATTGTCTTTGGCTTTAGCTGCACCAAAATTGTAATTGCAGTTCAGGTTTGTTCATGAATCCGGCAGGCGCACTGCTTCTGAAATATCTTACTTTGTTTTCTGCTGCGCCACAAGGCCAGCGATTGGAAAGCTTCAAGCCACCATCGTAATCTCCAGATAACCAGCTCTAGACAACTTAATCTTCAGTGATCCTGCAATTGGAATAAGCCTGGAGAACTTAATCTTCAGAGACTCTGCCATTGGACTCTTTGAATTCTTGCAATCTCTCCAGCGACGACGACGCCTAAAGGAGTGACGGCGCACGCAGGCAATTGCGTAATTTGTACACAGACGTCTTGGTTTTCAAGCCAAATAATTACAAACTGAATTGCACGCTAAGCCCGACTAAGCATTTACAGCTAATTTGAACAATCAATAAATTTTGTTAGTCTTAAGGTCAATTATGAGCCGTTTGAAACTTAATATTTGCTCATAAAATAGTCGAGTAAATAGTTCAGAAGTTAAATGACTTTAACTTAAAGGGTATCTTGTAGTTATAGACAATGTACATATCTGTAGCTGACTTCATGTCAAATTTGATAAAACTGAGACTATATTTTGAAAAGAATCATGATTATACACATTTAATGCGCAGAAGGATACAGATATTTAATATTCAGCTAGAAATGTGCAAATTTTAAGAAAATATTCATCTCAATCCAACAAAACGAGACAAGACATTTTCATGTTAGGTTCAGAGCATTCATCAAATGAATCTGTCCGGCCGAAAGTCTCTGGTATCGCAAGGATAAAAAGATTTATGAGAAACATTTTAACTTGATCATACTCTGTATTTGTGCAAATGTATGTAACAGGCAGAAGAAAGCATCTCCCACCCCATAAACTATATATATTCTTGATCAGCATCAACAGCCGAGTCGATCTAGCCATGTCTATCCATCCGTCCGTATGCATGAACACAAGGATCTCAGAACCTATAAGAGCTAGAGGCTAATATTTGGTATGTAGGTCCGCCTAGTGCCCGTGCAGAACGAGTTTGTTTCCGATATTCGATAACCTGCCCCGTTTCCAAGTAATCAATAAAATCGATATCGATATTTTGGTAAATAACAAGACCTAGAGTCACCAAACTTGACATGCAGCTCCTAGAATAGTATATAAATATATATCAATCGTCCATTTTATAGCTATAACCACCTCCCCTCTACGACCTCATAGATATAAATCAAGTAAATATAAGCCACATCAATAAAAACCACAATTTAAATTCATTTTTGGTACTAATAAAAGCATTTGGTGTTGGAAGAAGAGGGTTCAGTCGGGAGCTCCGTATATAGACGGACATATGTTTGTTTCTATGACAACAAGTCATAAGAGATATCCTTATAAAACATTCTTTATATACAGTCGGTATTTATCGTATCACTTAACATCTGTCATAGCATAGATGGGACAAAAGCTATTTATTTTTCAGAATATGCTGATTAAACTTGAAATATATTCTGTTTTTTCAAAATACTTTCACCAAACTCAGCAGCTCCCATTTGTCTTTACCTATGCATTTCTTCTATTTCATTTGTAACCTTAATGTAAAAAGAGTGTTTAGCCGTCGACGAGTCGACTATAGACTTTCTTTCTTTCTCTTTCTAGTTTTCTCAATTTTAAATCTCTGCAGCTTTGTTAAAAATGAGTTTCCAACTAGTTTACTTTTTTTTTTGCTTTCTCTATCAGGTATTCTTAGTGAAGCGACCATTACTTAACCAAGTGCCAAAATATGCACAGCTGGCAACAGGAAAACTGAAACAAAACGTAAGAAATACGAAAAATTAATGTTTATTGTGCTCTTAGCACATATACACGTTGGCGGACCCGACCCCAACATTCCGCAAAGTAGCTTCTACTTGTATATAAGTATGCACATAAGTATACCCGCCATATATGGTGGGTGTAAATTTACATAAAGGTTGCCACTTGCTGCTGTTACTTTTTTACTTTGGCAGGAAAATTGCATTTCCCTCGAGCACAAGAGCACAAAAGAAAAGAGCGCAAATGTTAATCAGCTAAAAGTCATGAAGGTGATGCTGCGTGGAGAAGCAAGGGTCTGGGATAGCATGTTGGCCAATCTGCAGGTACTTTCGCCAGGTGTAAGCGAAAAAAACAAAAATGAAAGAAATGCAAATTTAATTGTATGCCAGCTGAATAAATGGGCATCCGCAAACCCAACAACACACAATACAACACCAATTTTCCCAGACTATGCTAAATTTAAAGGGCTGCAAGTGGACAGCGCCGCATAACCGGCTGCTTTGAGTATAGGATATCAGAGTTGCCATGTATTCAAGCATCTGCTAGCATCGGGTATAGGTGTTTACTGATAGCATAAGTTACTTTCTTTATTCAGCTTTTGCGAGAATTTTAATTTATTTTTGATTTATTGCTCGCCCTCTCAGCATAAATATGACACTTCAATTGTTATTATATGTAGATCTGATGGTTGAACAATTTAATGTTCTCACATAATACTTGCAGCTGACATAAAATCGTATTGCATTTAATTAAATGCTGCTATTGCACCCATAAATCTGACATGCGGCTGAATTTTTATTATTATTGCTGGTAATCCAATTAAAAGCTTTGAATATTAAAGCAGGTTTCAGCAGGACGGAGATATTCTCTTGAGGCCTATTTGACTGAACACTGTAAATAAGAAAATTTACAAATTTTCGTTTTTACGTGAAGTTCTAGTAGCTGATAGTTTCTTAATCTGTGTTTGTGATTTATCTTATTATTATCTGTGTTTGCTTAATAATCTCTATATATATAACTATTTGTACTGACTGACTGAATGACTAAATGACTAAATGACTGACTGACTGACTGACTGATTGGTGGCCAATACCGTAAAAGATAGGAAGCTGAAACTATAGTTACTTTATGTGATGAAGGTGAACATTATGACTGGGTTTCGGGAAATTCCATCTGCCTGTGTAGAAAAGTCGCGAAAAACGTTCGAACTAAACCATTTTTGTTTACCATCCGACCGGGTCAAACTCATTTTCAAAAAGTTTTGCTCAAATTCATTTATGGTCTTTTTGAAATACGTGAATATGTGTTTAGCGATTAGGGAAATTTCAAGAAACGCAGCAGTGCTTTAGCACTATGAAATTCTTGTTTACCAACTCACTTTCAATGATCTTTGAGAGAATTTATATAATAATTTTATTTAGCTATATAATTAGACTGTCTTTACTCATTCTTACAATTAAATTCACGTTTAAAACTGTTCACGTACGCGTTTCGACGGGCAGTTTAATTATTAATTTTTATATATTATTCCTTGCTCATGTGTTGAGCTGTAAATAATGAATTTTTTCTGGCTAAAGTTAGAGTGCTGCTGCGCTCTTTTCCACCCAGTAGCGAAATTTGAGTAAAGGTACTTTATTGGGATTTTATTTAAAACTTTTCTTTATTTTTGTTTGTATTTATTTATCAAAAAAAGAAAAAAAACTTTTTCAGCCGAATTTATGTCATGCTGCCTGCAATATATTTGCTCAGCACTGTGGCCATATATTCATATTTTATTTCACCTTTACGTCAACCTTGTACATTTTTCAACCGCATAAGGGTTTCATTTTGTTGTCATATTTGCAATCGTATGTTGGTGTGTTGAATATATGTATGCAACCTATACATACACATACATTAAAGGTGAAACTTTAAATAAACCCGAGAGAAATTCAATGAACGCTCAATTAAACTTTTTGTTTGCCTTGAGCTGACAATAAACATGTTCAGTATTTTTGACGCCGTTTTTATACCCTTGCAGAGGGTATTATAATTTTGTCGCGACATGTGTAGCGCATAGAAGGAGACATCTCCGACCTCGTGAATTATATATATCCTTGATCGGTATCAACAGCCGAGTCGATATAGCCATGTCCGTCTGTTTGTTTATATGCGAATTGGTCTCTCAGTTTTAAAGCTATCTTTAAGAAACTTTGCAGAAGTCCCTCTTTCTGTTGCAGTACATATGTCGGAACCAGCTGGATCGGACCGCTATATCATAACGCTGCCATAGGAACGATAGGTCGTTAACTAAGTTGTTGCATGAAAAACATTTTTGTTTATCAAGATATCTTGACCACACTCGGCATTTATTAGTTTTACTATGCTCCTCATATATTTGCAAAATCCTATCAACATCGGACCACTATAACATGTAGCTGCCATAGAAACGATCGGTCGAAAATTTAGTTGGAAAACTTTTTTGTCATTCAAGATATTTTGATTACTATGCTTCCTTCATTTTTGCGAAGTCTTATTTACATCGGACCACTATATCATATAGCTGTCATAGGTCGAATAGGAAGTTCTTGTAAAAATAACTTATTTTTTTATCAAAATATCTTGACCAAATACGGCATTAACTATTTTCCCTGTGCTTCTTAGATACTTCTTAGATACGGGCAAAGAACTATGATGTTTTATCTACGTTTTTCACATGGTAACTGCAAAAAATATAGGACAAATGTACAAAAACATCCTGTTTTCAAATATGCAACTAGATTATTATTGCTTTTGTCGCCGCCTAGGGTTTTTCCATAAGTTCATTTTTTTCAACTGAAATATTCAGTTCAGTTCTTGGGATATGGGCTGTAATGTAATCACCAATTAGTTAATAAGTCAATCTCATTTATTCAGTACTAACGTTTTTATACCCTGAACCCATTGAAAATGGGTGAAGAGGGTAATATATTTATATTTGTGCAAATGTATGTAACAGGCTGAGGGAAGCATCTCCAACCCCATAAAATATATATATTCACAATCAGTATCAACAGCCGAGTCGATAAAGCCACGCCCGTCTGTTTCTATTCTAACTATTCTCTAATTTTGAAAGCTATCGTCATGAAACTTTGCAGAAGTCCCTCTTTCTGTTGAACGCAGTACATACATTTGTCGGAGCCGGCTGGATCGGAGCACTATATCATATAGCTGTCATAGGAACGATCGGTCGAAAATTAGGTTGTTGTATAAAGAACATTTTTCTTTATCAAGATATCTTGATCAAAATCGGTATTTCTTAGTATTACTATGTTCTTCATATAAATGCAAAATCCTATTAAGATCGGTACATTACATCATATAGCTGTCATAGGAACGATCGGTCGAAAACTAGGTTTTTGATTAAAAATCTTTTTTGTTTATCAAGATATGTTGACCAAACTCGGCATTAACTATTTTCCCTGTGCTTCTGTCAGGTCTCATTTCTAAGCTTCAAAGCCTTTTTATGGCTAGCACGTCCTGCTATTCGGATAGATTAGCATTTTCAGAAACATGGTTTAAATCAACCATATCTAATTTTGAAGTTTTTTCGACTCCTTTTTTATTTTGCATTCCTACACGGAATATCTATATTACATGCTCCTATGTTCCTCCTTCTTCTGATATTCAAGTTTATATGCATCATATTACTTGTTTTAAATAAGTTTCTTTACATGTGCGTGAAAAAGACCTATTTTTAGTGTTGGGTGATTTTAATTGACCGAACAACTCTTGGTCATTATTCACAGCCGAAAATTATCTAGTCCCCTCATCACAGCATGACTTTATAGATTGCATGCTATACCTTTCGTTGTTTCAAGTTTATTCAATTTCTAAACATTTGAATAGACCACTTGATCTTGTATTTGTTAACGACAACCTACCGTCGTTGCTTTCGCAAAGGAAACTATTCCTTGCCTGATTAATGTATTCATGTTATGAATACTGCTATTAATTTTTTTTAGAGCACCCTCAACTCCCTCTTAGATATGTGCATTCCCAAGTCAATGTGCCCAAAATCGAAGACAGTTTTACACTCTTTTAAACTTGATGGATAAAGCTTGCAATGATTTTGATTCTGCCAACCTCTTTGCTATTTTTTTCCGGTCAAGTTACTCTTCTGTTTGTCCTAATAATAACTTATACTATTACTTGCACTAGTTCTATACCTGCTACTATTATATCCCCTTCCTCTCTCTATTTAGCTATAAATTCATTAAAATCATCTTACTCTCTTGGGCCTGACAATGTTCCTAGTTGTCTACTCAAGGAGTATAGTTCTTCGCTTATTCACCCATTGCTAAAGCTTTTTAATCTATCCCTTGAATCTTCATTCCACTCCACAAAGGTGGAAAGTCCGATATACAAAATTAAAGGGTAGTTGCAAAATTCTCCGCTATCCTTAAATTTTTTGAAAAATAATCACTCCAAATTTGCAGCACTTCTGCAAATCAGTTGTGACTGATTAGGTTTCCCTCCGTCTGTTTTGCTTTGGCTTAGTTCTTATTTACAAGGTACAAGAGTAATGCTGAGCCTGACTACCTCTGGTGCTCCTCAAGGTAGTCATCTTGGACTTTTACTCTTTACTCTATTTTGGATTCATTGAAAGTTGGTCTAAAGTGTTTACCGATCCTTTTATAACCGAAGTCCTATACATCTCTTTTGTTCACCCTATCCTTGAATAGAAGCAGAGCTCTTGCTCTGGTCTTGCAGTATATCAATTGCCAGGATCGTGTTGAATCAGCTCAGAAGCAATTTCTTATTTTTGCCTTACGAGGTTTAAATTGGGACCCCAATCTTCGGTTGCCGTCCTACTACAGTAAGCCGTTTCTTCCTAATCTTCTGTCGTTAACCAACCGTAGGACAACCCTCGGTGTTATCTTCATACATTAGTTGATTGCTGGCGACATAGATTTATTTTTTCTGTTAGGGCGTTTTCAATTCTCTGTTCCGTGTAGTCCTACCAAAAATTATCGCCCCTTATTCCTACCTACATGTACAACAGATTACGCTATGCACAGGCTATAAATTTTCCCCCACCGGGTCTGTGATTTCCCATTACAATCTATCTAGTATGCATTTTCTTACTTTATTAATAATTTCGTTCTATCTTTTTTCCAGTTTATTGTATTTGCTTAAATAATATAGTAAATTTAGAGTATTTTTAACTTTTACTTGAAAACACTATTTTATCTACCTACACCCTTCTTCTTAGCAGTAGGAAAAAAAACAAATGTATACAAAAGTCAATTTATATCAGATCACTATATGATATAGCTGCCATAGGAACTATCGGTCGAAAAGTAGTTTCCTGCATCGGATCACTATATGGTATAGCTGTCATAGGAACGGTCGATCGACAATTTCGTTTTTCAGGATATCTTGACCATACTCGGAAACAACTATTTTCCCTGTGCTTCTTAGATACGGGCTAAGCATTATGAAAAGGTTGGTACTGCAAGGGTATTAAATCTTCAGCGTGCCGAAGATAGCCCTTCTTTCTCGGTATTGCTTCTTAATGGTCAATCAATTTATAAGGTGTTTTGAGTGCTCATATTATAAAATATATATCATACAAATCGCCAAATCCTTGATGCTAATTCCTGACATAGATTGATGAGGTTTGATTCGAGCTATTGAGATTAATTTTTTTCATAAGGAGGGACATACTCAGCGAACTAAGGCAAAATATTTAATGGATCGATCTTCAAATTATCAATTTAAACATTAACTTCAATGCAAATATGTTTACTCTAAACAACTGCACTTTACAGGTATTCGCAATTTACCACGCTGCCACAAATGCTTAACACTTGATCAGATGCTGGGATGGGGGAGTGAGTATTCCAAGCTTGAAATCTCGAGGTCCCCACGGACAAATAGTCGGGCATTGGCCAAACACATTTGTAATATAACAATTATACTGGCCGAAGCTGGAAGTAGCTTGAGGTCAACTTACCCCGTTAATGACTATAAGTCCAACTCAAAGACCGACACCTATCAGACACGCATTTCATCCATGGCTGCCTGTGGCACTTGCTGCTGTTGCTGCAGCTGCGATGCAACCATTGGGTCACCATGGGTGTTCGTCATGTGGCTGTGGGAGTGTCCGTGTATGTGGCCCTTGAAGGAGCTGGGAGCGCTGCTGACGCCGCTGCTGCTGCTGCCGCCCGATGGCGTTTGATCAAGCAGCATATTGCCTCCGGGCCCGTTTGCAGCCATGCCGGTGTTAATGATGCTGCTGTTGCTGGTGGCTGTCGTTGTAGATGAGGAGGCGGTGCGCAACGGTGGGCGTGGACCGCGTATATAGTGCGGTTGCATGCCAGTCAACACAGCCCCGTTTGCCTGATGTTTGCTAACCTGCTGCTGTTGCTGCTGCTCTTGTTGATATTGTTGTAGTTCTGGAAAAAAAGGGAGATAGAGCAGGGAACTTGTAAGCTACTTATGTCGTTGTGCATATGTCGGCATATTAGCAAGCAAATGTTTGCTACCGAATGGCACGAGGTATCAGCAACAACAGCGCCAGCAAACAGCGCCCATAACAAAAGTCAGTTTGTAAACAAGAACGTTGAACATAAACTAGTAAGAATGTGCCCCAGTCGGGTGCCTGACTATGAGTTACCTTGGACAAGTGCCGAGCTGCCTTAACAAATATTTTAGATTTATTTTATACTATGTTATGTACGTACATACGAAAGCATTCACGAAGGCTGTGCTTTTTATGCAACGGCCGTGATTCTAGTGCCCTTTGGCCAACCTTATGTATGGTAAATGCATTCTTGATAAACACGGGTATTGAGAGTCCGATTTTTATGAACATTTCAGGGATTACAAGTCAGGGATCCTAAGCCGTCGAGCGTTATATTTTAAAATGAGTTTTGGGGGAGGATCTAAAAAGTAAAATATATTTTGACTTATCATGTTTGGTGTATCTAGCACTTCCAATCTCCGAGTTTTGGTTAAAAACCGATTTTTAAGATGGATATCGAAAAAGTATCGACAAAAATGATGGCGGAAACGTATTTTAAATTTCAAAAGGACAGATGAATTTGGCTAGAGCTATTCAGCTCGTTGACGTGATCAAGAATATATAGTTTATATTTGTTCGGATACGCTTCCCTCTTTCTGTTATTTATATGTGCACAAAACCAGCATAACCTTTTCTCACATTTTCAATGGGTTCAGGGTATAAACACACAACGTCGACATCGTTGTTGTCATCGACATCATCATTGGTTTTTTTTTTTGCCTTTCAATTGCCAACCAGTTAATGTCCTGACACCAGCACTTCTGTCCCCCAGCCCTCAATATGTCGTTCAATCCATAGTCCAAATAGTGCAAATGTGTGCAGTTATTGACGCTGCTAATATTTTGATGTTTTTCCATACCTCGCGACCGCATGTCAAATAATGTGACAATAACCTCTACCCCCATGCTGTAACATGCGGAGTTCTATGTGGGTGTGTCTGTGTGTTAGTTAATTTGTTTGCCTGCGCTGCAAATGGAATGCAGTTTTATTGTTGAGCTTGCGAAAATGTCACGCAATATGACACGTCCTGTCTGTTGATTAGCGTAAATGAAAGGAGAGCTGTAGCTTCATTAAATTGTTGATTTTAAACTAAATCGCAATAATTAGTTGCCGTTGACAATATTAATCAAATGCAGATCTTCTAATGCAACTTCAGATATTGTTCAAAAGGCGATGTTAAGAAGAATGAGCGTTAATTTCTTTAAAATAGTGAAGTTAGGTTTATAAATAATCCTCACTTTGCAACCCGGCATTAATACGAGATCAGATAAGAGGCTCTAGTCGGAAGTAGTAATAAAAATAAATTTAAGAACAAGTAAGAGGTTCTAGTCGGGATCTCGCGTCTAGGTGATACCCTAAACCTTCTTATTTGCTTTAGTAGTAATAAAGATAAATTAAAAGAAAAAGTTCCCTCGCAACTGGCCGCATTACTTGCCGCCGCCTCTATTAAACAGCCACACCAGGCAAAAAAATAATAATGGTTTGCTATCTTAGTTTGATATTTTCTCATTAGAACTCAGTTGTTGGTGTAGCTGTTGAGTAGAGTCGACGTCAAGTAGTGTGGTACGTTGCGAATTCGAATTCTACCGAGGAAAACATCTTTTTTTTACTACCAAAGCAAACGAGTGCGTAGCGCAAGCTGAATTTGGTGTTGGAAGAAGATGGTTTAGGGCATTCCCTAGTTGGGAGCTCCCGACTAGAGCCTTTAGCTCTCATAGGTTTTGATATCCTTGCGTTCATACATACGGACACACGGACGGATAGACGGACGGACATGGCTAAATCGACTCGGCTATTGATGCTGATCGAGAATATATATACTTTAGGCTTCCTTCTGCCTGTTACATACATTTGCACAAATACATAATACCCTTTTTACAAATTTTCAATGGGCTTATAAAAAAAAAAGTAAATTTCGCAAAGGTAGGCAAACGATTAATTTCAACTAACAAAATTTAGGCTGTTGTTGTGCCTTGTCAATTTGAGAAGTAAGTGGATGGATAGTAGCTGTAATAAAAGGTTACAGGCGATAGATTGGGCGGCAAGATGAGGCAAAATGATGTGCCAAAATTATGCCAACAAGTCCCTTAGCATCATGGCTTGATTCTAATTGCGATAAAGCATCGAAGCAAGCTGTTTACTTTCATAATTTTATAGTGTACGCCAGTCAATGGACAATTAAAGCCGGAATAGACGCACCTTAGAGAGCAGTCCAATTAAAGTTAAGGAGCTAGCTGGAGAAAGATCAAAGTAAGTTGTGGCTCACTTTAAGTAGCGGCCATTTTGCTAAAATCTACACACACACATACACGTCCTGCGTAGCAAATTATATGGTCAAAGGAAGTACTAGCTAGAGAAGGAGCCCATGTATAATTCCGCTTTAGGGCGCGTTGAGACCTGCCCTAAATTTGGAATATTAAATTAACAACGGTGCGTATGCGTATGTTGCGAAATAAAAGCGACCGGCTGTGTGTGGTGTGCAATAAATTTTCAATTTCCATGCATTTTGTTAGTTTTTTGTTGTCCAAAATACGATGAACACGCAACGATTCTAATTTATATGCGCGTCACTTATACGCAATGTTGTACAAGTGCACAAATATGACCCGCATGCAATTACAATGCAAATGCTGTAACAAATGGCCATAATAGAAATGAAAAATATTACAAGCTAACTCCACAATCCGCAATTTGCAATTTGCTTTTTTCGCAAAAAGCGCTTTACGGACGTTGATTAGTATGAAATGACAAGGCCTGAAACGCAGCATGCATAACTCGGCTAAAACGGGGCAGCCCTACGCAGCTTCAACATGGGATTCACGACTCAGTTGACCACTGCACTGGGGCGTGGAGTCTGGCACCAGTGGACATTAACTAGTGTCCAATGCGGCGTTGTGGCTTTCCAGTTCTAAGTGGTGCGGTACAAGTGCAGCCAATTGTGCATTGTATGTCCAGTGTGCATGCGAGTATGTGTGCATTAATGAGCTGACCTCCGTTGTACGCGAATTTATTGCTCAAATTTGGTTGTATTTTTTTCCTTTGTTGCTTTTTGCCATTTTGTTGGACTTATCAAAAAATTACATGCAATGAGCTGCGTTCTGAATCGGGGGGGTGGGCGGAATCTATGTTTGCGCTCCATTTGGTCAAGGCGTGCAATTTATTGCCGAACGATAGGGAAGTGGTCTCCGGAAAAGCTGTGCCTAATGCGCGACATTATACAGGCAACCGAGCTTAAGTTAATGTGAGGTGCGGAGTAGAGTGGAAGAAAATATGATAGCTTTGGTCCTGATCGACCACATGAATTTGATTTTATTTTCTTTATATGTACGGTTTTTTATATCAACCTCGGACAAAATTTATTTCACTATTTTTTATAAGCATGCCAATTTTAGTATTACAAAATGCATTGCTAAAAAATGATGATTAGTCCCAACTAAGACTTATAGGCTTTCATATTCTGGTTATAAGTCTTACTTTAACAGAGTTTTAGTGGCTTTTTTATCTCGGCCTTTTGCTTACTTTCTCTCCTTCCTTCTCAGTGATTCGTTTTGCTTTCATCTGCAAGTTGATAATAATTCAACTCTTGCCTCTTATTAAATAAAATAAAAGAGCTGTTGCTATGTTGCTGAAAGAAAGCGTAAATTCTTTAATTTGGCAACTGCCATTATAGAAG
Source organism: Drosophila novamexicana (assembly GCF_003285875.2). NCBI lineage: Eukaryota > Metazoa > Arthropoda > Insecta > Diptera > Drosophilidae > Drosophila > Drosophila novamexicana. Next base: position 2,259,431 of record NW_020825054.1, on the reverse strand, counting down.
TATTCGTATGTGTGTTTGATTCGATTGTTGATAAATGATATTCAGTTATTTAAAACGCACATTCAGCATAGGCCATAACCACCTAATGACACTCCAATTATGTATCGCTTATTCGGGGAGTGGACTGCTTAAATTTAAGCTATACAAATGACTCCGTGCCAGCCCAGATTAGCATTCAATTCAAAGCTTCGCAATCACACAGTTGACTGACCTGGCCGAATTTATACAACAACATAAACGGTGAAAACTAGTGCAAGTTGGCAGTAAACTGTGCGTAGTAAATCAGACAAGCTACTGCGTGGGGAGGGGAAGTTGAAAAGCGGGCGAGGAGTTAAGAGTAAGGCAAAAGTGCAAAAAGTCTATTTTTCAAAATTCCATGTGAAGAAATCAAACGGATATCGAAGAAAATTTATGTGCGTCTATTTAGCTTTGAGCCGAGCAAGAGCGAACAACTATTAAGTAAACGCAGTGTGAAGTGTGCCAATCCAAGCATGTGTGTGTGAGTGCGTGTGTGTGTGTGTGTGGGCATGGGTGAGCGAGTAAGCAGCACAATTAAATTGGATTTATGCTGCGCGTGAACACAAAATGAAGTTAATGTGTATATCAATATAAGAATCCAAAGAGGCGGACCTTGTGAGCTGCGAACTGGTCGCCAGAATAAGAAAAATGATTCTTGAACTTTTTTAGTGCTCAAAAATCGTACCTTGTTTGTCATGTCATCAATAAACGACACATAGAACGAGCAGCGGCAGACGCAGGGGAGAAAGCAAATTGAATGAGCAAATTAAAAATAAAAGGAAAAGTAATATATGAGAGCATTATTCTAAGGAACGACAAGCCATTGGAAGTCTGTACGCCCAACTGGACATATTTTTCTTATAAGCAGTAGAAGCTACAACGACAGAAAAAACTGAGCAGTGAAGCGCATCAATGAAATATTTATGAGCTCCACCATGTAGATTTATGTATGTTGCCGGAGCGTCCGAGCTGGGAGCGAATTGAAAAATATATTAGCTGGATTTGCCGTCGGGCTACGATGTGCCATTTGGGTTAAAGTTGCTTAAGTAAGGTTCAAGTTAAGTTTTACGCTTTATGGAATACTTAATGCGACGAAGGCTGAACAAGTTTTTGATTAACTGTTGCCAAGCCTAGCAACAAATTGGAAACTTTTTATTAACACAATAATTGAAAAGAAATATATTATGTATAAAACAAGGTAAGCTGTTAAGATAATTTATCTTAAGTTGTATTTCAGTTTTTAATGTAATTAAGTCGTTTACATACTTTATATTACAAATATCTCTATGATTATTTTATTCTCATAGATAAGCTACAGGTATTTCGACTTTTAAATTTAAATATGCCAGGGCTTAAATATTTTCTCTAATTTTCAGTTAAGGAATTTTGCTGTTGCAGTTAAATGCAGTAAAGTAAATATTTTTTGAAAAATGTGAGCGTGATACTTGTAAGTAAAAATTAAATTGAAGCAATTTAATCTCACAAGCTTTCTGACCAGCATCTTTAAAAGCTGGCCCTGTACGATGTCAAATCTTCCTTCTTGCACAACTGACGGTCTGGCACAGTGACCATTTCTTGGGCCGAGGCAATAAAATAATATTGTTTTAGCTAACTAGCTGCGCAATGCACAAATGGACAAAAGGACAATTGAGGAAATGGCCAACGGGTGGCAGAGGGTAAGTATTCGTTCCCAAAGATATGCGAACATCCCTCAAAAAACACAAACCGCAACTACATCAGAGGCAAGCTGACATTTGTATGCCAGCAGTTCCGTTTGTCGTATTGCTGAAATAATAAAACTAAGAAAAGCGAAGGGAAACAAACACATAAAAACTGCGGAATCAGACGCGACAATACGGCGGAGAGATCGAATAATGCGCTTGGGCTTGATGGGCTAGGGGTCGGCTCGTTCCTTTCAGGTTGGGACAGAAAAAATACAGGCAAATATATGTTGGCTGCGGTTGCCATAAATATGGACCAAGTGGGGTCCGGCTGAGGGAGATGATGGGCAGCTGTCTAACGGAGCTGGCTTGCAAATAGATTTTTCATCATGTTTTATCTTATTCGCTTTGCTCACACGGCGTATGTGTGATAAATGCTCGGGATGTGGGCGTGCTGTTGAAATTTCAATAATAACTTTTGTATGAAGCTGTTTATGTCCTCCAACAAGTTCTGCTGGTGGTGGTGTTGTTCTTGCCCTACGTTAACAATGTGGCTGACAATTACGTCACATTGGGCTCTACGTTCCACACTCTCTTTTTCTCTCTCGTCTGCTTGTTTTTCCTCGGGCTTAGCAGGCGAGTCGCGTTTGCCTTTTGCTTGCTGCTTTATTTTTATTATGTTCATTTTTCCACACAAATACACCACCACGCACACACAACCACGTGCACACATGTCAGCAAAAATCATTTACGCTTCATTGTTTTACTCAATTTGGTTGATTTTTGCTTGCGACCTATTTTTTTTGCTACAGCCTCTTGTTTGACGAAAGCCTTTGAATTTATCGCGAGCTTACTCAACATTTTATGGAAAGTTCAATGTTTTCCCGCCACGTTTCCTACAAACCAATTGAAGAGTAGGCCAAATGTAGAAGAAGAAATATAAAAAGAGCTCTCGCCTAAATTCAGCTTTTAGAGCATTGCCTAAATGGTTAAGCCCCAAATGGCTGACGGTAGCATTTCTTAGATTGATTTACAGTACAAATAGCTGCTTAAGTCAACTTAGCGGCTAAGTCTGGAGATCAAAACTCAAAAGGATCTGATGTGAAGAGGAGAGAGTATGGGAGAATGAAGAGAGAAGGAGATAGAGCTAGAGAATAGTCCTTAACTTACGTTTATTACATTTTAATCATAAATGTCGCATGTTTCCAAAATTATAAATATTCTTTTTAAATGTTTTGCACTTTAGAGACGCTGGCTTAACTCTTAATAGTTCAAGTCCACCCCTTAAGCCTAATGAGTCATTAAACTGGCGTTAAACAACGTAATCCTTTTAACGACAACAAATATCAATGTGCTACTTGAGTGCACAAAGCCAAAATAAAAAAATTCAAACAGCCCAAATCTCGGAAAAAGCATTAATTACGTGAGGATTTTTTCGTACTGAGACAAACTGTAGTTGACTTTAATATTTATGGTCTGCGCGAGGAGGAAAAATGTGCAGCTTAAATAAATAACTGAATGGAATGCCAAGCAGCGTCAATGGCAACCAGCTGGCGGGCGCTGACGCATAATTATATGAAAATTCGCAATAATTATAAATAATGCAAATGGCTTGGAATATGTTAACGCTGAGCGGAGCACTCGCCACCTCCGATAACGCGGTACCAGATGCTGAAATGACGATAATGATGTCGAGGGACGAGCTTTATCCATCTACTACTCAGCGGCCACTCAACGCCAGCACCACCAGCACCACTCAGCCCCCCTCCCCCACCTACCTTACGATTAAAAGATTTACGCTTCCAGTCAGAGAATCGGTGTAAAATTAAATCAGTTATGACAGCAGCAACAGCAAATGAGCAAGATTATATTTCATTGCAATTTTGCACAGCTTGTAACAAATGTTGTTTGGCTTCTCAAATTTATTCTTCTTACAGCCATTATCGAACAGCAATTAGAGCTGACGAACAAAGTGCATAGCCTTTTGAATGGCTAAAAAGCGACAAATTCCTTGGCATTTCCTTGATACGCAGCATGAACTTTACCGAATTTCCACTTAACTGGGCATGTCATTCAGATGGGCGCACTTTAGTGCACCAAGAGGTGAAGTAGGCGAGGAATGGAATCAATAAATCAGAGAACTCAAGTATAACATTTTGGAATAAAAATTTAAATAGGAAATATATGTTGCCTTAATGTTGGTTTAACAAATCAAAAAATATAGCCGGGTCTATCTTTACAATCTTTATATTTTTCTTCAGATATACTTACTACAAGCAAAAACTCAACGGACTAAGCTGGCGCACTTCCAATAATCAGAAAACTACTTATTATGTTGGCGTATATTCTTTACGTTTTGACAATTTAATCTAAACTACAAACATAAATCTAACATGGAATCATTAAATAAATAAAATAATGTCGAGGGGCATGGGTAGTTGAACTGAGCGTTGGCCAACTAAGTGCAGTGATTAATGATATAATCTTGTTTTTGGTATTTATTTAAGCTTGTTGAGGCCATGTCTAAAGCACCTTACCACACAAGAAAAAAAAAATGATTCAAAATAGCCCACAACAGTTTTAGTAGATTATCTAATTTCAAAAACAAAAGTGAATTTGCGTTGTATTCAAATTGTGCGCACACGAACAGAAAAACGAATCATTTTGGAAGTTTCAATCTCTTTATGTACTAAATAACATTTTCTGCCACAGTTCACAGAATCCCGACCCTGTTAGCAGTAATTTGATTACCAACACATTCACAGCTCACACACTCTCAGGCAGGTTTAAGGCAGATCTGCACACTCATTGCGGAGTTAAGAACTGTTGGCTTGCTTATCGCGCGGTCATTTCATAAACAGTCGATATAAAAAATAATGCGAATTACCTGAAGGGTCTCGCCTGTGCTACGTATTTGTATTTGTTGCTTTTGCCTACTGAAATTATTTATGATTAAAAAATGTCAACGGCAGATGCCCTACTCAACTCTTGGCTAGGTGGTCTCTCTCTGCGGGCGTCATAATAAAAATAACATTATTCGCAGCTCCAGTTGACCTCATCGTAGCCGCAGGGCCGCGGCCTTGTTTTATGTTTTCATTTTATTATGCATACATATATGTATCCCTTTTTTATTTTTTGGTTTATGTGGCCAAGTACTAACTGGAACTACAAACGATGGTCACCGAATGACTTGGTATCTAGGCTGAAAACTATATACAGTTTATATGGCTTACGGCCAGGAAATCATATCATTAGCTATTGGTTTTCGATTCAAAATTGAAAAACTTAACTTAAACATAATTTCGTGCCTATATAGTGGCATGCAGCTTGATAGCTTTATCGGACTAATCAAATTTATCGAATGTCACGGCAGCTCTACGGGAAAATTATTATTGCGGACAAATTTTATGAAGTGCCCTTAGGAACTGCATAGCGTGCTGACTGAGACAGTCCTGTCAAGTTGACATAACTGCAGTTCACATTTTTCCCTAATATCATATCAGACAAAAGCAAACGATGGAGGCAAATGTTTCATGTCAGCCGAAAGGAAGTCTATAAATATTATTTAGACTAAAATTGTGAGCCTTTTTATTTATTAATAGCCCCAACGTTCAGCATATGCCTTGAAAATGTTTTTTCTTCCTTTAAATAACCAAAGGTTTTGCATGACACAATATGGATTTTTCTGTTCTTTTTTATTCCCGACCCTTTTCGTTGGGAGAACTCTTTTGGCCATTCCTAGCTTTAGCGGGAGTAGTTTCTCAGGGTGTTTTTGTGGTGAACAGCCGTTAGACGGACTTTTATGCAGTTTGTCCTTTCCATACATTTTTGCACATTCGTTTAGAATCCTAGGGCATAGAATTATTTTCATGTATGTTGGTATTCTCTTTTATTCCATTTTACTAATATATTTAAAAACATATAATATTGAAAGCGATAACTTTAGTTTCGATCTGGAATTACTTACAATGACATACCTTTCTGGCATTAGTTTTACAGGGTATACATTCAGTTAAAACCTTGGAAATCATTGGAGCATAATTTGTACAACAATTTCCGCCGTGCCCAGGGATTCGGATTGAATTGAACGGATGCGCAGCTAAAGCTGTTGCCGGTACTCGAGCTAAATACGTGGATGCTGCGGAACGGGTGGGTCGTTTGCTGTCTGTCAGTTGAACTGTGGTAAAAAGTCACAAGTGCGTTGAACTTCAGCGAAGCGTAAATGTTTTCTCGGCCTTGTTTATTTTTTCCTTTTGGCTTTAGTTTTGGCTAAAGCCCATCCGGATATTTGCTACGGACAGGGCAAGGATAACTTTAGCCTCATCCTTGGACAATTGATTTTGTTCGAGCGGGCTCTGTGGCTGATTAGTACAATTTCAATTTTCACGCGAACATATTTGAGCATGGCCAGTGGTTGAGATTTTGGTCTTGTCAGACCCCGCACGAAGGTCATTTTATGTTTGATTGAGCAATATTTTTGTTTGCATGGGGTGATTTCGAAGGAAATGTATGTTTAGCTGCGGTTCCTTTTCAATGTTGCCCCGTCATGTAATTTTCAAAAATTTGTAATTTTTTTATTTTTGTTGAGGAACCTAACAAGCAGCCAGACTTCCAGCTGAGTTACCAATAGCATATTTATGGATGTATACGCAATATTCTTACTGTGCGAGCCATTTCTGAATGTGAAATTAAATACTAAAGCAGCATATTCTTGACAAGTTGGCGCTGTGCGTATTAAATTTACCGACTTAGCTTTAAGAGCTATTTTTAAATGTTTTCTAATATCTAATGGAGTGTCGAAATCCTATATATATTTATATCAAAATGGTTATATGCCCTTGTAGAGGCCATTGTAATTTTAACGTGCAATGTGTAACGCTTAAAAGAAGACGTCTCCTACCATATAAAGTATAATATACAAGATCAGCATCAACAACCGACTGTTGCTAAGCGGACTAGTATCTCAGTTTGTATAGGTCCTTGTTTCTGTTGCAGGCAGTAAATATGTGGGAACAATCGATCCAAAAACATTTTATTGTGTAAAAATATCTTGACCAAACTCGGCATTAATAAGTTTCGCCCTGCTACGTCCATATATGCAAAATCTTGTTAACATAGGCCACTTTATATCATATATCTGCCATATAAACGAACAGTTGCAAAAAGAAGGTTCTTATTGCAAAATATTCTGTTTTCCAAGCTATTTTCATCAAACTTAGCATTTACGAGCCTCACGGGATTTACGAGCTTTCAAAACGAAATTTGCTTTTGAAAATTCATTGGGGTGAACACAGATATTTGTGTCTTTTTTAGGGAAATAAAACCAAGGCATATATTAGGTGAAACACGCATGTTACAAGAGGACACAACTCACAGTCCTTAAGACAAGAATATATTTTGTGCTTTCATTGAATTTAAGCTTGTGGTCTTTTAAGCAGCCTCCTTAAATCAAATTAAAATGAAACTTTTGCGCTTTTTAACTATCAACAAAAAAAAAGGAAGAAAGAACAGACGTTAACAAAATTTCATCATATTACAGCCAAACTGATACCTCACCGCAAAATATTTTGCATGCTACGTGTCTCACACAAATGGGGCACGTAGCATGCATAAACCAAGAAAAGCAGAAAGTAGAGAAAACATCATTCGCCTGGCCCGCATCAGAAATCAATTCGCTCAATTGGACTTGCCGCAGCAGCTTTCATACACGCTTTTAGAATAATGTTGCACCGACTCACCTGTCGTTGGATTATGGCGCGCCGCTGACGACAGATTGAGATTCCGTGGCAGTGTCATGCAATCCCCGTTGCCGCCACCGCCAGCGCCGTTGCCGCCTGTACTAGTGAGCAGCACATTGCCGCGACTGTCCACGAGGGCGGTGCCACCGCCCGCCAAATTTAAGGCGGCCGTGTTGCGCGCATAGTTCAAAGTTGCGGCATGATGCAATTGACTTGCCTTGGGCAATGTCATTAGTCCGGGATTGTAGCTAACGCTGCTGCCTGAGACAACAACTGAGGCGCCACTGTTGCTGCTGTTGCTGACACCAACTGCACCACCAGCAGCTGCTCCATTGCTACGTCCAAAGGTTTGGGTACCGCCGCCTATGCCCTTGATTTGCATATGCTCGCGCTGCTGTTGTTGCTGCTGTTGTTGTTTGCTGCTGGTGCTATAGGTGACATTGGCCAAGTTATCCGCAGGCTTTTTGCCATCCATGGCCATATTATTGAGCATACTGCCACTGCTACTCGCTTGCTGCGACTGTTGCACCGCCGTGTTGCCGCAAATGTGTGGCGGGGGCGGCTTCCCAGCCTCGTTGGCTGCTGCGGCAGCCGCCTGTAGCAGCATGACCGCCTGGCCGCCAGCCTGATCTTGGCCATGGCTCTCCACATCGACAATCACATTGGCGCTCTGTGAATGGCCCATATGATAATGTGCATGCTTAATGGGCTCCGGTGGATATGGCACCTGCTGATGCATGCTGCGCTGCTGGTACTGCTTCTGCAGTGTCTTCACCTCCAGCCGAGTCTTGTCCCGCTGATAGTAAACGCCCGCAAAAATCAGCACATTCAGTATGAGCAGGCTGCAACCGATGGCAATCGTTACGCTCAGCGCCGTCGAATATGCTGCATAACCTGCCGCCTCAAAGCCGGATGCTAGGGTATCAGTCGAGGCATTGGCCAATGTCGTCGGTGAAAATACGCCGCCTGCGCTGCCTGTGTAGTTGCTGCCAATTGGTATACACGTTGTGTACATGTTGTTTGGCTCTACAGTGGTAACTGCAGAACAGAGAGAAAAAGAGGAGATGAGAAAAAGTAAGAGCGTAATTGCGGGGAATAATTGCATATAAATGTGTGACTTATGCTACTCGATTGTTACATGGCTGGCGATAAGACCTGGGCAGCAAGTCGGTTACAAATAAGTCGAATTGCTCTTCACGCATAAGTAATGTGCAACTTGTAGTTCACTCGCTTTAATGCTCTCGCGATCCGTAAGTTTAAAAATACGTTATGAGTTTAATCAAAATATTTCGTACAACCGTTTTTTGCAAATTTTCCTCTGCGGCTAATCGAATCTTCGAAATCCCTAAAAACTCTTTTATTTAGTTTATTATACCCTGAACCCATGAAAAATGGGTATAAGGGTATATTGTATTTGTGCAAAATCCAAATGTAGGTAACAGGCAGAAGAAAGCATCTCCGACCCCATAAAGTATATATATTCTTGATTAGCATCAATAGCAGAGTCGATCTAGCCATGTCCGGCTGTCTGTCCGTCCGTCCGTATGTATGAACGCAAGGATCTCAGAACCTATAAGAGCTAGAGACTTGACATTTTAGATGTAGATGCTCCTAGTTCCCACGCGGATCCGATAATCGATAACTTACTCAGTTTCCAAGCAATCGATAAAAATCGATATCGATATTCTGTTTTTTGGGCAATTTTGGTAAATAATAAGAGCTAGAGTCACCAAACTTGACATATAGCTTCAGGGTATCACCTAGTCGGGAGCTCCCGGCTAGAACCTCTTACTTGTTTTTAAAGATGAGATAAACTGACCTTAGAGATAAACTGACCGACTACTGTTGGTTAAATCTAGATGAAACTATCTTTGTACAGGAAAATATTTGTTTTGGACGATTTGTATGCTGAACATGCTTTTGATCTCTAGTTGCCAGTTCTGTTGTATTTATTTCTGTTGTGGCAAGCACGTAAATACAAAATTGGAATGTAAACACCTGCCAGAAGAGATGTGCTTCAATGCTTTTGAAGTTCTCTTGCTTGAAAATGTGTTCAAGTGTCTGAACATTGTTTATTGTTTTTGCTCTCCCCTTGTTGCTATGTTTATGCTTTGTCTCTGACTGTCTCGATGGTGTGCCTCAAGTGCTGCTTTCACTTTGCAATACATGTATATGTGTGAGTGTCGATGTCGTCTGTCTTATAAGTTTTGCTTTTCACTTTTCTGCATATCGAACAGCTCAGCAAAGTTCTGCACGAAATTAAAGTCTTGTGCAGGTATTTGCATAAATATTTAGAAAATAAAAAAAATAAACAATAAGCATCCGAGCATTGCCATATTGGGTTTGTTTCCAAAGCAGTTTTTTGGCCTACGGCCAAAAAAGAGCTTTCAATTGCATTTTAAATTCAATTTGACAATATTTTATTGTGTGTCAAAATATCAGCCAATTTGATAAACTTTATAAAATTTTGGTTGAAAACTCGTATCTGAACACGAATTTCTAAATTCGACAGGAGCTTGTGAAGCTCAAATAAAGACATTTAAAGAAGTCTGTCAGCGCAACATGTGAATTGTTTTGTTTTCTATCTGTACCATATAAATATTTAATTTAAAAAAATTAATAAAAGTCAAAAGCCAACACAAAGTCGAATATTAAATTGAATTGAGATACAGATAACAGGGACGTGACTTTATGATGGTGCTCAAAAATAGCTGAATACGGTGCTGATATACGGCAACTACTTTTGCATTGCTTAAGGCAGTTACAATCAACAATTCATATTATACCAAAAGGATTTTATTTGATTGAATAGCACATATTTGAATTATATGAAGCGAGTTTTGCCAAAATCAAATATGCATTTAAAGGAGCCAGGAAAAGCTGTTTCGCCATTTAGAACCCGCACGTTTAGAAGTGTTGACGACACTTATTACTTGCATACCATGTTGTACGACTCGATAAACATGCATTCTCAGCGAATCTGAATATGAATTTTTGATGATTTTTCCAACGGCAATGCTAACCCTAACTAGTCTATGCAGCTCGCCCATGGCAGTTGGTAGACACTTAACCTGTCACTTGATAAACTTAAGGAGGAAACACTTGTAGACCCCCATGTGCTGGCTGGCAGCCCCCTTGCTAAATGGCCCAGCCTGATAAATTGCGAGTCCTTAGCCACTAAATAGGTATGCACACACACACAGCCGTAGCGCAACCGACCTGTGGTAACTTAGTCGAATATTTTTGAATGGCTTTTAACTAATCTTTTTATCAAAAACTCTACATTTTGCATTTATTTTCAAGCGTTTTTTGTCATGGCAAATTTTCTATTTTAATTCCTTATAATTTTTATGGCCAAGACCGAGCGTTTGAGTTAAATTCTTACCGAAGGCAACAACCGCCGGCCGAATGCTCTCAAGTACCCTAGATAATTATGTACGAGGACACAAGGCTTGAGTCAGATAACCAAAAGCCCAAAGAGATTGCCTTGGTCTGGTAGATAGAGGCAGCCTAATGTGCCTTTAATTAGTGGAATGACAAAAAACCCAACCATAAAATCAACTTAGGCTGCAAGTGGACACTCCCAAACGTCCGCCAACTCCCACCCGCTTAGTCAAGTGGAATGCTTGGCGTGCAAAATGTTTGCAGTGCTGCGTAGATTCAATTAAATAACCTTGCATAAATTAGATATCAGCGACAGCAGCTGCTGATGCTTGCTCCTGCCAGGGGGAGTCGGGGCCTCATTTAATATCCGTGCATTTAAGAAGCGATTACCTCAAGAAAGTATGACATTTCAATATATTAGTCCGCTTATGCCTATTCATAATCAAAAACTAATGGCATTTCGGCTTAAAGAGTGCTTCTGCCTCGTGTCATATTTTCATCTACATACTACATGCCTTATTCGTTCTGAAAATAGCAGGGATACTTCCTACCTTGAACTAAGTAACATAGAGTTATGCTTCCATCATAAACGATGCTTGCTTCTTCTTCTTTTAGGAGAATGCGTAAATGAGTTCAGCGTTGGCTCATAAAACTCAGTTATGTGCTGAATAAAGACTGGTTAGGACTAGTATGAATTGTGATGGTAAGCAGAACAACAAGCCGTCAGAAAATTTGTCGCTACTTTAATATACCCTTAACCTTAAGTTTCGGTTCAAGAAACTTTTAAATTTTTGGTTCGGTTCAATTATTCTACCCTTTCATATCTTAAAAACTTGAGAACTAGTAAATAACAGGAATGGTATTCTAACATATTTCAAGCCAAGATGCCGGAAACAATTTGAATAGCAAGTAAAGACAAAAAGAACCCTTCAATTTAAACAAGTAAGAGGTTCTAGTCAGGAACTCCCGACTAGGGGATACTCTAAACCCACCAAATGCAGACCGTGCTACGCGCTCGTTTGCTTTATTAGTATCTAATCACACTACTTGCCGCCGCCTCTATTCAACAGCCACACCAGCCAAAAAAAAAAAAAAATAATTTCCTCTATAGGGGCTCGAACTCGAACAGACCGCGCTACTTGTAGCCGCCTCTACCCAACAACCACACCACTATTTGATACTAAACGAGAAAACACGAATTAGATAGAACGAATTGATAGAATTCGAAGCAGACGCGCATGAATGTGTGTGTACATGGATATATAAATTCTTGAAATTTGCGCTTGCTGCCGCAAACACGTGGGCAGCCAAATCAATTTTCTTTTGTGTTTTTTAACCGATCTTGATGAAATTTTCAGCAGAAGATCTTATTTTACTATAAAATATTCTTGTATTCTCAAAATTACAATTGCATTTTAATTGTGGCGTATATTGGAGGGCAGCATAAATTGGTTTATTTACGTGATTTATTACTTTTCGGTCATATCGGGAAGTACTATTTTAGAGTAAAAATATCACTTTTGTTGACTCTATCTCTTATTATTTAACCAATTTGGTCAAAAAACTGTATTTAGATATCGATATATATGCCCCATATTTGCTTTATGGGGTCGAAGATACTTTCTTCTGGCTCTTAAATACATTTGCACAAATACATTATACCCTTTTTACTAATTTTTAATGGGTTGAGGGTACAATAAGAAAAAGTAAGATGAAATTAAAAAGAAAACTTGAACCTTTAGCACATTTCTCATGCTGTCACCACCAACCTCAACTTCAACTGCACAACGGTTCTTGTGCTGCTCAACACTGTTGGGTTTTCCGATTTTCGCTCTCGCTTTGTTAACGGAGATTTTTCTTGAAGGATATTTCGGTTTGTAGTTGCTTACAACTGTGCCCATTTCGTTTTATATTTTTGGCTTATTTGCGTTTGTCTCCGGGCCAAAGTCACGAAGCTGAGGAGTTAAAGTCTTCTTCTGGGAGTGCCTGACTAGCAGATACTCTTAACCCAGCGTCAAGCGACCGTTACAAACATTTAACAGTACTGCCTGCATACACAAAAGGCGCGGATGTGATTCTTCTTCCTTTGCCGCATATTATGTATGGGAGGTACTTAATTTAGGTTTAATTTTTGGGAGGAATGGAGGTATTTAGATTTTGTAGTTTCCATGCTCGTTGCATTCACACTGACGGTCAACTCAGCTCGTCATCTTGATCAAAAATATAGAATATAGAACTTATGCCTGTTACATAAATTTGCACACAGTCGTTATACCATTTTTATAGTGGGTTCAGGGTATAAAAACGACAACAACAATGACAGTGGTAGACCGGAGCGCGTAGTTGGCGCAGTCAGCGTAAATGAAAGGCATGTCAAAGTATGTCGAGTCCGTATGACACTAGGACACTGTCGCTATTGCCATCTCCCTTTGCTCTGTTTCTATCTCTGTTTCTGTCCCTCACTCTTTCAGGGTATGGGTGCTGGTGTAGCAGTGTTTTGTGGCTTGGCCTGGCCTGGCCTGGCCTGGCGTAACCCTGACTGCCAGTCCCTGCGTCCTTGACTGTCAGGCTGTCAGCTGTTTCGCTTTTCAGGCATTTTATCATTTTTCATCATTTAATGCTGTGTTTGCAACGAGTTTTTCTCAACCCTTTCAGTGTGTATTTTGGTAACTTTCTTATGATGATGCAGCATTCCTCCCTCTTGCACTAATTAAAAAGAATATTTTGTATATTCTTGCTGTTGGATCATTCCCACACATACTTCACCCCATCTCAGTTAACTCAGTCGCCAACCACAAGTCGTTCTAGTTCGTCTCGGTTGTTAGTTCCGAGCCTTTGTGGCTCTGCTTTAGTAAGTAGCTGTGTTTTTTCACTAAGTCGTCTCGTTTGTAGCTTGCCAAATATATGTGCATAATAAGTATAAAAGATACAAAAACAAAGCTATTTCTAAAAATATTTAAATACTGTAGCATACCCTTCTAAATCTATATAGTTATATTGGATAAAAAGCCTTTAGCCTGTACTTCTTGTGCAAAATAATGGCAAAAGTGTGCAGATATATGTATAAGGGGTTCAGTCCTTATAAAGTATAGGTATTCTTTATCCGCATTAGTCGATTATTTCGTATTTGGGGTGTCTGTCTTCCCTCAGTCTCAGTCTCAGTCTCTATGAACAAGTCGGTCTAAGAGTCTTTAAGAGCTAGAAATTTAATCGTGCAAATCAATTTGATTTGACTTGAATTCTCACGAAATCAAAAAAATATCGATTTTCTGTGCATATAAGATGAATAAGAATTAATAAATTCCCTTATAAGATACACTGGCCAGGATTATTAAAATAGAATCAACTTAATTTTTAATGAATATAGAGCACTAATACACTTATTTTTTCGAAATCGATAAATATCGAAAGTGAGCATATAAAGCAGGTTGAAAAAGAAATGTAATAAGTATTTTCTCGTATAGGATACACTGATTCCTTTTGGATAGCCTTCCCTCCAAATCAAATAAGAGCACATTTGAAAAGATTCAGCCAGGTTTTGAGAAAATCTTTAATAATGTAGTTTTCTTGAAGATTTTGGATAAGTCCACAGGTTTTGCCTCTAAGTACATTCAAAGAACTCAATGCTTCTTATGTGCAAGTTCCAGAGTAGCAGTGTCCCCGGGTACCCCCACGAGCAATTTGGAGTGCAGATGCCTAACTGCATCTTATCTATAACATTCAGATCACTTTTAATTTAAACAACTTTAAAGGCAAGCCAGCTTCAGAGCAAATCCGAAACGCAACTGCCAACGCGCCCATCCACGCCCACATCACCGCCCTCGTCGGAAGTCCTGTCATCTAATGCATATTGCATCGGCCAAACTCAAACTGAGGGCGAGCAACAGCGAGAGTTTCGTTCAAAATTGACTGTCTTACTTTTGACTTTGTGATAAGCGAGCAGCTGTCGAAGAGGTGGATACTTGGGACGCCCGCCAACAAGCACTGGATGCTTGTTTGAGTTGCATTCGACGTTGCCAACGTTGTCGCTGTTGCGTCGCAAAGCTGAACAGCTGGGGACTTTGAGTATATGAAAAACGCAAAGACCATCATCAAAGTTTGCTGTTAATTTAGGGTAAGTGTTGGAAAAGTTCACAACGAGTTTTATATAAACTGGTTTAATGAGTTTTTTGCAACTTGGGCGGCAAGTGAATAGAAATTACGCACAAGTGGTTTGCATTTGTGGCAGACCCAAACGCGTCTAAGGATAAACACACAAGCGAAGCATATTCCAAACCCCGAAAAGCAATGAAAACGAGATATTTTTGGCGTCTTCGTCTAGGGCGATTCGCCCAAAAAGACAATATGGAAATGTCTACACGGAAGATGTACAGGGTGGAGCCAATACAGATTACAATTGAGTTCAATTTCAAAAGTCAGCACTCGACACAATACAAAGGCCGAAAACAGCCCGCATGGAAGTAACTTCTATAAACAAAGGCACAACTGGGGTCGAGAGTCGGGTCATTTGGTCACACAAATGGAAATATCATGGTTCAGGCAAACACATATTCAGACACAAAGTGCCAACTTAACATTTTGCTATTTAACTTGACAGACCACAAACTGAAGTAAACACTGTCAGACTAGGCCCACACTCCTTTCAACTAAACAAATCCCCTTGCTCCAACCCCCTCAGCAGCTAAAGTGTTGATTTTAAACGCAATCTCCGTGCTTAAGCAAGCTTGGCAACAATTTGCCCAACGATCTCGCATTTGCTGACCTGTCACAACCCATTGCCTGGTCTCACATGACGTTTGCATAGCATTTGATTTGTCGTCTTTTCTATTTCCCAACAGTTACCATCGCGTACATTTGTACATTCTACGGCTTTTGGTATATGAAAAGACTATAGATTCTTCAGGGAGTACATGCGAAATGAGTATTAAGCAAAACCAGTTGATGATAACCGAACATCATAACTCAAGATTAATTTACAACTCATCGATTTTCAATTTAAAAACACAAATATTACCTGAATCGTTTGTTATTAAATATTATCATATTACTTTCCAAGTCAATAATTTTTATGTTCTACATTTTTTTTATAAGTATTAAGCTTTTTCGGGCTTAAAGTAGTAGGGGAAGACTTAGATTTTTCTCTGGGCTGGAAATAGTGGAAGGCTCAAGCTTACAATTTATTAAATTTAATTTGTTTGCCTAAATGAATGACGTGTGTGCTCAAGAATTAATGTTTATGTCTATGCTTACGTTTGTATGTATCTGTGTCTGTAGGTAAGTATGTGTGCATTTATGTTCTCATAGAAGTGGAGAAAAAAAGATATATTGCTCTGCAATGCGATTCTCAGTATTTAGTAATTAACTATGTATCCCTTAAAAAACACAGAAGTTATTAAAGAAAACGTGTTTTGGGTGGCTATTTGTGCGGCAGATAGCGGTAATTGCAACAATTGCTGTATACATGTACACATTCATGCGCATTATTGAAATATTCATTGTTTACGATTGTATTGTTTTCTGTACTGTGTGAGGTACTGCTATTTTAATTTGTTTTAATTTAAATAATTGTTGGTTGGGCTTTAGTTTGGAGATATGTTATGAGTTCAAGTCCTATTGAGGGAAAAAAATAATTTTTATACCCTGAACCCATTAAATATGGGTATAGGGGTATATTGTATTTATGCAAAATCCAAATGTATGTAACAGGAAGAAGGAAGCGTCTCCGACCCCATAAAGTATATATATTCTTGATCAGCATCAATAGCCGAGTCGATCTAGCCATGTCCGTCTGTCTGTCCGTCCGTCCGTCTGTATGTATGAACGCAAGGATCTCAGAACCTATAAGAGCTAGAGACTTGAAATAGATGTAGATGTAGATGATCCCAGTTCTCGCGCAGATCGAGTTTGTTTCCGATAATCGATAACTTGCTCCGTTTCCAAGCAATCGATAAACATCGATATCGATATCCGGGTTTTTGGGCAATTTTGGTAAATAATGAGAGCTAGAGTCACCAAACTTGAAATATAGCTTCTAAAATAGAATATATATATGCATTTGATGTTGGAAGAAGAGGGTTCAGGGTATCCCCTAGTCGGGAGCTCCCGACTAGAACCTCTTACTTGTTTACTTTGAAATTATGAGTGCGACCGGCAAGTTCAGTTGACTGTTAAACTTATGTATCTCATTTCACATTCCACAAAATAAAAATATCTGATTAAGTGAAGCGTTCAAAATGTATATTCTTATTAAGATAAAGTTTCCACTTTGGTGTATTTTTGATCACATTTAGCATTTACCCTCTGCAATAACTATTGCTACTTTTATTCAAAAGATTTTATTTGTCCATAATACATTTAATTACATTGCAGAATGCAACACAAAAGTGATTCATCTAATTCACAGATTAAATCTAAAAATTGTGTACTGTTGAAAGAAAAATAAATTGCAATGGCTTTCAAAGGCATAAAAAAAACTTTTAATTAGTCGGTGTTGAAAATATGATTTTAGCTTTGCCAAAAATTTATTAACGTTGGTTGTGACAGGTGGCAATCCTTTTAGTAATTGTAATTTTTCGTTAATTGAATTTGGCATTTCGAGTCAAAATTTAAATTACACTAAAATCGGGAAATCATATCAAAGCAAAGCTTTAATATAGTCATTTATACTTTGAGACTGACAAGTCACTTTTATTTTCGGATAAATTTTTATTAAAATTTTTCCTTAGAACAACTAACTAATTTTTAGTTTCGGTCTGGTGAAAAACCAACTGGAATTTCAGGTACAACCCGGTTTAGTAAAGACCAGAATTGTAGTATCTAATTACATATATAATAGCCAATGGCATGTTTTTTTCCAAGAAATTAAAGCCTAAATGGGGTGCATTTCTGACCCAGGCTTTAACAATCAGTTACTGCTACTGCTACTGGTTTTCACTTTGACTTGGCATAGCTAGCCTTTAAGATTCTTATTTTTTTTTCGGAGTTAAAGCTTTTGACAAGCATATTTCAACCTATGTGGGGTTGTCTATTTGTCAGTAGCTGAGGAGATAACCTAGACGACTGTTGGTCTTTTATTTTCCACTGCCAATTACTAAAAGCTAAAGTTACACAGCAAATGGCATGGTTATTTGTATTGTATAGGGGTACTTACCACCCAATATGCTATTTAAATAGGTCGAGGCATTCAGGCCGCGTCCTTTCTTCATCATCAATTGCTCATCTATAAGCAGAAGGCGCGACGAGGATGACGACGAGGCAGAGGATGACGATGTTGTTGTGCCTGTTGAGAGCCCAAATGGATCTGGCTTCACCGGTCCCTCGTACAATTCCATATCTTCGTGATTGCGAAATAGATTGTGCCGTGCTATCACATCCTCCATACCAGCGCGATGTAGCTCGGGTATCAGACGCAGCCAAATGGAGAGTTGGTGAGCCCGAAAGTGATTCTTAATGCGCGGCTTCATGCCTTTCAGATGTTTGATACGTGTGTTGACGTTTAGGAAACCAACAATGAAAGGAAAACAAGAAAAAACGAAAACAACAGCGTTATATAAACAATGTTATTTCCATGCGAGGTGCGGTATTCATGCATGCATAGTCCAACAACTGGCAACTATTTCAGTTCCTAACTCTTCATACTGTAGTTGTTGGAGGCTCTTTCGAGAAATTTGCATGTCTGAAAGGTAAAATACTTTGTAAATGAGGACGCCTTATTCGCATTTACCGGCTTGTTCAGTTTGATGTCTTGTTTATTAAACCGACGAGCGGTTTAATTTTTGACGCCTTTTGCTGGGTCACAGGGTGGAGGTTTTGTCTTGACTAACTCAGTGATTTACGTGTCAGCTTTTATTTTCGCTTATAAAATTATTATTTATGCGCATTAATCCATTGAACCCTTTTAAAATGTTTTGTTGCTGCAGCCTACTTACTTTATTAAAAATTTTGTTAAAACTATTTATTTATAAAAGCAAAAGGGTTGTGGCTGTCATATACTGCGAACTTGATACTATAATAATGCCAACTTTCTTCTATTAATATTTATATACGTACAAATACTCGGGTCGCAAGTACCTGCTACTTCTCCTGTCTTCAGGCCTATAAACAATTTGTTTATACGCCGAACCTATTGAAGATGGGTAATAAGAGTATGTATTTGTGCAAATGTATATAAATAAAAATTGATATCGATATCCGGTTTTTGGGCAATTTTGGTAAATAATAAGAGCTAGAGTCATCAAACTTGATATATAGCTTCTAAAATAGAATATATATATGCATGTGATGTTGGAAGAAGAGGGTTCAGGGTATCCCCTAGTCGGGAGCTCCCGACTAGAACCTCTTACTTGTTATACATTTAAAGTGTGTTCGAACTATTTGGAAAGCAATAATGTTGTTGCCTAGTGTAATCATAAAGTGCCTGTTCTTAAATCCTAAGGAATAATGATTCTTTTTAGTGTATTTTGTTCTGTTTTAAAATAGTTTCTCACCTATTTCCAAATACTTTTGATGCAATGGATCATAATTCTCCCATGTGATACTGCGAAAACGATTGCGTTCCTTTGAAACAGGCAGCACAGAGTCCTGACGGTGATGCTCGTTCGGGTTGCTAAAGGAGGGGAAAAAAAAGTAGGAAATAATGTAGAAAACTTTAGTGGAATGTGCTTAAGCAAATTCTGCACGCCCGCCACAGTCTAATTGTTACTGCCACTGCTGTTGCTGTTTTTACTCATGCAAACACAAGGTAAAATTGTGCAAAACCAGACACCTTTGTTTCATAAGAAGTGTTGGAGAACTGTTGCTGCACCTGGGACCAGTTTCTCCACACAGACAATCATCACTAAGTGCTGCCCATGAAAGAAGTGCTTAGAATAGCGGAAGCAACTTCTCTCAGATGACAAATTACGGTAAGTGGCTTAGCACTAGATGGGAATGAGTAAATGCAACTACTTAACTTACCCGGTGCGCGCGAAATTCGTCCAGTATATCATCACGGCCTCTGACAGCGCCATCTCCGACTTGGTATAGTTCTGCGGGAAGTGGCTGAAGCCGTCGACAAGCGGCGCACCAAAAATGTACGGCAAATCCTCACCATGCACCGTTCCCATGCGCTGCGGATAGTCGCCATCTTTGGTCTGGTAGTCGAACACGTAGAAATAACATCGACCTGATGGCTGTGTCGAAACTGGAAAAGTCGAGGCGGCCGCGTTTGCTGCCCCACTGGGCATCGATGAGCTCACTGGCGGCTGCGAATTAGCTGCTAAAGTGTCCCCAGTTCGTACTATGGGCGCCACGAACTGAGCATCGGATAGCGCTGCCACAGCCGTATCACGTGTGTTAATCGGATGCTGAGAGGTGCGATCCCAGTCCGTGTACTCGTTGACAATCTGTGCACGGAATTGTGATGTATAAATTTATTTCGCAGATAACCATATTTAATTTAACCAAAAAGATACGAGTCACCGAACGATTATTTCACCATTTGCCTATTGGCGCCATTCCAGAATAATTATCTATATCTATATATAAAACTGTTTGTCCTGACTGACTGACTGACTGATGGGTGATCAACACACAGCCCAAGCCGTAAGAGCTAGGAAGCTAAGTTACCTTATGTGATGAAGTTGCACGTTAAGACGGGCTTCGGGAAATTCCATCCGGAAGTAGGGAAAAATCGCGGAAAATGTATGTATGTAACTTTTTTGTTTACCATCCGATCGCCCTTAAACTCAATTCCAAAGATTTTTGTGATTTTGATTTTTATATATATATGGGCAATATAAGTTGAGTTATTAACTTGATTTATAGCTTTTAGGTGGTGGTGATCGGTATAAAATAAAGATACTTGATATGTGTTCGGTGTTCGGTGACTCTAACTTTTATTATTTACCCAATTTACTTAAAAAACAGGATTTCTATATCGATTTTTATCGATTGCTTGGAAACGGGGAAAGTTTCAAGTCTCTAGCTCTTATAGGTTCTGAGATCCTTGCGTTCATACACACGGACGGACGGACGGACAGAAAGACAGACGGATATGGCTTAATCGTCTCGGCTATTGGTGTTGATCAAGAATTGTATACTTTAAGTGGTCGGAGATGCTTTTTTCTGCTTGTTACATACATTTGCACAAATACATTATACCCTTTATAGCCATTTTCAATGGGTTCAGGGTATAACAAGTATATCATTTTAGCAGATGCATTTCTTGAGCTTTCGACAGAAGCACTATACTGTACTCGTACTGTATACTGTATACACTATAACATATTACATACATACATGGACACAATATGAATGCATGACACATTTGAATGCAGTACAAACCTCATCGCGGAATTGCAACGGGCTTGACATTTGCTGTTGGCTGTGTGTGAATATAATAAAGTAAAATAAATACAAATGTATGCGCTATAATCGTGATATATGCGTTGGTAATTTACGGCTTCTTTATATATATATTTGTGTATATCTGTGTGTATGTGCTTTAAGTGTGCAAACAGATACACACGTGTACTTGGTTTTAATATGGCAAATGGCGACAACGTCAACTGTTGATGGTGTCTCTAAGGGTAGGGGTGGGTACGACTCTTGTCGTTAGATGCGGCTGATGCTACTGCTTTTTCTACTGCTGCTGCCGTTGCTACGGGCACTGTGATTTGGGTTAAGTGTAGCCTATTCGTTTTTAAGTAGGTGTGTGGCATGTATATATCTACATATAGATACATACCTTCATACAAATACAAGTCTCAGTGTCCTTGCCAACGCACACACCCAAACATACATCTACTTTGTATAACAGCCTTATACATTTGCCAAATAAAGCGTGTTAATGTTTTAGCTGTAATAGCGCGGTAACTGCCTTCCATTTTGCTAGCTTTCGCTTAACCAACAAAAAACAAATAAAATAAAAACAAGTAAGAGGTTCTACTCAGGAGCTCCCGACTAGGGAATACCCTGAACCCTCTTATTCCATGTCCACAGGCAGCTCGCGGTTCGCGCTCGCTTGCAGTAATAAAGATAAATAAGATAAAAGCAGGCTTCGAAATCGCAACTGACCGCACCAATTGCCACCGTATCTACTCGACAGCCACAACAATAATTGAGTCCTACTGAGAGAAAAAAAAAAAAAAAACAAATTAAAATAGCAGCACAGAGCCCAATACAATTGCATTTTCAATGCTGTTGATAGGATTCGAAGCAGACGCGCATGAATGTGTGTGTACATGGTTATAGAAATTCTTGGAATTTGCGCTTGCTGCTGCCAACACGCTCGCAGTTAAAACACATAATTTTTGTGTGTTTCTTAACCGATGTCAAAGAAATTTTCCACAGTATATCTTATTGTACCGTAAAATATTTGTGTATTCTCCAAAAGTCAATTGCATTTAAGTTGTGGATTAAATTGTTGGGCAATACAATTTGGTTTATTAACTTCTTAACTTGATTTAAAGCTTTGCGGGGGTAGCTGGGAGGTGACGATAGTCAGTGAGTGAAAGGGTTTTTTATATTGGCCTTCTAATTACTTGTAATAATTTGTGCCAACTATGTAAGTAAACAAACATATAACGAAGAAACACAATTTGAAATCAAAACCACAAGCGCAGCGCAGGGAGGCTGCATTCTGATTGGTAGAATTATGTGACAGACTGCAAACCACATCCTCCGCGTTTCCCTTGCAGAGACTCTGACCGAGAGACCCGGTTCCGGTCTGGCACTTTTGGCATGGCAAATGGTGAAGTTAGTCGGGGATATTTATGGTACTTACTTAGCGTACTTACCGTATAGAATATCTCATTAAGGTGGTAGTTGTAAGCGTTGCGCACATAAGTTCGTATAATTTTATCGCGCCTCTCGCCCTCGAAGCCATTTTGGATGTCATGAGCGCTGAATCGCCAAATCGATTCGCCCGTGACAACGCCAAAGAGTACGTCATAATGGCCGCCAATGTTGGCCGTGGCAGCGGCTCCACCGAAATAGCCAGTGCCACCGCTAAAAGCAGATCCAGCACCAGATGCACCGCCGTTGCCACCGGCTGCCTGGGAACCACCATCGGCCGATGAACGCTTCGAGTTGCGCGTCATTAAATCATCGATATCGAGACTAGAATGTCCGGGTCGTATGACAACGCCATCAACCTAAATTAAATTCGAGAGCCAGAGAGAAAGCAAACAAAGAGAAAAGTGAATCAAAAGTTAAAAGCATTCATTTTTTTCTGTACTCTAAATACATTTCTCAGGAGCACAAAAAAGGCAGTTGAAGTAAGTAATAAAGTCCGTTTGGCCATTGAGCTGAGCCAAAAAGGTGGACAAACGAAAATCGGCGTGAAAAAATGTCAATGCTTTAACACATAACAACACAAAAGGCAGACACTAAATAAGAAACAAGCACATTACTCGAGCAATTCATGCAGAAGGTCTCGAAATGCAAGCTGGTATCCAAAATGTGAATTCTTATCCCTAAACATATTTTGTTGCTACTTATTAGAGTCCACCTTGGTGCACATTTCAATGCCACAAGCTATACAGGGATTACTCTGAAAGTTTTTAAGCTCAAGAAAATTAAAACTTTATTCAACGGGCATGCGGGTTCATATGTCAGGCACGGGGCAGTATGGTTGTAAGCAAAAAAAATAAAGATACAATATAATAATAATAATAATAATAATAATAATAATAATAATAATAATAATAAAAATAATAATAATAATAATAATAATAATAATAATAATAATAATAATAATACTAATAATAATAATAATAATAATAAAAATAATAATAATAATAATAATAATAATAATAATAATAATAATAATAATAATAATTATAATAATAAGAATAAGAATAATATAAGTTTTAGATTTCAATTAAGATTTCTATCGATTACTTGGAAACGGATCAAGTTATCGAATATCGGAAACAAACTCGTTCTGCGCGGGCACGAGGACGACCTTCAGTTAAGTCTCTAGCTTTTCTCTAGCTCTTATAGGTTTTGAGATCCTTGCGTTCATACATACGGACGGACTGAAGGACAGACAAACGGACATGGCTAGATCGACTTGGCTGTTGATGCTGATCAAGAATATATATAGTTTATGAGGTGGAAGATGCTTCCTTCTGCCTGTTACATAAATTTGCATAAAAACATGATAATTATACCCGTTTTACACATTTTTAACGTGTTCAGGGTATAAAAATATTATTTATAGCTAAAAAAAAAGATATGTTTTTTGTACGATAAAGACTGCGATAAAGATTTTTGTATAAAACATTTATATTGAGAAACCTTAAATGTTTATTATAAGGTTTCTCATAGTTTTGATTACAACTTACCGAAGGCCCAAACGAAGTAAGGAAATTTGGCGCCTGTATATCGGCGCTATATAAATCCTCCAATGGTACATCTCTCAGACAATCGACAATTTGCTCATGGTTTCTATTCAAATCGTCAGGTATGGTACAGTTCACCTCTTTGGCGAGCTTAATGGCAAACAACACTGGATCCTCGACCAGGGCCCATGACGAATATGCTGATCCAGACATGAGTATGGCCCGATGGAAGAGTCCACGCACCATTGTCGGTGAAGTCATCAGATAATTGATGCAGGCCGCACCTGTGCCATGACCCGCCAAGGTAACAACATTTGGGTCGCCGCCAAACTTTTGTATATTCTGCTGTATCCAATGCAGCGCCGCCATCTGATCCATCAGCCCATAATTGGCGACACGTGCGTGGACATGCGGACTGGGATTCGCATTGAGAAAGCCTGTCAGTGGGCAGGGGGAATGGACAGGTAGTTGCCGATTAATTATGAATTGGGCCATAGCACACTTGCATTCTTCTTACCCAGTATACCCAGTCGGTAATTAAGCGTAACGACAACCACTTCACCATAGCTCGCCAGCACACTCCCATCGTAGGGATTGCCGCTGCTCCACTCAAAGGACTCGCCGTGTATGAACACGATGACAGGCAGCTTCTTCTCATTAGCGCCAGCTGTCGAAACAAAAGGCAAAACTGAGCTACTGAACAGGTTTGAAAGTACAGAAACAGAAGCTCTTAAATTTATTTATATATTTGGTAAAGCATGCTTCTTTTGTATATAAGTGTGCAACTTAATACAACTTGTGATCATTTTACAAATCTGTTTTCTGAAATGCATTATATTTAAATATATTTAAAAAGAAGAATAATTAATCATATTATAAAAGTTAAGTTTCAATATAATAATAATCGCGGAAAATAAAATGTCCAGGATCTTTACCCTTTCTGTTGTATTAATATTTACGAGAAGGGTTATAAATGAATGAATATATTATTATTATAAATGTTATTATTATTGTCAATTTTATTATGATTATTAAATATGCTGTTCTTATCATTATTATTATTATTATTTATTATTTATTATTATTATTATTATTATTATTATTATTATTATTATTATTATTATTATTATTATTATTATTATTATTATTATTTTTATTATTATTTTTATTTTTCTATAATTTGTTTCAAGTATTTTACAGTGTTGTGATATGCAGTTGACTATACATAACTGTTTGCCCTGACTGACTGACTTATTGACTGACTGATCAACGCCCAGCCCAAAACTTAAGAGTTGGGAATCTGAAATTTTCACTGTAGTTACCTTGTGTGATGAAGGTCCACGTTAAGACTGGGTTTCAGGAAATTTTACCCGCATTTGTAAAAAAATCGCGCAAAACGTTTGTATAAAACTTTTTGGTTTACCATCGGATCGGCCTTATACTCATTTTCGAAGATGTTTGTTTAAATTCATTTGAAGGGCGTTTCACACTTTTCGAAACATCCATCCTTCCTTGGTGGAAATGGGGGTCAAAGATTTGGTTGCTGACGTTTCGCGCTCAGATTCATTTCCAAGGATATATATAAAAAAACATTTGAGACGTGCTTCACACTTGTTGCAGAATCCAAGCTTCCTTTGTAGAAATGCTTCAAACTTTTTTCAAAGCTCTACATAAGAACTTAATGAATACGTGTTTCAGCGATTTGGGAAATTTCCCACACAAGAGTGGCTTATTAGGGAAAACTGTTGTATGAGTTTTGCTTACCATCCGATCAGCTTCAACATTTTCATGCTCTTTGTCAAAACTTATCTGATGGGTGTTTCGCACTTTTTGGAAAATCCATCCCTCTACGGTATCAAATTTTTCGCAAAATCAAAGCTTCCTCGTAGGGAAATGTGGGTCAAGAATTTTTTGGGGGCAGCTATCCATTTTTTTAGCACAAAACTTGGCATGGGTAAAACCGGGTAATACCCGCTAATATATATATATATATATATATATATATATATATATATATATATATATATATATATATATATATATATATAAATATGCTCTCGCAATGTGTGATATCATTCCGACTATACTAGGTTCAAGCGAACCCCCAAAGATAAATAATTCATGGTATCGCCAAAGGTTTTTGCCCCCCAACTTTGGTTTCCGTCAGCATGACTATGCTTAAACCAGTTGAATCGTAGAGCACTATTAAATTTTTCCGTTCGCTTGTGAAGCTGATTTTGAATCGTTTTGAGTTATATACGATATAGCACTCTCCAAAGAGTGCCCAGGCCCAAAATCTTGAGATAAGAATTGCCAATGGCTGTGCGTATGGAGTCCCATTGGAATTTGAGAACAAAATTCAACAATGTTGGGAGTAGAGCCGACTTCTTATAAATTTTTAGAGGCCGATTTGCTTTTTTAAATTCATTTGAGTGATTTGAATGAGACCAAAGGGATTGAAAGTCAGCAGCGTGTATAGTGTCGATACCTTTAGTGATATGTGGACTATAGCTACAAGCCATTTACTCGTTTCCGATCATTTGAAAGAAGCTGTCCAAAATATTTTCGGAAATTTGGTATGTTCATATATTGAAAGCTGTTTAAATTCATTCATTGAAATAAGCTGCTTATATATTTCAATGTCTATGATATCGAATAATTTCAACTATAAACCTTATATTTAAAAGCTGTTTTAATTGAGCAAGCTAAGTATATTTATATTTTTAAGATCTATCAATAATGTTTTTTTTTTTTATATTTTTGGATAAATTTATATCATTTACGGATCAAAATTAGAATAGAACTAAAATAATTCACTTTCACTTTAAGTCTCATCATAAAATTAAATGCGACAATTTTTTTTGGCTTACCATTAACAGGTGAAAAGATATTCAAGTACAAACAATCTTCGGATTGATTTTCCAAAAATGGCAGCAATCTTTTCAAGTACTCTAAGCGACCTTTCGGCATCTTCTCTAAGGCGGCGGTTTCATTTTGGATATTGGGCAATCGTTGCGGGCACACTGGACTGTATTTGTCCGAGATTCGTATCCCATCCCAGGGCGCTGGCGCACGCGTTGGGCTAAAACTACAATACATATAAGTAGATAGGCATAAAGACGGAAGGTGATAAATCGATTAGAGTTATTAAGGGGCACGTACCGGTTTTGTTTGGTTGGAGGCGTGGCATAGGGCACACCGAGGAACACTTCTACCGAACGCAGGAAGCGAAAGTTGTCCAGGGGCAGAATCATACCATGTAAGCGGCCATAGCGAGTTTGCACTATGCGATGTCCTGGTCGGGCACCGTTGTAGACGTCGTGCGTAGAGGCCGAGGCGTAACCCACCCAGCCATTAAGTGCAGCCAAAATTAGCAGCAGTCGAGGCTGCAGTGCCATCTGTTGGCAATGCCACATAATCAGCGCGTTCAACTTCTGCTCAACAAACAACTCTTAAGTATCTTTGGAATTTGTTCTTAACGCTGTTACACGGAACCACAGCTTTTCGAAATCCACTATCTATTGTTGATTGCTGAGCTGGCTTGACCTTGATCGTCAGCTTCCAAGTGCAAAGTATTCATCTTTCTGTAGCTGTCCTCGGGCTGAAAGGTGTAGAATTTTATAATTTTTATATAACATTAGATATAAATTTGTCTGATTAGTGGACTGTTCGTTGATAATAATCAATATATTATTCGAAGATTTTTCCTGTTTCGTTTCTTAAGTTTATGTTCATGTCATAGGTATAAATTTTGGGCGCTTCTTTGAGAATGAGTGTGAAGAATTACTAAAACAAATTTCCGCGCCTGAGTAGCAGTACATATTCGCAGATTAGAAAGCGACTATAAGTCGCACACACTAGCTGTGTGCTGAGTGGCTGCTTATCGGTTTTTGGTGGAATAAACATATATTTCCCCACAGCTCTTTATATGTAATACACTGAATGGCTCTCAGTTGAACTTAAAAGCTCGCGCGAAAAAGTTTGTGAAAATGTGCGGATGCTTTGCTTGGATCCTGATGTTCATGGTGATCAAATCAATATATAGTTATGGACATTTTACATGTGAAGAAGACGGAATGAGCAAGAAGTTAAGTTTAGCCTGTAACGGCGATAAAGACTGTTCCCATGGCAGCGATGAGTCATACATGAAGTGCAAAGAGCTGGTTCAAGAATCCCCATACACATTCTTCTGCGCCTATGGAGGTCAAATTAGTCAGTATAACTATTGCAACAAAGTGCCCAAATGTGCCGATGAATCTGATGAATCTGCCAGTCTATGCGAGAGCGAAAGTCAATTTAATAAAACAAAGAAGGGCAACTGTAAAGAGTACGTCAAAAAATAAAACAACATAACATTTCTACCTCGATCTTAAAAGAATATCGTCAGGAATTCAAATGCCAATTTAGTTTCTCAGGGTGCGTAACTGTGATAGCTTTAGATGATTGTGATTCACACTGAGGGACATTGCCATTGTAGAGTAAGCAACAGCTTGGGTCGGTTTTTAGATAATCAGTGGGAATAATGTGTAGATTTTCCAAGTAATTAGCTAACGCAATAATAATCATAACTGGTTAATGCTATACAATTCATTAATACGCAATTTTGCAAATGTAAAAATATCCTTTTGCGGAACATATCCATCGAAATGAGTTAAATATTCTAGTCGCGAATGCCTGGCTTACGTACTTGGATTTTTGAATTATGGGTTTGTTGCGGAATGTCAGAAAACTTGTTGCAAATAATAACATTTAATTATTTATATATCGAGACTTGGCGAGTTATCAAAAAACAGATAAGCAACTTGATTTAATAATCTAAAAATAAGACATGGCTGGTTGCAAGCCATTGCTGATCAATGGTCATAATTACTTAATGATTTATAAGCAGAAGTGAATTTAATGTTTCAATAATACACATATTCACTATGCAGATGTGCATACATTATGAATTATAATACAAGAGCTTCTGAATAATATGTATCTAAAAGATCTAAAATTCGATCAATCAATGTCCATTATCGATTTTTATCGATTTATGAGTAGTAATTTTTCATGAGTAGTAGTTTTCCAATCTGTAGCTATCATTTTCTGATCTCATATTGCAAACAGATTCGGCTAAAAATGCATAATAAATTTATTTGTACAAGTTCTTTAAAGCATTTCTTCAGCCGCGTTATGAAAGACAGTTAAACTTTATTTGCAGAGGTGAAATGGAATGTCTGTCCGGGGAATGCCTTCCAGAACAAAAAATGTGCGATGGGAGGAACGATTGCATCGACGGGCGGGATGAGTCTGTGAATTTATGTATGAAACTTTATAAATCGGGTCATTTTCAATGCGCTAATGGCAACCTTATTGAAAAAAGAAAAATCTGCGACAATGTATTCGATTGCCCCGATGGCTCCGATGAGCTGTTAAAATTCTGTGTTGGTAAAAAGGATTGGATACGGAACCCACCTAAAACGTGTGTGGAACCAACAGAGAATGGACTACGATTTACATATGACACAAAGTATCATTTGGCAAACGGAACCCGATTCGTTTATGCCAATCAGGCGGTTGTCTTTGAGTGCTACGACCGCAATGCTAAAATGATTGGTAGTAAGTGGAATGTATGCCTATATACGGGTGAATGGAAAAACTCTCAGATACAATGTCGATCGAAGCCAGTGAACAACAATCCCAGCACGAATGGGACTAACGGATGTCCCATAAACACATACGTCAAGGATCTATTGCTGATCTATAAGTGCGTGGATGGCAATTGCTTAACACGGGTGGAGCCGCCTATAAATGATATGAGAGTACAGTTTGCATGCGCGAACGGGTACTTATTGACACCACTTGACTTTGGGGAAAAGATTTTCAGATGTTTACATAAGCAATGGAATTCGAATAATGTCTACTTCACGGACCCAGTCTGTAAAAGTAAGTACATTTCCTTAAATATAATAATCCCGCTTGACTGACTGGGTGTGAATAACGCACAAAAAATTGATTGAAGTTTCCATTCGCAAAGTGTCCAATCGCGAAAAAAGTTTGGGTGACATTCTTTATACCCTGAACCCATTAACAATCGGTGTAAGGGTATATTGTATTTGTGCAAAATCCAAATGTATGTAACAGGCACAAGTAAGCTTCTCCGATCCCATAAAGTATATATATTCTTGATCAGCATCAATAGCCGAGTCGATCTAGCCATGTCCGTCTGTCTGTCCGTCCGTCCGTCCGTCCGTCCGTATGTAAGAACGCAAGGATCTCAGAACCTTTAAGAGCTAGAGAAATTTTAGATGTAGATGCTCCTAGTTCCCGCGCAGATCGAGTTTGTTTCCGATAATCGATAACTTCCTCCGTTTTCAAGCAATCGATAAAAATCTATATCGATATCCTGTTTTTTGGGCAAATTTGGTAAATAATAAGAGCTAGAGTCACCAAACTTGACATATAGCTTCTAAAATAGAATATATATATATATATATATATATATACTTGATGCCCCTAGTCGGGAGCTCCCGACTAGAACCTCTTACTTGTTTTTTGTTGTTGTCTGGTGTGGCTGTTCAGAAAAGACGGCGTCGTGTAGTTCGGTTAGTTGCGAGTTCGATCGCTTAATTTATCTTTATTACTATATACTAGCGCGGCAGGGTATCCGGGAACTCCCGACTAGAACCTCTTACTTGTTTTGTTATCATATTGAAAGATACTAATCAAAGTTAATTTAAGACGGGAGCTCAGGGTAGTATGTGTTAGAGATGGGCAAAAGAAAATTCGATCCCGCCCTGCCCAAAATTTTGTTAGCAGTGAAAATGTTATTCATGTTTCAATATTCCCATGCAGAACTTTTGTGAAACTTCAAAAATAATTTGGTCACGGATGACTGGGTAATATATCCTATAGCTTATGTAAATATAATCATAAAATGCCATTTCTAATAGTAATTTATTTAATTTAAACAGAACCATGTAATCGGACTAACTTATTCTGCAGTGATTCAATGCATCCGAGGTGCGAATATAATGGTATTGAGAACTATTATTGTAATGGGACGCTATTGCCAGGCACCAAAGCCAATTATTTCTGCAATTATGGATATACAATTAACCCGAATATGAGTAAATTGCAATTAGAGTGTCTTGAGGATGGAAATTGGTTGAATAGCAGAGATATGGATAAGTTCTGTCAACTGAATTGCGGTAAAACTGGAGGAGAGAAAAATCCATTATCGATAGGGGCGTATCCCATAAAATCTAACAAAGCCCCTTGGACTATAGCACTTTATATAAAAATAGAAACCAGCTTCGAATATGTGTGCAGTGGGGTCAGGTTAAACCCCAATTTAGTGCTCACTGCTGCACATTGCGTTGTCAAGACTAAAACCAAGGAGTTGTTGCCTTTTGAGTTTTTCCGGGTGGGCAATTCTAAGAGTAATCTCCGGATAGTCAACGAACATTTTGGTTGGGCGGTTGAGGATGTGATTCTCCATAGGTGAGTAATTCCCAATGTGGCTTATATAATATTTGGATTAAGTCGTTAATTATTAGTTTGTTTTCCATAAAGGGCTTATCTTCCGGAATTTTTAAATGGGGATATCGCTCTGATAAAACTGAAATACAACACCAAAGACGTTAACGAAGGGCCGAGTACCATTTGTTTGCCTTGGGCTTACAACAACCATATGACGGAAATCGACAAAGAAAGTGGCATGGTGTTCTCGTGGGAAATACATAATTCAACGTTTTTAAACCTGACACTAGTTACGACTGAAATAGAAGAGAAGGAGTCAGATGGCTTTCGCATAAACATACTTAACAATCAAAAGATCTGCAGTGGTGACAGTGGCAGCGGCTTCGGCGGGGACTGCTATGATGAAAAAAATCAGAAGACTAACCAGACTTGCGTGTATGGCGTGGTGAGTTATACAAATGCGGGCATGGATAATGATAAATGCGCTAAAAACATTGTTGTCTTGGACATACGCCATGCCCAAAACATGGATTTCCTAAAAGAAACTATCAAAATGCTATCGAAAACTTGTGAAGATATTTTGTAATTGAATAAACTATTTTTCAACACATAACCCATTATTTTCGTTTGTATGTTTCATATATAATTTGTATAATGGAAGTGTTGAGAAGTTCTGGCCAAAGTGCCTAAATTATGTTAAAGCATGAGATTGTTGTTATTTCAATAACAAAAGTATTTTCTATAAGTAAGCGCTTGACTCATTCACTCTTCATTTCAGTCTAAAATAATGATATGAAGAAAGCACCCAGAAAGTTTCATACCCTTGCAGAGGGTGTTCTTGTGAGAATAGTGAAGCACTTAAATGTTGAATTTAATGACCGATTTATCCAATAGTGCTGTATAAAAACAAGTAATTATTCCAACATCAAATGAAGTTCGCGCAATGCTCTCTTTTGAAGTGATAAAGATAAATTTAAAAAAAAGTTCCCTTAACAGGGTTCGAACTCGCAACTGACCGCATTACTTGCTGACAACTCTACTCAACGCCACACCAGCAAAAAACAAAAAAAAAAAAAAAACAGTTTCCCCTGTAGGGCTCGTACTCGCGACAGACCACACCACTTGATATGCCTCTACTCAACAGCCAAACCGATAATTGTGTATAATTGAAAAAAAAAAAAAACGAATTAAAGTAGCAGCACACAAAACAATACAATCGCAATTGCAATGCTGTTGATAGAATTCGAAGCAGACGCGCAGGAATGTGTGTGTGTACATGTATTCAAGATATACAACTTAATAAAAGGGGTCAATATATTCTGCCTACTCAAGTAGACATTGATGTTCTGATCAGTATACAAATCAAACATTTCCGATTCGTATAAAGACAATTATATTTTCACCATATGTAAATATTTTTATAGTACGGAATGCGTAGAGTACTCAATTACCTTGAAACACTTCGAAAAGTGCGCCCCAAACCTTGTGTCGAAACCATTGTCACCGCCAACTCAATTGGCAAGAAAAACACTTCATCCGGACACAAGCGCATCACAGCTGGGAAAATATCCGGATCACAGGCCGCCGATGAGCGCTGGCAGAATTTGAAACGTGTTCTACTCACATGCGGGGGTCACCAGGAGCCAGAGGCAGCCATGCACTTGGGGGGCTTTGATGGAGAGGTCCTGGTAGATGTACTGGAGGTGCAGCGTTTTGTGAGCGATGTTTTCGCGGCCATGGACGTGCCCGATGATGCGGCAAGCGAAATGGCCGATGCTCTCATTGCTGCCGACTACATGGGGCAGCGCAGTATGGGAATTCATCGACTGCCAGCCATTGCAGCCGATCTGCTCAACTTAACGGTCGACCCCCGCATGCAGCCAAAGTTACTAAGTGAGCGCGATGCGCTGGCTCTTGTGGATGGCCAGAATGCACCCGGGCCGGTGGTGGCCAATTTCTGCATGGATTTGGCTATACGCAAGGCGCGGAATCAGGGTATTGGATATGTGGCAGCTCGTCGCTCAAACACTATTGGAATGGCATCATGGTACACCTGCCAGGCGCTCTCGCATCGCATGATCGGCATCTGCATGTCAAATGGTCCACCCATCCTTGTGCCCTGCGGTGGGTCTGAGCCGCTGCTGGGTGGGAATTCAATTGCCTGTGCGGCGGGCAGTAAGCAGGAGCAATTCCTTATGGACCTGGGAATGTCCGCTTATCCCATTGAGCAACTGCAGCTGGAGTACTCCAATGGGTATTTGCGCCAGCTGCCCGATGATCTGGCATTGGATAGCAGTGGTAAGCCCACAAACTGTGCCGCGGAGGCGCTGCGTGCTCAGCGCCTGCGTCCTTTCAACCCCGAGCACAAAGCCTTCGGTCTGGCTGCCATGGTGGATATACTTTGTGGGGTTATGACAGGGGCCTGCTATGCAACGCATTTACGCCATCGCAGCTTGTTTAGCTCTGACAACGAGTTGGCTGATCTAGGCCAGGTCTATATAGCTATTGATCCAATGCGCTTTTGTGTGTCTTTTGAGGAACGGCTTGCTGACTTCCATCAGCTGCTGCGCAATGTTATACCCTGCGACCCAATGCAACCTCCATTGATACCTGGTGACAAGGAGTTGCAGCATATGCAAATGGTTGACGATCAAGGTGGATTAATTCTGTCACCTAGTACGCTCAGCGTCATACAGGAGCTTGGCGAACGTTTTAACATAGATCCTCTTAATCATAAACAGAGTTTAAAGTAAATTTCTTATGAGTGCTGAAGGCTACATCAAGTGTTGCATGAACAGATAAAAAAAATGGCTGAATTTTATTTTATTTTATTTATATAAACTAATCATATAGTTGAAACTATATGATAAGTGGATATCGGCAATGGCTGCCAGGGTCTTCAGCTGGACAGTAAACACTTAAATTTAGGTATTATACTGTTGAACAGTGGGTTTGGTTGTTTAGCTTAGTTTACTTAAAAATAGTCATATAACTGGGATTTTTTAAAAAATTTTGTAATTTTACATATATTTTCTTCATTAGCGTTATTTATCGGATTTTCGTGTTTAAAAAACTCTTTTCTAGTGTTGTTTAGGGTGGGATAGGATTCAAGTATGTGTTTTATGTCAACTGTTCTGTTGTTGTTATGACATAGTGAGCATGTGGGTAGAATGTTGTGCTTTAAATAGTGTTCATGGTTAGCTCGGTGTGGCCCAATCGTAAACGAATTATTTTAATTTGGTCAAGTCGGTTTATGTTATTGTGAGATGTTTTGTTCATGTAATCATTAATGTGTAATGAATTGGGATTTAAGTGTCTGTACCATATGTTACACCGTGAAATTTGATTTTTTTTCTCTATATTAACTTTGTTTTTTAAGTGTCTGTATTTATCGTTAATGTTATTATTTTGTTTGTAGATTAACGGCATTTGGGTGGCTGCTTTTGCTATGCGATCTGCTAACTCATTTCTTTTAATTTTGGTATGACCAGGGATCCAAATAAGCTTTACTTTAGGAAAAAGGTTACTTAATAATGATCTGATTATGGATGGATAATGGTCGTGGTTGTTTATGTTTGAGATGGAGTCTAGGGCGGATATGGAGTCGGAACATATTATAAACCTTTCTCTCATATTCTTTATTAATTTGACGGCTTCTAATATTGCTACTATTTCAGATGTTAATACTGTTGAGTACTATGGTAGATTTCCATATTTTAGTGTGTGTGTTTCTGTTGTAATTGCAAAACTAGTAATGTTGTTTTGCTGGGAGCCGTCGGTGCAGATAAATGTGTGTGTCTTGTGTTGGTTTTTAATTCTTAAAAAGTATTGTCGGAAAATATGTGATGAAGTTTTTTGTTTTATATGTGTTCTTAGTGAGGTGTCTATTGCGTCCGTAGGTAAAAACCATGCGGGTTCAAGATATGGAATTTTGTTAAGTGTGCATGGAAAATTGTTTGCTATTGATGTATTGATTGATCGTTCGATTGATGAGGTTGTTTTTGCGTTTGTAGTTATATGATGGTGTTTGACGATATAAACTATTGGAGGGTCTGTGGAGCTTAGAAGATTTTTGACAAGTTTCGATAATAAAAAGTTTCGTTTGAGTTCTATTGATGGGATATTTGCTTCTAGAAGGATGTTGTGGATTGGTGTTGAGCGGAAGGCTCCGAGTGACATTCGAATTGCAGCGTTGAAAGTTGTTTTTAGCTTATTTAAAATGATTTGGGTGTGAAGTCATATATAAATAAAGCGTAATCTATTTTAGATATAATTGTAGCTTTTGTAACTGAGAGAAGAGTTATAGTGTTGCAGTTAAATCGTGGGCTAGCGAGACATTTTATTACATTAAGTGTTTTAGATAACCTATAAGATACTTGACATTTTAGATACTTGACATTTTAGATGTAGGTGCTCCTAGTGCCTGCGCAGATCGAGTTTGTTTCCGATAATCGATATTTTACTCCGTTTCAAAGCAATCGATAAAAATCGATATCAATATCCTGTTTTTTTGGGCAATTTTGGTAAATAATAAGATAATAAGTCTCCAAACTTGACATATAGCTTTTAAAATAAAATATATCTATTTATTTGATGTTGGAAGAAGAAATTTCAGGGTTTCCCCTAGTCAGGGAGCTCCCGACTAGAACCTCTCTTGTTTTTTTTAATAAATTAAAGTGGAAATTGTTTCTTTTGTCTATTTAATCCAAGGATATTGACGCAAAGCAAAAAGCGGCGTCTTGAATGACAATCGCCAAACTGTTTCGCTGTCTAATTTGTCAAATGAAAAAAGACGGGTTAATTTATGCAAAATGTTATGAATTGGTTTCAGCTGACTCGAATAACGGCAAGTCAAGACACCTGCTTTAACTAAATATAGCAAAATATTGGATATTAATATAATTGTGTGCGAGCTCTAGTGGTTACAAATAAAAATACTGACGGAAGCGAAATCGATAAAGAGGAAAAAAGGAGAAATCATCTAAATCATTGCCAGAATGATTAATTTGATTTCGACACAACCCTGGCTCAACAGCCCCGACCGACATGGCGTCTGAATAATAAGAGTAAACTTTTAATGACAGCCGTCAACGTGTCCTGAAGCCCTAGTAAATTATGGCACCTTCCCCTATGGCAGGTCCTAGTATCTACGTCATCGATAGTCTCAATTGCTTCCCAATTGCTGCCTAGCGTTAATGTTGCTGGGAGCCAACACCTGAGTTCTGATATCGCCTATTCCACAAGCTGCACACGTGACTGAGCCGCCTGCCAACAAGGGCGCGCGTATTGCGTGGTGTGTTGTTTAGATTTACGACACTGTAATCGTTTATTTGTGGCAATGACAAGTGAAAGACGCACCGTAGATGTAACAGATAAGTCTCGACGTCGCGACACTGGCGCCTGGGCACTCACTTTTAACTCATTTATCTTTTTTGAATTGATTTTTGTCCTTTGACGCTATGTAATATGGGAAGCCTCTTGATTGATATGCTAAAAATCTGATTATAGCGTGGAGTAGACGCATGTATATTTTCTGCGTGAGGAACACGAGTTTATTTTCGAAGTTGACAGATACATCTGTATATCATAAATTGGCAATTAGCATTTTGCTTAACAAAATAAAGAAAGACAAAATATATATATTCATACCCTATACTCAAGGAAGCTCTTACTCTTCCTTTGTACCATTTTAAAATTTCATTGACTATGTTGTTTAAGTATTTATATCATATTTGAAATATTTGAAGAAAAAAACAAGTAAGAGGCCTTAGTCGAGAATCCCCTCTTCTACCAACACCAAATGCAGCGCGCGCAATGAGTTCGTTTGCTTTAACAAAAAAATATTTCGATCAATCGGACTCGAACTCCTACTTTCAACGGCTCTACTCAACATTCACACCAGCCCAGAGAACAACACAATCATAATTGCAATGATGTTGATTGCATTCAATACAGACGCGTATGGTTTTGTGTGTGTACATGTATGCAAAAATTAGTGCGCCTTGCGCTAACTGTCACTGACATTAGTAGATCTTTTTGTGTTATAGAATATTGTTTCATTCTCAAAAAGTCAATTGAATTACACTTGTGGCTTAAAAAAGTGGGCAGTACAAATAATCAAATTAATTGAATATATATCAATTCACATATATTAATAGTCGATAGTATAGTTAACAATGCCAACAGGCTTCTAAGTTCAATATCTGAAGACCTTAAAACCATCTTTCATCATTCAGTCATCGGATTATAACTCTAGCTAATGCAAGTCTGGCCAAAGTTAATGCTCGCTTGTATGATATATTTTATTATATTTAGCTTTTCTAATGATACATTTATTTTTCAATTGTTGCAAATTAGAGATATAGCTTCAGTTCTATTCATATAAAACGCGTTAGCTAATGCAGGCCTTCGTCATAAATAAAACACAGCTTAAATTAACCAAACTTACAGTGGCTTGTATTTATCGACTCTTCCTCTTACATACATATCATGAGACAAGTTTACTAAAACCAGCTATATAGTACCTAAGTTATATTTCTTGGTGGGGACATAGATAATTGACTAAGCGCGTGTGGTTTAGAACCCCAATTTTATTCAATACTAATAATTCTCATTTCTTAACGATTTTAAGTTTTAAAATATTTATTTTTTCCAGTTGATAGTTTTTGTAGCACGTTAAGCAGATTATTTCACAGTTAGGATATCTCTTATGCAATTGTTAATGTTCCCGTAGGTATAAAAAGTGAATGATTTTATGTATGTAAGTAACTGTGAAATTATCGCGTAAGCTTGTTGGACCTGTTATCTAAGTCGCATTTAAAATGCACAGGAGTCTCTTAGAAAAACGGGTGTTGCACCTAGATGACGACGTAACAATAAGTTATGGACATGCTTATGCTTTTCAATTGAAAACTTAAGCTCATTTTGCTTTGTAATGTTGTTCTTTCTGCCCGATTTACCTTGTGAACATTTCTATCTGTTGGTCCTGATGGGCGTTACTGACGCCAGCGTTTTTATTTTATGACTACTGCCAGTGCTTGTTGCTGTTATTCCTTTTTCGTTGATGATAATCCTTAGCGCCCTCTTGTTGATTTTATCAATGTCCTTCCGTGGCCTTGTCGGTCTCCAAAAATCCTTTTTTGTACAAGCGCGTAGTCGTTATGCTTGTTTTATTTTTCTTTCTTTGTATTTATATTTCTTTTGGGTGTTTTAGGTTTATACACATATACACACATACATATATGAACACAGTCTCATATTTACTGAGAAACCTTTTTATAGATTTTTCTTCTGTTGAATTTGCACGATATAACAAGCAAGAATTTAATTTAAAATTCTTGACATTAAACTTGTTTGCGTTACATTTTGCTTATTTTTATTTTGTGTTCTGCCATGTCAGACAGATTTAAGGTCAAACTTGTTTGTTTTTGCACTATTTAAATTAATTGTATACCCAATATAAATAGTTCTGATAAAAAAATGATGACAAAGAAACAAAAAATGAATATGATGCGTTTAAGCAAATGTAAAATCAATTTTCGTTTCAATATATGAAATTGAAAATATAGATTAAAAAAGACACTGACAGTAATTGTTTGCTTAGATTGAATTTAAAGGAATTTAAATTAAAAAATGTTTTAATTATAAAAATTAAAAAAATAAATTAATTTATTAAAAAATTATTTAGTGGGATAAGATTAAACTTTAGGAAATTGGTCAAAATATCGTTATGTTGTTGAGGTACGCCAATATATCCATTTTATCTATGGCTTAATTAATTAGCAATAGCTTTTATAGTTCAATTAAATCAAAGTAGTTTTC
Organism: Drosophila novamexicana; assembly: GCF_003285875.2. NCBI lineage: Eukaryota > Metazoa > Arthropoda > Insecta > Diptera > Drosophilidae > Drosophila > Drosophila novamexicana. The sequence continues at coordinate 2,220,020 of NW_020825054.1, read as the reverse complement.
GTTGTTAGCAATATGTTCAATTAGCCCTTTAATATTCCGTAGAAATTCCAAATTTCTCGTCTGTGCTCGCCGTTTGGTCAACACGTGTGTTGACTTTACTTCATTTGTTCGCGTGTTTTTTAGGTGCCTTTGGCATGTTGACTTATTCTAAGCGCAATGATTAAAATTGCATGCAAGGCACAGTAAATAATACAAACACATACAAGCACACACGAAGAGGCATGCAATTGCCTTAATTGAACGCAAACGTCAATGACCGTTAAGTCGGCTGTGCGAGTGTGTTGAGTGCTTGTAAACGGATGTACAAAGCGGATGCATACTTTTGGGCGCCAGTGCCACGCACAATAAGATGATAACGCGAACCGGTTGGCAAAATCGACAATTACACGCATGCTGGCAGCGCGGCTTTCTAACGTTAAAAGTAACGATGATACCAGATAAGGCAACGACCCATTCACGCCTAGAAACTTGCAACACTTTTTGTTGATTTCCATGAACGCATTTTCAATTGCCCGCTTTAGCTTGAACTGCTGGCCCCCTTTCTCATTTGTTGGCATTGGCCGCCTGGTAACTGCAAGCCATTCACAGAGACGGAACACACACACAAGCACACGCACATACACAGAGAGAGAAACTGGCCAAGTGCGCGGAGGACCTGGAGCGTCTCATTTATGTCCACGACGCACGAATGAATTCCAACGACTGAAGTCGAAACTTTGGGCCATCGACTTCGGTGCTGGCTGTCAGGCAGCAGCGGCTGCTATGTGGATTAAGCTTCAGATAGAGAGGGCGAGAGAGTGAGAGAGACCAATAGAGGAGCAGAGAGCGTCCACGCATAACTGGAAATGGAACGCATTCAGCATGGGAGCTTTCGCTCTTAAACTTTTCTCTTATATGTCTGTACAGTTGTTCAACCAATGGCTTCTTTCGTTCGTCTCTTTCCCTGTCAAACTGCTTTTTGTAATTTTTTTTCTCTTATCACATACACAAAGATATTGTGGGTAAGCTGCCAATGGGGCAGGTAATAGTTAAGGGAATGAAATTTCAAATTTGCCGCTATATATAAAACTGTTTGTACGTTATCTGGTGAAAGTGCACAATAAAATGGGTTTTCCGGAAATTCCACCCGCAAGTGTGGACAAATAGCTAAAAACCTTTGACTGTAAGTTTAAAAGCAATTGTAAAAGTCTTTGTGAAAATGCTTCTGATATGTGTTTCCTCTTTTCTGTTATGGCGTCTTCAATTCTCTGTTCCATCTAGACCTACCAGGAATGACCTCCCCTTATTCCTACCTACGTGCGTTAGAGATAAGGTTTTACACAATTCTTCTCGCATACTATAGTTTGTGTCACGATTTCTTCTCCGGACTTTCCCTACCCATAATAAAAAAGTTCCTTTCATGATACCTACGGGAGCTGACTGACCATTCTCAGCTATGAGTAGGGGCATAGCTTGCCGGTCAGGCAATACATTTTCCCCCACCGGGTCGGATATTTCCCATTACTATCTCTTTATCCTATCTAATTCAGTCTCTATAAATTTGGAATAGATTATACTTTATAAAAAACTTCTTTCTTTCCTTTTCCCTATTTGTTTTATTTTCCTAAATAATATAGTAGTTTTTTTTTTTATCCTTATAGAGGGTATTATAATTTTGTCGTAAAATGTGTAACGCATAGAAGGAGACATCTCCGACCCCATAAAGTATATATATTGTTGATCAGCATCAACAGCCGAGTCGATATAGCCATGTCCGTCTGTCCGTCGGTCTGTTTCTATGCGAACTAGTCCCTCAGTTTTAAAGCTATCTTTATGAAACTTTGCAGAAGTCCCTCTATTTTTATTTCTTAGATACGGGCAAAGCACTATGAGCATTATGAAAATGTTGGGTGAGCAAGGGTATCAGATCTTCGGCGTGCCGAAGATAGCCCTTCTTTCTCGTTAATTTTAACTTAAGAACACTATTTTCTCTACTAACACCCTTCTTGTGAACCGTAGTCTCTAGAAGCGTTGCTGAAAAAAAGTTTCTGTAAAAAGAGGCAGAGCTGCCCGGACGGGCCAATAAAAAGACTCCCTTGGTCGGCTAAAACGGTATAATGTACTTGAGCAAATATGCGTAACAGGCCCCATAAAGTATATATCTGGCCGTCCGGCCATATGTATGAACAAAAGGAGCTCTGAACCTGTGAGAGCTAGAGACTTGCAATTTGAAACTTAGGTCCACTTTTGTGTTGGTAGAAGAGGGTTCAGGGTATACCCTAGTAGGGAACTCCCGGCTACATGTTACGTGTTATTTATGCCTTCATGCACCGCACTTTAAAGGTCACTAAAAAATAAATAAAGAAAACTGATTATGATAAATATTTTTGCAGATCTTGAGCGTGACCCACTTCAATTGCTGCTTTATGAGACTAAAATCAGTGTATAGAAAATCAGAGCAGGAGCTTAACAGCCAAATGTGTCGACATAGAAAATTAAACGCGCAATTAAAGCTTACATCCACAAATTGTTGCTGGCCTAAACGAATTTCCGACCGAGAGCTGCTGGGTCAAAAAATGAAACTTTTCCATACAAATTGGAAAATGTTTGCTGTCACTTTTCGGGGCGACAGGCAATGCGTACTTTATAGTTAATGCAGGGCCCAGTCTCAAATCACGTGACGCAGTTTAATTGCGCCATTGCAGCTTCATAAAATAATCATCTTGAGGAATTTACCGGAGCTCTATAGGCCGTGGGAGGCGCCACACTGAAGCAGGCACAGCCATGGCAGAAATTGTTGCCATCCGGATGAATCAGGCTGGACACATGGGGGTTCGTATATCGAAACTTGTTGCTTAATGAATAAAATGAAATGGGATTTTAATTTTATATGACAAGTGAAACAGCTGCAATTGACAAGCAAGGCAAAAGGAATAAGAACCAGAACATTAATGTGACTGGAGTGCGATTCGCAGTGTAACCTTGCAACGCCTGTTTGTTTTACTGTACCTTGCGTGTAATTATCTTTTTAATATCCTCGCAGAGAATTATAATTTTGTCGTGAATATATTTACCACTGTTGCGGGTGGGATTTTCCAAATCGCTGAAACACGAATTTATTAAGGTCATACGTAGAGCTCTGAAAATAATTATGAAGCAAATCGGACATAACGTAAAACTTCCACAAAAAAATCTTAACCTAGGATTCTTTGATTCTGTGGAAAATGTGACACACGTCTCAAATGATTTTTATATATTGAAAATGAATTCCAGCGCTAAACGTCATCCACCAAATCTTTGGCAACCATTTTCAACAAGGAGGGATTCATTTTTGGAAGTGTGAAACACCCTTCAAATGAATTTAAACAAAGTTCTTCGAAATTGAGTTTAAGGCCGATCGGATGGTAAACAAAAAACTTGCGTACAAACGTTTTTCGCGATTTTTCCATACTTGCAGGTGGAATTTCCCGAAACCCTGTCTTAACGTGCATTTTTCAGCTTCCTAGCTCTTACGGTTTGGGCTGTGAGTTCAACACCAATCAGTCAGCCAGTTAGCAGTTTTATATGTAGAGATATATACTAATGTATTTACCTCTGGTGGCATCGACATACCGACATTCGTGATATTCACAGCGACACCTAATAAGAAATATTGCGTTTGCAAATGAAAGCAAATAAAACGCGACAAAAAATGACTTAGCAAGGGAACCTAAGTCGTGGCAGAATATGCAAATAACTGTGACCGAACGGGGCAGAGAACTCTGGGCCCAATGACGACTGGCGATTTCGCTGGATCTTCCGGTTATATATTACGGTAATAGATGCCGGAAATTGCAACAGAAATACTATGAGCACAAACACACTCACACTGAGTGAGCATATGACGTAGCGGCATGTGGATGATATTTGTTTGCAAATTTTAGTCGAATGATTTGTATATGTTTGTTCTTGGAATTTGATCTATGCGTGCTTTCGCTGCCAGAGGTATTTTCCACTCAATTCCTGGCGTTACGTATGCATTGCAAACATTTACCCCCCCTCCACGGGGACGTCCGCGTCTCATAGGGCAGTCACATTTGCATATTTTCTGAACTACTAGTTGAGAAGCATCTGAAATATTCGCAGCGTTCACACAGCAAAAAATAAGTAAATAACGTTGAGCTTGAAAGACTAAAGATAATCTTAAAGCAGGTGCTTTTCTATGTAATAATTCTGTTTCCTGTGCGCTATCCTATCACACTATTTTAAGGGGATGTATATAGCATTAGTCAGAGTTTGAGAAACAGAGATATTGAACTAGGTAATTACCTATTTATTTGTTATGAACCGTCACTTAATTTTATTAACTGTATCATATACCAATATTAAGGAACCAGGGTTAGTGATATATAAGTTTAATTTACATTTAAATTGTTTGCCAAAGGCAAACAACTAAATATCCAAACGTCAAGCCATAATTAAATTTAGGTTTCTGTGGAGCTCTGCTTGTCGGAACAACAGCTATTAACAGACCATCATCCAAAATATTCCTGTCCCCAAACAATATAAAATAAAACCCTAACTGCGCAGCGTTATGCTCAAATGAAATTGATATCATTAAAAATATAGAAGAGCAGACTCATCGGCGGTTGACGCCAAATAAGCAAGACAATGTGGATACCGAGCTGAGCTGTGCTAATAAATGTCCTGGCACTAGAAAACGAAATAGAAGAAAATAGGCGCATGACAACAAAAGTAATTGTGAACGGGGCGTGCGCATAACGTAGATGAACAATCGAGTACACTTTGGAGATGTCGTTGTTAAGCCAGCATAAAAATTTTATTAAATGATTAAGCCAATGTGTCAGTCGAAAGAGAGCCGCCTAAAAGCAGGCAGTGGAATTTATCAAAATTTGCTGCTGTGCACAAACACACACATCTTGGACTGGGACTTTTGAAATTCTGTCATCCTTGCCGTTGTGTCTGATTTGTAACTGCTAACTGCTCGGCGCCAGCTCATACCATATAACATATAACATCATTAATTATAACACTAGCATAGAACGCCTTCGTTGTCATTTTCGACTCGGCTGGCGTTGGCGACATTCATGAATTATTCAGTTTGTAGGCTGTGATCCTTGCTATTTCTTTTGTCTTTGTGGCGGCGACAGTCGTCTGCATCTCCAGGCTCATATACTTGTTACTATTACCCTTAATTTTCATGTAAAAAATGTACTTTTATTTATTTTAATAAGCTTTTTGTTTAAAAAACTGTAATTTTTTCTAAACTCATAATCTTGATGTAACTAACCTGGTTTGGCTGGTGGTCAGTTGGAAGTGTGTTCTTTAAATTCATTAAAATTTAAAAGATTCCTCTGCATTAAGCATCGGCATGTGATTTCGCACTCTCCCTAACCTTTGGTTACAATCTTAAAAATTAAAATTAATAATTATCGTAAGTTGATTGGATTCAATTAACATTAGGGCATAAAAGCTAATGAAGATTATAAAAAAAAAAACAAGGGGAGTTTTCTGATGTGCAAGTTAAGTTGTTAAGTTAATTAATATCATTCGAAGAATAGTATTCCTATAAAAATGCATTCTCAATCACCATATCAATAAATCACTTTTCAATCCAAAAGTATCGAAGACATTAAATAGCTTCGATTTAAGCAAACAGACCAAATCCAATTCACAAATCTCCCGAGTAGATATTAATCTATCAAGTTGTCGTCGGTCAACTGTTGACTAAAGTCTTGCAATACGAAAACATAACTCAGCTCGAAACTTCCGTCTGCATATAGGCCTGAGCCTTTATGTAAATGCGTATCCTCACATATCTGAAGCGTTAGCTCGGTCGCAGTCGCCGCGACAATTCACGGGGTACCCAACTTATACTTATTTCCGCTTCCGGATGCTTGCTGACTATAATTTGCGTGAGCCCCGCGGATGCTCACGCCCACATGCGCTGTTAGGGGCAGCCAACAAAAGCTTATGCATAAATTATGAGCAGAGCCGCCAGATAAGTGCGATAAATTATCAAACACCAAAAGAGCCGAATGCAATCTGTTGCAGTTGTCCAAACTCCGTTCTCTCCCTTACGTTGCTTGCTTTCCTTATTTTCTTTCTACACACACAAACTCACCCACACATAAGTACGTGTAGTCCAGAGGTTTTGTTTTGGGTGTCAAAAAAATACTTACACACAAACAATGTCAAAAGCACATACCCAAAACACACACACACATACACATGTTCTTTGTTTTGTCTTAAGCAGCCCTGCGGCAGTAGCTGGTGTTGTTGTTATAGTTGACGCCAGCGCCTAACAAGAGCCGGAAGTTTCAACGCACTGCGAATTGTGGAACTATTGTTAAGCTCCATTGTCTTAACTGCTTTAGAAATTTGTTTTTCGAATCATTTTCATTCATTCAGTTTTATCGTTTCGTATTCAAGTCGAATTCTGTGTCGCTGCGCTATTGCCTTTTGCCTGCGCTACTCGTTAGCTTGCGTTGCTTAATTTTCTGGGCGTGTTTTATGCCTGTAAATTTATGGCAAGCAAAGTTTTTGAAATTGCGTGTGAAAACACTTACACACTTGCATACTCTTACACAGACAGGCTAGCTGGGTCTTCCCAGTCAAGCTCATAAACATTCTGATTCATATGCAGACATGGCTCCCAGGCAAAGAAAAAGTCTTTCACTTTAAGCTGCTTGAGGGCGGGAGACAAGCTTGTGAAGAATTTTATTGTATGCATCAAGAATATACTCCAAAAGTTTAGTGCTACAGCCAGCAAATTCGGCAGCTAATTTTTGGTGAACCTGGCTAAAGTGAACCTGGCTAAGGCTAAATGACAAAAAAGTTAGGCGGTTTTCTTAACAGACAGTTAACAAATTAACAGTAATAGTTCAGTTAACTATTTTTTTTTGCCTGATAGACAATTGGCAAACGTTTGTCTCAAATTTTCTCTCTCTGGTAGTTGGATCCTTTCAGAAGAAGCTTAAACTGAACTAGAACTCTTTATTTTGATTGCCATTACGGAAAGCTTAAATGAAAGTGACTGCAGACTGGTATTGAGACTGACAATGCATGGATATTGTGGGTAAAAATTTAATGCACCTATTGGGCATCTCCCGCGTCAATATCCCGATGTTATTTGCTCACATAATTTTACCATGCTACACTTTAGGCAATTTAAATATTTATACAAATATAGGTTGTACATTTATTTACTCATATATACCAGAAGCTAAGAAAAACGTTGAATTCAGTTGATTTCGATTGCTCACGGCAAATTTCGTTTTCTATTTTCTAAGTGGAACTGCACTAAATGTGACAAGATGTCCACTTGCAACTCCAACTGAGTCGTTGTGTGCCTGGCCTGTTGGTCCTAACAGCTATGCTCTCTTATTAAAAGGGAAGCCACCTCGATGTTCTCGACTATCCACAGCCAACTTGAGATTTTTCTGGTTTTTAATGCCAGTTGACTTGGTCTGTCTCTGTGTCCTGTGTCTTCTGCTTTGTCCTGTGACAGCCCCTGCTATACTTTTTGCAGCATATGAAATTTCCTACTGCCTTTCTGTCACCCTCTCTCTCGTCCAGCATTAGTTTGTTATCTTAACTTGGTCCAAGTTGGTATATTAATTCATCGTTGAAAATCAATTGTTTGTCTTCCAGGCAATACACAATTCGTTTACAAATGGAATATATCATTTAATTTAATAATTAATATAAATTAAAAAGGATACTCTTTCTGCCAGAAAAAAAATCGACATACGTTTGTGTAATGACCATGATGGCAAAAATGATATAAAAATAATAATTTTATGTTGATAAACAAGGGCAAGTTTAAGCTAGACAAAATATTTAGCTATTAAATAAATAGCTGGCTATTATAAACTTATATCATTAACAAAATTCTTAATCGTCCTAAATTAAAAGCAAATATAATTTTTATTTTTGCATTCAAGTTGTTGATGTCAGGCTGTGTTTCTATTTTATTACCTAAGTGAACAGTATAACAATTATACACTGAACACACTAAATATGGGTAAAGAGGGTATAATCTTTATCTTTATTACTGCTAAAGCAAGACAGCGCGAGCTGCATTTGGTGTTGGAATAAGAGGGTTCAAGGTATCCCCTAGCCGCGAGATTGCGATTATAACCTCTTACTTGTGATTTCTGCTCAAGTAAACGAGCTCGTAACGCGAGTTGTTTTAGCATGAAATGTGTAAAAAGGTGCTTGGTCAAAATCGTAGCCACTCTTCAAAGAATTTGCAAGATTTTATATATCTTTTACTGCTGGCGAAATGGAATATTTGCCTATATTGTGTGAGATTTTATTTGAAGGAATTGGCAATGAGATATTTAAGAGAATGTATTATCTTGCTATACGCATTTGGTGTGCATTGAGTACATTTATCCGAGAAATAAATATATTTTATCTACAGACGGCCAGACTGGTTGCCTACTACAAGCAAAAACTTATATTGACACACTATAAATAACATGACAGAACTTCTGATCCCTAGCAAAAACAAAACTAAATTTTTAAAAGAAGAAAGTGTTTGTTGTGTCGTCCATAAGGACGAATGGACCCCATTCTAATATGCATATCTATATATTAAACTAGTTGCCGTTACTGTTATCCGCTTATTCAATGTTATAGCACAGGGACCTCAATGCGGACACGGACCTTTGAGCTGCAACAATACAATAACAATATCAAACGCGGCACAAAATAGCAAAACTAACATGTATCTATGGCAATCCGTAAATAATGCCGTTGGTATTTGAAAGTACCCCATGTGATGTGTGCGCGTGTGTGTTTGTGTGAGTGCCATTTATCCCGATGCAGCATGCAGTGAGGACGTTGGTTGCATTGTGGGGCACTTTATTGGATTTACCTATGTTTAAGTTGTGGCTTAAATTAAACACAGCAGCTGCTGACATGGCACGATGGTTCGACAAAAGCATGGATGAGGGGGCTGGACAATAGCTGTTCCAGTTTTTCTGTAGCTTCAGGTATCAGCTTAGCTCACAGCATATGCCATAGATAATTTATGTTTTAAACGCGTGCTCCCAAGCGAAAGGTGTGTTTGTTTGAGCAAGGACAAGTGCAGCTGAAATCGTAATATGACAACAATAAAGATTCCCAAGATTGACTGATTAGACTCTAATTGTTCAATAAAATATCATTCCACTTATCAGACAATTCAGCATTTAATGTACTTAATATCTTAAATTTAGTAAATATAACTAATAACTACACTATATTGAATTTTTCTTAAATTCATAAATTTTATATCAATGGAATATAATAATAATAATTTTGAATAATTACAGAGCGAAATGTGAAGAGAAGATTTTATTATGAGCTCTATTTAACAATATATTTGTTGTTGAACTTTATAATGTGTATATAACATTTTTCAACATTGTGTGTTTTATTATGTGAATATTCTATTATTATCATATATATTTTATTGGCCTCATCTTAAGCGGCCCTGTTGACTATAAAGCTCCAGCCTGCTCCCATGCTGCAGCAGCCGGCTTACATGACTGTTCAGCTGCATACCAATGAGGCAAAAACACACATGTATTGGCTACAGCTGGCAAATGATGTGCCTTTGTTTGGGCTGGGCGTGACCTACGGAAGGCGAGACAAGAACATATCAAAAATGTTTCAGCCAATTTTATTTTCATGCTCGTTTATAGATTTCTATAAAATGTTGGATAGATATTGCTGATTGCACGGTTAAGAATTTAGCCTGTAGCTTTGTATATATTGTGAATTCATCTGTTGCTATATGAATGTATGGTTGTATCCGCTTGTGAATAATATTCATTATATATTCTCTGACATGCACACAAGCAAACAGAACAATACGAGAGAGAACAGAAAAACACACAAAAACCTAACCAAGCACAATAAGCTTAAACATTTATGCCTTCTGCCACACATGAATACGCACTATGATTTATGCATTTTTCCTATGTGCCACATTGTTGTAATGTACGAAAGTTCCACATACACACATAGACACAGCATAAAGCATTTTCTGATGATTCATGAACAGATACAGATGTACTTCTACATTTGTCGACAGTTGCTCCAAAACATGCCACACATAGTCACTTGCAACTGCAGCAAGTCTTTCGACACTCAGCACGACACGTGATTCAAGCTTTTCTTCCTAATTTTAGGCAATTATGTGTTTCAAATGGTAAATTTAATGGGTATACATGGACTCGAATTCGTAACAGACCACGCTACTTGCCGCCGCCTCTACCCCACAATTAAACAAACAATGACTCTTTGCAAAAAATTATAGATACTTGATATATATATACTATTCTAGAAGCAACATATCATTTGCTAAAAAAACAGGATTTCGATATCGATTTTTATAGATTTGTGGCGATCTGGCAGCACAGAAATTGATACATTTTAAGTTTTTGTCTTTGATAAGTTTGATTACACCATTTTGTTATTTAGCTCGAGCTCTCTAGCCATCAACATCTACGCATCTTAATATTCACTTTTTGATGTCTAATAAATAAAGCTACTATTGCTAAAATCGAAATATTATTACTTGTGTTAATGGATGTTGAATTTAAATTGTAAGTTCCATTCATATAACCAAAGATTGTTTGGAAACGGAGTAAGTTATCGATTATCGCAAACAAACTCGATCTGCGCATGGACTAGGAGGAGAGATCCTTGCGTTTATAATTACGGACGGACAGACGGAGATGGCTAGACCAAGAATATTTACATTAAGGGATCGGAAATTCTTTCTTCTGCCTGTTACATACTTAGTTATTGTTGTGGCTGTTTAGTAGAGACATAGAACGTGTTGCGGTCTGTCGCGAAACCTTTTTTGTTTTTTTTTTTGTGGTTTGTCTGTTGAGTAGAATCGTCAGCAAGTAATACGGTTAGTTCGAACCCTGCCAAGGGAACTTTGTTTTTATATTTATCTTTATTACTTCAAGCGAGCGCGTTGCGCGAACTGCAACCTGCAAGCGCTAACAAAATTACTGGCCAACAAATACAATTAAAATTATTTGGATTGGTAGAAATGCATGAATACAAGAGATGCTGCTTCCACCAACCAGTGGGTGGGGCAATATTTGGCTTGAAAAATTGTATGTATCAATTTTAGAACGTATTCTGCATTTAAAAAAACTTTATTGTCTTAAAAAAATGTTTACATCTCACTGAAATCTAGTTAATTTAAATAACAACATTTTTTGAGTATATTCGTCCACTTAGCCATGGTCGTGCTCGTAGCTTGCTTTGACTTGGCTTGGGACTGAATAAACTTAAAAACAAATGTCAGGATAGGGCAAAGGAGCTGCATTCAATTTATTAAGCTCAAACGAAAGCAACGCAAAAGGCAACAGCAACGAAACCAAGAGGATTTAATACAGCAGCAGCAGCAGCAGCAGCATCTGACATTTGCCCTGAGAGTAGCTGGCCTTCATTTACTGTTAAGGCTGCTAGCTGGCAAGCAACTGCAGCTTGGCTCGTTGTGCCACCTGAAGTTGCGCGGCTGGGTGAGAGGAAATGAAACGAAACGTAAAACCGTTTCCATCTACATAATGGGATCAATTCAATTATAAAACCGGTTTTCCCAGCCCTTGTTGAAGCAAAACGTTAAGGAGCCTAGAGCCTAGAGCCTCGAGCCCAGAACCACCAACCAATTCAAAACTCAAATCGACCCCACTCAGCCACTATTTTTGGCTTAACTGTTCGTGCTGTTATTCCAGTTGCTGCCACATACGGTTTACGTTTGCTGCACGATTCACTGCGCGCCTGCTGCTGTTTGATGAATAACTTGAAATGGATTTGATTCATTTAACTGTTGCCGTTTGGCATTGCCAGTTTTCTAACTGCTGTTACACACTATTTGAGTAAAGCGAATTACAGCGCAATAAAAAGCAACAGCAAAAACAATATGACCGAGGTCGGCGTCTGAAACTGGCAGATACTATCTTAACATTGCTGTGTGTCTTTATGAAATTCTATTATTGCATAAACACCAATTGCGATCGTATTGTTTTCTGTGTTGCTATTTTAATCAGTTTTTTCTCATCAATACCTAATTGTTGAGTAGAGGCGTCTGCAAGTAGTGTGGTATCGGGGAAACCTTTTTTTTTGTTTTATTTATTAGGGTGTTACTCTTACTTCTCACTCTAACTTGTTTTCTATGAATTACGTACAATCTTTTTTTATAGTTTCAACAATCTTTTGAGACTTGATTACATTTTCGAGAGATTTTCTCTTAAAATTTATTTTATTTTAAACTTATTTGTGTAATACAGTTATTCGATCTATGTATTTAGAGAATACTTTAAATTTAAATCAGCTATCAGCTAGAGTAGTCTGCGATACACATTTATGTTTAACAAGGACTCAATTTTCAGTCGACTATTCCTTGTAGAGCATTATTTTTAATTAGATTCAATGGTATATGCTTAAGGCATTGTATATGTTAAAATAAGATATCTTGAGAATCAACAAAATAATTTTACTTCCGACTAATGGTTTCTTTTCTACTTTTTGCATGATTGACAGTGCCGGCAGGCGTCTCGTATGATTAATTAGGTTAGCTGCCCGCTGCTTTGCGCGACACCATGTGCAGCAGTCACTCTCAGGAGCTTGTCAGCTATTCTACTCTTGACATTTTCAAATGGGCGTCAGAGTCGATCCGCTGCACTTTGGCCTAATTGCATGCATCTTGGCTGCCAACTATCAAAACTGTCTTCAGCAGAAACAACTTAAAACTTTCAACCAATATGCTATGGTGTGTGTATATGTTGGAGGGTCTGTGCGTGTGCGTTAAATCTCCAAACTTTGGCTGATACTCTTGCCAGAATGGCAGCCATAAAAGTTTCCTTTCTTGTGGTTATTCAGCCGACAGCAACAACAAAGGGCAGAAACATGCGCAAAAACATTGCCTGTTTAGAAACAGTTTTCAAGCCAAGCAGCTATTTTAATTGATATTCCAGCGCCATTGCTGTTGCTGCCTAAACTCTACACACACACAAAAACGCACACATGCAGCCTTGCAATCAAATAAGAACTTTGTCACCACGCGCACTCCGATTAGGGTATGTTGGCTGGGTATATGCGTGCGTGTTTTTGATTGCTGACTTGATAATTAAAAAATTTTTATTCCTTTCTTTTTCCCTCTTGTCCTTTTCTTATTTGCTGTACAAATATAAAGTTCAAAAATAATTTTGAAAGTTTTAACATCTCTTCCTCGTTTCCGAGCCCACCACGCCCACCTTTTCCAGTCGATGGCCGTCAACTAGCTGGAGTGAAGGACAGGCGCACCCCACGCGCAGCTCATTACGAGAATATTTGTCGGCCTAAAGATTTAATGCTTAATTAATTTATTTTTTGTGCGTTTCTTGGCTTTGGTATTGTTTCGCAATGTGCGTTCCTTATGGAGTTTTTTCAAAACTTTTCGTTTCGCGCAAATTAATTAATTAATTGAAATTGGGTTTTGCGTTCCATTTAATTAGAAAGCATTTCGGGTTGCTTGTATATTTCGTGTATTTTGTTTTCATTGTTCTAATTTTAGAAATTGTATGCTCCACTCTGCTGATATGCAGTTCGCACACACCAAAAACGCCGAAGATCAATACCATTGCAGACCCAACCTTTTCATTATGCTCATAGTGCGTTTGCACGTATCTACGAAGCACAGGGAAAATACTTAATGCCGAGTTTGGTCAAGATATCTTGAAAAACAAAAAGTTTTCTATGCAACTTAATTTTTGACCAATCGTTCCTATGGCAGCTATATGATATAGTGTATATAGGATTTTGCATATATATGAGGAGCATAGTTAAACTAATAAATGACGGGTTTGGTCAATATATCGTGAAAAACAAAAAAGCAACAAAAAGAGGGACTTCTGCAAAGTTTCATTAAGATAGCTTTCAGAGACTCTAGTTCACATAGAAACAGACAGAAGGACGGATGTGACTCGGCTGTTGATAGTGATCAAGAATATATACTTTATGCGGTCAGCGATGTCTCCTTCCTAATTAGTCGACGGTGCGCTTTTATATATTTGCCGCTTAATTAGAAATCCACGTGGGTAAAACTAATCCCCCTGCCTTCTCTGAGCGGTTTGCTACGTGACACTGAATTTAGCAGGCTAAATACTTTTAATTTAGCAGACTAAATACTAACCCCTTCCGCTTGAGAAAGGCGCTCAACATTCTTGACATCCTCTCATAAACAACATCACACACTTTCAAATTTGCTTATTATGCGCATATATGTCTGGGAATTTTGCCCATTATGCTCACACGCATCTCATTGAAGATGCACTCTCAATGCATATTTAATGCCCTTTATACACCCTGTTATGTCTAACTTAAGGTGTCACGAGAAGAGCATCGATTGCATACTCTGGCATACCGTAAGCAATCTAAACATGAAAGAGCTTCTTGTCGAGAGTTTCCGACTAGGAATTCTAACACCTAATGCAGCTCGCGCTCTTTTGCTTTAGTAGTAATAAAGATTAATTAAAACAAGTAAGACGTTCTAGTCGGGAGCTCCCGACTAGGGGATACCCTGAACCCTCTTCTTCCAACATCAAATGCATATATATATTCTATTTTAGAAGCTATTTGTCAAGTTTGGTGACTCTAGCTCTTATTATTTACCATAATTGCCCAAAAAACAGGATATCGAGATCGATTTTTATCGATTACTTGGAAATGGAGTAAAATATCGATTATCGGAAACAAACTCGATCTGCGCAGGCACCAGGAGCACCTACATCTAAAATTTCAAGTCTCTAGCTCTTATAGGTTCTGAGATACTTGTGTTCATACATACGGGCGGACGGACGGACGGACGGACAGACGGACATGGCTAGATCGACTCGGCTATTGATACCCGCTAGTGTTCAAAGCGAGTTTTACTCGGCCTTGTCCGTGACAAGTTTTGTGCTTAAAAACTATCATTTATCATCCACGAAGGGTTCTTTTGATTTTACCGGCGATTTACCGCCAATTTACCACAGTCTTGAATGAAATTTCTTAAATCGCTGGAACAAAAAAAAATTCAGCCCGCATTTCCACCGAGGAAGCTTTGATTTTTCGAAAATTGTGAAACACGCCTCAAATGATTTTTTATTGGAAAAGAATTTGGGCACGGAACTCACCTACGAAATCTTTGACCCCCATTCCAGCCCATTCAACTTTTAAGCAAATCGGACAAAACTTAAAACTTCACTAAAAATTCTTACAATCGCAGTTTCCGACGCTGAAGCTTTGATTTTGCCGCTCGGATGGTAAACAAAAAAGTATCATACGCAGGTTTTCCGCGATTTTTCCACACATGCGGGTGGAATTTCCCGAAACCCCGTCTTACCGTTCACCTTCATCACATGAGTTAAATACAGTGCAAATTTCAACTTCCTATCTCCGTCCTATCCGTCAGTCAATAAGTCTGTCAGCCAAAGCAAACAATTGTATATATTGAAAAACAAAAAATACCCAAAT
The DNA here is from genome assembly GCF_003285875.2 of Drosophila novamexicana. Lineage (NCBI taxonomy): Eukaryota > Metazoa > Arthropoda > Insecta > Diptera > Drosophilidae > Drosophila > Drosophila novamexicana. The sequence continues at coordinate 2,204,531 of NW_020825054.1, read as the reverse complement.
GTTATAAAAAATTATTTTCATTAATTTAATATGCGGTTCAAATGTGTATATTATACAATCTATATATTCTCGAAATCTTTTTTTTGTATTTTTACCCTTTGGGATTTATCCAAATAGAGTACTTTTTAACGAACAGGTGGCAGACGGACTTTCGGGATCTACTTACATGTTGAAACTCCCAAAAGAGGGAAGGGAGACGACACCGCGACAGAGAGGTACCCATGCAAATAAAATACTTTATTTATCTTAACAGGCTGATTTGATAATTATTTAAGTTACTTAATGTACGGGTAATCCCCGAGGCAAAGAGTACAAAAAGCGCAGTCAGTATTTAATCCATGCAATCCAACACAAAAACTAAACCGAACAAGGCAATTATCCAGCACAGTGACCGCATCGGCTGGGCACTCACAACCCGCTAATTGCACTGGCGGATGGTGACATGTCGCAAAACAAAGGGTACTATCGGACCCAAATACGCGCCCACACAGCTGTGTGTATTGCCCCGTTAGATAAACGTAAAGGGTAAAGTCAGAGCCTGACCTGCCATTGCGACTGTCAAACTTCCAATACTTCCCCGGCTCAAGTCAATGCTGTTCTTTTGGCTGTTCGATTCGGTGTGCTTAATTGTTGCACCATCCCGCTGACCCGATTCCGCACAATTTTCACAATTAGGGCGAGGAAAAAGTGAGCAGAACAGCTACCAAGGGCAGAAAACCCGCATCATTCGTAAAGCCTGAGGGGCTACCCGATAAAAGCGTGAGCGGGAGGCATTCGGCGGGTGGGCAATGAAAGCCAGCGAGAGCCAATTGTCGACGCCGGGAGAGAAGCCAATCTACGGTGGGCAACAATGCAAATGCGAAGGTCGCGCGGGGCCAGTGTGTGGAAAATTCGCAATTGTTATTTGGAATTGGGACAGCTGTTCATCGGTCGAAATGGTTGATTGCGTTCGCTATTTCATTCTATGGGGAGTACATCTACCGTGTTGCAAAATTATAATCACATGATTTTGTGCCCTTCTTCAAAATCAATATGGAATCAATTTCAGGGCTCGGTTTTTGTGTGTATATAAAGCTAATTAATTTGTTGTGTATATTCTTGAAAAGCATACGCAGATCAATATTATTTCTAACTTTGTGAATAGTTATTATAGGTTAATAAAACCTTATTTCTTAAAATTAACAAAATACGATTGATATTGCATTATTTGCTACTTTTTTAGCCTCCTTTGTTTAACCCAAACGGCCAGGCAGGATTGTTGAACGAAAGGTTGAAATAGGTGTGCGTTGCAAAACCCACTGCAGTAGGGTGGACACTGGCCTGGGTAGAGAACACTTTGGAAGAACATTGTTTGAAGCCCACTCAGTTGCACAGCTTCGAGTTGAGTTTGATTAATTAGTTTGCTTTTCCTAAGCGGGCCCGGGTCAACCTACTTAGTTGTAGATGTAACAGATATCATTTAGTTATAGACCGGTTACAGCTATGGCCCAGAAACTTTGTGTGCTCAACACATTGGCCCACCTGCAATGCGTATGTTTGCGTTTTGTCTCTTGGCAGGCAGGCTCCGCAGATTCAATTCTTGTTGTTTGCTCGAAACTGGGAATGGGCAGCTCTCGTGCGGTCTACAAACGCCAGTGTATTCACCGCGCTGCGAAGGACTCTGCCTTCATCCAACCATCTTCCGTGCCATCCATCAGCTCAGTCGAACTAATAGAATTGAATACTCGATCGCTTAAAGATGCCCAAAAATAATTATCGGTAAAGTTAATTACAACAAATCAGGCGAAAAATATACACAACATAACGAGCATATCTACATAAAAAAACTTGTTAACAAAAATTATTTGAATTTACATCAGCTAGAACCTAATTCCTCGACCATGGTGTATCCTCTAGTTGGCTTATAAAAGCAGCCGAATAAAAATACTTAATTTTTAAATACATTTATAATTTCCCTTAAAAATCGTATTTATTTTTGTTTTGTTTAAACATATTAACAAAATGATGCCTTTTTTTTATCCTTATTTTTCAATATTTTTATTTTACGGAGTATACAAAAACACCTCTTTTTGTTTTTTTTTTTTTTTTATTGTATCGTGCCCAAACTGTCTCTCAATTTATTCACCACCCATCAATTGTTGGCAACACCTTTTTTATGTTAACTTGAAAAGAAACTTTGACAGGAACAGTAACTTTTATTCCTTCGGCTTACTGTGATTTTGATTCTTAGATTTTTACGCGACATGTAAAAGTTAATTAATTACATTTTACGAGCGGAGGCAATTTAAAAAAAAAAAAACAATAAATGTTTAAGTTAAAAAAAAAACCTTTATTATTTGAATTAATAACATTTTTGCTTTGGAAATGTTTTTCGGGGAACGTCTACTAGTATATGGGTATATGGCAAATGAGGAATAATAGTAGCCTTAACACTAGGGAAACTTTTCCATTGTAAATGGACATAGCTATCTCAGGGAATGAAATGAAAATCGAATGTGGTAGTTGAAGGGATAGAGGGCATTAATTAATAATTCTATGTTCAAGATCAGAGAGATCAGAGTCACTTACTTTAGACTTTTGTAATATGAATTCATAAAAAATGTCATTAAACAAAGAATTAAATTAAATTCACTTCCCGACATAGCCAAAATTATTCACATATTTTTCCGAAACTGTGCAGCAAATGCCGAAGAGCAGTCGGCGAACCGCGTAATCAGGTCCCAGCACAGTGCTCCAGTATTTGGGTCGTGCAACGTGCCACAATATTTCAGAGGCAGCAGCAACATATCTAGCGCTTAAATCAATACAATCAATATTACTGTACCACACCTCACCGCAGTCAGTTGCCATGGTACACAGCAGCTGCTTAGCCGCTCGGTCCGTGCCGTGTCAGACGCCAGAAACCTGTAGTAGTAGTATCTGGAGTAGTTTGGACCCGAATGACACCTCACACCCCACAACTTCAGTGCAGTTTCCACATTCTGCAATTCCTTTGAAGGCTCTCAGCGTCAACCAGCGAAGGACGAGGCAACGTACTTCGAGCGTTGACTGAGTGTTAGCCTTCAGTTTGCCATGCAGCTGTGCGTATACATATATACCTTGTATGTGTGTTTAAAAGACACGTGAGACAAATTTAAGGTAAACACGCTTCATCCGCCTGGCGGGCCGACTGCCTGACTTTCTGACTGCCCAAAAGTCATTACCCTAGCAGCCGGCTTTGCTTCGGAGGCGTCCTCAGGGCTCGTGAAAGATGCAGATTCAGTTGGAGTCTGTGCGATGCACCATGAGTAGATTTTGTTATAAGGAGCGTTAACCTGGCCTGCCTTGCCTCGGGTCGATTGCAACAGCCTCTAAATTAAGATAAATGTCCAGTTGCCTAGAAGCAGTGCCCCGACCTGCCAGTCTTCATTCTGCTGCCATGCAGTGCGTGCTGTATTAAAAGTGGCAGATGTGAGAAATACAAATTTTTACGTATATATTCCATGACCATTTTTCTTGCCTCTCAGCCCCTTGGCTATTTGCGGCGTAATTTGTTTCTTTGGTTAAAATGCGTTAAGCCAACCTTGCCACATCTTACACACGATCCTGCACACCACGCCCCAGCTAGGCGTTGACATTTCAAAGGCAGCAGCAATTCAATTTGCATTTTGCATGTCCGCCGTGGCGAATTGCGTTGCGAGCATTATTTAAATATTTGTTAATTTGCATAGGAAAATGGAGTGCAGACTGCAAACTACGCGAGCACCTAACACCTGAATTATAGCACTAAAAAAAAAATTTTAAAAAAGCCATCAAGGCGATCGTATCCAAATTAAAGAAGTATTGATTGGTGAGCCGGATAAATTGTGTGGGGCGTTTTCATATTCTTCCACGTCCGTCCTGGAAATGAGTAAGCAATTTCAAAATATTTGCCATCTTTTGAGTGATTGTAAAGTGCAAATTTTATGCAGCAGTAAGGCAGATTTTTGCCATTGATTCAAACTTGGTTTCGTCTTTAGCTATATTCAAAAATCGTGAGGCAACATTGAATTTTAACATATTTCATGTCTTTAGCCTCATGGTAATTTCATTCCTCAGAACAATCAAAAATCAACGTCATTCCCAGGAGTTGCCCTTTCAGGCATTTTCAACAAAACTTGTTTTGCCATCACATGCAAATTGAATGTTGCAAAAATAAAAATTTGCTTAACCCACACATAACTCAGTAGCTTAGTCATTGGCGAGGGTTTCCTGATCCTTATATGTGTGTACATTTGAACTAAGAGTTCTCTGCTCTAATACACATATTTTGTGTTTTGCTCTTTTAAAAAACAAAAAATCTGCACTAGGTTGTAGTGAAGATTCAGTTGGTGTTGGACAATAATTTAAAACTTTTATTTCGAATTAAGAGAAATATAACTGAAAATCGTATTTTGAGAGTATTCATTTAATAACTTAAATAAATTGGTCCTATGATATTGTCAAACTCAAAGTAAATGTTGCTAGTTGAATGTAAAAATTATTTTAGCAAATATTAAACTCTGAACAAATGTCAACATTCAATTAATGTGTATGTATATGTAGAGTCTATATGATGTGATGATAATTTAGTTAAACTAATTTTTTTATTGTATTCATTTTTTTTTTGTAAATAGACAAGAAGGGATAAAGCGATTAAATTAATACGATTCTACGTGATTTTACACATTTTTTTTAGGTTAATTCCAAATAATATTGTAGGCTTTTGTTTTCCTTCCGCCGTTTATTATTATATATTCCGATAACTGGTATGGCAACCTGCGTATATAAAAGCCGCCACTTACACCTACATTTAACTAGATGCCAAAAAGTGACAGGCGCACATACGCAAACGTAGCACATTTTTGGCATACCAAACGACTTGAGCGATTTTGACAGCTGTCATTGAGTTAGACGCCAGCCTGGAGTGCCCTGCTGCTGCCCTTAAGACACAGACAGTTCATTTAAGCCCCAAAACTTACTCAAGCCGCCCGTTAATCTCCCCAATGACTTATGTGCGCGTTCCGTTCCTTACATTGTTGAATGCGAGTACAGTAACGCTAAGTTGCATTTGAAGTAATGTAAATGATATACATGGGAGTACCCTAACTGCGGTGTTTTTCTTAGATCATCAAGCTCAACTCGAGTCTTTATCCTCAAAGTGCATATCGTGTATGGGATGTGGATATATACACTAACAAAGAAATGGGTACTTTAATAGCGCGAGTTATATTTGGTTATAGAAGAGGAGGGTGCACAAAACGGTATTTGATGTTGATCGAGAATGTATATACTTTAGGGGGTCGGAGACGCTTTCTTCTGCCTGTTACATACATTTGCAGAAATACATTGTACCCTTTTTAATCATTTTTAATGAGCTTGGGGTATAAAAACTTTACTGTATAAAGCTTTAATATATGCACAATATTGAACATAATAGGTATAATTCGTAAATAAAAAAAAAAAAAAATAAATCATATTATTTATATATTTGAATTTAATTAAATTTAAATTTAAATACTCCAAGGTAAATAAATTATACGAGCTTTAATTATTATGTCTTTCACGTGATGAATAAATAAATTGGCTTAGCTTAAAGAACTTTTTACAAATGGACTTTTAATTTTGAAATGCTTTTAGATTGTGTATTACCTGGAAATTTCTATTACTTGCGTTTTTGCAAAGGAACTATAACTCAAGGAACTATAACTCATTTAGATTGAATAGACCAACAAAATAGCTGCATTGACCGTCAATGTCGTCGTCACTTTTTGCCCACTCGCATTTTTTCAGCAATTCTTATACATCCTCGTCATTTAAGCCAGCCAGAATTAATATGAGCGTCCCAGTTCTTATAAATGTGGTGCTCTGCCTAGAGCTCGTATCTCAGCTGCATCATGCTCGGCATAATCATCGCAAGGCGCTTCGACTAAAACCCTCTCGCAGCTACGATTCAAATACGGGGAAGTGTTCGACTAAAGACCGCAAAATGCATAGAGCGCTCCCCTAAAACACACCTTCCACACTTCCGCACACTTCTTCTAGCACCGTGCGAATACTTTTCTCTGATTTTGCGCGTTGGCACCTGGAAAAGTGTTGACACCAACACAGAGGCATAAAGGCGCGCACAGACACGCACACAGCCTCACACATTCTCGTAACTTAGCCCTGTAGATATCCTTGACGCAACGATTCTCGTCATCTCCGCGAACTTGCATGCTCTTAGGCACGATTGAGGCAACCAGGAGCATGACTTGCACTCCCATAAATAATAGCTAAATTAGAATAAATGGGTACATTATGCCCTTTTATTTAAGAGGCTTACGCGCCTATAAATATTGATTTAAGAATATCAAATTGGTTGCTACCTTGGATAACCATTCTATCAATTAGATTATAATAGTGACCAACAAACATCAAAGGGTCGCAGTAATTACTTGGTCAACAACATTTTCAAAAACATATTTTCTACGTAGCGCGAATTCAATTAAAATTAATACTAAACATACTTCTTAGAGGTTTAATTAAGTAAACATTTCATTTTAACATACTAGCAGTATATCTATGTTACAAATTTTTTTTCTATATGCTAACTTATATATATTTCGAATAAGTAAAACTTTTTGTTTTGTTGTGCAGTTGAGTTATGCAGCTCATTGAAAGTCTGGAATATAAAGTGCACTTGAAAACGTGTTAACAAAAATTTCATTTGTAGTTGCCGTGCGGAAAAGCTCATTTTCAATTTGCTCCCGAGCGGTACTGCCCGGGTTGTCATCGTGTTTATTCCATCCGCACTGAATGCAAATGATACTTAACTATTCATCAGCATATATATTTAACACGGGGCTTAACAACATTAGTAGGTCATATCGATTAATAAATTAAGTAAAAAAGTAGCTAACTAAGCTTAACATTAACCACTGCAGGGCCACACAGGTTCTACTTGCCCAAACAGTCAGTAAGATACGAGCCGACTTTGAAATACTGAGCGAACCTCATAAAGCCATATCAGAAGAGACCTGGGTCGACCCACCGCAGGCTCCGGGATACGCAAGAGTCAAAATCAGCGCTATGTTTTGTACAGCTGCTATCTGGTCCGCAGCACTAAACTCGTTGAATGCATATGCACTCCTCATAGCAATATAAACGAGAAAAAAGGGCTGTCTTTGGCACGTCGAAGATCTAATACCCTTGCAGACTCAACCTTTTCAAATTGCTTGCCCGTATCTAAGGAGTACCGGGAAAATAGTAAATGCCGAGTTTGGGCAAGATATTTTGATAACCAAAAAATGTTTTTAATCAAAAACCTGGTTTTCGACCGATCGTTCCTATGGCAGCTATATGATATAGTGGTCCGATCCAGCTGGTTTTGACATATGTGCTGCGTTCAACAGAAAAAGGAACTTCTGCAAAGTTTCATTAAGATAGCTTTAAAACTGAGAGACTAGTTCGCATAGAAACAGACAGACAGACGGTCAGACGGACATGGCTATATCGACTCGGCTGTTGATACTGATCAAGAATGTGCGTTACACATTTCACGACAAAATGTGCTAAGGTCGGTATAAAAAAATATCATGTATTTCATAAATCTCGTTGCCAGATACCTTAAGAACCGAATACTCGTACAATACGGCTGCAGGACGATGCAATTATGCCGTTACTCATCTGCAACGTGGTACACTCGAAGCTTCTCTACTCGTCACTGATTTGGGGACCAGCAATGACGATTCCTACCTATGTGTGGTTAAGCCTAACGAAGTATGGACTAGCTGACTTCTACCTGTATCAGCTACTTACAGGACTATAGAGGAGAACTCTTCCTTATCGTCTGTCCTAAATTTTCTGCTGAACGAGAAAAGCTATGCCAAAGTATTGCGAGAACTTTTACAGTCATCGATTTGATGGAAATCCTACTTAGCTCGCAAAACAATTGGATTGCAATAACCAACAGAAAAGCTACAGAAAGCATAAGACTATTGCGCCCAGCTGAAAGGCAAGGCGATTCGATCTCTATCTCTAGTTAAGATTTTATGCTGCTATGCCATCTTCCCCTCGTGAGGTAATACTTAGCGGTCGTTCCGCGAGAGAGAAACGGGGTGTAGGTGGTGGTTTTTGTTGTTGCGTAAACCGTTTGCTCATTCACATTCAATGAAAATCCTGTTCCCCAGCGAAATTAGAACAGAAATATTTGTGCGCATTGTGGCATGGTCGCACCCAGCACTTCAGTCGAAGAACTAATTGCAAATTTATTAGCTACAATAAATGTCGAGGGATCATCAAGTTGCATTAAACAAATGCAGTCGGGGCATGCCTGCAAAATATGCGCCTTTGGCCATTGGATTTTATACCCTGAACCCCTTAATAGGAGCTAAGAAGAGTTTTTGTGCAAGTGAATTTAACATTTAACTGCCCGTCCGTCCATCTGTCCGTATATCTGAACGCAAGGATCTAAGACCCTATAAGTACTAGAGATTTGAAATTTGGAATGTAGGTCCTCCTAGTCCATGCGCAGTACGAATTTTCTTCAGGTAATCAATAACTTGCCCCGTTTTCAAGCAATCGATAAAAATCGATATCGAAATCCTGTATTTTAAGCAAATCTTGTTAATTATAAGAGCTAGAATCACCAAACTATATTATACATACATATATCAAGAATCTTTCATTTTAAAACTATCGCCACCTCCGCACTACCACCACTTAGCTATAAAACAAGTAAATAAACCAGTTTGTATTGCCCACCAATTAAAGCCAATAATTTTAATGCAATTGACATTTTGAGCATAAACAAATATTCTATGGTACAACTGATAGAACTCGGTTAAGAAACACAAAAATGATTAAATAAAACATGTCAACAACAGCTAGCGCAAATTGCAAGAATTTCTGTATACATGCACACAAACATATTCTTTCACGTCTTTATTGAAATCTATCAACAGCATTGCAATTGCGACTGTATTATATTCTGTGCTACACTCATTCATCATGATTCTATTTTAATAAGGTTTATTTAATTGATTATGAGTGGTTGGTATTGCTGTTCAGTAGAGGTAGCGGTCAGTTACGAGCTTGAGTCCTATTGAGAGCAATACTTTCTTCTTTTTTTGTTAATTTTTGTCTATTACTGTTATTACTGCTACTGAAAGGGGTTAAGGGTACCACCTAGTCGAAGACTCCCGACTAGAGCCTCTAACATGTCTCGAACTGCTGATGTTTTTATTAATGCGAATGTAGTTATGCACATATATTTTTAATTACATACAATTTTGGTTTTTATGTTCGTTATGATTATTACTATGCTTTTCATGTTCATTATGAATACCCTTGAAACTCCTGATCCCATTGAGAAAAATCTGTGCTGATACTCGTAAAAAACATAAAGGATAAGCTTGATGCACTGCAACAACTTGAATTCCAATAGCCAACGTTAAGCATATACAGAAGTAGCCACACCACAGAATGCAATTAACGAACGCCGAACTCCATTGAAAACTCGAGAGCATGCAGTCAATTGTAATTTCGAGCCGTAACAATGACATTGCCAGACAGCGAACCAAATGAAATTAATTAAAATTGTTTCATAAGCCGCATCTGAGTAAAACAAAAAAAGAAAGAAAATTAAAAACCGTTAAAAATGCTCCCATATTAGAGTGTTGTGGATAAAATTTCCCAAATCAATGGAACTCGTATTCATTAAGTGCTTATGTAGACCATTAAAAAAAGTTTAATACAACTTACAACTGTTTTCCACAGATGAAGCTTGGATTCTGCGATAAGTATGAAATGCGTCTCAAACAATTTTTCGTATAAATCTTTGGAAATAAATTTAAGCACGAAACGTCACAAACTAAATCTTTGACACCCATGCATTTTTCGAAAAGTGTGGAACACCCCTCAAGTAAATTTGAACAAAAATATTTGAAAATAAGTTGTGTTGTACCTAGATCACCAATCAGTCAATCAGTCTTATATATATTATTTTACTCACGACGATGAAAATTGCATAGCAAAGTAACAGAAAATTAGCTGTAGTTAAAGAAATTTTAACACCACAAAAAAAAAATAATAATAAAATAATATTTATATATCATTTTATATATATAGATATAATATCATATTATATTATATTATATGATATTATATTATAGTTATAGTTATATTATATTATATTATATTATATTATATTATATATTATATTATATTATATTATTAATTTATGTTTTTTTTTCATTTAAGTTTGGGAGGTTGGGTAAAGGAGTACGGCTCGCGGTGGGCGGGAGCTCGACTCAACAGCACTTTTGCACGATATTACATTTTTCCTCTCTCCTTTTCTATCTATATATCTCTGAGATAATCTCTTTTTTACTCGGATTTGTTATCTTTTTCCATAGTATACTCGTTCACAAATTAAATGTGCGACTGCTATAATTATTTTGCAAATCCAAATTGATCCATCGAAGTGCTTACAAAAATGTATAAGCAAAAAATGTCGTAATGAGCAGAGGCAAAAACACCAAAATCCTACCTCAACCAAAATGCTGAGATTTGGATTATTGAAAAAATTCAACCCATAAATCAAGCTATAAGCTGTCGTTTTATTATTAATACGCTCAGCAGAACGTATTTTATGATTTATTAGCATTAGAAAAACGACAAATGTGCAAGTCCCAACTCTGGAGAGCAGAGCAGCGCTTATTCCTAGCAAATGCCACAAGGGATAGCAAGCGTGTACATGGGTAAGTGTGTGTGTGTGTGTAACTAGTGAATTTGCAGAGCAAATTTAAACGTTTTGTGGAAGAACAAATAATTTTTGGTTTCCTGCATGCAAGTCAGGGATGAATTGTGCGAAAGTAACTACATGTACATGCGTGTAGGGAGACTGTATTTTGTAAATATGTACCTTTTTCCAACAATTTTATCGAACAGCTGCACTTAGTCGTCAAACCGAAACCAAATATACCATATGCATATGCAATCCACAGGGCATATTAACATATAAATATAAGACCTACATATTTCAAGTTACCTAGAATCTTATGACCAAGGGCTTATAAATACATAAATAAATAAGTATATGAACACATAAATACATAAGGAAATAAATAAATACCATAATAAAGAGGCCAATTAAAACATAAATAAGTAAAATATCATTTTAAATCAAATTTTCAATCGATCTATTTTAAAACAATCCAAACCCCAAGACAACCAAAGTTTTAATAGAACGAAAAAATATTAATTTGTTATTTTGGTAAAATTGTGTTGCGAACTGATTGCTAAAGAAGCTTAAGGCATAAAAATTCTTTTGTTGTTTTATTTTTAAATATCCAAAGCGCACACATTACCAGTCCAGGTAACCATTTCCTTAATTAGCACGACAAACGTTCAAAACCCTTATTAAGAAAAAAGCAAGAAAGAAGGGCTATCTTCGGCACGCCGAATATTATACCTTTGCAGATCCAACCTTTTCATAATGCTTATAGTGATTTGCGAGTATCTAAGAAGCACAGGGAAAATAAGATTTTGAATAAATTTAGGGACCATAGTGAAACTTATAAATGCCAGGTTTGGTCAAGATATCTAGAAAAACAAAAAGTTTTTCATACAACTTAATTTTTTACCGATCCGTCCTATGGCAGCTATATGATATAGTCAAAGGCAATATAAACACAGACGGCCATGGCTATATCAACTCGGCTGTTGATACTGATCAAGAATATATATACTTTATGGGATGTCTGTCCGTCTATCCGTATGTATGAACGTAAGGATCTCAGAACCTGTAAGAGGTAGTGACTTGAGATCGAGTTTGCTTCCGATAATCGATAACTTACTCCGTTTCCAAGCAATCGATAATAATCGATATCGATATCCTGTTTTTTGAGCAATTTTGGTAAATAATAAGAGCTAGAGTCACCAAACTTGACATATAGCTTCTAAAATAGAATATATATATGTATGTATTTAATGTTGGAAGAAGAGGGTTCAGGGTATCCCCTAGTCAGGAGCTCCCGACTAGAACCTCTTACTTGTTTTTTTTTTGATTAATCTCATAGTAAATTTGAACAAAAATATTTGAAAATAAGTTGTGTTGTACCTAGATCACCAATCAGTCAATCAGTCTTATATATATTATTTTACTCACGACGATGAAAATTGCATAGCAAAGTAACAGAAAATTAGCTGTAGTTAAAGAAATTTTAACACCACAAAAAAAAAATAATAATAAAATAATATTTATATATCATTTTATATATATAGATATAATATCATATTATATTATATTATATGATATTATATTATAGTTATAGTTATATTATATTATATTATATTATATTATATTATATTATATTATATATTATATTATATTATATTATTAATTTATGTTTTTTTTTCATTTAAGTTTGGGAGGTTGGGAAAAGGAGTACGGCTCGCGGTGGGCGGGAGCTCGACTCAACAGCACTTTTGCACGATATTACATTTTTCCTCTCTCTTTTTCTATCTATATATCTCTGAGATAATCTCTTTTTTACTCGGATTTGTTATCTTTTTCCATAGTATCTTTTCCATAGTAATTTTTTACCGATCCGTCCTATGGCAGCTATATGATATAGTCAAAGGCAATATAAACACAGACGGCCATGGCTATATCAACTCGGCTGTTGATACTGATCAAGAATATATATACTTTATGGGATGTCTGTCCGTCTATCCGTATGTATGAACGTAAGGATCTCAGAACCTGTAAGAGGTAGTGACTTGAGATCGAGTTTGCTTCCGATAATCGATAACTTACTCCGTTTCCAAGCAATCGATAATAATCGATATCGATATCCTGTTTTTTGAGCAATTTTGGTAAATAATAAGAGCTAGAGTCACCAAACTTGACATATAGCTTCTAAAATAGAATATATATATGTATATATTTAATGTTGGAAGAAGAGGGTTCAGGGTATCCCCTAGTCAGGAGCTCCCGACTAGAACCTCTTACTTGTTTTTTTTTTGATTAATCTCATATCTCACCTCACTTTTCAAGACTTTGTAGCTCGACTTTACAAATTCATAGCCGTTGAAGGACATCTCATAGTCGAGTAAGTGTAGCTTATTCACTGGTAACGCGGATTTTGCACGGTTTTGGCTTAGTTGTTGGGCTCCCCTCTAACATTTTGCGTACTAGATTTCAGGACAAAAAGCAATAACAACAACAAAGAACACATCACCAACTACGACTAGGACAATGGCATTTGGTTTCGGTTGTGGTTGTAGCTATGCCACTGGGCTTTAGCTTAGTTTATGATTACAGCAAGCAGTTGGCTGGCAATTAAGGCTACGGTCACTTGTGGGCTAACAGAGAGAAATGTAGCCAAGGGACGAGAGAGAGAGGGAAAGAAAATGGGTATATATATAGGTATAGTATATAACTACTGTTTAATGCTCTTGTTTTAGTACCATTTGCCACATTGCTTTGTTTACAATCCACAGTCAAGCATGAAATATGCTTGAAGTGCCTGAGTTCGTTTCCAGGACTTGCCCGAAATTCGGTTTTGTGCAAATCAAAAATTCCAAGCGACAGCAGCGCAAAATCCGCTTAAGTACTATGCACACCTTGGCTGCTTAAGCCCAAAAAAGTCGTCTGCAAACTTTTTATAAGTTACGAACCGTTTCATTTAATTTAAAGTCAAGTTTTGGCATGACTTCGGTGGGGAACGGATTTGGGTCCAACCACATTGCAGCTATAATTTGTTACAAAGTTTTAGCAATTAGCCCGAAATATTTTGTGCAAGCTCTGCCCGAAAACAACAACAATGTGGTCGGCAACAAAATAAATGCGCTTGCATGCTTAAGCCAAATCATACTACAGAAAACAGCTGTATTTGTTTCTGCTATTAACTTTGGCCTGATTCCCGCGCATCGCTTTCCGCTAACCACCGGCCAATTTGTTTTAGAAATTATGACCAACAAATAGAGTCCAAACATTTTGCTAGAAGCGACGAAGTAGACACGCAATATACTAAAAACTTTATAAAACCAACACACATTAGGCAAACAACAGAGATAATCCCTAGAAGAGCGAGCACATCATATACATATACATATCATATAAACAAGTGAGAGGTTCTAGTCGGGAGCTCCCGACTAGGGGATACCTGAACCCTCTTCTTCTAACATCAAATGTATTTTAGAAGCTATATGTCAAGTTTGGTGACTCTAGCTCGTATTATTTACCAAAATTGCCCAAAAAACGAAGTGAGTATAGGAATATATAAAAAAAAAAACTTGTTCTGCGGTATTGTAAGAAATAAATTCAAAATTTCGTTTAGTTTCTTTAAGGTTACCAAGATCGACGCGATTCCACAGATATAACATGGCTAGATCGACTCAGCTCATCCTCCTGATCAAGAAAAAAAAAATTACATAATTCAATGGGTACAGGGTAAAACAAAGAGCTTGAATATGAATAATTGAATATAATAATAAATAAATAACCATAAATAATCATTACGTTCAGAAAATATTTATTTGTCTATGAAAATGAATTAAATGCATTGGAACAACAGCTACATGAGCCGCTTGCTCTTCCTGTATACTATTCTCGAACAGACACAGAGAGCAGGGTGAAGGCGAGCCACCTACAAAAGGACAGAGAGTCCACCAATGTCATTGTCAACTTTTGTTGCCAATAAATTACATTATTATAGCACAATTTTAGGGAGCAGTGACATGAAACTATTTGCAATAGAATCGTCGTTTCTCCAGCTGTGTATGTGTGTGCGGTTGTATTTATTACGTGCTTATTTGTTACAACAATTGTCAACATAAATAAAATTAAATGTACGTTTCTGGCATTGCATTCGAAGAAGGGAACTAACTTACGCAGGCTGTCAGAACACTCACATCCACACACATAGCACCTGTCAGTGCCTGTCAAAGTGACCAATTCATTTAGTATAAGCGCATTTATTGCTTGTTTTGCACTCGATAAGTGGAATTTAACACAAGCTTCACAGGCACACACACTGGTTCATGTCTGGGCATATATCTCGACCTATTTCTCTTACACCGATTTGATGGATCAGTGGAGTCAATCCACACGCATTGGGCACACAAAAACTGTCTTTCTTTTGAGTCTTAAGTTTTGTCCGATCGGGCGGAGAGTTATTTTCAAAAGACTAGTGGGTAATTAGCGAAAAGCGGTTTCATAGAAGTGATTTGTTTATCTGATCGGTTTCAAACGCATTTTCACAGATCTATGAGAGAGTTTATTTTATACGTACCATGGGCAAGGCCGGGAAATACATTCTAGTTATTATACAAAGCAGAAACTCAGCTCATACAATTTTAAGCTATTTTGTACTTGATTTTAATTTTTATCGTATACAATTTGTTAGTTTTATTGATTTTGTGTACCTTGTACCCTTTCCCAAGTTTTGTGAAGTGTAGGCAAGCTTGTCAATTGACATTTCTCATGCTTATCGCAGTCAGAACAGGCGTCAAAATTTGTTTAATCGCAGGTGGGCAACGAGAGGGCAAAGCGTAAACAATTAAATAAAGGTGTACTACGCGATATGTGTGTGTCTTAGTGTGGGTGTGTGTGCGTGTGTGTGCGTGCGTCGGGATATGACTTTATTTGGCTGGGGTGCTAAAGGTCTGATGGGGCACAAAAGCCACTTAATTCTTGCGGCAGCAGTGTGTTTTTCCTAATTAACAGCAAAAACAATGCTAATCTTATTTGAAATGCAGGAAAACACTTTTAGTGAATATAACAAGATGATGATTATATTAAAATTAATTTTTTTATTTATTTCATAATATATAAATTACTTTAAGAGTGGCCCGCTCTGCTAATTGCAGGGCTTTAATTATAAAAACCGCAAGAAATTATAGATATACAAATGAACATTGTTTTAACTAAATTATTTTTGGTGTAGCTGTGAGAGGTGTGTGGGTGTTTGCGTGTATACCTGAGGGTTTCACCGTCTTACATGTGGCGCGTGTTACTGAAGCCACCATGGCCCGCCTGGGAGGCGCCCTTGTTGAAGCCCATCTGCAGATTTAGCTCACCCTCATGTGCACGCAGTTGTTCCTCGGTGAATGTGCGCTCGTTCTTGTCGGCCATTTTGGGGCCCAGGGTGGGGCCAGTGAATTCGGGATGCTTTTGTGTCTATCATAAATTTGGTAAATGTAAATATAAAATTGCTAATCTTAACATCGAAAGTCAGACACTTACAATGCGACCAAGTGCATACAGCGAAAGGGTGACTTGTGGAATATTGCGACGTTCGAAAAGATCCGCAGTCTGGAATATCTCTTCCTCGGGCACACCGTACTTCTTGACAGCCGCCTGGAAACGCTGAATGTTCTCCATCAGCTGAAAGTTGGTGCCACGCTCTTGAATCTTCTTTACAGATCCAGGGGCCAGCTTATTGGCCAGCTTGCACAGCCAGATACCATCCTTAAGGATATCCTCGTACTGGCCGCTGGGCACCTTTTCGCCGATCACTGCAAAAATCCAATTGAGCACCTCCTGTTCCTGTTCCTTATTGCGTGGCTGCAACAGAGTAAAACGATAACATGAGCCGAGTGCCAAACAAATAAATTTGCTTTAATTGTACTAAATTTTCTAAATATATAGTCTTGTGAGTTCCCTACAGAAAACCTGGCCTAAAAATAAACAAGAGTATATTACAGACTGCGCGCATTCGGCCACAGAATGGAGGCTTACTTTAGTCTATTTTTTTTTACTTGGTAAAAGTACCATAGCTAAACGCAAGTATGGTTAGCTTCCGACTAACTGGTGGACCTCAGGCTTTGAGCTGGACATTAACCCTCTGGTGAATTGCTTTTAAGCCCGGCACCCAATTTACATTACGAGCAAGTGGGCAAATGCCCAGAACAAAGAAGCAAAAACAAAAATGAAAACGAATAAAAGTACATATATTTTTCAATTCATTAATTTCAATTTAAAAGGCGCGGCATGTGAAAGGCTTAAATAAAGCCGCGGTCACTGGAGCCGACAGCCGCCGCACTTTATGTGACAGTTTAGGCTGACAGTGAAAGCGACTGTCAGACAGTGGTTCTTCCGAATTTGGGTTAATTTGTCTTAGTTTTGGCTTTGGTGAAACTCATTAGATTTCCTGAAAAATATGAATTAATATTCAAATTTCTATAGAATTTGTTTTTTTTTTTTAAATTAATTTATTATTTGACCATGTCATATTAAAGCATGTCATATGAAAAACATAAAGAAAACTAATTAATTCTCTTTCGGCTTATAGTCAAAAAGGAAATCTAATTTATCCAACTTGAATTGAAAATAAAATCATTGCCGCTTTTACAATTATTGTATTTAGCTTTAAGAATAGACTGTCGTATATGCAAGAATTGAATTATTAAACGATATACATATATTTCATTTAAGTCCCATGCGAGCCGGATTCATAAATATTTTGCATATTTTTGTTAATTTATATTGCTTTGTATTTTGAGTTGTAGCCTTTGTTTATACATATATTGAAAACTATTATTTAATTTGCGGCAATATGTGCAAATTGAATAATTTTCGGGGAGCCCCGCTGCCAAAACCAAATTTTCCGCAAAATGTCACAATGGATCGTGGTGGCCCTGTACTAAATATATATATATATATATGTATTTTTAGCTGGAATAATATTAATTGTATAGTCTTAATGCTATTTTGTGTTATTTATTAGCTGCACTTTATATTTCATCGATTATATGCAAATTAATTATTATTATTTCATACACATATATTTTTTCCTTATTTGAAGTTTTTTCGTCGATATTTCAACTCGAGCAGAGGCACGCCTGAATGGCAGGCAATGAGGCGATGGCACTTTAATGAATTGCACATCAATTTGCATTCGCAATGGCTTCGATTTTAATTTCACGGATGGAATATCAATGCCCAATGCCCCCACTGAGGGTGTAGTTTGCCCTTTTTGCTTTTAATTTTTAATTGAATATATACATAAAAAAAAAACAAAAATTAAAAAAATACAGCACTTATTGTTCGTACTGTTGGTGCAACTGTGGTCGTTCTGCAATTGTATTTGAAATTCTTAATTGGTTCATTTGGATGTCCACCTGATGTTAAATTTTTTATGTAGCTGGCACTTTTAATGCTATTAAAAATTATCCAGCGACATATTTTTGCATGGGTGACAATCCCAAAAGTGATGCCAATTATGGCAATAATCTGAGCTAATATGCTGAGAATTAAGGTCTAATTTATGTTACCGCTATGAAGCTCTTTCAGTTAAAAACTTTTAAATTAAATTTTCCTATAAAATAATATGCTACCACCACCTCCTTTTTTTTGACTGCCAAGAAAAGAAATGAATATCAAAGAAACTATTATCTAGTTAAGATATTTATTGATTGCTTTCTTTATAGTGATTTATATGTTTACATTTTATTTGATTATTTTAAGGATATTATAGTTATTATCGATAGAGCTTTGAATGTGTTTGTATTTATTACAATTATTTTTTTTCTAAGTTACGCTCTCAATAGTTATTTATATCATGTCAAAAAATAAATATCTATCACTAAAAATTAGCAATAGCTCAGTTGATTTCTGATCGCTGTTACAATTTAAAATATACCTTTACTTTGTTATATCCCATCTGATCATACTGCCTTGCAGTTGTATGAAAATATAAATGTTACAACTTTTTTTATACACTTGACACACCCTGTGCTTCGGCCTTCCTGGCATGGTCTTAATGTTGACGACCCGGACAACCGTGACCTTTAAATAACCCTCAATTTGTGCTGGCAGGCGACTTTTTAGTTTTTTCAGCTGTTTGCCTTTTTTCTGCCGAGGGCATAAATAAAAATTTTCATTTGAACATAAAGATAAACGTTTATTTCGACGCTTATTTTTGTTGATCACCAAAAAAAAAAAAAATTGCTGCTGTTTTGTTATTGTTGTTGTTATTATTTTAATTTGTCATTTGGAAAACTGCCAATTGGTGGCCGCCGCCCAACATAAACCAACAAATTGAATAAAAATGTGCATTTGGCGCCCACACGACTAAACAGACCGTCCAGAGGGGGGTGACCCGGGAAAAAGTTTTTACCAATATTGTATCGTCGGCTTGCGCAAATAGAATGTATGTATGTGGTCAGCTAAAATGTACTATTAGGAATTTATTGGATAATTAACACAATATTTTGCAATCCCAAATACGTTGGGTGATAAAGCATTATACGAATACAAAATTTTTTGATTTATATCTCAGTCAAGATTTTGCTAAGTTTGAAAGTTCGAACCGAAAGTTCGAGAAGAGTTTTACTTTCTAAATCTTTTATTGGGCTGTTCTTGAATTATCAAGCTAAATTGGGTTAAAAGTTTGTTTTATAGACTTTGCGCTTGACAGTAATTTTTTGGATTATTGCCAATAAAACGGCAGACGGCAGTCAATCATTTCCCGGGCTCATCCTCGCACTGCAACAGTTTGTTTGTAAACTATAAACAAAAACTTAAAACTGTACAGTATATAGAATGATGTCATCACTAAGATACATAAAGGTCAGTTAAAACCGACAGGTTAACTAATTTCAAGTCATTCGAAATGCAGAATTAAAACAATTTTTTTTAAATATATAGAAACTTTTTCTGAGCGAATTAAATTTGAAATTTTAAGATGTTATAAACCTTTTTTTTTCATTTGGCTTAGGTGATTGATTTTCCATAGTATTAGTTAAAAATATTGCATTAATACGCTAAGAATGTGTATATAAACAAAGAGAAAAGGGCAAAGGAACCAATTTATGCAATGTTATATAATATTCTTAATTGTACCAATGCCGAGAGATATGCAGGACCTTAAAAACAATCTCGATCCAGCGACTGACAGCACATAATTTATGGCATGCGACTGTTACAAAAAGAGGCCTTGGGTGACGGCTTTGGGGACCAATCCAAGGCCAAAATGTCAACAAAGTGATTTTTTATTTTAATTTACAAAAACGAAAAAGTGAAGAGACGTAAAAATGATACACGAGAATGAATTATGGACAGAGCAGCTGTCGCGTGTGGGTGTGGAAAGTGTCCGAAATACGCCAGAATTGTGAGCGCAGCGGATTGTGAATATGTTTGTGAACAAATAATTATATGTATAAATAACTATGGTATGTCGCCTCTGTATTTATTGTTAGTTGACAATTAAAACAATTAATCAATGAAGAATTTTTAATAAGGTTGCCAAACATGGCGTGCTTTGCGCTTTAATATTTTTTTCCTTATTTGTTTGTTTATTCGATTAAAAGAACAAAAAGCTTTTAATATATTCATTATTTTAACAATATGTGATTCTACATAAAATTAAAACTCTGCATTATTCCCACCATCTCGAAATTCAATAATCATTTCAAAAAGGGTATATATGTTAAGGGTATATATGTATAAAATATATATATATATATATATATTCATACATACAATACAAATATGAATCCGACTAGGGCATCTCTAAAATTAATTAAAATTGATAGAAGGGCCGGACAAATTGCATTATATTTGTATATACCAGATTGTAAAACTACATTCCTATAATAAAAGGTTGCTACTTTGTTTACGTAAAACATTCAATGTTCATGTTGAATTTACATAGTTATATTGAATTCTAACTTTTAAAAATTATAAATTCATTTCTGGTAATTGAGATCTGGTTACAGGATATCTCTCTGTCGAAATTGCATGGACATACCGCTTTAACAATTGCTCATTTATTTTCGTCTGTACGTGATCTTAACGAAATTTAAACAATTGAAATTCACATAATTAAATTGTTATGTGCATTTTTTCAAAAAGGCATTTTAAGTATATTATATATATAAGCAGCTATACGCTTGATTTCCATGCCTGGTTTATGATACTCTTTTGGTAAATTGAATAATTTAACATTATGATGCATTATTTTACTTGCTTAATTTTTTTTTTCAACGAAAACTGG
The DNA here is from genome assembly GCF_003285875.2 of Drosophila novamexicana. Taxonomy (NCBI): domain Eukaryota; kingdom Metazoa; phylum Arthropoda; class Insecta; order Diptera; family Drosophilidae; genus Drosophila; species Drosophila novamexicana. The sequence goes on along the minus strand of NW_020825054.1, from coordinate 2,183,547 downwards.
AAACATATTTACCAATTGAAAAGGATAAACCAAATATAAATATAAATACATATACACACATACGATTGACATATTATTGTAAATTCTTTTTAGGCTAATCAATAACATTGTGGATACCAAAATATTGATTAAACTTATAACTAATTCAATTTAACACCAAAAATTAAATTTCACATAATCTAACAACACAACTTTAATTTAAATTGTCAATTTTTTTATAATATATTTTTCCATTGTCCATTGAAGATAATTATTTCCTTTACACTTACAGCCATTTTAAGTTTAGAATAAGAAATGTAAACGAAACTGCTGAGCTATGCGCGACTATGGCGAGCAAAATATAATTTTCGACTGACGCAAGTTGCTGAAACAGTTTTCCATTTATCCTAAGAGGCCAGAGATAATTTACGAAAATGCTGAAAATGTTTTTGAGTTAGCCTAATGCCACTGCCAGTAGCAGCGTCCACAGCGACAGCGACAGCGACGCCGACGCCGCGTTCGGCATTAGACGGAAGGTTTTTATTTTTTTGTTTTTCGAATGCCAAAATCGCCAGAAATAAAGCCAATGTAGGAGGCAACAGACTAACAAATTTAGATATGAGCAGCGGAAACTCTTAATGACGTCACGATGACAACACAACAACAATTAAAAATTTTCAAAATACTACAAAAATATGAAATCAAATTGAATCTTAAGCAAAAGTGTGGCCAAGTTCTAGTGCCAGAAAACTAAAAGTATTTCCCTTTCTTTTTTCGGGCGAATACATTGAACGCAATTTGCCAGCAATAATTTTGGGTGCTGAGTGCTCATTTGTATCCGTTGGATACCAGCTTATCTATATATATATCTATATATTCATATGTACGTGGGCGCTTTCAGATGTCAAGTTCAGCTGTATTATATTTCATTTAGTTTTGATGCATTTGCGCAAATCTCTTACACTTGCAGGTAATTTCAAAAATGATGTTGACATTGAATTTTTTCTGCATTTTTCATATTTTTATATTTTTTCGATGTCACTTGCCAAAAAATAAAAACGCTAATTAGCTTTTAGCTTATTGCAAAGTTTTTTGTTCGCGGTTCATTTCAGCCAATCGACGGGCCTCACGAAGGTAAGACAAAATTAAATTGTAATTTCAATTAAAAGTTTTCTTGACATTCAAAAACGCTGAGTCTGCTGCAATCAATTTTGCTAAGAGCAAAAATATTTCAGAGCTGGCCCAGCTGGGTATGGTGCAGGTGAGGGCAGCAAGGCACATGATGCTGGAAAGTTTGTCATTCCATTTGTTTATTTGTTTTATTTATTATCTAGCAAAACATTTTGATCAAGTTCAAGTTGAAGTGTGCTGCCATTGAACATATTTCGATACACTACCACAAATAAATATAAACAAGGCATCTGGAGGCACATTCGTTTATTTTCACACCTGTGTCTCATAAATTTTCACACCTCTGATGTTTCTGTGTCTTTTATATTTGCTTTGCTAATATTTTTGGGGGCCGGTTATGTGGTGGCATTTAATCAGAACTCACAGAGATTTCTCTCTGTCAAAAATCAGATCAATAATATTATAAAGAAAAAAAATTTTAAAAAACTATAATTTAATTCAAGAATAATAATTTTTTTTATATTTGTATACCCCGTATCCATTGAAAATGGGTCAGCGGGTATCTCGCTTAATGTAATTGACAGGAAGTAATCGGATTCTCCAACCCCGTAATATATATATTCTTGCTGAGGAACTAGTGCCGAGTTGATCAGCACTGGGTAGCTGTGTAAACGATAGAAGGTTCGGTTGTTTGTAATGGATGGGCTTGGGGTATCTTCAAGTCAGGAACTTTCGACTATAATACTCTAAGTTTTATTTTACCTTTTAAACAAAGTTGGAAAAAATAAAAATAAAAATTAAGTTTACACTGAACTGTAATAAACTGGGCATAAATTGATTCAGAAATATTCTTTGAAAATACAAACTTGTTAGGGAAAAACAAAGCAACACCTACGTAAAAACATTTTCATAGAACTTCTGAAGCAAACAGTTGCCAAGGCTGCAATCAAAACTAATTGTGCGACTCAGCGTTCAGTGCCAAATCATATGTGTGTAAATATATAGACATATAATTGTGCCTGTGTGTGTTTGTGAGCCAAAGTGAAGGCGTTCGCGTGGGCGTACACATATCGACCTACATAAATACATATATGCTGCTCTGACAAGTGGTGGTCGATGAGTATATTTGTTTTGTAAACGCCAGGAAAAACATTTGTGTATTAAGCATCAGATTTATTAAAGCATAAAAGTGTATGCAAGGTATATGTAATATTTCATCACAACGAAACTTGAATGCTCTTTATTTTCATGTATTATAAAATACAATAATGATTTTTAAAGACTTTTAAACTTTGAATTAAGTTAAGTTATCAGCATTCATTTTGTATTTCATAATTTACTCTTTAATAAATATTTACTAAAAACCATTAATAACCTCCAAATAAAAAAATTGATGCGTCGACTTTAATATTTATATTATATCTTTCATGAACTTTTATATTTTATCAATACTTTAGATGTTTTAAAATATATATGCTTTTTTCCGTTAGAGTATTCAAATCAGCATACAGCTGTTGGGCAACACAAACAACTGTTGCTCATAAATATTAAAAATTGTATAATGAAATTGTATAAAGGAAAAAACAATGGAAAGAGAGAACTAAGCTGCTTATTCTCTCCAATCCACGCAGTTTCAATGAAACCCGCACTTGAATCGAGGTCAAATGTATATGGGCCACCATTAACAAATATGATCTCCATATTTTTGATGGCACATTTAAGTTGTTTTTTTCTCTGTTTGTAAGTTAAAAAAAAGTGTATTGCAATTTATGCAAGTAGATTTTAGTTGACATCCTCTACAAATTGAGCCCGATAAATTAAGTCTTACGAGTCGGCTGTTTTGATCTTTTTGTTAACAGGATATTATTCATTCTGATTCACCCAAACTATTTATACCCTGAACCCATTGAAAATGGGTAAAAACAGTACAATTTTTTGCAAATGTATGTAACAGGCCGAAGGCCCATAAAGTGTATATATTCTTGATCAGCATCAACAGCCGTGCCAATCTAGCCATGTCCACCTGTCTGTACGCCCGTCTGTCCGTCCGTATGTATTGGAACTGAGGCTGAAGAAATTTGTGCGAATTTCTCATATAAATATACCACATACATAATAGAAAAAACAAATAACAAGACTGTGTGTGGCCTGTCCAATATTTAGCATCAGATGCACATTGCAATGCAAATAAGACCCATAGCATTTGGTGCTTGTTCTATCTGCTGATTTATGCAGTGTGGTCTATTGCTGTGTGTTGCTCCTAAATAAGCGCCTTGGCTGCTTGGCTCTAAATGTTTATCTCCGGTTGGTGCCAGCAACTACAAAACAAACAATTTTCAATTTATGTTATTTCGCGGGCATATCTTTACCTCTCCGTTTAAATTCCTATGCCCATTAAAAGTGAGTAATAAACGGCATATTGCAATTGAGCAGAAAAAACGCAGCGTTTTGCATATAGGTATTCTTGATCAATATAAACAATTCACAAATTCTAGGTTTCTATCTGTTGTCTGCTTGGGCACCAAAAGTGAAATGTAAGCTCTCTTTTTTATTATTAAATATTATAACTATAATTAATAATTATTAAATATTATCAACGACTTTTAACCCCATAACGCACTCACTAAGAAATATAGATGATAATATATTTAAAACAGCTGCACGCTTGTTACAGGGTATCTTTTAGCAGTGTAGTGTAGTGTCACACGATAGCGCTTTAGCTTTCTTTTAAGTGCAACCCCAGTAAGTAGTTGAATATATATTGTACAGCAAAAGATAACTGCAAAATATGCAAGCTGCGGACAACACACAAAATATTTACAACAAAAATCGGATAAAAACATAAATATATGACACATACGTACACATATGCTGCTTGAGGCTATATTTCTGGCACGGGTGTCTGTATTTGGATCTGTATCTGCCGTTTCTGCTGCCAAGCCATTTATATTATTTTTCACCAGTTCACCAGTCTGCTTACTAATAAGTCGCACCATTTGCATTGTAAATATGGGCCGCACTCTTCTTTTCCCATTCCAAGCAACTGCATCGCGTTAAAAATTTGTTGTATAATTTTATGGCTATTAGTAAAAAGTTGGATGTGCTTATGTTTAAAAATTGCCAGCCCATTTCCGTTGCGCGCCCACGCACGGTTCTTTTTTATGCTCTGGCAAAAAAGGCAGCTGACATAAGTTGTCTATCGGCTTTGGGTTCAATAATTCAATTCCACCAGTCATTAAACATACACACAACACGTTCATATCATATACAAATATATATATGTTATTTTACGACCAATTTCGGATTTGCCTCGCATATATTTTTTATGCGTTTTGATGTCTTCACCTTGGGATTTTCTACTTTTCTGGCATTTATTATTTGACGCAGTTCATTAGACTTAATATATTGCTTGCAATTAACTAGCAATTAAATTTTGCAAAGATCCAAGCATCACTATGTTCATACACTTAAAAAAAAACTACAATAAGTTTGGAGAAATCGGCATCAAATTAAAATATGACAATGTTGAAAATAGTCTTAACATAAAGGAAAATTGTCTCAGTTAGAAAAGTTTTTATTCCCTTGTATAGGGTATTATGAGTTGGACCCTTCAAATAAAATATTAATAATTATCATATACATATAATCATTACCATATACATATATATTTCATGATCACGATATTTAAGATATCTATAACTCGACATCAATTAGGTGCACTATGCTTCTTACATATATGCAAAATCTTTTTAAGTTCGGATTACTATATTATTTTGCTTAATAGGAAAAATTGGTCGAAAACGATTTTTGTATGGCAAAATATTCCTCTTTCCAAAATATTTTCACAAATCTCAACACTTACCTCCCTATCCTCAAATTACCTGCAAAGCCTCAAGCCAAATATCTACAAGGGTACTATGTCTACGACGTTTAGTAGATAGAAGTATGTAGTTTATTTTTTATAATATAAGATTTTCTCATATTGAGGGTAAACATTTTTTAGATATTTTATCTACATAGTTAATCAGTCAGGTCGGAAATAAACATTTGAAAGCCATGTCTGTAAGGGTATGTACTGTTTGGCGTGCAACCAAACGCGAAAATTTGAAAACAACTTTACCTACAAAAATAACTAATTTTAATTTTTAGTTCTTTAAGACTGGTGATTGATTTAAAGCTGAAATTTTTACTGAAACTCCCTAAATAGCAACGAGTCGATGAGCGTGCTTGGATATCTGCCATGTTTTAACGGGACGGTGGCCGTAACAGCATTTGCCTAGCAGTCATTTCGGACAGATTTCACTCAACTTACTGAGATGCTAGAATACTGTCATCCGACAGCCCAGGGGTCGTCTAATCCTATATGGTTATCCTTTGCTTATAACCTAAGACGTAGCTGATCTCAGTCGCAGTCGCCTTTTCGTTTTAGCTAGGCTCGTCACGGGTGTGCAGCGCCAATCCAGGGGATACCTGACCAATACCAGAGGTCACGAGTTGATTTAATTACCCAAGAACGGAATCGATCTGGCAATTGCCAGGTTATTGGCATTCAGAATCTTTTCGCCTACTACAGCCACCTCTCCGAGCAATTACATTCCCGTATCATTTCAGTCACCTCATACGACAAGCAAGGACTAACTGTGGTAGTATTCTATAGGCTGCTTTCCACACAGCTTGTGTGTGTGTGTGTGTGTGTCTTCTTTGTAATCACTTTATTAAGCATATATGAACGCTGTAAAGTGTATAAGTATATTTAAGCAATCTCTATGTGTTTGTATGACAGTGTAGTTTGTATATAAATTGCACAAATATTTTAAAGGTTGCCAAAGCCACGTCGCTCTCAAGCTTAGCCTCACTTTCTACATAAGGACAACGACGTCAGAGCACAGCAGAGCAGGACCGAGGCAGACAAGACAAGGCTAGGATTATAAAGTTTCCCAAGGATTTGTAAAATTTATCGTAGACATAATTATGCGAATATTTCAGTAGATCTCGCTCCACCCAACAAGCAGCTCCTGAGTTGTTACGGGGGTTATTACGGGGAATTTGAGCTTGTCATTTTTACATTTTACTTTTTACATTGGCAAAATCGTTTCAAAAATGTAAAAATATTGAATCTAAATTATTCACAACATATGCAAGCTATGATATGTTAAATATGGGCACTGTTATGCACAGTGAAGAACATATAGTGTGAAGCAGCTTCTTTTACGCACGATCTTCGATTAACTTTGTAACATACAACTTAATGAAGCGAAGTCTGTGTGGCGTTTAGCACTGATTCCGGCTCTTTGACGTCGTCTGGGGTGGATTAACAAGAATATTGCTGTGCTACCTACTCTCAGGCATGCATACTTTTATCAAAACTCGGGTGTTATTAAGACGTCGGGCTCGAAGAAATCTAAGTTAAAAGTTTTATTAATAAGAAGAGAAAGCAATATAGTATTATCAATATTATAATATATATACACAACTTTTTTTAAATGTTTAATATTCTCAATTTATGCATGACAAAAAAAAATCAATATTAAGTTATTATTATTTATTTGTTTATTATTATTATTTTTTTTTTGTATCGGCCGGAATTTATTTAATCTGGCAAAATGAGTATTGCATTATTAAACAAGTAAGAGGTTCTAGTCAGGAGCTCCTGACTAGGGGATACCCTAAATATTTTAGCAGTAGCAGTAGCAAAATGACTATTGCATCAAAATTGTGCCTTTAATTGGAGGGCAATATAAGTTGGGTTCTTAACTTGATTTATAGCTATGAGGTAGTAGCGGGGAGGTTTTATATGAAATATATTTGATATATATATGCTATTCTAGCAGCTTCATTGCAAGCTTGGTGACTTTAGCTCTTATTATTTACCAAATCTGAACAGAAAACAGAATTTCGATATTGATTTTGATCGATTACCAAACCAAACCAAACCAAACTCTAACCGCGCGGACACTAGGAAAACCTGCGGTCCAAATTTCAAGTCTGTAGTTCTTATATTTTCTAATATCCTTGCGATCATACATACGGACAGACGGACGGACAAAAAGACGGACATGACTTGATCGACTCGACTGTTGATGCTTATCAAGAATGTGTATACTTATATACTTTATGGATTCGGAGATGCTTCCTTCTGCCTGTTACATACATTTGCACAAGTACATTATACTATTTTACCCATCAATCAATGGGTTGATGGTACATATAAGTTAAAAGCACTATTTATTTTATATGTAATTCCTTAAATTACAATTGGGCAAGACTATTAAAAGAAAAACCTGCTGCAGACTTTTGGACGTTCACGTATGGGAATAAAACGTAAATAAAATAAAATATTTTTTCCGGTGGATATCGCCGAAAATCTAAGATGATACATTTGCAACGACCGCAGAAGGTCCCTACTCAATATATAAAATATACAAAAATAAATAACAATAAACGAGACGTAAGCCATATTTTACCCATAATAGCTAATAAAACATAGAGAAAACTGGCGAAGAGCAGACCAGCGGACATGCTAATCATAAAAGCATAACAACAACGACATCGCCTTGTCCGATTACATTTAAAATGATAAAGGCGTGCCACAATAAGGATGCACGCCTAACAAAAAAATGAGTCGACAAAAACAAGCACAAAAAAACAAAGAAAAATTGGATATAAAACAAATAAACGAAAACACAAAAGAATTCAGAAATCTCCCTTCTAGCTAGAACCAAGAATAAAAGAAAATACAAACATTGCCAAATGTTCCATTTTGTGTTCACTCAAGCGTCTGGCCTTGCGTGCTTACCTCTTAGCTTGTTCTGTGGACCTGTCCGAGCAGTAACTCCGACTATGGCTGTGATTTGTGCAAATTTATTTCACGCTCGAGCATCTTTGGGGTCACGCAGATCTGTACTAAAATACTAAAAAGTGCATAAAATTAAAGAGCATGGCAAAATCTAACGCTCAGTAAAGGATACTGGAGTTACCCTACTTCTCTGAACTGTACCTACCTAAGATCATGCGAATTCACGATAAGTCGGAGCTTCGGACAATTCCACTGAAAAACCGACGGAATAATCTTCATTACAACTGTCGGTTTTTCGACCGATCGACTTCAATCTCAAACCTATACGGAAAATGTTATGTAATGTATGCCTATATGATGTATTTATGTGAATGTATGCATATATGCAAGTCTTTTATAACAAAAAGTCTTCATCACGAGTTTGCATCGTAAATTTTTCTAAACAGAATATCGAATTCTGAAACACGACCGAATAGGTTTTCATTTGGAATTTAATATATTCTGAATAATATACAAACAACCATTAGTTGTTGTAAAATTTAAACTCTTTAACCCCGTTTAAATCCTTTTTATAACAAATCCAAAATTTGTTCATTTATTTAATCGACTACTTAAAAAAGTTCCTTCCCACTAAGCGTAGAATACTAAACTCTTTATTATTTGTTCAAGTGATTATATAATATAAGCCATTTCAATAAACTAACAGCATTCCTTAGTGGTAATAAAGTACACAAAAACTACCTTACAAAACTAAAACAAAGGACAAAATGTTAAGCAATAGCAACTAAAACAACGAAATAACAATATTAATCACGATTATTTTTTATTATTTTAAAATTCTTTGAAATGAGTGGATGGAAGCGGTAGGAGGTGCATTTGACATCCTTGTTGCTATCTTCTTTATTTTTTTTGCGCAGGTGCTTGTGTCTGTACCGTGTTGAGAATGTAAATTGCTTGGAAAATGCGACATATACAGGGACAACAAGAGCAAAAGCAAAAGTAGCAACAAATACAACAATAATGGACGAGCACGTCGCAGCAGCTCCAAGGACAAACGGCAGGTACGTTGTTTCGGCGTGGGGCGTGCTTGTTGCCACAAACGCCTGTCACTGTCAAACTAAAGTGTAAAAAAATGGCAGCACCGGAAGCAGCAACTGACTAGGCGAGGTCAAAAGGGCTTGCTCCCCTTCCCCTATCCATACAGACAACAATGTAGCATAATGACGTGTCTACATAAATCCATTTAATTTAAATATTTTACAGTCGCAACACAGGCGTCCTACCCTTGCATGTCTGCGTCCTTTTAACTGTGCGTGTGTGCTGGGCCTAAAACGTGTCCCATAATAGGAACGACTGAAAAATACAAAAATGTTCAGCACATGTTGCAATATTGAAGTGTCGGAGCCAGCTAGATGGTAACTAAGGCAAACAGCGCGCTATATGCGTGTGTATGTTTGTGCACGCAGCGACAACCGGAAACGGAATTGGCGCGTGAGGTAATCACCAAAATGAAAGATTAAAGTTATCGTGGTGTTCTTAATGTGATGTCTGCCTTGCTCCTTCATGGGGTATATAGCTTGTGTTTATCGTCGAATCTCCCACCTCCACCCTTATTCATTCGTTAGCCTTCTATTGCGAATATCGAGGAGGAGGCGTATTCAGCTCAAATAAAAATATTAATGTTGAATAAAAAGTTAGAGAAGAAAATTAAGAGACAATTTTAAGGGAACATTTCATATTATCAATTTTAGAAACACCCCCTACTACCATACATATATATTCATATATCTCTATATATAAAACTGTTTGTCGTGACTAACTGACTGACCTATTGACTGACTGACTGATACATATGTGATCAACGCACAGCCTTAATCGTAAAATCTAGGAAGCTGAAATTTTCAATGCAGCTACCTTATATGATTAAGGTTTCGGGGAATTCCACCCGCAATCGTGAAAAACGTTTATATGAAACTTTTTTGTTTACCATCCGATCAGCCTTAAACTCAATTTCAAAGATCTTTGTACAAATTCATTTTAGGGATGTTTCACACTTTTCGAAAAATGCATTCCTCCTTGATAGTATGGAGGTCAAAGATTTGTATGGGTGACGTTTCGCGCTCGAATTCATTATTAAGGATCTGTATGAAAAATCATTTGAGATGCGTTTCACATTATTCGCAAAATCAAGCTTTCTCGGTTGAAATGCGATTCAAAGTTTTTTAAACGATATTTTAAGTTATGTTCGATTTTCTTCAAATTAATTTTCAAAGCTCTACGTAAAAAAAAACTACTGAATACGTGTTTCATCGATTTAGAAGATTTCGTGCGCAACGATGGAAATTTGCCGAAAAACTTAACTTAACTTTTTAGTTTATTATCAGTTTCAAACTCATTTCCAAAAATCTTTATCAGAACCTATTTGACGCGCTTTCGCAAAGGTTACCGTAGTTGGATGGAAAATGCTGGTCAAAGGTTTAAGAAACGCACATTTTTTATTGGACCTCAAGATTCTTACCAAAAGACTAACAAGGCTGGAAACCTCTGATCAAATATACTATTGAATAGAAGTGCAGATCAAGATGGTACGGGTAGATTTCAATTTTCCACGGGCTTAATGAGAAGGTAATATCGTAAATTTGTAGCGCAAAATGTTCCTCGTGCTACTGACTTCTGTACCTAGGCTTTACATATATACCAGCAACAGATGCCGAACATCATTGTTTTTTATTCTTGCCTAATTTGATGAATACATTTGAAGCATTTGACAAACATAAATTTGTTTCTAACAGATTACACCTGTTTGAATATATAACTACCTTTGCGAGATAAAAGATGGCTAAAATCTATGATATCAAAGCGACCTGAATCAAAGTCAGATTGAAACCAACGCGACCTTATTGGGAATGCTGACAATTTGTTTGTGGACTCAAATGTCATTGAATTGTCAAAAATAACAAGCTAGCGCTTAAAAAAACAGTATGCTTGTGTGCATTGGAATGTGTGTGTTAAAACTTTGCATATCAACACCCAATAAACGCTATATAAACAACATGGAACGGAAATACCACTATAACTGCACTATAACATTGGAGATTCAAAAAATGGGACCCATTAAAATCGTTAATCATACGTTAAGCGGATATACAATAATAAAGCAACTAAGAGGTTCTAGTCGGGAGCACCCTCAACCTTCTTATTCCAACACCAAATGCAGCTAGCGCTACGCAAAACAGAATTTCGTGATCGATTTTTATCGATTACTTGGAAACGGAGTAAGTTATCGATTATCGTAAACAACCTTGATCTGCGCATGGACTAGGAGGACCTACAGCTGAAGATTCTAACTCTTATTCATACGGATACATACGGACAGACGGACGGACAGACATCGACTCGACTGTTGATTCTGATCAAGAATATATATACTTTATGGGGTCGGAGATGCTTCCTTCTGCCTGTTACATACATTTGGATTTTGCACAAATACAATATACCCTTGTACCCATTTTTAATGGGTTCAGGGTATAAAAATTGAATGTGTGCGCGTTGTTGCTTGTGCGGACACATACATACATTCATTTAAACGATCCCAAGACATAATGATAATTTACAATGATGATGTTTAAGTCATACGCCCTGTAAGTAGGTCGTCGCCTCACTGTGATGGGGTCAGCCAGGACCCTTGCGGCCGCGTTCGGGTGTTGCAGCAGCTTGTCAGCGTATCGGCTGCTGAAAAAGTTATATGCAACTGCGCAATTGAATGGGGCAGTAGCTTTAACAATTTCTGTATATATGTACACACACACATTCATGCGCGTCTGCTTCGCATTCTAATAGCATGGTAATTGCATTTTTTTTTTTGTAATGTTATTTTAGTTCCTTTTTTTTATCATAATTACTTAATTGTTGGTATGGCTGTTGAGTAGAGGCATAGCGAGTGGTGCGGTCTGTCGCGAGTTCGAGCCCTGCCAAGGGAACTTTTTTTTATTAATTTATTTGGTGTTGGAATAAGAGGGTTCAGGGTATCCCCTAGTAGGAAGCTCCCGACTAGAACCTCTTACTTGTTCTTAAGTGTCGGAGGCATTTTCTCCCTTTTGAAGGGACAAGTAATATTAAATATTCAAAGGGTCTGCCACCTGACTTTCTGAAAACATACAAATATTCTATAGCACCTTATGATCTCCTATTTCTTCAAGATCGATTAAGAAACACAAAAGTTATTAAAGAAAACGTGTTTTGGCTGGCCAAGAGTTTAGGGCAGCAAGCGCAATTTGCTAGAATTTTTGTATACATGTGCACACACATTTTTTGAATTTGATCAACAGCATTGCAATTGCAATTGTCTTGTTTTATGTGCTGCTATTTAAATTCGTTTTGTTTCTCATTAATAGGTGGCGGCAAGTAGTGGGGTCTGTTGCGAGCTCGAACCCCACCGAGGAAACTATTTTTTTTGAGGTTCAGGGTATCCCCAAGTCGGGATCTACCGGGTAAAAATTTCTTCATTAAAGTTCAGATCATTTTAGATTAAATTATTTAATGTTACATTATTAAACCATTTTTGGTTTTAAACTACGTCGAGACGTTTTTGAGTACGCTGTAAACTTATACATGAAGAATTTAATAGCGCGCTTCAAAATCAATTTTATATGATACGAGGTAACTTTCTTGTTGCAAAATTTTCGAACACACGGAGGCACGAAGCCGAGGGCCAACTCTAAGCGAAGCCTTTGTTAAATATTTAGCGACTTGATGGCAGAGCGGGTTTGAATTTCGGAATTGTATGTCGCCTTGGGTCCCGTACCCTTTATTTAAAGATCAGAGTGCTTTAATAAATAGATTTCTATAACTGCCTCTACAAGACTATAATCAAATGTTCCTAAATTTGAAAAGAATTTCTGGGAATTTCTTTAAATGGGTTATAGTTTTTCTATCCATAAATTACACTTGCAATTTAATAATTGTCTTGCTTAATTTTTAATTACATTTTTGAATGTATTTAAACTGATTACTGATTATGAACTTATAATATGTTTCTTAAGAGGTATCTAATGGTCGTGTTCCGGGGTGCAGACTCGTGTGTATGAGGGCTACATGTGGGCCACATACAAACGGCTTTGACAGTAAATTATTAATACATGCTAAATATTGAGGGATTTTACATTTTCGGGCCATCTGCCGTTACCTCTAGTCGGCTTCGTTGTTGTTTGTAATATAGAAGTGGCTCCTGCAATATTCAATGGCAACTGTGCTTCACTTTCTGTTCTCTCTTTTGTCTCCCAGCTGGCAGATGCAAATTTTTATTTCTTATCAGCTTAATAGCGTTAAATGGAAAATTTTCTTTAATGTGAAATTTCTCATGTGCCGGAAATGATTACGGGCCAAAGAGGGCGGCCTCGAGTGCCTCGAATGCCAAGGGCCGTAAATTGAATGAATGACGCGTACTTTCTTTTGCGCTGGCTCCTCCTTCCCGCAATGGAAAAGCGTAGACGGTGTAATAAGCAGGGTCTCTGCGAAAGCTTTATTGACACTCCGCTCTTCCCCCGCCATTCAGGTACCATACTTGCGCGGCATCTTAATGTGAGTACCTGCGGTTCCGGCGCAATTGTAATCTGCTCTAAATGTGAAAAAATGCAATGCAAACTTTTGCCAACCTTCAATCATAAACGGAAAATGCATTTGTATTGCGTGATTCCCTAAGTGCTTAGGGAACAGCGTTTCGAAATAATAAAAAAACTCAGACTTTAGTAGAGCCTTTAGAAGGAAATTACGAAAGAAAATTGAGATCGCTTTTGAAGTGGTAAATGATAATAAATGAAGGCACTTGGGAAATACCGAAAAGTAGATCCCTTGCATATTATACCTATTGTGATTTGTTTTAATAAAAAAGTAAACTAGTTGTTGCGATAAGAAATATGGAAGTATTTATATTTCTTTACATCATGCAATAGTCGGATTCAGTTCAATTATATGTTATTTAATGCTGAATTTGGCGACCTTTCCGTTTTATCCGTTTAGCTGGCTCGAGTTCCGAAGATTTTTTTTTAGCCAAAACAAAAAACCCAAATTTGTTGTATTTCACCGACATGATTCGGCTGCGCATCAGCAATTATTATAAACTGCGCTCCTTGACGTGGAGTATATGTGAGAATATTTTACAGGCTAATAAGATCAACTGCTGAAAATTTCATCAAGATCTGTTACGAAACAAAAATGTTATTAAATAAAACGTGTGGGATTATATCTATATTGGCAGGACACGTGTCAACGGCAGCTAGCGCAAGGCGCAGGAGTTTCTGTATACATGTGCACACATATACACACATGCATAAAAATGTTAACACACAAGATAAGATAGATAGCTATTAATAATAAATTGTTTGCAGTGCTTCGTAATAATTTTATTAACAACAGGACATTATCAAACAAATTGTTTTCGGCCGTTACTATTTGCCGAATGCCGTTCGCACATAAATTAATGACTCCACAACGTATATGTATATACATATGAACGCAAGGATTTCTGAACCCACAGAAGTAAGAGACTTAAAATTTTGAACGTAGAGTCACCAAATGTATTTTCTTGAATAGTATATACAGATCAAGGAGCTTTTAATTTATAAATAAAATTTGTGATTTGAATATGTGCGTAAATAACGCGCTAGTAATGCGAGCACTTGATGTTGGTAGAAAGTGGTTCTGTATATCCCCTAGTCGGAAACTCCCGACTAGAGCCTTTTGTAAAGTTTTCGTAGGTTTGTGTGCTACTTTTACTACATGTTTGTTGTTGCAGTCTGAGACATGCGCTCTGATAATGATAGATACCTGTGTTACATATGTTACATTTTTATATATCTTCGTAGCTACTGAAGGCTTTTGGGTTGTGCTTTATTGCCTTTGTAATAATGATTCTTATGTTAATAGAAGCGATTGCAACCTTTGCATTTGCAGTCTTTGACGGGACTAAAAGAAATAGAGAAACGAATGCCCCAGTTTTGCTTGACTGGCTACTGAACATAGACCAACTGCGCTTAAATGCGTGTGCGTAAAACATTTTTTGTCTGGTCAGTCAATCTGAAATGCAGACTTGTCAGCTGTGTTCGATGGATCTAAGCATCAGATGCAGTCTGATTCACTCAGTACATGAACTCTTTTAAGTTTTGTCTTGCTGCCAAAGTTGGCTGCAATATTACTGTTTACAGAATGAACAAAGCAAAAAGCAAACAAACAAATTGCCAAAGAAAACTTTATGTTGTGTTCCTTTCGGTTGGCAAAAGTTTAAATGCAATTTTGTACAACGCTAAAGTATGGAATGCTTTCGCTTAAGGGGGTAAAAGAAATTCCTTCGTTGGTCATTAAATTACATTTAAACTTCTTTTGCGATTTTTCATATTGTTCAGGTTCTATTAGTTATGCGCCTTTCTTTTCTTCACAATTTTCCTTGCCATTCTTTAAGTTGGGAATATTTACTGCAGTTCCTCAGAAATCTTAACTTAGAAATGCTCTTAACATTTATCCAAATTTTATTGATGCTGACAAGGGCAGAAATGAGATGTAAATAAGATTTTTATTCGAATCTCTTCTTGCGGGCTGGTAGTTATTATGATGCAATCGATAAAAAATATATTTTGTTAAGGGACAAATATATTCTAATCAAACTCCCGCTTATTAATAACTTTAATTTAAGAGTCGATAAGAAATAATAATACTAGTAAGAGGTTCTAGTCGGGAGCTCCCTACTAGGGACTACACTGAACCCTCTTCTTCCAACATCAAATGAATGTATATATTCTATTTTAGAAGTTATATATCAAGTTTGGTGACTCTAGCTCTTATTATTTACCAAAATTGCCCACAAAACTGGATATCGATATCGATTTTTATGGATTGCTTGAAAACGGAGTAAGTTATCGATTATCGGAAACAAACTCGATCTGCGCGGGAACTAGGAAAACCTACATCTTAAATTTCAAGTCTCTAGCTCTTATAGTTTCTGAGATCCTTGCGTTCATACATACGGACGGACGGACGGACGGACGGACAGACAGACGGACATGGCTAGATCGACTCGGCTATTGATGCTGATCAAGAATATATATACTTTATGTGGTCGGAGATGCTTCCTTCTGCCTGTTACATAAATTTGGCTTTCGCACAAATACAATATACCCCTATACCTATTTTTAATGGGTTCAGGGTATAAAATCCGTAGAATCCGCTACAGTTTCCTTCTTAGTTCCACGATAAAAAAGATTATATAACAAGCAATTTACAAACTGGAGCTCAATTTGATGGAAATCACAAGGATTTTTTCAATCTGATTCACATAGCATTTTCCTGCGTAATTTGCTTATATCTTGGTGCTCGCTTCGCTGGTGTTGATTACAGGAGGACTGAAACCAGCAAAAGGAAAGCGAATGGAAAAAATTAAGTAAATGCATGCTTTTGGAGGAGTATGTAAGTTTGGCTTATGGCGTCCTCTCAGAACGCAGAATGAAATTCATTGGAACGTATAATAAATTTACATACTTTATTATACACAGTCGTACAGAGAGAAGCAAAGTGAATTGCGACAATTAATTCTCATGTAATTAGCGTTTTTAAAATCGACGCTTATTTGGCAAACGGGTGTTGCCTCTTAATATCTTTCCCGCTTACCCTGATTGCAAGAAAATTGAAGTGGGCAGCATTTTCGGGAATTGCGTTAAATTTTACGGAAATTGACTTTAATGAAAATTCCAAAAAAAAAGAATAGTTTCAATGATAACATAATATTGCCCGAACGGTTGGCGTCCTGTGTTCTTATTAGTTTCGTGGCAAGTGTAGGTGATTTTTATACCCTGAACCCATTAAGAAGAGAGCCGTAAAATATATTTTTAAATCAAGAACATAAACTAAAATATACTGCCCACCAATTTAGGCCAGAATTGAAATGCAATTGAGTTTTTGAGAATATACAACTATTCTATAGTACAATATCTAAGATCGAAAATTTCATCAAGGTCGGCTATGAAACACAACAGTTATCAAAAGACATGTTTTTTGGGGACATGTCAATTTTAGTGACTTTAGCTCTTATTATTTACCCAATTTGCTAAAAACTGGGTTTCAATTTTTTGGGATTTATATCTGTTACTTGGAAACGGAGCAAGTTATCGAATACTGATATCGAATAAATCTGCAAATCTCTAGCTGTTATAGGTTCTGAGTTCCTTGTGTTTATACATACGGACGGACGGACAGACGGACGGACGGACAAATGTACAGACACACGGACAGGGCTAGATCGACTATTGATGCTGATCAAGAATATGTATACTTTATTTGGTCGGAGATGCCTGGCTTATACATTTACACAAAAACATTGTACCATTTTACCCATTTTCAATGGGTTCAGGGTATAAGAACCATTCACCATTTTTTTTAATACTCCCGGACAGATTCGCCTTGACATAACTGAGCCCAAAGTGCTCCCAACTTAACTTGTGACAGTTCTGAACAGATGCGTGTTAATTGGCGGAAGTTTAAATGTTTGGTTTTATTTAAGGTATCATCAGTGACCGCAATCAGCGCGTACTTTTTGCCACTTGACACACAATATACGATTCTATATGCGGCAGTTGCTGTGTCTGGGGAATTAGGTACAAAAAACATTTGTATTTAATCTGCTGATCTGCTCATGTGACAGGCCTGAATATCTCGAGGGAACGAGCCAAGAAGTTTTATTTGCTGCCCTCAAACTTTTTTGCAGAAATTTTAAGACTGGTTATTGTTTTTTTTTTTTTTACACAAAATTGAGAAAAACAGTTTTTAAAAGTAATAGAAAATGAAGAAAATGAAAGTCGATTGTGAGCTTAGAATTCTCTGCAATTTTTTTCCACAAGAATTTAGTAAAGGTAATAATTGTAAACATTCTTTTAGCAGAAACCCATTTGTTACTAATCAGCAAATATGTAATATTATATTTGTATGTCTTATAATATAATGCATACTATATATTGCATGCACTTATTTATCCTTCTGTATAAATATCAATTCCATAATTATACCAAAATTTAAAAAAGTTTACACGTAAATAGCCGTTATACCCTTACTTCGTTAGGACATGCCATAAAAAATAAAAGGCGTGTGCTTGGTTTTTGTTCAGAGTACGGCTATGGGTTGACAAATGCGCCAAGGGCACTTTGCTGCTTTGGGGTCGTCTCGTCCTCTTCCTCAGCAGGCTCGTTCGATTACCTTGAGATTCGCTTGAGACTCCTTCAACTTAACAAACTGGGCTGTTGGGCTGTTTGGAAAAAGCTGGAAAAGCTGGCGGCGGAGGCCTAACATTTTCGGGCTTTTGCGAAAAACACACGTGGCGTGTTAATATCTTATCAACAAATTAAGAAGCCTCGGCTTCAATATATGTGAGTGTTTCAATGTGTGTGCGTAAGGGAAATTAAAAGCAAAAAGCGTTAATCATAAGTGAGCTGAGAAAGATTTCTCTTGCACAACGCAATTTAACTTGCGTTAAACGAGCTCACGCCGCTGATTAAAGCAGCTGAGGCTGCTCCTTAGCTTCGGGCTGTTGCCCCCAATTTTATGCAACAACAAAAACTTTTCACGCGCCGTCGCCTTCATATGTGTGTGTATGTCAAAAGCCTTGGGCCAAAGTTCGTTCCTTAGCACCAAACAGTGGCAACAACACAACGCCCAACAAACATTGAAGGATATGTGCTTAATCCTAAATGACAGCTGAATGACTTTAACGCAAATGAAATAAGAAATACTTAATGGAAAGGTAATATCTAAAATTCTTAGCATAAAACGTTCTACGGGCAAGGCCGGGCAATACCCGTTAGAATATTATAATATTCCTTTCTATAAGATATATAATATTTTATCAATAATGTAATCCATGTGTAGACCCTGTCCTTTATCCTCCAGGGCAAAAAGAGTCCCGCGTTGCAAAAATATTTAAAATTCCATTCAGTGCATGCCAATTTCACTGCAATATATGTTTCATAGCCATATCTGTCGCTAGGTAGCAATAAAAATAAAAATCTCCAATCATATAGCTTTGCGATCGATGTGTTTTGCATATAAAATAGGGATAGGAGACGGGAGGTGACATGGACTTTGAACGGGCATCCCAAACAGTAGGCAGAACCGCTTGTCTCAGTTGTTTATGGAAGACAAAAAAGGTCAATTAGCATCGCTATGCCAAAGAGTCTTAGCGATATGTGAGACGAACAGTTTAGCTCGTAAATTTTGTAAATAAACTATTATAGTAAAATTAAACGGGGAGTTTCGTCAAGGTATCTAGATAAACATAAAGTTATTTAGTCAATAACCTAAATGCTGACCAATGTAGCTCGGCTTTTATTCCTGATCAAGAATCTATTTACTTTGTCGGAGATCTCTGCCAGGAATATATTAAACATTGATTAGAACATCAAGTAACACACAAATCGAAACTATTTGTGAAGGATTACTTATGAAATACTCGTTTGGGTCTGTTATCCATTTTCTAAAAACAATAATATTTTAACAGAGCAGAGCATGAGAAGTAATGGTGTGATTGTGCGAAGGTAGGCAACGGAAAATGGGATATATCTCGGCAACGGCTTTGTATAAGCGGCAATAAAAACAAACAAGAGGCTCTAGTCGGTAGCTCCGGTAAGGGAATACCCTCAACCTTCATCTACCAACACCAAATGCAGCGCTCGTTTGCTTCAGCAATAATAAAAGCTAATTAAAACAAGTAAGAGGTTCTAGTCGGGAGCTACCGACTAGGGGATACCATGAGCCCTCTTCTTTCAACATCAAATGCATATATATTTTCTATTTTAGAAGCTATATGTCAAATTTGGTTACTCTAGCTCTTATTATTTACCAAAATTGCCCAAAAAACAGGATGTCGATATCAATTTTTATCTACATCTAAAATTTCAAGTCTCTAGCTCTTATAGGTTCTGATATCCTTGCGTTCATAAATACGGACGGACGGACGGACGGACGGACGGACGGACGGACGGACAGACAGACGGACATGGCTAGATCGACTCGGCTATTGGTGCTGATCAAGAATATATATAATTTATGGGGTCGGAGATGCTTCCTTCTGCCTGTTACATACATTTGGATTTTGCACAAATACAATATACCATTATACCCATTTTAATGGGTTCAGCGTATAGAAACTAAACGAGAAAGAAGAGCTATTTTCGGCACGCCGAATATTTAATATTCTTCCAGACTCAACCTTTACACAATACTCAAAGTGCTTTGCTCGTATCTAAGAAGCGCAAGGAAAATATTTAATACCGAGTATAGTCAAGATACCTAAAAGCTCTTATAGGTTCTGAAGTCATTGCTTTCATAGCTAGATCGACTCAGCTGTTGCTGTTGAAGAATATATATATATATACTTTATGGGGTCGGAGATGCTTCCTTCTGCTTGTTATATACATTTGCACAAATCTATTATAGTCTTTTTACCCATTTTCAATGGGTTCAGGGTATAAAAATGCACACATTGCTGCTTATTTAACCTATCCATGTGTGCATGTGCATGCGTGTGTGTGCGTAAGTACGAAGCAGAATATTAATTAATTTCACAACGCAGTTAAGAACCACAACAATGCGTGACACAACGCGCTCTGATGTATCAGCTTCTAGAATTATGCTATAAATATTTCACTTGCCACATTAATGCGATGCGCGGCGACAAGGGCAGCGGCGTCATTTTAATAAATTTCAATAAGGCGTCAGTCAGCCCCAGGCCATTTTTCCATTCGTGCTCCAGTGTTTGTGCCTGCCCCTATCTTTGCTTAATCATGTCCGTGTGGCATCTTGCAAAATCCTTAACACATCCTTGCACTTGATGGCTGTTAATTGAAAGCCGCTTAGAAAGCTTTCGCTCAAGCGAATCTAAAGCCGCGTCAAACCCTTGACAACTTTTGAGGTCCTCAAAATCGTGTGCATTCCAAATGGATTCTCGAGTAGAGTCTGCATCATGTTTAAACTAAATTAAGTGCCAGACTCCCAAGAGAGGTAATTCATTTTCGATAGTCTGTGTGCATGCTTAAGGCCGCAAGCGTTGATTCTCCTCCGAATCGAACATTTTGATTATGCCTGTTTATTCGATGCGCCGTTGGGTTATATCACTTAGATATGTTGTTTGTTGGTCGCATTAAAAAATTTCATTTTGCAGCAAGTCACGAATAATGTTTATCTGTCATTTCAATTGCTGCCTGGAAATTTACAAAACAACCCGACAAAACAAGAAACTGTAATGTTCATATTCCGAAAATGTTAGTTAAAAATCAGGTAATGGTACTATTACAGCTCAGCAGAGAACTTATTTCTATTACTATTATTTCTATCTGATGCCGACAACCGAAAAATATTGAATATACGAGAAGGGAGAGAGTACTGACACTACAGGTATGTACGCAACAGCAAGACAACCACAAACTAAACCCAAAAACTACAACCAATAGACTCTATTTAAATCCTTTATTTATGTGGCGTGAAATATAGCATATAGAAATGCAGTAGTAAATAAAGTTCGTTTCTGAATCAAATTAATTATTTTTTAGATATTAGATATTTTTTAGCAGCTCTTAAGTTTGCTAATTGCCTTATGCGCCATTTGTTTGTCTTTTGTTAAAGTCGCCAGGTTTTTATAATGAACACATTTCAACATAACGTGCCCAAACAAAATCGATCCTTCCTAGCTAGTTGGAATTCACCAGTATACTTAGCTAACTGGTAACTTACAGATTTACAGATAGCTCTAAAAAGCCAAGCTGAATCTAAAGAAGTAAATATATCGAAAATATTGAAAATATTCGCAATAGCTTTCTTGATTGTAATTATTATTAAGTCTGTTTTACATTTTATTTTATTATTTATTAAAGCAACCAAAGGGTTGATAGTTAGCCGAGATTTTCAACACACTTTCTGTGCCCGAGACAATTACCAAACTGAGAAATTCACAATTCAGTGGCAAATGACATTACGTTCTATTATTGGCTAGACGGCGGACACTCAGCGCGAGCAAGTAAAGATACAGTGAAAAATAAGGGGGTATATATAAGAGAATGCCAATGGGGAAAGGGTCTTGGAGGGAGTACTGGCTGCAGGCTACCAAATAAAAAGGGCCACAAAATCCATTTAAACACAGCCCTCGGCAACGCTTTTCAGTCGCGTACATTTTCCTAAATTCTCACCCGAGAGTCTCTTTTAAGGACGCGCATAAGAGTTAGTTCCTGTCGCCTGACGGCCGGAAAAGGCTAAAATGGAGGCTAACAAAACTATTAAAGTGCCAGATATAGAACACCATACCACAATATATATAAATCTGTATATATATTATTTATTTTTCTCTGCACATTTGGATCTGTGTATCTATTTGAATGGGGCTGTGCGCCTATGGCTTTATTTTGTTACGTTTGGCTTTTGTATTTTTTTGGGTTCTCTGACTGCGGGTTAAAGCGGAAATACAAATCCCTTAACAGTGAATTGTGGACTAAATTTTTCACTTTACCACGTCCCATAAATGTGGAGTCGCCTGCAGCTTAGCCGTGCATCGTTCCGCAATGACGCTCCGTCCCTTCTACTAACCACCACCCTCTACTTACCCTGAATGGGCATTTATGTTTTTTTTTTTTGCTTTTAATTGGAGCTGCTGCTGCATTTGGCAAGCAACATAATAAAACCTTTGGTATTTATTTTTTGCATATCCGCTCAGCCTGACTTTGTCATTAGACTCCAAGGGTAAGGTATTGAAAATTCAAGAAATTGATTGAATAAACTTGGCCAAGAATTAGTTTAACCATAAACAAACTCAATAGAACAATGACTTAAATATGTTCTTATTTGTTCTTATTTTCAATTTTGCAGTGCGCTGCGGATACGCACTGTTGGCCAAAGCAAATAAAATTAAATAATGCGTCCGAATTGCGATTACGTTACGTGGCTGGAAGGGCAAATGAAGGCTGGTAAGAGAGAAAGTTTCTAAAATTCAGAAAAGGGTGCGGCTGTATAAAATGAGAGAGTTGCCTTGATGTGAGCAAAACAAAAGCAAAGCACAAGCGGAAGTAATTGATGGACATCAGTGTACGTAATATGATATGCACGCAAATGCGGAACTTCAATGCAAGCATCAACAAACAGAGAGAAGGTTGCCTAACATTTGGTAATTAATGTTTGAAATGAAAGCAATATCCAGCCATCGTGCCATATTCGTGAAATTCGCATATTCTTATGAATCAAATCGTTTATTTGATTTCGAAAACAATATTATATGATTGAAAAACATTTTCAATTATTTAATTTGAGATATGTTTAATACGAGTGCTACTAATAATAAAATTTACAGAAATAACTACAATACATTAAAACTTCTATGTATAAGATATATAATTATTGTTTTAAAGTGTGCAAATGTTATTATCCCAATAGGCATATAAATACATATATTAAAACCTGGCCAAATAACGCCATGGGCCTTAATATCGCCATGTCTAAAATAATTGTATTGCCAGCTGCATGCCAAGTTAATTAGCCAAAAAATATTTGACCATAATACACAAACCAATTACAGTCCAATTACTGGAAAAGGCTGCACCTTCCATAAAAATATGCATGTTTACATACATATACAAAATTTGCTGTCACAATTTATAAGGTTACATGCCCTGTAAAATTTTAATCCAGGCGATGTTTTGGAAAAATTTGTACGAGCCAAATGATACAAAAATTGTTGTCCCCTAAAATATTTCAATCAATTCTAATTTGATCGAACTCTGTACGGCTAGCCATTAAAAAGGTAACCACAGAAAGAACTTTTTGCAAATTCAGTTTTGGGGAATGTAAATGAAAAACAACAAGTAAGAGGTTACATAGTCGGGAACTCCCGACTAGAGGATACCATGAACCCTCTTCTTTCAACATCAAATGCATATGTGTATTCTATTTTAGAAGCTATATGTCAAGTTTGGTGACTCTAGCTCTTATTATTTACCAAAATTGCCCAAAAAACAGAATATCGATATCGATACTACTGCCTGTTATATACATTTGCGCAAATGCATTATACCCCTTTTTTCAATGGGTACAGGGTATAAAAAGAAAATCATTGAGAAAATACAATAAGCTATTTACAAATATATTTTACACACACATTATCATACCTTTTCTTCTATGCTTAAAATTGCATATTTTTTTCCACATAAATATCACTACATTAAAATACGAATACGATTCTTTTTTTTACCCTGAACCCATTAAAAATGGGTATAAGCGTATATTGTATTTGTGCGAAATCCAAATGTATGTAACAGGCAGAAGGAAGCATCTCCGACCCCATAAAATATATATATTCTTGATCAGCATCAATAGCCGAGTCGATCCGTCTGTCTTTCCGTCCGTATGTATGAGCGCAAGGATCTTAGAACCTATAAGAGCTAGAGACTTGAAATTTTAGATGTAGGTGCTGCTAGTTCCCGCGCAGATCGAGTTTGTTTCCGATAATCGATAACTTCCTCCGTTTTCAAGCAATCAATAAAAATCTATATCGATATACTGTTTTTTGGACAATTTTGGTAAATAATAAGAGCTAGAGTCACCAAACTTGACATATAACTTCTAAAATAGAATATATATATGCATTTGATGTTGAAAGAAGAGGGTTCATGGTATCCTCTAGTCGGGAGCTTCCGATTAGAACATCTTACTTGTTAAAGTTTTAATCTTGTAGCATACTATTTTAATAATAATAATATATAAAAGTTTTCGGATGAAGGACTAGTAATTTAGAGAAATATTTAACAATGGCATAAAATTTAGGGTCTCTTAGAAATTTCCATTAAACTGAGCTCAACTGAAATTTATGGAAAAGTCGAGAACATTCTGCTTAAAGTTCAACCTGGCTTGTTTAGGAAAATATATTACTTTGAAATAAAGTTTTTTAAAATTGTGTCATGCTATTCGCTTCGTTTTCTGCTATTCGCAATCGTATGGTTGTTATTCGTCCTCTTAATTTTCACAAATTTCAAAAAATTTTCACATCATTTGAAAAAAGGATACCAAATGCAGGTAAAGGCCGTATGTATATTTGTTATTCTAAAAGCATTAACAACTTTCCGACTATTCAAACAGCAGCTGAATACATCCACATCAATTCACACCAAAAAGCAATCGGCAATAACCGCTGGTCAATGGTGGATAGCCACTTGTCGATATATCATAAAATGTCTATTTGTTTAGTTCATTCACAGTATACTGGCCGTGAATGGGGCTGCGTTTAGTGTATGGAAAAGCGACGAGTTCTGTCCAAAGCAGGTTTATTATTATTTGTGCCTTTATATGTGGTTATAAAATGTGTGCGAGTTCCTCCGGTTGTTGTTGCTGTGGGTGCTGCTGTCCCTGATTTTGTTATTTTTGAACTGGCAATGGAAACGCATTCATCAATTTAACAGCAGAACATTGGCAAAGGCAGCTAATGTCTCCCAACGCACATTACAAAGTGTTTACAGAACACTATGCATATAATCGCCTGTTCTGGCTGCCCACTGTATAATGTGGAGAACTGTATTTTTTTCAAGTGCTCGTATAACATTAGTTCCTACTAGGGGTTCTCATTAACTTCAAAATGTTTTTTTAATTTAAGCTGGCCACGAGTTTGGGGCAGCAAGCGCAAATTGACAGAATTTCTGTATACACGTAGACACACGCATTCATGCGCATCTTCCTTGAATTCCTAACAAGATTGCAATTGCGATTGTATTGTTTTTTGCACTACTATTTTACTCCGTTTTTTTTTCTCATTTTCTCATTAAAACTCATATACTGATGTAGCTGTTGAGTATAGGCGGTAGCGCGAGGTGCATTTGATGTTGGTAGCAGAATGTTCAGGGTATCCCCTAGTCCAAAACTTGCGACTACTTGTTTACATAATATCCACAAAAGGAAAACCGGTGAAAGACATTTCGGTTGGTTTCAAACTGCCAGTCAATTTGCAATGCCGCGTTTCAGCTAGGGCCGAGAAGTAAACGCAGAATGCTAATAGAAAAACCAATGAGAGTCTTTTATTTGCACTTTCGAGTAAGAGAAAAATTACGCATACGCCCCGTGGTGCAATCACAAGCAACTGGCACGCTCAGCTACAACTGTGTAGTTTGCGTGCGTGTGTGTGTGTCTGTGCGTGTATGTGTATGCTAGAGAGAGTTTGGCATTCTTATATGCTCTCCACGTGTTTTCTGCGTATAAGTGGAGCTGAAAGTTGGCAAAGATAAAATACAAATTGAAAAGTTTTCAAAAAAGTTTCAAATGTACAATTATAGAAGAAACGTAGATTGGTTGGACGTGTGTATTTACATGCCTCATGCAAAAATCATATGCTAATTGAATTTTCTAACACCACTAAGAGCAAAATGTAGTATGGCAGTGACCAGTGCTAGCAATGTGGGGGGCCTGTGTGACCGAGTTAGAGCTGTCCGCAGCTTCATTTATTCTCGTTGCCATTGTGGTTATTTTTGCTGTTCCTCTGCTTCAGAGGCACGACCTCAGCTCAACATAGCTACAAACAATCGATGCTCTCGTGATACACGTTATAGAGTCCAGCCCAACTTTTGCTCCTTTTTTCACCATCACTCCACATCAACGATTCATTCACCGACAATTTGTCCTTTTGCAATATCTGCTGCTACACAGATAGTGTGTGTATGGGTGTGAGTGTCAGTACACCCTCTGCTATTGATGAGATGGCATTTATACTTGTCGTTTACTGTCGTTGCGATATATATTGGCAGTGGTAGACCTCTTCGGCCACACGCACTTGATGATGGATTTTCAAGGTCTATTCGGCCTTAAATCTTGTGTTGAACGTATCAACTTGGCATCAAGTTATGTGAGTGTGACCAAGCGAAACCGACCAAAGACTGACACAGCAGTCTTTGATTCATAATTATGTCCAGTGCCAGACTTTAAATGACAGCCCTTGCCCTGCCGGTCATCTGTTCTGACTTATATGGCACTTCTGCTCAAGTTATTGGAATAATGCCAACCAAATCTATTTTTTTTTTAATTATCTTTTTGTTATATAACGCGGATAATCTTGTTGGTGTTTTGGCCGTTGCAGCCATCCCACATCAGGGGCTTATTCGGATTTCAACAAATGCCGCACATCTAGTCAACTGCTTAGCCCTACCCTCTCTCCTGTTTCGATATACACTTCTTATTTTGCCCTCGTTGACAAAGTTAGAAATTAAAAAGTAAGAGGCTTTGGTCGGAATCTCTCGACTAGGGGATAACCTGAACCCTCGTCTACCAACAACAAATGCTGCTCGCGCTACGCGCTTAAGCAATAATAAACATAAATTTAGAAAAAAAAATGTACTCGATAGAGTTTGAGCTCGCAACAGGTTAGGGTTCAAACTTGGCGCCGCCTCTTCTCAACAGCCATACCCATAAAGTTTTAATGATAAAAAACGAATTGAGATAGCAGTACAGAAAACAATGCAATCGGAATTGCAATACTGTTGATAGAATGCAAAGAAGACACGCATGAATATGTGTGTACAGAAACGATGCCAGCCAAAACACATTTTCTTTTATAACTGCTGTGTTTCTTAACCGACCTTGATGAAGTTTCCAACAGCAGATTTTTTTGTGCTTTAGAATATTTGTAAATTCTTAAACAGACAATTGCATTTAAATTGTGGCTCCCCGAACGCGTCCGCCATGATCCTGGCTGACCCCATCAGAGGGAGGCATCTCTCAAGTCTACACCCCGACGACCTACCTACAAGGCGTATTATTTAAACATATCCGTCCCTATCATTGTAAATAACTGCATTGTAAATACCATATGAGTCACATACTAGTAACTATACATACTTCCATTAGTTATTCGCTTGGTGTAATTAAGAAGCCACCAATCGATTCCAGAGCAAAAAAAAATATATTTTAAAGAAAAATTGTGGCTTAAATGGGTGGCCAATACAAATTTGTGTTATTGAAAGCTATAAAATAAAAGATACTTGATATATATAAACTGTTCTATGCAGCTTGCATATCAAGTTTGGTGACTCTAGCACTAACTATTTACCAAATTTGCTCAAAAAACAAGATTTTAAAATCGATTCTTATCGATTACTTGTAAACGGGGCGAGCTATCGATTATCGAAAGCAAGATCGTTCTGCGCTGGTACCAGAAGGACCTACAGCTAAAATTTCAAGTCTCTAGCGCCCTATACAGGTTCTGAGATCCTTGCGCTTATACATACGGATAGACGGACGGATAGACGGACAGACAGACGGACATGGCTAGTTCGACTCTGCTTTTGATGCTGATCAAGAATATATATAAGTACTTTATGAGGTCGGAGATGCTTCTTACTGACTGTTACATCCATTTTAACAAAACATATACCCTTTTTACCCATTTTCAATGTTAAGAGTATAAAAATAATACCAAAGATACGACGATTATGTAAGACGAACTAATAAATCGATTGGAAGAGACCATCGCAATCTCCTCCGTATTCGGACTCCTCCATGATCATGATTTCCAAGCCGTTTTCAGTTTAGCTATGCTGGCCTTGCTACATGGTCGGTCAAGTTGTACAGGACAAATTAAGTTAATGTTTGTACAGAATGTGTATACGTTTAAATAAAACCAAATGTAATATAATTTTATTTATAGCCTGTTAACGGCGTCAATTCTAACACGTGCTTAAATGAAATTTTCTGTGAACGGTAAATCTAAAAGCAAACAAAACAAAAATGAAAAAAAAAATGTTAACATAAAACATAACCCGAATACGAAATGAATAATGAGCCTGGAAAAGAATAAAGCGCGACCTCAGCAGTAACAGCAATAAACAAAAGCAGGCAGCATAAAAAAAAAAAAACACAATGAGACTGCGCACATTCAGATGGGGTAAAAACCTTTTTATTGATGCTTTTACATGTATAAAAAAAATAAAAAATAAGCCCAGACCTATACATTTTGCTAATGCTTTGCACAGAAACAAACAGCGAAGAGACGCAAATGCAAACGCACACCCAACCAAGCTCACTCTAGACGGGACCAAGAATGGTTTTTACGTAAACATATATATATTCAAGCTCAGTAGATAGGGGCTTTAGCGCTAACACAGATGGCAACACAAATATGATTTAAACAATTTAAACTCTTTAATTCTCTTTAAAAACTCAGACAGGCGATTGACTTTTAGCAAACATATCGCAAGCGTCTCAGGCGCCCCGAAAAACTGGTAAAGCAAACTTTGATGAATTCTTAACAGTAACAATGCGTTGTCTTTAAAAAATAAAGTTAGCATCTAAAAAATCTGCTTAGCTACTGTCCGGCGTTACGGACTTCCAGTGTAAGGGATTGCAGCAACATCCCGTCTTGTGTTTTATAAGCAAAAACGCTCGCAACCTGTCTGCCCCCTGGTACATGGGAACTACAGATTTGGAATGAGAATTAGGCGAGCCCAAAGTCGGGGACATTATATATATACAGGCTGCGAATTATATTACGCGGCTTGGAATTCATCATCATGGAGCAGTCCGAATACGGAGGAGATTGCGAAGGTCTCATCCAATCGGTTTATTAGATCGTTTGTAATTATTTTTATACCCTTAAGGGTATATGTTTTGTGCAAATGGATGTAAGTAGGGAAAATTCGGTAGAGAAAATGTGCTGCAAGCTATTGTAATTTTTTCATAGCACGCGTAGGAATACAAAACCGAGAATTATCGTACGGTTGGTTAACGACAGAAGATTAAGAGTAGGATGGCAACCAAAGATTAGGGTCCTTATTAAAACCTCGTAAGGCAAAAAGCAGAAATTGCTTCTGAACAGATTCAATATGATTTTATTTTTATAATCATATTAGCTTATCTGATATGATACCGAATTTCTTGATGTTAGTCGAGACAAACATACACACCTTTTTTTTTGTGTTGCTTGTCATGGCAGAGAGAATGAGATACAACCAACAGTTATCTTACTTAAACGAAATTAAATTGTTTGAATTTGAATATTCGGTCGGAATACATTAATTTTACACATATTAGGAGCTTGCTTTTTGACGGATTTATTAAAAAAGGGTATATTTGTTGTTTTGGGCTTGCTTAAACTATGTGTAAGTGCAGAAGGGAAAAGAAAATCCCCGACCAGTCCGACGAGCTAATTGAATGAATGAATTTGCATAATAATTGATATACAATTCTTTTGCAGGCGAATATACTCTGAAATAAGTATTAAAACAAAATAAAGTAATTAATGCGATTTTATATCGACTGCAGAATATTTTCATATTTATATGACAAATTACATTATTGAAATTTAATTTGAAAAATAAATGTGAAATGTGTATATATGTATTTGTACGAAAACTTTAAGTATAAAACTCAAGAGTTAAGCCCTTTTATGAATGGGAATTCATTGTTTATTAATTCCGTTGGCAATTTCATTGACAGTCAAAGTTAGAGTGCATATTCTTAATACACAGAGTACGTGCTGCTCCGCAAAATAAGCATAATAAAACTCACTGTAAAAAAAAGAAAGGAAAATGAGAACACATTTAAACCGACCGATTGATACATTTCACACTTCTGTCCGGGGCTTGGGTCACAAATGTTGAGCTGGAAGAGGGTTACGGCCAGAAAGCTGAAATTTCGGTACGTGAGGTCAGTTGGTAAATGTTGTAACAATTTTGATAAACTTAACACATTTCTGGAGCACACTGAAAATAGCCTCACAATTAGTTAGGTCCCTCTACGCGCACACACGTCTGCGGATGTGACCAAGGGGAGCAGCTGGTCGACGGATGGCCTTGACAAACACACACACAATGAACTTGGCCTATAGTTGGCAAGGCAAAAAATCTTATTTTTATGATACGAATATAAAAACAAAACAGAACCGAGCAGGAAGCATTCAAAATGTTAGTTGCTCCTTTGTCTACAACTTAGTCTTGACCACGACTGTGACTGATAGCCGAGTGGACAGCAGGAGTAAATAAAGGTCCTGCTGCTTGACATGCAGATGAGCTCGCAATTATAATTTACTCTAAAGTTGGGCTACGTCCGCTACTCGACTGTAAATTCTATTCGGCAATTTCTTTGTTGTTGCCCTCGGGCATATGTGTGATATTTTCGTACTCCGCATGCAACAATTAACGGAACGAGTGAACTTCTTAAATGCTTGGCCATATACATTTAGGAGCTAGCAGTATAAATTAGAAAACCCTGAACCCATTTAAAATGGGTAGAAAATCTCGTTTTCGTTGCTATCTGACTAAATTTTTGTTGTATATTTTTACAATTTGTATGTCAATCCCGAAGGCGTGTTGGTTTTGGGATAGATTCACATATCCAGATAAAAGTACTCTTGTAAAATATTGAAACATGTCGTTTACTTTTAGATAGCGAATTTATGTGGCTTTCGCATAGATCTGCAACGCGCCTTTTGTCCATTATCAGTTCAAAATTACCAGAACACAAAACGACCACAAATTGTGATTTTATTGCACATTTTTACTGCAAATGAAAACGTATATACACTAGCAAATTCAGTAAACAACATAGAGCATTTAGCTTAAGACAACCCATTATTTATGCAGGCCATGTGCTAAGTGTTCGGCGCCGGAGGAACAGGAAGAAATGGCGGCTGTCGAAGAAACAGCTTCTGCAATGGTTACAACTATATCTTGGACTCTAGCATTAGCATCGCAAGACGTCGTATCGATGGACAGGACAAAAAGTTGGACAGAGGAAGAGATTCCGTAGCGAAGCAGTTATCAGATTGTTGTTGTGTTGATGAAAATAAACGCAGACCAGCAAACGAAAAATGGGTAACTGCTCGAGAAATAATTTTAATTTTTTTCCAAATATAAATAGCTATTTTCGGCACGCCGAAGATTAAATACCTTACACACATGTAGGGAAGTCAATTTAAAATGAAAGCGTGCTGGTGATAAGATTTTACAGTCCTGATAAAATATTAATACCTTCTACAAGGCTATGTAATAAGGGGTCAAGTGCGTTGGCAAAATGGATAATAAACGCACGAGTTTGGGGTAGTAAACAGCCTACTTCTGACCATTTCCCAGAGAACCGGGCATACTTGCTGCATGCTCCACAGATTTCAATTTAATTGACGAACATACTGACTGAGTGACTGACTAACTGACAGATCCAGTGGATAATCGAATTGTTCTTCCTGTTTTATTTTTGTGCTGCTTTTCTATTTTCCATTCTAATTGTCACTTAAATTCGGAACTCATTGTTCGTTTTGCTATTAAGGCAACGTTTCGAGTCCTTGAAAGGCAATTCGAATGTTATTTAAAAAAAAAGCAATCATCAAGTGCTTTGGCTCTGATGAACAGGCTGAAAATCCACTGCAAAATTTGAACCATCCCTACGCCTATATTCATATTGTGATACTGACTAGCCTATTCGTCTTGCCTTTTAGTCACTCTTTTATTTAGATAAATGGGTCATTTTCTTTTTGCAGTATACCTTAATTATTCAAATGGGTTCGATTACAAATCGAAGACTTATTACCAACGATTATTATGACACAAAAGTTCAGCCATCTGTTACTAGTAGGCAATCAGTATTCCATATGTGCAAAGCTCAATCTCGGTAGGCTACTCTCCCACCAACTTACAGCCTTACATTTAAATTTCACTTTCGATGTGCCCCATCGTTTTTTTGCCAATGCCCTTGTGACCAACCTGCCTGTCTGGTTAAGAGCGCTCTGCTTGCTCGGTTTTAGGCTCTGTTCAGGCACATGTATTTAAGCGATTTTATTTACATGCGTGTTAAATGATATTTGGGTCGAGCTCCATGTTGTTACTGTGGTGCCATTATTCTTGTTGGAATATGGTGTGTGTTGGGTGGACTAGACCCTGCAAATGTTTTGCCGCTGGCGCTTGAAGGTGTTGTAGTTGCCGAGCGTTTCTGCGAAAAAGGGAGAACATTTTACACGCTCGCTTTGATTAAGTTAAAGGTTTCGTAAATGTACCGAAAAAGCGAAAGGCATTGAATAAACTGTAGTTAAAGTAGTTCGAGGCGCGAAGTGTTTTTAAAATCGATTAAGTGCAGACATATTATCATTTGTATTGAGAGCAAAGGCTTCTAAAAATTATATATTGCAAGATTTGTACCTCACAAATCCATTGAAAATAGGTCAACAGGGCTTAATGGCGTTTCTTGGGACTTGAAATGCGCAGTAAGAATTTGCTTCAAATCTTCAAACACAAGCCCCGTTTCCATTTATTCAATAAACATCAATATCAATAAACAAATTTTGTTAATATATCTTATAGACCCTCGTGTAGTATACGGGATATTTCAATTTGTTATTTGAATTTACCCACAAATGTGAAAAACTTATAACTTAGACCTTCGGTAAAATTAGACCCCATTATATTGTACCGAACTGCAAGAAGCAGAATGAAAATAGGTAACGCTCACGCGGTCGCTTAAGATTGTAAAGTGGCCTACGCTAAGAAATTTCATGTTAGACATTTAACTAGCAAGGATAAGAAAGATAACCTAATTAAAAACAATAGTTTATGATCGCTGCTGCTGATAATGCATCGACAGCAGAGCTAAAATAGTAAATAAGGCCCATGATTTGTAAGAATAAATCAGTATATATTAAGTATTCAATAAGAACACAATTGATCATAAAGCAAAGAACATTTGAACGAAATTTATAAAGCTGATGATTTACAATTTGAGACATGCGAGGCAAGCAAAACTCGAGCCTACTTAAAGGCATAATTATAAGTTGAATTTTAGCCCACAGCTGTATGCAACACCGCCAACCACATGAGCAGCAAACGGGACAGGTAAACGGCCGCGCGAAAACCGCATTGCAAGTAAAATGAATGCGCTTAAGACCGGTATGGTCATCATGATGATACCGATGACACAAGATGACACCACAGCCTATGCTGATTAGACCATTTAGATACCCAGAAATGGGCATTGTAAAGCAGTTATTGCTGTTGTTGTTGTCATTGTCCGGAAGAAATTAAAGCTCAAAAATGACAGAGGTGTCAAGTCAATTGTAGCGAACGATAAAATTAATTTCTGTAGGTGTCAAGTTGAGCGTTGAGACTGCCCTGCTTCCTACCTCCACAGGGCAAATTAATGAAGGTAGATTTTTTCTACCAAAGCCCTAGCCACGGCTTCCAATGGCATGCATTATGATTTGGCCGTCGGTTTATAAGGTAAGAAAATCATTGAGCGAAATCATCCCACATCTATCAACTTCTTACTAAATTATCTTATCAGACTCAGACGCCAGCGACTACTGGCAAGAGTTTGCGATAGACGGGACAGCATCAGGTTTCCATGTCAACATGCCCCGGACCCTCGTCACCAATTGCTATTTCTAATTAATCATCCAAAAAAAGACCATGCCTCAGGCAAATGGTACACAATGCTTATTTTCAGCACGTGACGTGGTGGTTGCTAGACTAAACCTAGACTTGAGCAAGTGGCTTGACACCAGGGACGGATCATTGATGCAACGGTAAGTTGTCAATGTTAAAATTGACAACAAATTATTTTAGTTAGCTATTCTAAATAATGGAAATATTCAGCTTAATGGACAAACACCGTTATTATAAGCTGAACCCATTGATATGAAATTTTGAATAGTGCCAATGTCGGCATTGATTTTGCTTTAATTATCACCTCAAAAGGACAATTGTTAAGATGGGCGTAGGGAACTCAGCACAGCAGATACAATGAACATTGACAGCTTGGGAAACATTTAAATTATGTTTTATACAATTTGTTCACATATTTTAATATTTAAATCTGTTTTTATAACCTGCGATATTTGTCTTAACAATACGTTGCTTGCTTCTCATCTTAATAATGTCCGGAAGAATTTGGCCATTGTCTGCAGCCTTGGCAACGTAATTGGCTAAATTAATGCAAAATGCTTACATTAATTGAGCACACGCAAATTGGATCAAAGTATATTAAATAAGTTTCCATTTTGATTTAATATACTCTGCCAAAAAAGGCATTTGGAGCACATATAGTTGTCATACCAGACCCAACATACACCTTATGCAGCTCACAACTAAGCTGCTTACAAAAGGACTTAAATAATGACAATTAAAAATAGTTTGGAAGATAGTAGAACAGATTTGAGTCTTCAAAGTCGCCGAAAACCTGTTTGTTGGTTGTCAAACATATTTCTGAAGAAGTTTAAACAGTCGAGGTAAAAAAGGTCTCGATATTGTTCAATGTTTCCCCTTCTCTCAAATTTACTTTTTGCGAAATAGAATATATAGATAGATGGAATGAATTTATGTATCGTGAATCCTTTAGATGCTAATACTGAAGGATAAGTTTTATTAAAATAGTAGCTACGATTATAAATAAACTGCGATTATTTGTATATTTCCGCTGCTGCTGGTAAAATCGGAAGATATCGAAAACGCACAACATGCTCGACGAGCATTGGGCGGTTAATTTCCTTGGACGGCGCATAATGAGTAATATACATAATGAAAAACAATTAACGGTTTCTGCCGCACACCCACATCCACAGACAGATCCCTACCCCATCCTCTGGCTTTTGCTGACACGTGCACAAATGAACATAAGACATGCGGCAAAATTTATGCGATTCACTATGTACACTGTGCATTACAAAAGAATCTACACACACACAAGGTGTTAATATGTAGACTCACACATTAATTAGGAAACATTATTGATAAATATGGCTTTACATGAGGAAAGTTCAATTCGGCAACTGTTGCTTTTGAAATTAGCAATGACCAGCTTTAATTTGTTACGTTGCATAACGTTAGGTTGTGACTGAGAGCTTATTTATTAGTTCAGTTCAGTTTCTCATGATATCTACACATCATTAAAATAATGATTAACGAGCAAGAAAAGCTATCTTCGGCACGCTGAAGATTTAATACTCTTACAGACCCAATACTACTCATGTAACTTTCGCCGCGCCTAAGAAGCACTGGGAAAATAGTTAATGCCGAGTGTGGTTAAGATATCTTGAAAAACAAAAAGTTTTTCATACAACAGCTTAATTTTCGACCGAGCGATCCTTTGACAGCTATATGATATAGTGATCCGATGTTGATAGAATTTTGCGTATATATGAGGAACATAGTAAATTAATAAATGCCAAGATTGATAAACAAAATATTTATTCATACTAGAACCACCTTTTCATACAATCGTTCCAATGGCATCCATATAATATAAGGGTCCGATGACAACAAGATTTTGAGAAAAATTTAGGGAGCATAGTGAAACTTATAATTGCCGATTTTGGTCAAAATATTTTGAACAACAAAAAAGTTTTCCATAGAATATCGTAAAACATTATGCCTTTTTTACTCAACTTAAATTTACTTTAAAACAAATTTTTCTTTAAAGGTAAAAAATAATGATATTAAAGTGTTCTCAACACTTCATTACAATGGACGAAAATAAAAAAAATTTTAAAATAGAAAATAAATAAAATAAACTGATTCTAAAAAAATTGTTCAATTTAAATAGTACCTTTGATAAATGCAAGAAAACCATATCACACGCCGCTCCAAAAGAAATACGATTCTTTAACAACAAATAAAACTAAATTTCACCCACATACATGTGCTTTAATATTTTCTTAACATTGAGGACTTATTATTTTGGTAAATTTGCAAGACTGCAAGATTCACAAAATATAATATAGTCTATGAAATAAAAATGTTAACTTAATATTATTATATGTTTTAAAAGTTATTAATATTACTTAAACTTTCTTACGTAATAAGTCGGCTAAGTTCTTGACAGAAGCACATTTTAAATTAATCATTTATTTGCAAAACGTTATGCATTTGTTTTATAATTTAAATTCAATTAAAATAAATGTAAAATCAATCTTGTTTCTGTCCAAAATGTATAGCTACAAATAGTGCGAACGGCTTCAATCTGGCAGAGTGCGAGTGCTTGGACTCCTCCTCATATAATGTTGTCATTAATTTTTACGACATTTACCAAAGTGAAATGCATTTTGCTGATGCTTGCGCACAAGTTTAATGATGGCAAACACATGAGATACCCAAAGCTTGGTGCCTTTGAAGAGGGCAGGCAGTGCGGGTTGCTCGACATACATATGTATGTCGTGTATACATATACTGCATATTTCTTCACTAGCTCAGCTCAATTCATATATGCCACAAAAGTAAAGTTCTCGAAGGCTCGAATGGCATAGCCCGCAGGAATCTCAGTACACACTCGCAAGCGGAATTGTAGTGGGAGGTAGGGGTATTGACAGGGCTGGGGCACGTTGGCAAATGTTTATCATGGAATGTTTTAAAAGCACTTTGCAGTTTGCCAGCTCGGTTGGAGACGCAGACGGGCAACTAGACAGCGCTAAGGTTAATGGTATAAGGTTTATCTGCAATTACGAGGGGCAATCCAGTGGGCGCGCTCTCAACTGCTGCCATTTCACGCAGTTGAGTAAATATTTATTACTTTATTTAAAAATGCACTTTAATGACAGCGACGTTGATGACGTCGAGAATGAAAACGTTAATGTTAAGTTATTGTAGATTCTGATGATGCTGACGATGGCCATTGATTGACATTAAGTACAGCTAGTTTTGAGACTTGATTTGCTTTATGATGGGTCTTATACAAAATAATAATTTTCTTAATCGATACAAATCGATTTTTATCCCTTTTTTATTAAGTTATGTAAATAATAAGAGCTAGAGTCACCAAACTTGACATGTTGCTTCTAGAATAGTATACAGACAAAAGGAAGCATCTCCGACCCCATACAGTATATAAATTCATGATCAGCATCAATAGCCGAGTCATTCTAGACCTGTCTGTCCGTCTGTGCCACCGTTCGTCTGTCCATATGTATGAAAGGATATCAGAACCTTTAAGAGCTAGAGACTTGAAATTTTATAGCTATATGTCCTCCTAGTGCCTGCGCAGATCGCGTTTGTTTCCGAATACAGATAGCAGCACAAAAAAACAATGGCATTCGCAATGCTGTGAATAGAATTCAAAGAAAAAGTGCATGAGTGTGGGTGTGTACATGTATACAGAAATTCTTGCAATTTGCGCTTGCTGCCAACAAAAAAACACATTTGTTTTAAAACCTTTCGTGTTTCTTAACCGATCTTAATGAAATTTTCTACAGCACATCTCATAGAATGAAAAATTCATAGAATTTTTGTGTATTCTCAAATGATCAATTGCATTAAAATAGTTACTTAAATTGGTGGAAAATACAAGTTGGTTTATTAACATGATTTATAGATAATTGGTGGTTACGGGCTATTGGCTATAGCTATAAAATAAAATATGCTTGATTCATATATACATGTCAAGTTTTGTGACTCAGCTGTTCTTATTTACCTAATTTGCTTAAAAAACAAGATTACGATATCGATTTTTATCGATTGCTTGGAAACGGAGTAAGCTATCGATTATCGGAAACAAACTCGTACTGTGCATGGACTACGAGGACCTACATACCATTTCGAGTCTCTAGCTCTTAAAAGTTCTGAAATCCTTGCGTTTATTCATACTGGCGGATAACGGGCAGACAGACGGGCAAGGCTAGTTCGAATCGGCTGTTGATGTTAATTAAGAATATATATACTTTATGGGGTCGGAGATGCTTCCTTCTGCCTGTTACGTACATTTGCGCAAATACAATATACCCGTTTTACCTATTTCAATGGGTTCAGGGCTAATAAATATAATTTAATTACGCTATGAATTTACACAAATTTATAACATTTTTATTGAATAGACCCAATTATAAAATTTTCAATATTCTCTAGCAAGAGAAATATATTCAAAATCCGTTGTGACAGTGTTGCATTATAATTAAATTTATATATACAAATTAACATTTTATATGCTTTTCTCAATAGTGCAAGCTCAATTAAATTCACATTTGCTTGGAAATAATTAAATTTTGTAAATATATTTCTTCTTAGCCGAAACTGTCACAACAAACGGTTGCCTGCAAGCCAGAACGCAATTAAAACTTCTATTTGTCTCCAAGGGAGATTCAATTAATCAAAAAATAGAACGAGTTGAGGCAGAAGCAGAGTCGTGGAATGACACAGGGGCAGAGGCAGAGCATGAATTGCGGCATGAATTATATACACGGCAGAAGAAGACAGCAGGGGTACCATATTGCATCAAAACGTATTTACACGATATATATGTACATATTAAAAGCACACAACCACATTGAGAAATAAATGGTTCCTGGCCCGAAAAAGCTAGTGCATACAAAATGTGGATCAGCCCAGACTGGAACTTGCAGCAGAAACATGTCTATAAGGCCTGGCCAGCAGCAATGGTGGCCACTGACCGAATCAGACGCAGCCTCCTTCCAGTCAAGAGCAGGAGTTGCGCCAGATACGCAAACATGTCAAGCAAACGATTATAAAATCCTCATTTATCACATTGTGTTACACTCTTCGCCAGGCGGCCTGCCAACAGGCTGATGGGCCTGAATCACAGGCTCTGGCCTAACCTCTATGTCGGCTTCTGGCCCGACTCCTCACTGATGTATCTATGCATGAAAATTAAATTATGTCGTCATGTGATAGATGGCACATAACTAGTGCACATTTTCGGGCATTTGTATAAAGATATTACAAGTAACACATATTCGTTATAGACACAGTTAATTAAGCGAGGTTAGGCTGCTGAGGATTAGGGTAGAGTTAGCATGAAGATATTTCACAATCGTTAAACAATCGTATTAACATTTTTTTCCGTAATAAAGTCATTTGCTTAATATCTACTATCATGTCTGTTTGTTCTAACCGTCTATTACTAAAATTACTATTATACTATTATTATCGTATACCAGAGAAGTTTCTTTTTTAATTCTCGATATTCCATTATCAATAAATGTCGATTTTACGACATTGTATTTAAGCACAACTGAAAACTTAAAGTTCGTTTAAATTGGTATGCATATTTTCGTATAGTGTGTACTTTACTTTAAACATGGAAAATGATCAAGAATACATTGCAGGCTGCAAGTGCGATTCCCCTGGCCGAAATATGTGACTATATGTTATTCTATATATATGAACATTATTTTTCCACAGTAGTGACGTTCCCTGATCTCTTAACACTGCCAAAAAAAGGCAAACTAAATGCAGCTGACGAAACTCTGCGGTCGCAGCTTAAAACTTTTTCATTCATTCATTTTGTTTCATCCTTTTCCTTATTAGCCAAATGCAACCTTTTTTTTGGGTTTCTCCAACTGCATAGCTTAGAGCATGACAAAAGTTGACTAAGGGACCGACTAAGTAAGAACGGACAACGGGCGGTTAGTGTTGACTAGAAATGTCAAGTCATCAAAGCTAAAAACATTTTAAGCTTAGCTCCCAGTTTACATGTATTTCTCATACGTTTTCACTTGAAAAAGTGTTAGCCATTTAAGCGAATCGCGGACGAGCAGAGGAATAGGCAGCCGAACGTAAAGATGAAAACTTGTGCGTGCTGATGTCAACACGTCAGTCGAGTCCGAAAGCAATTTGTCAGCCAGTTGTGATTGACAGCTAAGGCGACGCAGCGATGCATGAAGTGCCCCAACAGACGCTGAGCCGGAAATACAAATAGAGAAACAGACACTCTCGCACACACACGCCCATATACATATATGTTTTGCTATGTAAGCCGAAATTCCCCTGGCA
The DNA here is from genome assembly GCF_003285875.2 of Drosophila novamexicana. Classification (NCBI taxonomy): domain Eukaryota; kingdom Metazoa; phylum Arthropoda; class Insecta; order Diptera; family Drosophilidae; genus Drosophila; species Drosophila novamexicana. The sequence continues at coordinate 2,142,897 of NW_020825054.1, read as the reverse complement.
CCTGTCAACCTCATTTGTTCAATATATCGTAAAGGCAATCGAAGCGTTCAAATTATTATGCAATAATGCTTAAATGAGTTTGACAATTTAACAATATTATGCCGACAACCGTTGCAGTCAAAAGTGTGTATTAGCAGACGGTGCAAGCAAACTGATATTTCTCCAGTTGCCATCAAGATAAATCTGTTTCAGACAAACTTTCTCCTCTACTGTACTTGTGTATTTCAAGTTTACCAAAGATCGGCAGTAGACAACTTACCGCCAAACGTAACATTTAATATGTCCAGTAGTTCTGCAATCGGGTTCGTTATTCACGTTGGATCTGCGTGCAACCAATGCAATGCATAGCTTTTTAGCTTGGCAGTGCACCACAAACGTGGTTGCGTATGAGTCGGCTTGTATGTTATGCATACTCATGTATGTAGCTTAGAAATGTTCTCAAACTGCTCAATCCAATTAGGAACAGACGCAACCCAGACGTAATCCATGCCAATTGAAATGCTGGAGAGGCCCATTCGCTGGTCGCCGTCATCGCCGTTTTCTCCTAAAACTGCACATTCGCTGCTGTCGGCGTTCTCGTCTGTTCCGCTTCGCAAGCGGATGTCGTTCCCTCTTCCTACTGCTGCTGGCCTGATCAGTTGTTACTGACGGCTTGTGTATGTGTAAGTGTGCAAGTATTTTTTTCCCAATGACATTTCTGCGCGTGAGTTTTTCAGACATTCATTGAGGCCGATTGAATGGTAAACAAAAAAGTATCTTAAAACGTGTATTCGCGATTTTTTCACACTTGCGGGTGGAATTTCCCCAAACCCCTTCTTAACTTGCAACTTCATTACATAAGCCAACTACGGACAGACGAACGGACAGACAGACGGACATGGCTAGATCGACTCGGTTGTTGACGCTGATCAAGAATATATATACTTTATGGGGCCGGAGATGCTTCCCTCTGCCTGTTACATAATTTGCACAAATACATTATACCCTTATTGCCCATTATGGGTTCAGGGTAAAAAGACGAAAGTGCCGAGGAGATACAAGCAGATAGCATAAAGTCTGAACATATTTTTCTACAGATTGCTACGGAACATTTGAAAAGATTTTTGAAGAACAAACACACTCTAGATGCTATCAAGCGTAGTCGATTGCGTTTCGACCACAATTAGGGCCTAGTCACTCATCAGTTAAATGTAACCTGCAAGTTGATAAAGACATGGTTTTGTTTGTGGCCAAATGGGCTTTATGTGCAGGGGTCAGCATGTGTTAAATATGTAATTACCGTGCCGTGGTCATAATGAAAATAAATATTATTGGCCCCCTGGCTGGCATGCTAGCAACATATTTCAAAAATTAATTTAAACTTTTGCCACATTTACCCATTAGCGCCAAGTTTTGGATACTCGAAGAGCCGTTCATAAGAGTCCCTACTAGCAACTCAACAAGTTTGGCTGGGCTGAGAGTGCAGCGAGTGGGAGTAACTAATTTGCCTATGATTTGTGTGTGCAAGCAACAGCAGTGCAGCGCACTGGCCCCAAGATTTATTCGAGTTAACTAAAGTAACATAATTTTCGAATAACGCCATTTAAAATTCTTCAGTAAAGCAAAGTGCAAAATGGCTGCCAGTTTAAGTAAATTGTGCTGCTCGAATAGAAAAAAAGAAAAGGAATATACCAAAAATTATTTAAAAACTGCGACAAGCTATTCTCGACACTTACAATGCGTGGCACCAGCCTTCCTACAAGCCAACGGAAGTTTGCCGTAAATAACTTTTTTCAACTAATCCCGCGATGTTCAGTTGCATTAGCTGCATAATTCGAAGCGGCCCAAATCTCTGGTTTTGCCGAGTTCAGAAAGTGTGTGGTTCGAGAAATGGCAGACACAGCTGGGAGACCATTAATCACACACGCTTTGTATGCTGTGTGTGTGCGTTTTCGCTGTTTTCGCTTTGCTTGTGTGTTCGGGCTAACTTGTTGGAAGGATAAATTTTAAACCGATTTTTGTTTAAATTTGATGCCAATTCGAGTGCCCTCTGAGGTCGTCACAGAGCAGGCTAATCATCTAGCAAACAAAATGATCAGCAACAATAAGAGCATTACTTCTAAAGCGAGCATACTCTATATTTTAGAGTCTATCCAAAAGAAATAATTTCATAAAATGTAAGTGAAATGATTGAATATATGCAAATGATCTATATCAGAATAAGATCTACTGTTAAGAATTTCATCATGATCGGTTCAGAAACACAAAAGTTATTATCGTGTGTGCGGCAGTTAGCGCAAATTGCAAGAATTTCAGTGTACGTGTAAACACACGATCAAACGCATATTTATTGAATTCTGTTAACAGTATTGCAATTACGATTGTAATATTTTCTGTGCTGCTATTTTCATCATATTTGTGTAAATGTATTTAACAGGCAGGAGGAGCATCCCCGACCCCATTAAGTATATCTTGATAAGCATCAATAGCCGAGTCGATCTAGCCGTACCCAACTGTCTGTCCGTCTGTAAATAAAAGAAAATATGTTGCCTTACCATTTAAGCCACAATAAAAGTGCAATTGTCATTTTGAGAACAAAATAATATTTTATAGTACAATAAGATCTACTGCCGAAAATTTCATCAAGATCGGTAATTGGGGCAGCTAGCGCAAATTCCGAGATTTTCTGTTTACATGCACACAGCCATATTCATGCGCGTCTGCTTCAAATTCTATCTAGAGCATTGCAATTACAATTGTATTGTTTTCTGTGCTGCTATTTTAATTCGATTTTTCCTAATTAAGTATCAATTACTGGCGTGGCTGTTGGGTAGAGGCGGTGACAAGTAGCGTGGTCTGTTGCGAGCTCAAACCCTGCCGAGGAAACTATTTATTTTTTATTTGGCTGGTGTGTCTGTTGAATAGAGGCGGTGGCAAGTAGTGTGGTTAGTTGCGAGTTCGAACCCTAAAAAAGGAAGAGGGTTCAGGGTATCCCCTAGTCGGCAGCTCCCGACTAGAACCTTTTATTTGTTTTTTATTAAACCCTCGAAACCCGTATACGTTTAAATGCCAATTATTGGTGAAGCTTTTTGTTTCTTTCAATTTTAAACATAACAAAATGCAACCAACGAAGAAGTTTGCCTCTACTTTGTTTGCTGTTCGATTGTGTGTGTGTAGTTTGCATGTTTGTGCGTGTTTTCTCATTCTTTATATTTGTTAACAGTTTATGCCTTTGTCATCACGCCTTAATGGCTGATCCTTTGTTTTCGTCATTGTAGTTTTACAGCTTTGTTCTCGCTCAAACGAACATCAACAACATCACACCACCCACTCGCACACATACGCACACACACACAAATACGTGCATAACACTTTTCATAGTCATTGAAAAAGACGGGCACTTTTGTAATGAAATGCAAAAGTGCAAAATAATACTCATGGACAGGCATAAACACATGCGGCGTATACTTAATGTGCAGCGATGCCTTTTATTTTGGCATAAATATGTATGCATTTGTATATATCTATGTGTGTTTATATGTGTATAGATGACTTTAATTTGATTATTATTGGGAAAGGCATTAAGGAGCGTGGTGAGATTACTTTTACTAAAACTGATTATAGCTTTGCAATTAATTTAAAATAAAACTTTTAAATAACTGAATAATATAATTTCTTTACACTGATTGAGCTTTCTTATTTTAAATAAACGCTCCGGCTCCAATAGGTATGCACATACGTGCGGACTCACTGATAAATAGAATAGAATATAAAGTCATAAAATTGTGTTGAGGTTTTGTGGGAATTGTCTTAAAAGCAAACAAAGATCGTTATACCCTGAACCCATTAAAAGTGGGTAAAAGGGAAATAATGTATATGTGTAACAGGCAGAAGGAAGCATCTCCGATCCCATAAAATATTTATATTGCTGATCAGCATCAATAGCCAAGTCTGCCTGTCCGTCCGTCCGTCTGTTCGTATGTCTGAACACAAGGATCTTAGAACCTACACACATTCATGTGCGTCTTCTTTGAATTCTATCAACAGCATTGCAATCGCGAATGCATTGTATTCGGTGCTGCTACTTTAATCGATTTTTTTTTCACTGAGGCTCAATTCTCGGTGTGACTGTTAAGTAGAAGCGTTTGCAAATTTTTTATACCCTTGCAGAGGGTTTTATAATTTTGTCGTGAAATGTGTAACGCATAGAAGGAGACATCTACGACCCCATTAAGTATATATATTCTTGATCAGCATCAACAGACGAGTCGATATAGCCATGTGTGAGAACGATGGGTCGAAAATTAAGTTGTTGTATGAAAAAACATTTTGTTTTTTAATATATCTTGACCAAACTCGGCACTTATTAGTTTTACTATACTACTTATATATATGCAAAATCCTATCAACATCGGACCTCTATATCATATAGCTGCCATAGGAACCACCGGTCGAAAACCAGGTTTTTGATTAAAAACCTTTTTTGGTTATATTATATTCCCTATATTCCTATATTCCCGGTACTTCTTAGATACGGGCAAAGTACTATGAGTATTATGAAAAGGTTGGGTCTGCAAGGGTATTCTTGTTATTTAATAGAAGCGAATTTAATAATTATAAACAGCCAATCGGGTATTTCCTTTTTATTGATGGAAAGTTTATAAATTTGTATGTATCTAATTTCGTTGTCATTCCAACCTGTTGAGGGTGCTCAGCGACTAGTGTGTACCCAGACAGTTGGGTTAAAGGACTTACATAAGGAGTAGCCACACCACAATTACGTGGGACAATGGCTAGGGCACGGCCGGGGTGGTAGGGTTCGTCAGATGAGATGGCACTGTTGCAGCGCCATATATCTTAGATGCGGCTCCACAGAGCCAGCGAGCAGTAAATAATGATGTTCATAATCAAAGGCGCGTGTAGAAGGATAATGGTCAAAATCTTATTAACAGTAGGGGGTGAAAGATGTGAGTGTGTGTGTGTTTATGTGTGTGGCAGAATCAGCTGTATGTAGGTAGTGTGGGCAGCGCCTGGTGTGTAGTTGGAAGCATAGAATCTAGCTCTAACTTTATTAAACAGCCACAATCGTGTGTGTGTGCGCGCGCCTGTTTCGGAAGTATTAGCTGTGGACGCTATTCATTTAGCGGAAATAAACAAACAAAATCAACAAAGTAACAGAAATCGCAAACGAAAGAGGTAGACACAAGAATCCCGAAAGTAATCCGATACTTGGTTAAACCAATCCCAATCCTGTACTCCGGTACTTGGTTGAACCTGATACGCTTGAGTGCTGTCTGTTCACATAATTGGAGCATAAAGTGAATCTGTAACAAGCGCTGCGGACGTAAAGCGCAAGGCATGAAAATGAATCGAGCCAAGCCAAAAGCCGGAAATATATGTGGTTGTGGATGTGGCAGCAGAAGACATACATTTACAAGTTTTTGGCTGTCCTCGTTATTGCACAAACAAAAAAACACATACAAGCACAATGAAAAGATATGGTTTACACTTATTTGGCACAATCTGGAGATCCGGTTCCCCATAAATAAAAAGCCGAGGTTTCTTCCAAATGCATTTACCGCGAGTGCCGCGTACTGCTTATTTATGACCAAAATATATACAAACTCTCACATTTGAGCAATGTTTACGCTTAAGTGTTAGGCCCCAGCCCGACTTGAGTTAAGCGGCATGCCATGAATTTTAAGTGATTTTCTTTATTTATTCTCTCCTTGTTCTAAATATATTTTTCGCACTTGATAACAATAGATCAATTAAACGCTATGGATTTGATTGTGGTCTCCTATTATAGTTGAGCCCAAATTAAAAATATTGTCTTTTGCATAACCTAAGTTTTTATTGTTGGATGATATGGAAATGATACGATTATCAGCAAGCCCCTCATCAAAACTGCCAAATGCGATACACATAGCCCAGTTGAAACGTTATAATCGAAATATTCGCAGAAAATCTGGGATTGGACATTAGAATAAATGAAATTGTACGAACTATCCAAATAATTAACCAAGGCTGCGAGCCACCGCTATCTATCGATATACATTTGATTTTATTTGAAGCTTTAAACCAAATTTACCTTATCAAGCCCTTATCTAACATACTGTGCCTTGGATTCCAATGTATTGCATTCAATCAATAAAAGGAGCTTTTAATTTCATTTTCAGCACAAGTATTTATACAAACATCTAACACATTTGCACCAGTTTTCAAACAAATGTGGTGGAAGTATTCTGACTAGCATTGTTTGAACTTAACATATTTTCAATTCTCTTCAGTCATCGTGATTTCTGTATGCTACCTTCATTTTTGCAAAATCTTATTTACATCGGACTATCATATATCTGCCATAGGAACGATCGGTCGAAACTAGGTTTTTGATTATCAAGATATCTTGGCCAAACTCGGCATAAACTATTTTCCTTGTGCTTCTTAGATACGGGCAAAGCACTATAAGCATTATGAAAAGGTTGGGTCTGCAAGGGTATTAGATCTTTGGAATGCCGAAGATAGCCTTTTTTCTGGTTTAAAACGAATTTTGATTTTAATATCAAATTTTAGTGCATATTTTAAACCCGTATGTCGACGGATAAATAAATCTCATAGATAATCGAGGCAGATAAATTATTTTTAACAATGTCGAAAGCAAAACTTGTTCCATATCCCTCTATGTCCCCCTCTCTTTAATAAGTGTCCACCACGTAGCTATAAATCTAGATCTTTTTGCCAGCCACGTTAATAAAATTTTCTGGTCTTGCAGTCTAGCTTATGTAGCAGGCAAATTAATGAATTGGCTTGAGACAAACAAAGATAGAGATACAGATAAAACTGATATAAAAGATAAAGATAAATAAAAGATGAAATTGCACAGACAACAGACAACCAATTTGCAATCTATTCTGAAATTGTATATTTCTATTCTTTTATATACATACATTTTCGCCCAAGCACACACATACACATTCACACCTGGCATGGAGGAAAGTCAAGTGTATTCTTTTGCCGCATTCTATTTTCATTTGCTTGTGAATGTCAATGTGAATGCCTTTGTATGTTTCTGTGTATGTGCCATGTGCCCATTGCCATTGCCTCTTATGCAGTTGCCTGCAGTAAATGTGGGCCATATGTGGCATAACACATGCTCTTCGTGGCATTTACGCCTTCTCCCACCTACAGACTCCATTCCTAGAATGGTAATTGATTATCAAATTCAGCGTTGCGTTTCCCGTTGCTTCTACTTTACATAGCACCGCAGCGTCAGCCACAAAGCCATTTTATATGACCTGCCTACACACAAGCACACACAGGCACACAGGCACACAAAAATACAATTGCGACTGCTGCTGTCCCTGCTAAACTGCAGGCGAAATTTTCATTTTTTCCTATTTTATTTATTGCTTTAAGCTTAAGCCAGGAACTTTTTGGTAAGCCGTAGAATTTCAAGGGGCGGACCAGTATTGTAAAGTAGCAAGCATATTTTTAATGCGCAAAAATCAGTGAAATTTATGAAATGTCGCTTTGGTTTCATTTTCTCAAAATATTTTATTGTGTTTGCTCTCAAGTTTTTTTATTTTTGCATTTTGGCACTTAACGAGCAAAGTACGGAGGTTATATTCAGTAAAGCTAAAAATACATTGCTTGTATAGCGACTAGTCTAAGGTTGTGTAATCTATAATTCAGCCGCTAAATAACTAATAATAAATGCCATAATTTATACAGAAAGAGGGACTTCTACAAAGTTTTATTAAGATAGCTTTAAAACTGTAGTAGTAGTTCGCATAGAAACAGACAGACGGGCAGACGGACGTGGCTATATCGACTCGGCTGTTGATGCTGATCAAGAATATATATACTTTATGGGGTCGGAGATGTCTCCTTCTATGCGTTACACATTTCACGACAAAATTATGATACCCTCTGCAAGGGTATAGTATAATAAGACACTTTTACTTAGTTAGAAGTGAAACTCATAGATCAACAGCAAAATGTTTATTAATAATAATAATGATAAACTATCCGCAGACAGTATATGAGGTTAGAGCTCCGTTGAGCATTCCCAAACATGCACCCCTGTTGGCACTTGTTGCCTCCCGCAGAGATTAACAGTTTTGAGGTGTGCCAGTATTGTATATCTGACATCATCTCTCGCACAAAAGGCATTCTTGAGGCTGAAACTACATATATACTAATTGCATTATTGCTAATAGAGCTTTGGGCTGGCATCTACTCACAAATAAGGCAAAGGTGATAAGATTCAAGAAATGCTTGCAGCAAACGCAGTTCAGGTTAATTAATTAACAGCAGATGAAAGAGCCTGCCTCGATTGCAGGACCCCAAGTTTAATTGTAATGACAGAAACCGCATTTGAATATTGTGGAATTGTGTCAAGCTTATTTGGAATAACTAAGGATTGCTTGCTTGCGGTTTAATTTGGGTTTGAGTTGTCTTGCAATTGATTTCGTGTTGAACTCGGCTTGTAACTTCAGTGGCTCTATATTTTCCTCCTTGCTCATCGGACTATCCCGAATATTATTCTGATCCTCATCATCATTGTCGTCGATGCATATTTATAGTTTTTTGGCTTAATGTCCGTGCTCCGATTGGTGCGTATGGCTGGAGCACGTTTGATTTCAGGCGGTACAGTTGCAGGATTTGGATTCTCATCCTGCTCATCGAGATGGATAAGATCGTTTATCTGCAGAATGACTTTATATCGTTAGTATCGACCGTGCAGTGACGCATGGGCTTCACACTGCGCTGGCGTGGTCTCTTCTAATCTCGACGTTTGTTCGATTTCTCCTTGCGTTCCTGAAACTGCTCCTCCTTGGCTATGCGTTCGCGATCGATCACTAGATTGGTGCTCAGATCCATAAGTACGTTAACAAAGCTTTGAACTTACTTATAGAATTCAAGTGCCCAAAATTCAATGACAACTTCAAAACATTTTCCATAAGAACCAACGACAACCATAATCAAAACAAACGACTCGAAAATGAAACAAGTAAGAGGTTCTACTCGGGAGTTACCGGCAAGGGGAAACCCGACACCCTCTTATTCCAACACCAAACGCAGCTCGCGCTACGCACTCGTTTGTAGTAATAAAGATAAATTAATAGAGAAATTAAAACGAGAAGGAAGGGCTGTCTTTGGCACGCCAAAGATCTTATATCCTTGCAGACCCAACCATAATGCTCATAGGGCTTTGCCCGTTTTTAGAAATACTGGGAAAATAGTAAATGCCGAGTTTGGTCAAGATATCTTGATAAACAAAAAAGGTTTTCAATAAAAAACCTAGTTTTCGATCGATCGTTCCTATGGCAGATATATGATCTTAATAGGATTTTGCCTATATATGAGGAGTATAGTTAAACTAATAAATGACGAGTTTGGTCAAGATATCTTGAAAAACAAAATGTTTTTTTCATACAACTTAATTTTCAGACAAACTGACTGACTGACATGGCTACATCGACTCGGCTGTTGATGCTGATCAAGAATATAATACGTTATGGATCGGAGATGCTTCCTTCTGCCTGTTACATACATTTGGATTTTGCACAAATACAATATACCCTTATACCCATTTTTAATGGGTTCAGGGTATAATTAAACCCACTTTTAATGGGTTCAGGGTATAAAAAGCAAAACAGTTGCATGTATTGTGGACACCCTTTGTCAGGTTATCAATCTCTTCAACAGATATAAGCTTTGAAATCAAATTTTTGAATCAAACTGTTAAGTTTCTGCAAGTAAAGAATGATTTAATAATATCAATTACATTTTAGGAAGCATTTTATAAAAACATAAAATTGTACATCTCTGATTCTCCCATTCAGTGGTCTTTAAAATTAACTTTTGAAATTAACCCCATTTCAATTGCACAATCAAAAGTGGGAAAAAAGTCTCTGTGCAACTTTAATCCAAGAATAATACCATATTTTATGGCAAACAAGATAAAAACCAGCGCGCTCAACATTTATACTAAAGACGCGAGCAAACGTGAAAACCCTTTTAACAATTTAAAATAATTTCCACAAGGATATTCACAAATAGAGCGATAGTAACATACGCCGCAGCCAGGACACATACATTTGCTGTCCAGAATTTGTTGCAATTGTGTTGTTGCCGTTGTTGCTAAGCGTCAGTAGTAGTCACTGCTGTTTGCCAATTGTTGGAAGAGGAGTGGGGCAGAAACAAATTTTATATGCATATACAAATAGAGCAGCAATTATGTAACAATAAAGTTTTATGAAATTACAAAGAGAAGGGTAACTAGTCTCCTTGCAGTGTGGCAAATAGCTAGTTGCTTGTTGCACGTCGTAGTTTCTACTACATAGTTTCTTGCTGCTGCACCTGACGTTACGTTAAACTCATCTGCGTCTATGGCGCCGTTGCTGCCGGCTGTTTCCGTCAACGAGCGCACTTAGCCACCAAAAAACACGCACATACATTGAGAGAGAGAGAGAGAGAGAGAGAGAGAGAGAGAGAGAGAGAGAGAGAGAGAGAGAGAGAGAGAGAGAGAGAAACTTTATAGGTAATGACGAAACTGTGGCGTGCTTGCAAAGTGTTGAAATTGAAATTATACATTTAGGGCTGTTGTTGTTGCTGTATTGGGGAATGTTGCTCTAGCTGTTGCAGTTGTTGTCGCTGCTGTTGCTTCAATGCATAAAACACATTTCAGTCAAGTCGCAGCATTGTCCATCGTTGTTTCTACTGCTGCTGCAGCAACAATAACAACAATAATGCCAACGCAAATGCATAAGTTCAACCACTAACCATGCAACATGCAACAGCAGCAGCCAGTATCAGGCAGCAGGTGCTTGGCAATGGTAATGCAGCAACCAAAACAACATCAACATCAATTGCCGTTAGCCGCATTGGCCTTCAACTAGTTGTGCAATTAGATAGAGCCCACGCAAAACAAAAAGTTATCTACCACTAGAGCAGTACAATATTAATTTAATTTTCACAATTGAAATTCTTTAAAAATAATTGCATTTGACGTAGAAAAATATATTACCTAAAGCAAGCTAAAAATGCGTTATATTATGTCGTTTTCATTACATTGAAATCTGCGTCTGGGGACGCAATGGAATGAGTTCCAGCTTAGGAAAATGATAAATATATAAATAATGAGGAACATCTTTCTTTAGCACGGCACAGGTTTAGTGTATGTCATCTAAATATATAAGAGTTATTTGTGACCCATTGCTTCAATAGCTTTCATGTGATAACGAAGTTTGTTTGGTACGGTTTCGCCGATATGTTTGAGTATAGGGAAGTTGTGTTATTGTTTAAAAAAATTCTTTGCACACGAATTTTCAAATATGCTCTTAAACTGAGGGACTAGACATCAACCCGGCGGTTTACCTTAATCAAGAGTTTATTAGGATAATTGTATAGCATACAGTTAAATAATTAACCGGAAAACTCAGATTGTGCAAAATACAATCCGCAATCAATAGTTATTAACAAATAATTGGTATGGCCCTGCATAAAATACAATTTCTCCATTAACACAGTCAAATGTCTTAATGATTTAATAATGGCAGCTTTTGATAAGCTATTTAATTTTCCCGTTTATGTTCTTGAAGTTTTAAGATGTGGGACTTCTTTTTTTTTTGTCAAGGTGCCATTGGTTTATCAAATAATACGGCATCCAGTTTTAGATAAAATGTAATCTCCATCTAAATTGCAGTGGCAGTCATTTCCGGTTGCTATCGCTATTTCCGCAGATGTCTAATGTAATCCTTTAATCAGTGTTAAATGCCAATTATCAAAGTGAAAGAGAGAAACGCAGAGTTACACAGGCTATGATCAAGTCACAGCACCTGGACTCCACGAGGGCATCACATGCCAAAATAACTTTACTTAATTACATGGCAATGCAACCGACCTTTTCCCCATCTTGCCACGCACATGTAATCCACTGGGAATTATTTGCCCTCGAAGGAGTCATTCACCCGGCAGCCAAATAAAAAGAACGCAACCCAGGAATCGGATCCAGCAAGTGCTTAAAACATACTCGTAATTATTATTGCAGCAGGCAATATGTACACATTATACTCTGGACCGCCCACGGATTCTATATGTTGTCGTGTGGCTTATGGGCCAAACTCAGCGGGGCACTTGGGAGTGGGTGTGGTGGGTGGATTGAGGAGATGTCGCATAGGTCGGCGCTAAGTATTGAGGTGAACATATCCCAGCGCTAAAAGGCAAACAAGAGAAAATCTTTGTGGGCACTTCGGCACATCGGTAGGCATATATATACATATCCGCAAACGCACACTCATGCCTTCCTATATATATTGGAATTATAAATTTAAGTGTAATGTATGTTGTGGAACATTTACTTGCTTTTGTGGTCTTTTTCCATATGATTTATGACCTAAATCGAAGGTGTACACTTCTACATCACATAACTTTTCACACACACAAGCTCACCTGTGCCAGCATGTTTTTCATCGCCCTGGGGCGCACGAGAGTATGCTACACTTTTGTTTTATGATATGTATTTATGGCTGCATGTGCGTCGGTGTGTTTGCATGCCTTGGGTAGTCCTTTTCTATTGTAAATTATCTCCTAATCAATTATTTTGTATTATTTATTAATTCCTAAATATTTTATTAAATTGCGTGTGCCAAAAAACATATATGTATATCTTTTCTATTTAGATTTATTTAGTGAAACTTCCTAAAAATATTCAATGCAAGTCACTAAAACCGTTGGCTTAAATTTTAACTATGTTTGGAACGTTTTTTATTTAATTTCAATTTATTATTATTATTATTTGCTTTATAAGAGCAAAAACTTCTTTCGCATTTTCAGCGCACTACTCACCTCTTTCTGTTAATTTCACATAAGCTAGACAAAGGCCTACAGCTCATTTGCTGTACCATTCAGACTAGATTAAAGGTCCCCAATATTATTTTTCATACAAAAACTTAATTTTCGACCGATCGTTCCTTTGGCAGCTATATGATATCGTGATCCGATCCAGCTGGTTTTTACATATGTGCTGCGTGCAACAGAAAGAGGGACTTCTGCAAAGTTTCATTAAGATAGCTTTAAAACTGAGAGACTAGTTCGCATAGAAACAGGCAGACGGACAGACGGACATGGCTCTATCGACTCGGCTGTTGATGCTGATCAAGAATATATACATATACTTTATGGGGTCGAAGATGTCTCCTTCTTTGCGTTACACATTTCACGACAAAATTATAATACCCTCTGCAAGGGTATAAGAAGATGATTATATTTTGTTTCAATTTGCTAGCGACATTTCAGTTCTTCAGAGCCGCCGGAGTCGTTGATCTATCAGCTGGGCCCACGCTGATGTCGCTAATTCATCGCAGCCAAATCGATGCGAACACCCTTGAACATACTGGTCATCAATCTGGCTATCTGCGATTTTCTAATGATGAGCAAAACGCCCATATTCATTTACAACAGCTTCAATCAGGGCTTTGCACTGGGCAACCTGGGCTGCCAGATAAATGGCATCATTTGCATCTCCACGGTCGTCAGCGGGGAGGGTAACATGACGCATGGCAAGGCAAGGTTTGTGGACACAATCTTCTTATTCAGATTCCTGTACTATTGTACCTTATGTAGAGCCATATTGTGGGCCATGTTTTCAGTCACGAGAAGGCGCTGAGCGACCAGGCTAAGAAGATGAACGTATTAACACTGCGTTCCAATGTGGACAAGAGTAAGGAGACGGCTGAGATACACATTGCCAATGCGGCCATAACAATTCCTATTTAACACAATGATTCTAGCTTGCACCTATAAGTTGGTAGCTTGGGTAGATCCGTTTGTGTATGCAATTAGTCATTCCAAGTACCGCATTGAGCTGCAAAAGCGTTGTCCCTAGCTAGCATCCAGTTGTCTGTCAAACCCCCAGTCGTGGTCAATTAATAGCCTTTTGTCTGTCAAATCTGTAAACTCCCTCCTCATGATAGATACTGCTAAAAGCGAAACAAAAAAAGCAATAAATGAAACATAACGACTGAATGCCTTATATTTTTGTGCCTGTTTCCCTTTGAATACGCCGAATACAATCCCCAACATAATCCAAAGCAAATCTCCCTCTAAATCATAATCCAAAGCAAATCTCCTTCTCACTCTCACACGCAAGAGGAACGAAAGGTAGAAGGCAAAGTGAACGCAGACCCTAATCAGAACTTGGCATCCGCCGGCTGATAACAGCATTTGGGCATATCTTTGGCCTCAGCCCCACATGCACTCTCAACTTGAACAGCTTCCACATTTGCTCTACATGACAAACATTTCTCTTTTCAGTTAATTCGCTCTACAAACAATCCACTTTAAATCCACAGCCTCTCAAACCCATCACAACCCAAATACATATAATTGCAATGGCAATATGCTACTGACCCCTTGCCCCAGAAGACGCTTTATTGTACATTCGACACACAGCTCCCGCAAGGCTCACAAGTTTTTTTTTAATAACCCGCCACAGTGTTGCGCCGTTTGTTTATGTGGCGCCTCATAAGTACACTCGCTAACTAAGGGAACAAGAGTTTATTGGTATCTTAGTTCAAAATTTTATTCGGCTCTATTATTTTTAATCTTGGAATGTACAAAACGCGAAGATCTATAATTTCTAGAAAATTATACAGATAAAATGTTCAAATTCGGAATAAATAATGAAGAGTAGGAATCGCTCTTAAAATCAACAAAGCTATATTTATTTGTAAATTGAATGGTTACTCTGTTTTCATCTGACTGGGCGAGCATAAAACAGTCGGTTACACCCGACTGCATAATTCTTTTTAGCTATCCATGGCCACAGACACAGCTTCTCTTGCTTCCTTACTGTCAGTGCCTGGCGTCTAGCAGCCGTCGCAATCTCCATTTCATGCCAAGTCTTGCGGCAAGCCCCAAACCGCGAATAGAACAGCGGCAGCAAGTGGCGCAGAAAATAAGGCAAAATCTTACGCAGCCACGGACCGTTGGCACAGCAAAAACGAAGCAAAATTAATGAAAATCACCCACAAGCACGAACCCTTTCCCCCTCTCTCAAATATATACATATATACTGGCGTGTATAACCTGGCCTTGCCCGTGGCATGTATAAAATAAATTTTCTCAAAAAGCTTTAAAAATGATTTTGACACTAATCAGACGGTAAACAAAGTTTAAGTTTTTATGTAGAGCTTTGAAAATAAGTTTGAATCAAATCGGACACAACCTAAAAATTCGTCCAAAAAGTCATTGAATCGCATTTCTACCGAAGAAGTTTGGATTTAGCGAAAACTGTAAGGCACGTCTAAAATGATTTTTCATATAGATCCTTGGTAATGAGTTTGAGAGCGAAACGTCATCCATCAAATCCTTGAGCCCCAATTCCACCTTGAAGGAATGGAATTTCCAAACAGTGAGAAACACCCCTCAAATGAATTTGAACAAAGATCTTTGAAAGTTTGAGGCCGATCGGATGGTATAAAAGTACATAAAAGTTTCATACAAACGTCTTTTGCGATTTTTTCACACTTGCGGGTGGGACTTCCGGAAGCCCCGTCTTAACGTGCACCAACAGCACAAAAAGTGACGACAGTTAAAATTTCAGCTTCCTAGTTCTTGCGGCTTGGGCTGTGTGCTGATCACCAATTAGTTAGTCAGTCAGTCAGTCAGTTTGGTTCGTTAAGGAAATATCTAAAATTTTAAACAAAACATATTCCACGGGCAAGGCCGGGCAATACTTGCAAGTATATTTATATATATATACAAAGCGAGGCAATTAATATGTCAGCCACAAACGTCTTTGCGGTTCACGCCAGCTGAGTGACTGCTGCTAGGACCGACAGCTGTCTCCGGCACATTTGTCTTTCCCGAATTTCACTTTCGTTCTCATTAATTAAGATAATTGGGCCTTTTCGGCGCCTTTAGAGTTCAACCTGCTAAATGGCACCTGACAAACGAGACACCAGCCGACCGAAGGACTTGCTCAAAGGACGACAGCACAGCCGCTGTCGCTATCGAGGTCGCGCCTTAAGTGACAGTTTGAAGCTCGTCGAATGGCGCTTGTTATAGTCCTGGGCGTGAAGTGTAATTTTGAACGATTTGCGTGGGCACTTGAAGTCTTTAATGAGTCGTCTTAGAGCATTTTGGGTTCCTTGTTCTTAAGTCTGATTGGGGCACATGCCATCCACACACTCTTTGAGCAGTTGACAAATTTATTTACTTCACTTGCTTTAACTGGTTTTCATATAAAATTAATACATAGTCAAAAACGAGAAAGAGAGGCTATCTTTGGCACGCCGGCAAACCCAACCTTTTCATAATGGGTATTTTAATTTTGTCGTGAAATGTGTAACGCATAGAAAGATACATCTCCGACCCCAATAAGTATATATATTGTTGATCAGCATCAACAGCCGAGTCGATATAGCCATGTTGTTGTATGAAAAAACAATTTGTTTTTCAAGATATCTTGACCAAACTCGGCATTTATTAGTTTTCCTTTACCTCTCATATATATGCAAACTCCTATTAAGATCGGACTACTATATCATATATCTGCCATAGGAACGATCGGTCGAAAGCTAGGTTCTTGATTAAAAACCTTTTCTGCTTATCAACATATCTTGACCAAATTCGGCATTAACTATTTTCCCTGTGCTTCTTAGATACGAGCAAAGGACTATGAGCATTATGAAAAGGTTGGGTCTGCAGGGGCATTAAATCTTCGGGGTTCCGAAGATAGCCTTTCCTTCTCGTTTTTTTTTAATTATATATTCAAAATGTATACATTTTAAAATCTATCTGCACAGCTTGTCAGTCTCTCACAGTCTCGCTCTATATCTCTATACGTCGCTCGCTATCTCTCTCTCCCCTCTTCTTAAGACCAGCAGTATTGCAGTGCCTAAATAATGTTTTGCATAGCAAATATGTTTCCAGTTACCTTTTGTGGGTCTGGGCCAGTCCAGTGTTGTCTGATCTGTTTTGTTCCGGGATCTCACGCATTTGTGTATACGCCCGCTAGTCCCTCGTTAATTGCAATGCTTGTCATTTGAAAGTCAATTTGCATTTAAATTACAAAATTGTGTGTCCTCATACTTTACGACGAGCAGGAAGCAACCAACACAAATTGGTGGCGCTCGCTGCAGCGGAGCATTTGCATTGCGACTATTTAATTGAAATGCGAGAGACTCCCGTCATAAACAGCATATGGTAGCCAAAACTGAGACTTAGCCCAATTTTTTTTTTAATCTGTCACTTTGACCAACGGCCAGCTAATGTAGATGGGCAGGGTCGGCCTATAAAAAAGAGCAACGAAATTACGGTGTTATGGCACACCCCGGCTTGACCTAATACTCTGCTTGCTGCTGCGGACACGAAATGCTGGTCGCTGTTTTCCGTTTAATAGAAGCGACGCCCAGCACGAGGCATGCAACGCACCGCCAAAAGGCAAACTCACCCATTCCCGCGTCCTTTGCGTTAACCTTATTATGTTAACTTTGTGTGCTGCTCCACGGAGCTGGCCACATTTGAAATTTATGTTGGCCGTTAAAGTGACTATCGGTATGAATTGCTTTGGCTATGACTTACAACAATTTGATTCCTTACAATTATTCAATCATATAATTTATGGTTTTTTTAGCTTAAAACACGTAAGAGGTTCTAGTCGGGAGCTTCCGACTAGGGAATACCCTGAACCCTCTTTTTCTCTTTTGTAGAATATAAATGTGAATAAAAAAAAAATGTTCCCTTGGCAGGGTTCGAACTCGCAACTGAGCGCATTACTTGCTGCCGACTCTACACAAAATACACACCAACTATTAATTAATAACATGAAAAAACAGAAAACAATAAAGTCGCAATTGCAATGCTGTTGATAGAATTCGAAATTCGGTTAGGGTGTCTTCTCTGTTCCTTCCAGACCTACCAGGAAATATCGCCCCTCATTGCTACCTACGTGCACAACAGATTTTGCTTTGCACAATTCTTTCGTGTACTACCTTCGGAATATCACTGGCCATCCCCAGCTTTAAGTAGGGGTATAGTTTGCAGAGCAGGCTAAAAATATCTCATATTTATTCACTTTATTTATAACTTCTTTCTTTCTCTTTTCCTACACCTCAATCGGTCGGTGATGCTATTAAAAAATAGTGTTCTTTGCATTCAATTTTAATAATTTGATCTTTTAGGAACACACTCTTTTTTTGGCCATTAATAAATATATTAATAAAATAGTATAGTAAACACCAAAAACACTATAAATCAGAAAAATCAAAACATCAAAGCAAAATATAAAAGTAAAATTCTTTGTTTTTATTAATCCTATTAAATTAAGCTCAGCCAACTCTCTGATTTATTTATCTAATTGACTCAAAGCAAAATGTAGCGTCAAGCTGATACTATTGGCAACGGATAATTTAATACCAGCGCGGCCTTGCTGGTAAAATAAATTCTCTTAAAGGGCATTTATAGCTGATTGGATGGTAAACAAAAAACTTTTATACAACTGTTTTTCGCCAATTTACCACTGTTGCGGGTGAAATTTCCCAACTCGCTGAAACATGTATTTATTATATTCTAAAGTAGAGCCCCGAAAAGAAGTTAGTAGCAATCGGAAAAAAATTAAAACTTCATCAAACAAATCTTTGAATTTACTGACCACTGAGAACTCTATTATTTTGCCAATAATGTGAAACATGTCTCAAATGATTTTTTATGTAGATCCTTGGAAATGAATTTGAGGGCGAAACGTAACCCACCAAATCTTTGACCACCATTTTCGGATTTTTAAAAAGGGAACATCCAACAGCTGAATTTTGGCAAAGATCTTTGAAAATGTTTTTGTAACCGATCGGATGGTAAACAAAATACTTTCATACAACCGTTTACCGCCAATTTACCACTCTTGCGGGTTGAATTTCCCGAAACCCCCCGTGCACCTACATCACAAAAGGTAACTACAGTGAAAATTTCAGCTTTCTAGCTCTAACGGTTCGGGCTGTGCGTTGATAACCAATCAGTCAGTCAGTAAGTCAGGACAAGCAGTTTTATATATACATATATGTATACAATAGCCTTCAGCGTTTTTGTTTCTATTCGCCTTGGGTTTTTTGCATAGGAATTTTATTTTCTATTGGCAGTGCTATATACATATATATATATATATATATATATATATATATATATATATATATATATATATATATATATATATATATTTATGTATGCTTATATATGTTGCGCGGGAAGCAATTTAAAAACTGATATGAACAGAAAATTGTTAAGTGCCCTGGGCCAATTCCCAAACAAGCAAAAAGAAATTGGCTAAAAAATACAAATCCAGAAAAGCAATAAAACTTTGGGAAGCTGCAAGCTTAAGATACTTTAACATGTTGAACTTTAAATTGAAGTGGAAATCAATATCGAAATGGAAATGAAAATTCAGGTTGAACATGACTCGAACGAAATCAAACGCTAGACGAAGGTGCAACAGAAAGCAACGCTTCCCCTTTGAATTTCCATTGTAAGAAGCCTTGATGTTTTCCTAATGCAGTTAACAATATTCTCAGCTGAAACTCTAAGAACTGCTAACAAGCAGCAAATGGCAACTACTGCAACAAGCTCGTAAAACAGCCGCCAAGCGAATTGCACTGGTACGTACGTACGTTTCATATGAGCTATATTTGCCCAAAGAGTCAGTCAGCCTGCCTAAAACATTTCGTATTCATCACATTGCATGATAAATTAACCATTAACTTATTGCTCATTAAACAAATTTGGAACTATATAGATATGTACATTATCATATCAAGCTCTTCCACCCATTTGGGAAAGTCGAAAACGTGCAGAAATTGAGTGAAGAAAATTTAATGAAATGTCAAACATATTCAGAAATAATAACAAAATATTGACCAAAATATTTAAGATACAAAATTCGTTTGTTTTTATTGTTTTTGAAAATTAGCAACATTTTGTTTCTTATATTTTCGAAATTCTCTTATCTTAATGGGTATTCCACCCAAGGTTTGTGAAAATTTTACATTTTTGGTCAAAGTAAAGCGACGAAAAAAATGAATCAGTAAAATATCAATCGGTAGACGGATTTTCCAAAATGTGAAATAACGAGATAATAGGGATATCTTTAGCACGCCGAAGATTTTATAAATTTGCAGACCCAACCTTTTCATAATGCTCATGTATATATATAGAGCAAAGTGAAATCGCTGAATGGTGAGTTTGGTCAAAATATCTTGAAAACAGAAAAACATTAAAAATGGGTTTAAAGGGGTATTTGTGCAAATGTATGATAGAGGCAGAAGGATGCATCTCCAACCCCATACCGTATATATATTCTTGGTCAGTATCAACAGCCTAGTTATGTCGGTCTGCCCGTCCGTCCGTCCGTAGGTATGAACGCAAGGATCTCACAACATACAAGAGGTAGAGAAATTTGGTATTTAGGTCCTACCAGAGCCTGCGTAGATCGAATTTTGTTTCGATAATCGATAATTTTCCCCATTTCCAAGTAATCGATAAAAATCGATGTATACTTCTATTAGTTACACATTTTACGACAACATTATAATACCCTCTGCAAGAGTTTAAAAAAAGAAAACTCCCCATACTCCCTGTAACCAAAAAAGTTAATGTGCTGCTTTCCATGGAAGTTAGAATTATTTTTGAACTAAGACGATAAACGACAGGGCAGAGTTGAAACGAATGTGTTGCACACAATGCCTGCATGTTAAGCACACCAGACACGTATATATATATATATATATATGTGCTGCCAAGTCTTCCAAACGTAAACCAAAAACAATTTATAGTTGAAGTTAAAATTTTTATGAGTCGTATCGAGTCAAAGCAAATATGCGGGCCGGCAGTCTGACAAAAGCGAATCTTGTTTCTGGTTCTGTTCCGGACTCTGATAATACAAAATCAGAGTCAGAGGAGGATTCAGTTGTAGTCGCCCACATCAGAAAACTGATACGCTGCGGTGATGGGCATGCGAATGTGGATGCTGCTGTCAACAATATGCTACAACGATGGTATTTTATTGAAAAACGATACAAAAGGTTGATTAAATAGAAACACCTTTTATAATTTAGTAGTATTTCTAGCAAAAGGGAAGTGTTGGGTAGTCTCGAAGTGTGACCAGACAGTTGGGAATATGTTGCACACTCAGGTTTCGTCCGTATTTAAATTATCGAAAGCGAATCCGTTGTCCTTGAGAAAAAACGCCTCAGGAGTGCGTGACAGATGACATATTAACACATGTTGCCGCCATAAAAGACGCTGCTGACATTCCAGCCACATGCCTGTCAATTTGACCACAAAAAGGGACCGAAAGATAACAATCGAAGTACTGTCATGCAGCCGCAGAAGTCGTAGCAGCGGCAACAACAAATGAATGCAAATTAAAGGGAGGCGAACGGTTTATATTTCGCTTTTTATTCGAAGCAGGAACTTTTTGTACTTAACAGACTTCATTCCTTTCCCAGCTTAAATTTGTCGAAGGTGCCTTTCTTAAAACATAGAGTTTAAAATTATACCCCTAATGACCACTTGCACCAAGCTGAGGATATTTAATGTTATGAATAATTTTAGTAATAGTCGAGCCCATTAGCAGTAAAAAAATAAATTTTAAAAAATTCGTCCCCTCACTTGGAATTGAACCTTTAACGCACCTCTTGCAAACGCCTCTACTTAAATACAGTTTTCAGCTCGTTAAGTGTAACTAAAAAGTTTCCAGTGTCCTTAGGCTGCTTTTTTCCTTCCCTATTGTTTGTTTACTTTGTCGCCCTCTCAATTCAGATTGCCTGTGTCAGCGTGCGTCGATCGATAAGCATAAACTCAATTGCTTTACTCAATTTCGTGTGAATTAAGGACCCAAATGTAATTTTTGAATCATAGCAGTTTACTGAAATTAAAAAGGTTCTTTTCCTTATGCTTTAATAAATTAATATATATGCAATGAATGCAAATTTAGGCTACACATGATGAAGACTTTGTCAGCTGTTCAGACGGCTTTAGCGGAAAATATTATACAATGAAAATGTAGTGGTAGTTCATAACTATACAAAATAAATGTTTATTATTTGAATATATCTTTAGACACATTTCACATTAAAACAAATACAATACTTCCAAACCTATACAAATAATTTCCTGATTAATGTATCACACAATTCACAGCTTATCTTAACATTTTATTAATTTTTTTAATATTACCTTTGAAGTATAATAACAATATTCGGAAATAAATATTTGGTTAGTTCATTAAAGATGATTCGAAAAGTCAACCTTGAAAGCACAAACACTTTAAAGAGAAACAAGAAAAGCTAAGAACGCACATACAAAGTAATGCATGCACAATAAATATATAAATGATAGTATGAAATAATCATGTCACGTGCGAATTGATTGAATTACCTTTGAGCCATTTTGGTTTCTTCTGGAAGCAAATCTCTGTTTGTCCCTTTTTCGATAACCATCCCTGTATTTTATTTAATGTTCGCCACTTGGTCAGGTAATTTAAGCTATGGGCACATTTAAACTATGGGCTACACTCGCAGAAAAAGTCGAAGAGCCTTAATTGCTGTGCACAATGCGAGCAATCAACAAAAACCCGTGGCTTAGATCGTGACAAAAAGCCAAAATCACCAGGCTACGTGTGTGTACGAGTATCTATGTGTGTGCGTATGTGTATGTGTGTATAAGGGTGTATGGCTAACCAGCGTGCGCCACTTGAACCGACCAGTGCATAAAAAGTAAGTAACTATACTTATTTGAGTTATCTTTTTAACCAACCTTTTCTTGAATGTTCACAAATTCAAGCATTGTGA
The DNA here is from genome assembly GCF_003285875.2 of Drosophila novamexicana. NCBI lineage: Eukaryota > Metazoa > Arthropoda > Insecta > Diptera > Drosophilidae > Drosophila > Drosophila novamexicana. The sequence continues at coordinate 2,120,071 of NW_020825054.1, read as the reverse complement.
AATGCAGTTTTTCTATTTTCTGTTAAAGAATTCCAATTTTACATTGCATAATATTTACATATCAATCTAAATTTTGTATACTTGTCTATTTCAATGCAAGCTAGTTTCCCAATTTTCAGATAACAATATTTTTCATCTTAATTTATACTTATACTTAAAAATAATATTCTTCTTTTTAGGTATAAAATACACGCATATGTCTTAAGGGTAAAGGTATATAAAATATGCGGTCGTTATACTCAAAGACGTGAAATTTAAAAAAAGTTTCGTAATTATTGTTTTAATTCGGACCGCAATAAATGCCCCAAATGGGCCTATAAAATTGATAACATCCGCGGTTGCACAGAAGCCAAAACTTCGATGTACACGCACACACCTACGCCCCCGCAACGTGCCAAAAACAGGGCCTTCAAAAACAGTTGAGAATCTCCATTCTTACAAGCTGCCTTGGTCATTGTTTCACTTGTAGTGAGGGTTCGGTTAAAACGGTTAGATTAAAACGAAAGACACCATAACTCTTAATATACTTAAATTTCCAGGACATTTTGTTTTAGTTAGGAAAAGTCTGCAGAAATATGAACCTCTTTGTGTACGATCTCGTAATTTTGGTTGTATATACACTGCCGCTCACTTGAATACCGCCCATTTTCTAGATATGTGAAAATGCGTATAGATCATAGATTAATGCACTTGGATGTCAAATTTCCACGAAAAGCAGTTCTACTGTGGGAATTCGCCGGATTCTTAATAGACAATTCCAACTAACTTACGTAAAAACCGCACAACATTTTTGTCAATGTAAATGTATGTAACAGGTAGAAGGTAGCATCTCCGAACCCATAAAGTATATATATTCTTGATCAGCATCAATAGCCGAGTTGATCTAGCCATGTCCGTCTGAATGTCCGTCCGTCCGTCCGTCCGTCCGTCTGTCCGTCCGTATGTATAAACGCAAGGATCTTAGAACCTATAAGCGATAGGGATTTGAAAGCTGTAGGTCCTCCTAGTGCCTGCGCAGATCGAGTTTGTTTCCGATATACGATAACTTGCCCCATATTCAAGTAATCGATAAAAGTATAAAGTGAATAATAAGTCACCAAACTTGTATATAGCTTCTAGAATAGTAAATATATTTGCATTTGGTGTTGGAAGAAGAGGGTTCAGGGTATACCCTAGTCGGGAACCCCCGACTAGAACCTCTTGTTTTATTTTTGTGTTTTATTTTAGCTTCAAATATTAAAAAAATATTTGTTATTGTATACACTTTAAAATCAGCTGTGACAAGAAATTCATTCTGGCGAATGTTGAGAAACAGCAGATTTCAAATATATCTCAACCAAAGGCGACAGTTGTACTGGGGGAGTGGTACCAATGAAATTATTTATAATAATAACAATCATTAAAATATTAAATGTTAAAATGTATTCAAACTGTTTCCAATAATGCAGACTTTTTAATAACTCCTTGTTATTAACACATTTATAATATATAATATACACAAGCATATCTTATTTTATCAGTCACAAATTAAATTGCTTTGTAAGATGATAAAAAAAGAAAACAATTATTAGCCTGTTTCTATAGCCAGCACAGCTGTCTTGAAATACATATTATAAATTTGTCAAGAAATCAGTGCCATGCACAGTTCGCCCTTTTGTTATTGGTCGTTGCGACCACTAAGAACATAACGTAAATCAATTTATAAAATAAAATAAACTAGAATTTCTTGACTTTGGTTTGGCGTCCTTAGACCCTGGGCAGACATACACACACAGCACACTTCGAACAATGAAATAAGAGCCAAGGCAGTAGAATAGTTTAAGCTATGAGAAAAGTTTGAAGTAAAGATTTCTCCACATACACACACCGGAGCAAGCACACTCAGCTGACACATTCAACTTACAGTCAAATTGCCACAATAGATGAACTAGCACACACACTCGCTGGCTGACTTTCTTGAAGTTCCGTTGTGTCCTGCTCGCTTCAGTTGCTTGGCGGTAAGGCCATAATTGCAATATAACTTTGCAGCTTATTATTTTTTGTTGCAGCTAATAGACTTGACTTGCCGGCTTAACGGCGCATTTCTGTTTCCGTTGCGCTCAGCACTGTGCACAATAAACCTATCGCACTGCTTATAATAAAAATATTTCAGCTGAGAATGGAAAATAGCAATGCCAATTTTATGTTGTGCCAAATTGTCTCAGACCTACAACGTCCAAAGTACACATTAAAAGCAACTCACACGCAGACTTTGCAGAAGTTCTATTGTTTTCCACACTTTTGGGCTTATTAAAATAAAATATCGCACACTTTTCATTAATTTTTGGGAGCATATTTCCATACTCATCCCCGACAAACGACACCATTAACTAAAAAAAAAAACAGCAGACCAGAAAACCAAAAATACCCTCTTTGTTTTTGTTGTTTGTTTATTGCTTTTCATAAATTATTGTGTCTGTTGCTGTGTGTGCTTGTATGTGTATGTGTGTCTGGGTGTTTTGTACCTCATTTGTATACTTGACCGGAAGCTATTATGTCTTCAGATAACATACATGTAATGTTCATGTACATTTCCGTCTACTGTATCTGCCCATCCTGAATGAGCCTGCTATAACATTTAGCAGCAGCAGCCTTGGCGATTTGAAGCTCTTAAAATACCATATAGTGTTTCCAGTGAGCAAGCGATCTCATTGTGGTACTGATCAGTTTTGCTTAATCTTTGTAGTTAATTTCAGCTTGATACGAAACGAATAATGTGCGGCCATTTCACCACCTTCGGCAGAAGCTGCCCTGGAAAGAAGCATTTACCGTACGACAATCTATACGAAATGAAAAATATTACAAACTTTATCTTGTTATTCTGTTGATACATTTAAAGAGCATTGTGCTTGCTTTGCCCCAACAATTATAGTTCAATTTATTGCCACATTATTGTGAAATTATAAACAAAAAGCAACAAAAACAACATATTCAGCTATCTCCTACATATAGCAAATAAACTTAAGTTACCGAGCAGAAAGTAAAATAAAAACAATCAATTAATTATGAGTTATGTTGCGCGATAAACAAGTATCAAATCGTTAGCCTGGGAAAAATATATATGATTCTGATGCTCCAGGTCTGAGTAGCGCGATATAGAGAGCTCGCTCGTGTGCTTTTGCACGAAAAAAAAGTTATGCGAAAAGTTGTGTTAAGCAATTTGTTTGATAAGAGTGCCTGGTTACCAGGTTTCTGGTCTTAATTTAAACATTATTCCCATTGCAGCGCCAGAATGTATGCCGAATCTCTGCCACTGGCATTCCGGTCAATCTTTTGGCATCCAGCCAGCATGAGAAAAAAAGGAATCTATGTACCAACAACAAAAACAACATCTAGAAATAGAAGAAAGTACTACTTTCACAACACTAACAGAGCAAACATTACAACGAGGAAGGAGGGAAATCGCTGCAAACAAACCGGCAAGCACCAAGTAAGAAACTTTTTAAGTTTTCTTCAAAGCAATCCGCAAAAATTCTAGCCGCCAGTTGGCTGCAATGCAAATACAGATAAAAGTGGACGGACATTAAAACTAAAAAGAAAAATATTGCTTTCAAGTTGGAACAATAAAAAACTCTTTTACCGTTACGCCATTTCAATATTGATGTTTGTCGATTTCTCTTTTTTTTCACATTTTCGACTTGTCTTTTCATATGGTTGACATTTTGTGTTATTCGCATAAACTTTTCGTGCACTTTATGATTGTTGGCAAAAGTTTTGTCACCTGCAGCTTGTGAATGTTTTTCTCCGACCTTCTCAATTTTATTCGGTCCAGCCTGACATCATGCCATACTATATTATTGATCACCATTGTTAGAACTGATTCGAATCTACGAAAGATATGCAACTATATAAATGCCGTTAAAAGTAACATTAAAGATTTTCCTATTCAATATAAAGTCACACAATCAGGGCTGCAAAACGAAAAACAAAATGTTGGTTTTGGTTTAAGAAATCCATTACCACATGTTTTGCTTTATATCTTGGGTATTCATATCTTTGTAAATTTTAAGAATTTTTTTTTTAGTTTGATTTGATTTAACATTTATATTTGATCAAATCTGTTTGAAAAAAAAAATTGTTTCGGTTTTAAGTAGTTACCAATCTGGGCAAGTCCATAAATGTTAATTTTAATACTGATATCATACAAACTAATTGCTCAAGTCGGTTATAAAAATAGAAAAGAGAACTCCCATTAAAACTCAATCAAAATAAATTTCTTTCTCAACAAATGTGATCAGACGTGCACTGTGTCGGTCTTTAAGAGATTGTGAAACAGACAGGGAAATTATACGCACAAGCAATATAAATTTATATTGGGGCGTACATGCTTCAAAGCTGGGGGCGTGCAGAAAGTGGGACAATCTGCAATGTGCCTTTAAAATATCAGGCTTGGATTAAATATTATTGATGAAAATTTGACATTGACAATAACACGGTAAATACTTGATCCGCATATACTGTTACTAGCCGGTATAAGCTGGCCTTGTCCGTGGCACTAATGAAATGCATTTTCACAGAAAGCTTTGAAAATAATTTTGAAAGTGATTGGACGGTTAACAAAAAAAGTTTTATTCCCACTGTTACTGGCGAAAATTGTACCAAAAAATCGTTAAATTGCACTTTCCACCGTTAAAGCTTTGATTTTGAGAAAAATGTTTAACATGCTGATCAGGAATATATATACTTTATGGAGCTGGCGATGCCTTCTTTTGCAAAAAAACAATTGTTACACGTTTTGAACGGTATAAAAAACTAATATTGCAGCTAGTATACTTGTTAAATCTGGCAGCTGCTATTGTTGAATTAATAAAACATGAGATGGAATTGATTGTTTATAAATAGCATTCAGGTATTTTAGCCGCACACTCAGCAAAATCCAAAACCAACTATTTGTACTCCAATCATCAGTCGTTCAGTCAAAATGCGAACCATTTAAATTAAATTGGAGTGGCAGTTGTATAAATGACTGCGTGCCAGCCCAGATTAGCATATAATTTATAGCTTTTCCTTCAAACATAAATCACAACAATTGACTGACCTGGTCGAATAGGAACAACAACATAAGCTGGGAGAGTTTGTGCAACTTGGCAGAAAATTCTACTCAGTAACTCAGTCAGAAAAGCTATAGCGTTGGGGCAGGTGGAACAAGGGGGAAGAGGAGTCTGAGGCAACACTATATAAGGTCTACTTTTCAAAGTGCAATGCGAAGAAATCAAACGGATATCGAAGAAAATTTATGTGCGTCTATTAAGCTTTGAGCTGAGCACGAGCTAACAAATATTAAGTATACGCAGTGTCAAGTGTGCCAAGCCAAGCGTGTATGTGTGTCGGAGTGCGTAAGTGTGTGTGTATGGGCATGGGAGAGCGAGTAAGCAGCACAATTAAATTGGATTTATGCTGCGTGTGATTGCAAAATTAAGTTGATGTGCATACAAATACAAGTAGGCACAGAGGCGGAATCCTTGAGAGGCGAAATAGTAGCTAAAGTTAAACAATTTTTTTTAAATTTTGAGTGCCTAAAAGTCGTACGTTGTTTGTCATGTCATAAATAAACGACGAACGAGCAGCTGCAGACGCAGGGGCAGAGTGAATAGAATGAGCATATTAAAAACGAGTAAGAGGTTCTAGTCGGGAGCTCCCAACTAGGGAATACCCTGAACCCTCTTATTCAAACACCAATATAATTAAAAAAAAAAAGTTCCCCTGGCAGGGTTCGAACTCGCAACTGACCGCATTACTTGACTCTACTCAACAGCCACACCAGAAAAAAAAAAAAATAATAAAAAAATCGCAATTACAATGCTGTGAGAATGCGATAGAGTGCGAAGCAGACGCGCATGAATGTGTGTGTGCACATGTATACAGAAATTCTTAAAGCTGCTGCACCATTCAATTGTGCAGTTGCATATAACTTTGGTTTCTCTTAACCGATCTTAATGGAATTTTCTACAGTATATCTTATTGTACCATAGAATATTTGTGTATTCTTAAAAATTCAATTGCATTTTAATTGTGGCTTACATTGGTTGGCAATATAAGTTGGGTTAGGGGAGGGGGGTTAGCGGGGAGGTTGCGGTATGAATAAAATCAAACATATTTGATATATATCTCTTAATATTTATCAAAATTTCTAAAAATAAAACAGGATGTCGATATTGATTTTAATCGATTGTTTGGAAACGGATTAAGCTATCGATTACCGGAAACAAACTTATTGGTACTGATACATACGGACAGACGGACGGACGGACAGACAGATAGACGGACAGGGCTAGATCGACTCGGCTATTGAAGCTGATCAAAAATATATATTCTTTATGGGGTCGAAGATGCTTCCTTCTGCCTGTTACATACATTTGGATTTTGCACAAATGCAATGTATCCTTTTTACCCGTTTTTAATAGGCTCAGGCAATAAAAAAAGAAAAAGTAATATAAGAGATTATTTTTGCAAGGAAATGCCAAGGAAATCGAAGTCAGCACGCCTAACGTACGTACGGACGTATTTAACTGGGACTTACTGCCACAGCAGCAGCAGCTAAAACAACGACGGCATGCTGGGCAGTAAAGCGCAGCAATGAAATATTCATGACCACCTTATGTATGTTGCTGGACCGTCCAAACTGAGAGCGAATTGAAAATATATTTGCTGGATTTGCCGTTGGGCTACGCTATGCTACTTGGAATATGAAATGGAATGTTTAGGGCGACGAAAGCTGAACAAGGTTTAACTGTTTCCAAAAGTAGCAACAAATTTTTAGATGCATATTTTGTGTAAATTAGACTGTAAGATTTATTATCTAAGGCTATACTTTCGTGGCGCAACTATATAAAACATGATATTTTTAAGCACCAACAGATTACTTTACAATTTTGAAAAAATGTCAATGGCTTTTATGTTGATAAATTTAATAAATTCACGATAGAACCCAAAAAAAAGTTATTTGTTTTTATTTTTATTCGTTGGCTTTGTAGCAAAGTTTTCTTATTTAATTCATCAATATTATACCAGTTTTAACAAGAAATTGTTACAAGCTTACGGACTTTCACTCCATTTAATTATCTGTATTACTTAATATGAGTTGGTGTTTTTATTTCTTCTAAACATCTGTTGTTTTTGTAATTATTCTTTGATCTTCTTTGAATCGATTATTTATAGTAAATAATAATTAATAAATTAGTTAAATATTTAATTTTGTGAAAATATCAAAATTATTTATTAAATTTAATCATACAATAAAGGATTTTCGAAATAGTTTTGAATTGATATATGGCAAAGCTTAAACTTTTTTTTAATTTCAATAGTTTTGCTATACATATAATTTACTGGAGTAGAAAAGCATAACTTTGCTGACACCTTATGACATCAAATCGTCCGCCTTACTTTGTCTTACTGTACAAGCCAATCCACCACAAGTGATCACTAAGGATGTGGTCAGTCAAATAATATTGTTTTACCCAACTAGCTAGTTGCGAAATTCACAACGGGTGACAGGGCTTAATGCGCGTCCCAAAAGAACAGCAAGTATCTCTCAAGGGAAATGAACCACAACTATATGGGCTATGGGTTGGCGCTTTCCTTTCAGGCTGTGACAGAAAACGGCAAGAAGACAATAAGGCCAAAATTATGGCCGGGGTGGGATTAGGCTGAGAGAGATGATGGGTACGTCTATTTGGCCTGGCTTGCCAATAGATTGTTCATTATCTTTTTTTTGTCTTTTCTGTATTGCTCACACGCTTTTCGCAATTTTCCACATATAAACACCAACACATACACACAACCGTTTCATTGATTTACTCAACATGGTTGATTTTATTGAGAGATCGATTTTTTTCTTGCGGCTTCTTTTTTGACAACAGCTTTTGAATTTATCACGAGCTTATGCAAATTGTATGCAAACCAAATGAAAAGTAACGAAAAATATGAAAAATTTTCCCTTCGACCTGTCGCCCAAGTTGGCCTAAATTGATTAGGCTCGAATGGCTGTGTGAACCATTTTCCTGATTGATTTACAATACAAATAGCTGCTATAGTCAACTATGTGAATTGGCTTTAAGTCTCTAATCGAATTTAATGCCAAATTATTACTTGCCTTCAATACTTATTCCGAAAAAGTTTAGTTTCAAAGTCGATAACTTGCAAGAACCATAATATGTATTTTATAAATTAAAAAATTAATAATCTATAATCATAAATGTAGCATAGTTTCAAAATTATAAATATAATTTTATAACTGCCTTCCACTTAAAAGATGCTGTCTTACATCTAAATAGTTCAAATCCCCACTCTATGCCTAATGAAGCATTAAACTCCCGTTAAACAACGTAAGTTCAACGAGTTATATAATCTAAGCGCTTTAGATAGCAACAACGACAACAAATATTAATGTGCCACTTGAGTGCACAGGGCCGAAAAAAAAGAAAGAAGAAAAGACGGCCCGAAATCTCCGAACAGGCATTAATTATGTGAAAATTTTTGCTCACAGAGATAGACTGGGCCAATTCCTGGGGCTTTCCTTTATATGCAACATAAAATATTCAGAACTTTCACTTGACTGGGCATGGCATTCAGTTGTGGGCATTCGAGTGCATCAGAAGGTGTAATAGGTTAGAAATGCAATCAGGAAATCGGGGCAATCAAGCATATATTTTGAATTAATGAACGCTTATGAAAGAAGCCAATAACTAGATCTATCTTTACTATCTTCAGATATAAAAGCATCGAGAAAGAAAGGCTATCTTCGGCACGCCGAAGATCTAATACCCTAGCAGACCCAACCTTTTCATAATGCTTATAGTGCTTTGCCCGTATCTAAGAAGCACAGGAAAAGTAGTTAATGCCGAGTTTGGGCAAGATATCTTGATAAACAAAATGTTTTTACATACAACAACTTAATTTTCGACCGATCGTTCCTATGGCAGCTATACGATAAGTGTTCCGATCTTAATAGGATTTTGCATATATATGAGGAGCAAAATAAAACTAATAAATGCCGAGTTTGGTTAAGATATCTTGATAATCAAAATGTTTTTTCATACAAAAACTTAATTTTCGACCGATCGTTCCTATGGCAGCTATGATATAGTGGTCCGATCTTAATAGGATTTTGCATATATATGAGGAGTAAAGTAAAACTAATAAATGCCGAGTTTGGTCAAGATATCTTGATAAACAAAATGTTTTTTCATACAAAAACTTAATTTTCGACCGATCGCTTCTATGATATAGTGGTCCGACCCAACTGGTTTTCACATTTGTGCTGCGTGCAACAGAAAGAGGGACTTCTGCAAAATTTCATTAAGATAGCTTTAAAACTGAGAGAGTAGTTCGCATAGAAACAGACAGACGGACAGACGGACAGGGCTCTATCCACTCGGCTGTTGATGCTGATCAAGAATATATACACTTAATGGGGTCGGAGATGTCACTTTCTATGCGTTACACATTTCATGACAAAATTATAATACCGTCTGCAAGGGTTTAAAAATGCATCGGACTAAGGAGCGCACATCAGAATATTTGTATGCCAGGATATATCTTGTGACGTTCATTTAAAAAAAAAATCGTATCCACAAATATAATACATGGATATAATATTTTATTTAGAAGTAACTAATTTGTCGAAAAAAATAAGAGTCAAATATTGCGTATATTTGTTATGCTTTTCAATTCTTTTTTTTTTGTGTTCGATGAAATTAACCTGCTCTAAAATAGATAAATAAAAATTGTTCAGTTGCATGAGTTCGTTAAGCATTTGCTAATTGAGTACGAAGCTTGATGATCTATGCTTTTTATACCCTGAATGGGTAAAAAGGCTATATTGCATGTGTGCAAAATGCAAGTGTATGTAACAGGCAGAAGAAAGCATCTCCGACCCCATAAATAATATATTTTTTTTATCAGCATCAATAGCCGAGTCGATCTAGCCCTGTCCGTCTATCGGTCTGTCCGCCCGTCCGTCCGTCCGTCTGTCCGTATGTATCAGAACCTATAAGAGCTAGAGATGTAGGTGCTCCTAGTTCCCGCGCAGGTCGAGTTTGTTTCCGATAATCGATAACTTAGTCCGTTTCCAAGCAATCGATAAAAATCGATATCGATATTGTGTTTTTTGGGCAATTTTGGTAAATAATAAGAGCTAGAGTCACCAAACTTGACATGTAGCTTCTCAAATAGAATATATATATATGCATTTGATGTTTGAAGAACAGGGTTCATGGTATCCCCTAGTCAGGAGCTCCCGACTAGAACCTCTTACTTGTCTTAAATGCAGTATTGTACCCACTCCCTCTGAAAAGGGCAGGCAGCGGCTGGCTCCAGCTGCTGTCGTTGATATCTAATTTATGAAAGGTCATTTAATTGAGGCTATGTAGCATTGCAAACATTATGCACGCCAAGCATTTCTCTTGGCAAAGTGGGTGGGAGTTGGCGGACGTTTGGATGGAACCTAGGAAGATTTTGTGGATGGGTTTTTTTTTTGTCGTTTTACTTATTAAAGGCACATTATGCATTAGGCACTACCTGCCTCGCTCTCACTACCAGGTCAGGGTAATCTCTTTGGGGTTGTTGTTATCTGCATCAAACCTTGAGTCCTCTTAATTATCTAGGGTCCTTGACAGCGTGCGGGCAGGGCTATTGTCCTTTTTACGATATTTACTCAAACGCTCGGTCCTGGGCATACAAATTAAGTGGCATTAAAATATAAAAATTTTCACGGCAGAAAAAGCGTGTTTCAGCTTGAAAACTTCAGCAATAAAATTCGTTTGATCAAATTTGTATGTAACAGTAATTTAAAGATGCTCCCCAATGTAATGTGAGGTCATTTCGTATTCTCTATAGAGTTCGGTATCTCTTATACCTTACCGAGTTACTATAATATATATTTTCGAAATATATTGGTTTTGAAATAAATAATTCATTTATTGTATCCTGCAATTCTGATTGATTAATTCTTTATACCTCCATAGCAGCATAAAATATGTTAATACACACGGCTTTTTCCAGATACATATTTGTGGATTTGACTTAATTTCTTTAATTGCATTTGCCCACAAAGCCGATAAATGAAAAAATAATCGCTCAACTTCAGAATATTTTTATAGGAATCGTTCTTAAATCTCTTCTGGTCAGCAAACTGTAGTCGTGCACGATAATACATAAATTTATTATTGTTATTATGTGTATACTTATGATCATTTTTCCTGACATACATTGCGTACCAATTGCAGTTCATCATATGTTTGCATACAAACATGTATATCAGATGCATTTCATCAGCCTCGATAGAATACAATACAATATAATAGCACTAATTACATTCGTGAATACAATAAATGACTTTCTGATTTGCAGTATAATTGCAGCGGTTGCAAATTGCATTTGCCGCTGGCAGTGTGCGTGTATAATTCAGCAAAATAAATACAAGTGTATGCACTTTAATCGTGATATATGCGTTGGCCATTTATGGCTCCTTTATATATGTGTGCATCTGTTTATATGTGCCTTGAGTAAGCCCACAGATATGGATATGGCAACGACGTCGTCTGGCGTTGAAGATGTGTCTTTGGATAAGTGTGGGTACTACTCTTTTCGTTGGATGCGGCTGATGCTGCTGTTGCTGCTGCCGTAACTGATACTGCTACTGTAATTTAGGTTAAGTGTAGCCTATTCGTTTTTAAGTAGGTGTGTGTGTGTGTTACATGAGTATTTCTAAATATAAATACATACCTTCATACAAATCAAGCCTCAATGTCCTTGCAAATATACATACATATACATATTTTTACTACCCTAACACATTTGCCAAATAAAGCTTGTTAATGTTTAAGCTACAATAGCGTGTTAACTGCCTTCCATTTCATTCGTTTGCGCTTTACAAAAAATAAAATAGAAATAAAAGCAACTAATAGCCTCTGTGCAATGAACACATTTCTGAAAATGTCACATTTTTGCAAAATGTGTAAAATGCGGACTGTACGTTTTCCCATAAGAAGACACATTTCACACATTTTTCAAAAATGTCACATTTCATTCACAGGATATCCCCTTGTCGGGAGCTCCTGACTATAACCTCTTACTTGTTCTCTTTTCATTTAGTATAAAATAATAATTCTAGCTGGTGTTTCCATGTGTTTTGTATTAATTCTTAGATATCATAAATTTTCTTTTTTACTATCTTAAAAGCGACGTCAGACGATATGATTTGCATATGTATTCATAATTGAGTTTGAAAACTGTCCATTAGAGGACCAATACTGAAAAAAACAAAAATTATTATCTAGTGTTTTGAAAATAAGTTGAAGACAATCGAAGAAGGCTTAATTAGATCAAAAACTTTTTGACCCGCATATTCCAATTATGAAACAATTGTTAAATGAATATGTTTGGGGCTAATAGTATGGTAAAAGAACAAACATAAAATAATTCTGTAGTTATGGTTTGTTTTAAAAATGTAAGTTTCCTCGCTTTTACTCTTGATTACCAAACAGTCAGTTGGGACAAAGAGGTTTTACATTAGATATAATTTACCTTCCAATTTATATAATAATTTGCATCTGTTTTAAATGTAATATCTCTCAACTTATAATTAATTAAAAAAAGGGAAAAGTCTGGTCAGCAAAATTTACGTCGAAAAGGGATTGTGTACCCATCTTAATTAAAAAGAAAAATCCTAAATAACCCCAACAGAAAAAGACAATAAAGTAAAATATAAGACTCAAGAAAAGGGTAACTGATGCCCAAGGACACCTGTCATCCCATCTGGGCCAAATGAAGAAATGAAATTCACAAGCGCAGCGCAGGGAAGCTGCAATCTGATTAAAAGATTTATGTGACAGATTGCAAACCGCATCCTCCGAGTTATTCTTGCATGTAGAGAACCCAGAACCACCCACCCGGTTCCGGTCAGGCATTTTTGGCAAGTTATTCGGGGATATTTATGGGCAGGGCGTACTAACCGAATAGAATAGCTCCTTACGGTGGTAGTTGTTAGCGTTGAGCACACTTTGTATGTCGTTGACGCTGAAGCCCCCTTACCTATGTAAGACCGTGCCAGCGCAGAAGATTTTGTCATGTAATGTAATGGCAACCAATGTTGTCCGTATCAGTAGCTATTCAAAAATAGCCTTCGAATAACCACCGCTTAAAAGAGGTCCAGCACCAGATCCATCGCAGTTACCACTGGTTGCATGGGCTCACACAAATAAAAATCGGAGTGAAAAACTGTCAATGCTTAAAATCAAAACAACTCAAAATCCAGATAGATTCATACATTGTTCGAGTAATTCATGTAAAAGTACTAGGAGAGGAAAACGACGTCCAAAATGTTAATTCGTATCCTGCGTGTTAGGTTAAACACAATTTTTTATTAGAGTTCAACCTGCTGCATAGTTACCAGGCCAGATATGGTACACCCGTTGATAATGGTTGATAATATCAATAAAAATATTGAAAAAATAATCAGAATTAACCGAAAATTGTATTATATAATAAAAATATTTAAATGTATAATAACGTTCAATTATTAATTAATTTAATTATTAAATTCATAGTTAGTATTTTTTAAATAATTGTTATAGAAAGCTGAAAAGACTGTTGTGATTTTGTCTGCTATAAAAGAATATGGACCAAAGAAAACCCAATGTGTTTATAATAAGGTTGCTTTTAGTATTGATGTCAACTTACCGATGGCCCAAACGATTTTTGGCTCCTGTATGGCCGCGCCATATTAATCCTATTTCACATCCCGCAAACAGTAGAAATTTTACTCGAATGCTCGAACTTAACGTCTAATGAATATAAAATAATAAAAATTGAGCTTGCAGCCGACCCACTGATAATTGCGTATGGAATTTCCAAAATTGCCAAAGTTCTTAAGTTTAGCTTTGAAAATAAGATTGAGACTTACCAGACACAGCCTAAAGCATTTAAAATTTTAACCCGTTTTTCAAAGAGGTGGATTTGAATGAAAAAAGGATATTTCAAAGACAAATGAAGCCGATCGAAAGAGAATAAACTTCCATAGACGGTAAGTAACATATATGCAAAATCTTATCAAAATCTGACCACTCCAACATTTGAAATATCTTTATGAAAACTAGTCTTAATCTAATTAAGATGATAATACTATAATAAATTATATAGCTGTATTCTTCTTATACAAAAGTGCAAAAGTTTTTCTTACCTTCTCCCTTCCAACAATTTTTAAAAATACCTCAGGTAAATCCTTACTTTACACTAGTCGGCATATATATTTTGACATACTTAGCAATGCATCAATTTCTTTTTCAATTCTGAAATATTTTAAGAGACAACAATTATTGAATTTTTAATTATAGTTAGCTATAATGTATAAGACTATAATAATAACAATTTTTCATTTGTAATATTGATCTTTACTTTATTTTTTATTTAAAACTAAACGTAACGAAATGCCATAGGTGGCATAAGTATTTTGACATAATGTTGCTAAATATAATATTGTATTTTATTAATTCTATTTAAACTTAAAACTAATATAAGGTATCTAGGACCTTTTGGAGGCGGGTTGGAACGGAATCCACCAAGGATTTGGAGGTACTTTAATGGAATAGTTTTCCACTCCTTTGCGACCTCAGTGATCGTTTCGTCGTTCTATTTTGCTTTATTAGGGACCACACATTTTCAACAATGTTCAAATTTGACATAGGGGGTCTCCAATGTAGTGTTATTGTTTATATTCTTACATTTCAGAGGCTCCAAAATTATTAATTTAGTTTTTGGTATCATTTGTGAAAATTATAGTATGACATTTACAATAATTAAAAATTAACTTTACTTTCAATTTGTAAGACTTTTAATTGTGTCTTACACATTTTTTAACCTGCACTAGCCTAGATGCAGAGAGCTAGAGACATAAGTTCTAAAACGCTCTATTAAAGACAAACAAGTAAATTACTCACACCGTAAATTAAAAAAACCTACAGAGGCTTGTATTTTTCCACTCTTTCTTTTTCTTATAGATTAGAACGGTGAATAGGTTAGATCGATGTTGGGATGCTTTTTATCCGCGTAGAGATAACTGTGAAAGTCTCATATATGCTTGTTGGAGTTGTTATTTAACCACATTTACAATTCACAGGAATCTGACGGAAATACGAGATTTGCTCCTAGAATACTCTGTAATTACATGTTATGGACAGCTCTATGCATTGCATTGAAAATGGCCACTAAAGCTCATTTTGCTTTGTAATATTGTTCTCTGCAAGGCTTACCTTGTGAGCATTCTCGACCTCCTGGGCCGCTGCGGGTGTTGCCGACGTTGTTGTTGATTTTATCAGCGACCATCCATGGCTATGCCGGTCTACAGCAACATCAGCTGTAAGAAATCATTTTATTTGGCGCTCGCGTAGTTTTTTGGTTGCTTCGATTTTCTTTTTATTTATTTTATTTTCTAGTGTTTTAGGTATACATAAACACACTAACACACATACCTGTTAAAATAAAATCTTATATTTATTGGGAGGCTTTTTTTTAGATTTTTCTTCTGTTGAATATTCACGACATAACAAACAAAAATTTATTGCGTTGGATTTCGCTATTATCTTAATTATAGCCACCATAGAGTGCTTGTAAAGTTAAAAGTTACGACAACGTCAGAATAAACCACTGCCTACGCGAGACTTAACTTGAGCTGCTGGCCTCACAGAGACAAAAAAGCACGCACACATACAGAGAGGCCAAGTGAACAGGGAAACTGCAGCGACTCATTTGTGTCCACGACGCACGAATGAATTCCTACGACTGAAGTCGAACTCTTGGTCCGTTGACTTCGCTGCTAGCTGCCAAAGCAGTAGCTACTGCTATGTGAATTAAGCTTCAGATAGAGAGAGCTAGAGAAAGAGAGTAATACAGGAGCAGAGAGCGTGCACGCATTTCTGGAAATGTAACGTATTCTACACGGAGAGCTTTCGCTATTACAGTACTCTCTTATATCTCCCAAACCTTGTTTAAGCGGTGGTTTATTTTATTTGACTCTCTCCTTTTCGAGCTGTTTTCCCTCCCTTCTCTTTCCTCTCATGTCACATCCACATAGCGATTGGGGGAAAGCTTCCAACCCGTATAGATTAAAGTGGTAGCTCCTAAAATAAAATAAAATACTAAAATTTCGCTTAGCAGGGTTTCAGGTCGCAACTAGCCGCACTACCCGACGCCGTCTCTTTTCCACAGCCACACCAGCCAAAAAAAAAAAAATGGTTTCCTCGGAAGGGCTCGAACTCGCGACAGACCGCACCACTTGCCACTGCCTCTACTCAACAGCCACACCAAACTTGAGTCTTACTGAAAAAAAAAAAACTTAAATAGCAGTACTGAAAACAATCGCAATTGCAATGCTGTTGACAGAATTCAAAGAAGACGCGCGTGTGGACATGTATACGAAAATTCTTGAAATTTGCCCTAGCTGCCGCAAACACGAGCCGAGCCAAAGCACGTTTTCTTTGCGTTGCTTAACCGATCTCGATGAAATTTTCAGTAGAGTTTATCGTGCTATAGAAAATTCGTATGTTCCTAAAATTGCAATTGCATTAAATTGGTGTGCAATAAAAATTGATATTTTCTCTTGATTTATAGCAATATCGTGATAGCGGGTTAATACCTATAAAATGAAATGATACATATATACTATTCTAGAAGCTACAAGTCAAGTTTGGTGATTCTAGTTCATAAAACCTAGAGATTTACTTAAAGACCACCAAGCACCTACGGTCCACTAGGAACACCTACTGTCCAAATTTTGGTTGATAGCCAAACTTTGCCTGAACATCATACTAGCCTGGCTGCCGCAAAAATGATGTTTTTGTTCAGCCAACAGCGACAACATAGGGCGGAAACATGTTCAAAAACATTCATTGGAAACATCCATATAAGTATACAGTATAAAAGTATAAGTCAATCAACATTTTAATTGATATTCCATAGCCATTGCTGTTGTTGTCTTTAGTCTTCAGCATTGCAATTGCGATTGTATTGCTTTCTGTGTGCCTATTTTAATTCCTTTTGTTTTCTTAAATCTCGATTATTGGTGTGGATGTTGAGAATAGTTGCCGGAAAATTTTAAGGTCTTTAGCGAGTTCGGACCCTACCGAGGAATCTTTTCTTATTTTTTAATTTATTTGTTTACCCTGAATCCACTGAAAATATTAAAAAAGGGTACGATGAATTTGTGCATATATATGTAACTGGCAGAAGTAAGCAATTCCGACCCCATAAAGTATATATATTCTTGAACAGCATCAATAGCTGAGACCGCAAGGATATCAAAAACTATAGGAGCTAGAGACATGAAGTTTTGAACGTAGGTCCCCCTAATTACCAATATTCAATAACTTGTCCCGTTCCCAAGTAATCGATAAAAATCTATTTTGAAATTCTGTTTTTAGACATGACTCAATTATTGGTGTGGCTGTTGCGTTAAGGTCGCGGCAAGTAATGCGGTCTGTTGCGAGTTTGGACCCTACCGAGGAATCTATTTTTTTTTTAAATCTATTTTTATTACTACTAAAGCGAACGAGAGCATAATGCGGGCTACATTTGATGTCTTGAAGAAGAGGGTACAGGGTACCCCATAGTCGGGAGCTCCCGACTTTAGCCTCTATGTTGTTTTCTGCATTTACTGCATAGGATATATTCAAAAGTGCAAATTAGTTAGGTCTGCAAGTTAAAACTTATCGAGTTTTTAGAAAAGGAAAGAGTTATCGAAAATTTAAAATAATTAATTAATAACATTTAGTTATTAATAATCTATTTGAGAAAGCTGTTTATTTTTCTATCAAATGCAATATTGCTTAATATTTAACAGCCATTAAAAATTATTTAAGTGACTTAATTATGTCCCCTAATCCACCGCCATTTGTCGTAATCTTCAAGGCAAATGGCACGAAACGTGTACCGAGAATTCAATCCATGATATGCATTACACTTTGTCGCAACTATACCACTCAAGGCAATTAGCCAGCACAGCGACCGCATTTGCCCAGTACAAACACCTTAAGCCAATTGCACCCAATCAAAAAAGCGGATGATGACATGTCGACAACAGCGAACTATTGCCAAAAGGCACTATTGGCCGCAGTGTTACACCCAAACAGCTATGTGTATTGCAACTCCCTCTTTAGAGTGTAATAAAGGTAACGTCAGAACCAGAACTGCGATTGTGATTGTCGCACTTCCGACAGTTCCCCCGCTCAATTCGATGCCGCCCATTTTGACTGTTCAATTCGCTGTGCCTAATTGTTCAACAATCCTGCAGACCCTATTGCGAACAATTATATAAGCTTAAGGCGGGGAAAGACCGGGCAGATCTGATCACGCACCGAAGGCAGGAAACCCCCATCATTCGGTTACCCAGTAAGAGCGTGACGCAGAGAGAACAGCCAAGCTGAACAACAATGGGATTGTCGGAGGTGGCGCGGAGCCAGAACCAGGTGCGGAAAATTCACAATTGTTATTTGGAATCGGGCCAGCTGTCCCTCAGGCAAAATTGTTGATTGCATTCGCCATTCTATGGGGTGAGCATCTACCGTATTGTAAAAAATATCAGCACAAAATTTGGTACCCTTCCGGAATCGAAAATATCGAAATCTACGCACGACTTTTTGAGCGTATCTTAGGAGAAATTGTTTGGAGTGATCAAAAATACTTTAAGCCTTATGAACAGTTGCCCAACTCTTGGCAATCTTATCTGGCACTCCCAAAATTTTGAAATGAATCTTTGTATAAGCACGAATATATCGCCTAAAACCTTAACTGTTACTAACGATATGATCCAATCGAATTATATGCTACGGTTGCTCTCCAATTTAGATTTAATAAATATATATATTCATATATTTTTTTATATAAATGTTTATTGTATTGATTCAAAAAATGCATTCATTATTAATGACACAAAGTTGGCTTAGGTGATATTTCTTATAGATTTATGTTGCAAGGCATATTTCACTCCTGATTTTGGTTAACCTGGGAAAAAGGACTTGAGGATGCCGGGCAAGATTATGAGTCAATGAAAACAAATTAGGCGTGGCTATCAGAAGACCTGTTCCTCGCTCGCTAACCAGCGTTGCTCGGATAATCTCAGTTCACGGCTGAATTATGGTGGCTTTAGGTTTTGGCCTAACGAAGCGAATCGTTGCGTCAGCTCAACCCAGGCTATGCTCTCGTTTACTCACTCAGTGTTGAGTCAAAGGTTAAAATGGGGAAAGAGCGGCGTAGCGTGGTGCAAATCCCAATTGCAATTAGTTCCAATTCGTCTGGGCTGGGACTGGGCGGCCACTAGAACATGGAGCATTGTTTGAAACTCACTCAGTTGTACAGCTTCGAGTTGATTTTGATTAATTTGTTTGCTTTCACTAAGCAATTTACACGCGGTGCAAGCTCAGCCTGGTTCAATTTAGTTGTGGATGGAACAGATACCAGATAGAGTTATAGCTAGGTGACGGCAATGGACCAGAAACTTTGTGTGCGTAACACATTTGCCCAGCTGCAATGCGTATGTTTGCGTTTTGCCTGTTGGCAGACAGGTGCCGCAGATTCAACTCTTGTTGTGTGTTCGCAACTGGGAATGGGCAGCTCTGCAGAGGTCGGAAAACGGATGTGCGCATATTTGTTAGCTGCCAAGGGGATTACACAACAAACGACAGTGTATTTATACCAGCTGTGAATGACCCTGGCTTAACCCAACCCTCTTGCATGTTTTAACATGCTGTAGAAGCAACCTTGCCAGCAAGGATAAAATTTGCGGTTGAGTATGTACGCGACAGTTGATAGCGCATCACCGTTAGATGCTTATTAAGAAACTGTTAACAAACTTTAAAAGTGTAAATAGCCCGCTTGCGATGGATTCATTATTTCTGACAATTGACAAAATTTAATACATGAAAATGTCCTTCAAATTTTGCTAGAGATAGATACGCAGCTCCGATCTTAAGATGCCCATAAAAAATATTTATCGATAAGCTAATATATACAAAAAACATCATAAGAAAAATATGCATGTATTCGTATTTTCATACTGACCTAAAAATTGTTTTGTTATTTTCTCGAACAAATTAGCAAAAGTACCTTCAATATTTTCGAGCTGATTTCTGTATGCTTATTTTTCAGGGTATACAAATGCTTATTGTTGTTATTTTTTCTTGTGTCGTGTCCAAACTGTCCCTTAATTAATTCGCCATCCAACAATTAGTGGCAACACTATTTTCATGTTAAAAGTGAATTTTTATGTAACGCCTTGACAGCCTGACAGCCTTGTGCGAAAAGGGGAATAATATTCTCCTTAACTGCGTTAATGGGAAGACTATTCAGAATCGCGAATGGATGTTTCAGAGGCAAGCGTTCGAATGAATTGGAAAACTGCCAGGCATGTCCGTGAAGGACGGTTTGACCGTCAAATATACCTTTTAATATTTCAAAATTCGTTTTAATTCCTGTTAAATCCTAAGGTGGGGAAAATTGTATTTTTGTTAATTGCTTATTCTTTTTTTTTATGTTTTTTGTTTATTTCGAAATCTGGCATCCTGTTACTCTATGTTAGATTAATTGCTTATAAAAATGATGTTATGTTCATTGCACTTGCCTTTCCCATAGCCAAATTTGTTATTTTACACTTTTCCGAAACGGTGCAGTTAATGCCGATAAACGTTTGCCGCAGCGCATAATCAGGTCCCGACAAAATGCTTCAGAATGTGGGTCGTCCACAATATTTTAGACGCAGCAACAACAAATCGAGCGCTTAAATCAGTGCAATCAATAAAACTGTGCCACTACTACCTTGCCGCAGTCGGTCGCCACGGTACCCAGAAATTGCTCCCTAGCCCGTCCGTGCCAGATGACACCTCTTACCCTACACTCCACACCCTAAAACAATTCCAATTGCACTGCACGGCAATCATGGGATGGGATGGGGCATACAATTTCCAAATTCTGCAGCTATTTTGGGGGTACTCAGCGTCAGACTGCGGTGGACAAGGCAACGAACTTCAAGCGTTGACTGAGTGTTAGGTTTCAGTTTGCCATACAGCTTTACGTATACATACCATGAATGTGTGCATACACACCTGTGAGACAAATTTCATATAAACGCCTTCAGCTTCGAGGCGGGCTTGACAATCTGACTTCCTGACTGCCAAAAAAGTCATTACCCCAGCAGTTGGCTTCGCATCGCAGGTGTGCCACTTGAATGATTCAGACTCAGTAGAAGTCAGTGCGATGGGCCATTAGTAGATTATGTTATAAGGAACGTCAAGCGGTGGACTCTCACTGCCTGGTCTGCCTTGCCTCAGGTCGAATGCAACAGTCTTTAAATTAAGATTAATGTACCGCTGCTTAGAAGCAGTGCCCCATCTGCCAGTCTCCATCCTACTGCCATGCAATGCGTATGAACAAACCAGTTAATAATATTATGCTTAGATAATATAAATTAAAAATACTAAGAAGAAATACACACTAAATGATTGTTTATGTCGCAAAGTATGATGCACTTCTAATTTAATTAAAAGCGTTTTGCTGTAATAAACAATTCTCTTCATAACATAAGATAATTAAATAAGCAACAATTAAATTATAATCTAATCGGAAAACCCTTTGTTCTTGAAGATATACGAGCCAATGCTACAATTTTTTGTTTGAATCGGATCATTATAATCTGGTAAAGTTTGAAAAAAATCTGCCATGGAATCATCAATCAAAGCTACAAGACAAAAGCCTTAAACTGAGAGACTTGTTCGCATAGAAACAAACAGGCCGAAACATATGGAATATCCGAAGACCCTATCTCCTAAATCATAAAAAATAAACTTTTAAAACGGATTGCGATATCTATTCTTATCGATCGTTGATTTAAAATAAACGCTCACGTAAAAAAACAGTCTAAACGGCTAGGCTATATACCGATCCTCGGCAAGATGCCTTAAAAGCGGTCTCGGTTTGTTTTAACTTAATTCCAATCTATGATTGGCACCCAACTGCTTTGAAACTGTCAAGTAAGCCTGACATGCCATTTCCGCAATTCAAACCTGGATAAGAAAGTTATTTGTCTTGTCAATAGCTACATTCAAAATTCCTAATGCCAAAATGCTTAGCTTCCGTTTATATAAAAAAAATAGATATATATATGTATAAAATATATATATATGGGAAGAAGAAAGTATCTTATGATTTATAAGTATTAGAAAAATTTCAAATGTGCAATCACCAACTCTAACAAGATCCAATGCTGGGGAAGATGATTTACAGAGCGATAATTAAGTAGATCCCGAATGCCATAACATGTGTGTGTGCGATCAAACAGCTGCATTTAGTCGCCAAGCCAAAATCAAACATACCATATACATTTGATATCCCAATGGCTTATTAGCATGTAGAAAATATTACCATAGATATTTTTTGTAATTAAATGAGCACATAAATGAATAGATAAAAACGCATCTCCAATCAATTTTTCAATCGATTTTTTTTAAGTAATCCAAATCCAAAATAGCCATATAATAATTGAATAGTTTTGTAAAACTGGGTTGCCAACTGCTATCTGAAAAGATTCAAGGTACTTTTAAATTGTAAATACTTATATGGGTCAACACTCCTTGTCCAGCAAATCGGTTCTTAAATTAGCTGTGAAAACTTTCGAAGCCTTAGCTTTCCAAAAAAAAAATAAAAAATGTATTTACTTTTACTATTCACTTAAGAGATGGAATGGATCCTTACGGTTTTCAGTAGTCAAAATGTGTTTCCTACGAATTGTTAAGTAAATCTCGGTCCATGACAAATTTTTTATATGATAAATTGATTTTATATAAAATTATATGAATTAAATTTAAGAGTTAGGATTACAACTTTAAATTCGAATCGGCTTTTTAGTTCCAATATTTATTTTCAATTTTATATTTAAGCTCGACTTACGGGGTCATAACCGTTGAAGGGCATCTCGCAGTCGATCAACAGCTTATTCACTTGTTACACGCATTGTTTCATGGCTTCGCTTTTGCTTTCGGGCTCTCCTCTGGTATTTAGCGTACCTGGTTTCAGGTCAAAAAACAACAACAACTACGACTAGGACTCCAGTTCCTGTTTTTGATTGTGGTTCTTTGGCATCTGGGTTTCAGCTCAGTATATGCTTGCAGCAAGCAGTTCGCTGGCAATAATAGCTTTTGGGGTAACAGCGAGAATAGCCAAAGGGTACGAGAGTGGGCAAAGTATAAGAAAGACTGTTTAATGCGCTTAATTTAGTGCCATTTGCCACATTACTTTGTATACAGTCCAGAGTCGGGTAGCAACTGACCATGAAATATGCTTGAAGTGCTCCAGGACCTGCCCAAAATTCGGTTCTTTATGCAGATCACGAATGTCAAGCGACAGCAGCGGGCAATCCACCTTAGAACTATGCACACCTTGGCTTCCTAACCCTTAAAACTTTCTGTTCTATATGAACTGTTTCAGTTACTTTTTAATCTTGGTTTGGGTATGAGTTCCGGAAGAGAATGCGCCTTGAAATTGTCTCCAGTTTAAACACTGCATTGCAGCTATAAATTATTACAAAGTTTTAGCAATTAGCTCGAAATATTTTGTGCAAGTTTTGCTGCAGACCGCATAACGGAACACAAAAAGAATGTGGCCGGCAACAAAATATGTGCCCTTGCATGTTTAAGCCAAATCATATTACAGAAAACCGCTGTATACGTTGCTGCCATTAACTTTGGCCTGATTCCCGCACATCGCTCACCGCCCACCTCCGGCCGACCCGTGTCCAACTCATCTATTTTTGGCTTGCATTTATTGTGGAAATCGTTAGAAATTATGGGCAGCAAATAAAACTCAAGAATTTTCCTAGAAGCGACGAAGTAGACACGCGAAATGTTAAAAAGTCTATAAAAGCAACCATAATTGGACAAACTACAAATAAGCTTTAACAGAAATAAATTCATCAGTTACAGAAATCTCGGCAGTTGTTTATAAATAATACCAAATATAATAGCTGAAATATAATAAGGACAAACAGCTGAAAAATAATAAGGAAAACACAACCTCGGTAGATAAAATGTCTAAGTCACCCCAATTCGACAGCTGAAAACAGGGATATTGCAATGATAATCATAGCTATAAGAAAAATAATAATTAAAATTATAGTTATAATAGTTATTAAATGAGCTACACTGATTTTTTTTTGTTTTCTGGCTTTTCATATATCATCAATTTGAGTTCCTTTAAAGGCAGCTGCTGATCACAACCTCTTGGTGGTCTGACAATGGACCGGTTTCAAGAGCTTATGTTGCTTAATTTAAAACAAATACAAATTGTGTATTCAGCACTCTTTGATTTAAGTATTTAATTCATGTCGATATGTAACATAAATCTTATTGCTATAAAATGTCAACCCGTTATCAGACGTACAAACATAATAATAATCAAAAATTAGAATATAAAAAGCAATTATTAATTAACAAATTCAGTTTATCGGGCATTTACACAAATTAGTGAATAAGGAAAAAATCACTTTGATTCAATGAAATAAATAATTAAACAGACATATGTTTAGTGTGGCACAATGCATGACGAAACTCGAACAATAAATTAGGGAACTCTACTCGAAATTTTCCAACTAGGAAATACCTTGAACCAATCTGCCGTAAAGATCATTTACATATTCCTCATATTCTCAGCGAAATTTGCGCAATTTGCACTAGCTGTCCCAGCCTTGTGGCCAGCACAAAGCATATTTTCTTCAATAACTTTTGTGTTTCTTAACCGATTTTAATGAAATTTTTAGCAGTAGATTGTACAATAGATTTTCAAAACGACAATTGCATTTAATTGGTAGGTAATACAAACTGGAGATTTTACTTGATTTTTAACTATGTGACTGTAGCGGGGAGGTGGCGATAGCTATAAAATGAAAGATGCTTGTGTGAGTTATGTTATGTGAGTCTAGCAATTAAGACCTAGAGATTTATTGAAAAACAGGATTTCGATATCGATTTTGAGCGTTGACTGCGAAACGGGAGAAATTATAGATTATCGGAAACAAACTCATACTGCTCGGGCAATAGAAGGACCTACGGTCCGAACTTTAAGTCTCCAGCTCTCTGATATCCTTGCGTTCATACATACGGACGGGCGGACGGACAGACAGCCAGACATGGCTAGATCGATTCGGCTGTTGATATTGACCAAGAATATATATTTAATAGGGTCGAAGATGTCTTTTTCTATGCGTTACACACTTCACGACAAAATTATAATACCCTCTGCGAGGGTATAAAAATCAGTGCAGCAATAATTCCATTTGGATTTTGGGATAACGTGTCGTATACGCATGAATTGAATTATTTAACAATGTGCATATATTTTAATTTAAATTCGATAGGAGCCGGATTCATAAATATTTTGCATATTTCTGCTTATTTATTGTGCTTTGTATTTTTAGTTGTGGTCATTGTTTATACATATAATGAAAGATGTCATTTGATTTGCGGCTATATGAGCAAATATAATCGTTTTCAGAGAACCCCGCTCCCAAAAACCAAATTGTCAGCGAAACGTTAATATAAAATACTTTTTTTAAATAAATTATAATAAAATAGGTTATACCCAGTCCTGGACATTATATATATGCATGAATATGCATGTTTTAACAGAAATAATACATATTTTATAATATGTTTGGCCATTTTGCATTATTTTGTGTTGTGTATTAATATATTTTTTTTTTTTGTGTATTGCATTGGTCTACATATTGATGCACTTCCACTTAAATATTTCAACGACAATTATATGCCAATTTATATATTTTTATACCCTGAACCCATTCAAAATGGGTAAAAAGGGTATATTGTATTTGTGCAAAATGTAAATGTATTTAACAGGCAGAGGGAAGCATCTCCGACCCATAAAGAATATATATTTTTGATCAGCATCAATAGCCGAGACCATCTAGCCATGTCCGTCTGTCCGTATGTATGAACGCAAGGATCTTAGAACCTGTAAGATCTATAGACTTGAAATTTTAGATGTAGATCCTCCAAGTGCCTGCGCAGATCGAGTTTGTTTCCGATAATCGATAACATACTCCGTTTCCAAACAATCGATAAGAATCGATATGGACATCCTGTTTTTTAAGCAATTTTAGTAAGAGCTAGAGTCACCAAACTTCATATGTTGCTTTCTTAACATTATATATATATCAAGTATCTTTCATTTTATACCTATCGCCACCTCCCCGTTAACACCGCAGAGCTATAAATCAAGTTAACAACCCAACTTAAATTGCTAACCAATTTGAACCACAATTTAATTTGACTTTTTGAGATTACACAAATATTCTATGATAAAATAAGATATGCTGTAGAAAATTTTATTAAGATCGGTTAAGAGAAAGCAAAAGTTATATGTAACTGCGCAATTGAATGGACAGCTAGCGAAAACATCAAT
This sequence comes from Drosophila novamexicana, assembly GCF_003285875.2. NCBI lineage: Eukaryota > Metazoa > Arthropoda > Insecta > Diptera > Drosophilidae > Drosophila > Drosophila novamexicana. The sequence goes on along the minus strand of NW_020825054.1, from coordinate 2,093,578 downwards.
GCAACAACTGCATTTGGTGTTGGAATAAGAGAGTTCAGGGTATTCCCTAGTCGAGAGCTCCCGACTAGAACCTCTTACTTGTTTTCTTTATTTCAAGGCTTTTTTTATCGATAATTCGACACGGACAGAGGTACGCACTAATGGCAGGCAATGAAGCGAAAGCATTTTAATGAATTGCAGATCAATTTGCATTCGCAATAACTTCAATTTTAATTTTACGAATCGAATAACAATTCCCAAAGCTCATCCCACTGGGTGTGTAGCTTGCTCTTTTTGCATTTAATTTTTAATTGCATGCAAAAAAAAATTAAAATAAAACCATAAAGAAGCGCTATCTTCGGCACGCCGAATATGTAAAACAACCTTCTGATTGAAATATGCATAAGTTTTCGTCAACTACTAATATTTGAATCCTGGTCACACTCAAGTCTTCTGTTTTGCTTTGTGCTTATTCTTATTTTTAAGTATTGTCTGTCGCTTACGATCTATCGAACGATGTAGACAGCCTTCAAGATTCTCACCACAAGAATAACATGGGCAGAAGCCGATGATTCCAACATTTGGTTCCTTATTCAATGCATTTTCAACACAATTAGCCACTTCGATATATTTGGCTGAAATGTATGCGCTAAAATGTTTGCGCTTAATGTGGCAATGGCTATGGCAACTAAAACAAAGAAAAAACAATATTAGTTACGATTATTTTTTATTATTTTAAAATTGTTTCAAATGGATGGATGGTGAAGGGAAGCGATGGAAGGTGTAGTTGACATCATTGTTGCTTTCTGCATGATTTTTATTGTTGCTCAGGTAAAGATCTCCACTTTGCTCTGCATGAGTGTGTGTGTTTGTGTCTGTCCTGTGATGAGAATGTATAATGCCCGAACAATTGCTAAAGCAAGAGCAGAAGCTCCAAGGACAACCGGCAAGTACATGGTTTCGGCGTAGGGTGTGCCTGGTGTCACTGTCAAACTTAAAGGTCGAAAGGGCTTACTTCACTTCCGCTATCCATACAGACAGCAATGTAGCATGACGGCGTGTCTACATAAGTCCTTTCATTTTGAATACTTTACGTTCGCAACTTGGGCATCCTACCCATGCATTACTGTGTCCCATGTAACTGTGTCCCATGTAACTGTGTGTGTGTGTGGAGAGCTGAGCTGGTCCTAATAACTACTAAAAAAATAAAAATCTTGAGAACGTACTGCAATTGTGATGTGTCGGAGTCATCCAGATGGTAACTAATGTAAGTGTGCTCTATGCGTGTGTGTGTATGCGACGCAGCGACAAACGGAAACGGAAATAACGGGACAGCGCGTGAGGTGATGCTCTTGTTATCAACAAAATGAAATATTTAAGTTGTCGTGGTGTCCTTAATGTGATGGCTACCTTGCTATTTCATAAGGTATACATGTTTATAGTCGAATTTTCCACGCCTGTATGACCCTCATTCTTTCGTTAGCCTTGTATTGCGAGTGTCGTAGGGAAGGCGTATTAAACTCAAATAAAAATAGAAAGTTAGAAAATAAAGTTAAGAGATCATTGTAAAGGATCATTTCATAGTTTTCATTTTAGGAGGAGCCTCTCCCACCTAACACGTTAATATATATGCATATATATGATATTTATACTTCATTTATTTTATTTTGGGGTTATCAAGGAAAAGGTCACATTAGTACATTGGGAAATTAACAAATGGGAATCAAATCATCAAAAAATGCGTTCATCATATGCCACATATATCGGATATACAATAAAAAGAAAAACTCAAAAGAGCAAAAGCTTAAGGAATACATTCATGAGTCAAACAGACACCGTCAACTTAGCTTTTTCAATTTCCACGCCTGTCGTATTCTGCTTGCCGGCTGAAAGGTGTTTGTTGTCGGCTGCCCTTGTAACCTAACAAATGAAATAAAACAAGAGTCAAAACTTCTATGGCTTCTATTTTGGCACCTATCAACATATGATTTAAAGAATATGAATATTAAGAAAAGAAACAGTGAAACCTCCCGTAACCCAACAGTCTGCGTTGTCCGGTTTCGAGTGTTTTAATGACAAAAAGCTTTCTTCTTGTCCGGTTATAAAACTGAGACTTAGAAATTTGCTCAAATTAATTTTTTGCATTTTAAAAATCCATCCATCCTATGTGGAAATGGGGGTCAAAGATTTGGTGGGTGACGCTTCGATCTCAAATTAATTAATCCACTGCTGAATCCAAGCTGGTTGTTGGCATGTCAGCTGTGTAAGAAAATATGTCGAGCTGTAAGAAACCTTACACGTTCAAGCAGGCTGATGATTAATTGTTGGCTGTGTAAGAATATGATGTATGCTAAATGTGCAAGACTCACTGAGCGTGATTGCAACAAGATCGCTGCTATTGCCAAGAAGGGCTGCCCAGTATGCATCGACAAGCAAATTTATTTCTCCAAAATATAATTTTATAATTCTGTGAGAAATCACTCATAAAACCTAATAATGTGGGTAAGCAGCTTTCGAGTAACTTTGACTTGAGATTCGAGTTGCTAAGATCGACTCGGCTATTGATGCTGATCAAGAATATATATACTTTATGGGGTCGGAGATGCTTCCTTTTGCCTGTTACATACATTTGGATTTTGCACAAATACAATATACCCTTATACCCATTTTTAATGGGTTCAGGGTATATTTAATTAAAATCGAAGCACAAGAATGAACAAAATGCAGAAAACATCCGGTGGCAGCTGACAATCACCTGGACGCGTCTTTGGCTCAACTACATAAGGCTGAGAAACGTGTAGCAGTTAATTTAACAGATTTACATAGGGGACGCGCCACTCCCTGCAGGTGCAAGTCAGTACGATAAGAGTCGATGCCATTAAGTATTATGTGGTGACTGGCTGCCTGCTGGCCAGACAAGACGGGATGCCAAACAAGGATGATGGATGACAAAGTTGTTGGGCATAAGTTTTGGAAATCCTTTTTGAAGCATTTTTTATGCTTAAAAAAAAGAAATGCGCCTATACCATTAAAAAATGTTTAGAAAGTATTTTATGGCAGCAATGCTTGGGGGAAAAAGTTTTTCAGGGCACTGCAGCTGTGCGCCCACATCAAGGTGTTTGTCCGTCAGCCCTTGGAATAGGCGACAGAAAAGACAAGACAAGACAAGACTAAATAACCAGACACAAGATAAATTAAAAGTTCGTCTTGGCAGCCTGATCCTCACCACCTTTAAATTCGGTATGTGAATTTATTTAAAAGTTGGCAAAGTACTAATTAATATGTGAAATAACATAAACATTGCCGAACTTCATTAAATTCCTCTCACAATAGGACTTATCGGTGCAACGAAGTCAACTATAATTGGTTTAATGCGTTAAAGGCCCCCGAATGCTAATAATTGTTAAGTACTTTGTTTGCGCTGTTAATGGAGGTAATTGTTCAGGATGAGCAACTGCTATTGATTTAAAGTTTATTTTAATATTATATTAATTGCTAATTAAAGCTTTACATTTCTTATTATAACAGAGTATAAGGTTATGTCAATACATTTGTACAGCAGTTAAACTAGTAACAATTTAAAATAAATGTTTATCAAATTATTTTATTATTTTCTTAAATTTAATTTGTACCAAAATGAAATTGGATCATGAGTCAAAGAATGTTTGAAATTCGACGATTTTATGAGTTTCGGAGCTGCTTGAACGTTGATGACGTCACCTATCATTGGAACCTTAACGTCCTTCGCAATGTCCCGTTTACGAATATATCATTCGGCTCCGGAAAGTTTTCGCAATGTCAGCAGCTTTTTAATTCGGACAGCACCGAATGTATTTACACATTGATGATTTTTATGTACAAAACAATATTGAAAATTATATTATATTTATAATTAATTTATAATAATTATTTATTAATATTATTTTCTAATCTGACTTCATCCAATTGAAAATTAAATTTATTTAGTTCAGTAGAATGATTAATTGTTGGGAGTAAACACCTACATACATATATGCAAACCCACACATAAACCAACTTTGATATACACAAACAGAAATGTGCGTATATTACCAAATAGCTTTATTGCAAATGGCACATGCCAGAGTCAGAACAACCGCACATAGAATAGAATGATACATATGAACGTACAAAAACACTTTCAGGATAAAAGTGCCTCTGCCTGGCATATAAATATATACAGAACGCCAACGTCAACGAGTTACGCAGATGACAACAAAGGAATTTTTCCTTATTGCAGTACGTTGCGCATACTCGCTGGCGGCCAAAACAAATAAAATTAAACAAAGCGATAGAGTTCCGATTGCATTAGTTGGGTGGCACATATATATATTTATTACTCCAAATAATATATATTTATTTATTTATTTGTATTTATTACTCAATGGGTGGGTGGAAGGTGCACTGAATGGTAGAAACGATAAATGTGACTTTAATTCAGAACAGGCTGCGGCTGTATAAAGAGAGAGTCGTCTGCAGTATCATGTGTGCGAAAGGAAAACAAAGCTCAAGCGCACCGACCACCTGTGCACGTAATATGATGTGCATGCAAATGCGAAACATGAATGCAACCACCAACAAGCTGAGAGATATTTTGCGCAATATTTGGAAATTATTATTTCAAACCAAAGCAATATCCAGCCATTAATATCCAGCAATTAGTAAATTTTTATGAAAAACCCGTCATATCGTTTAAGTTCAATTAGAAAATCTAATTGCAAAACATTTTCAATAATTCAATAAATAATGTGTATAGTACTAATGCTGTTTAGAAAAATTACAGGAATAACTATAATACATTAAAATTTCTAAATATAAGTTATAAGGTTATTGTTTTGAAGTGTGCAAATGTTATAAATAAACAATTAAAGCTTGGCCAAATATCGCCATGGGTCTGAATGGGCCATGTCAGAAATGATTGTGTTGCCAGCTGCATGCAAACTTAATAAAAAAAGCTTTTTGTATTTGCCCTACTATTTATAGTAGCGTTACTTCTTATAGTTTAATCTTTTTATAGCTTAAAACGTATGACATACTATTTTAATATTTTTCTTGAATATGATATGTGAGAATAAACAAAACTTTTCGGGTGAAGAGCTTTTAGTACGTTCTACCATTACACAGTACCTATTTGTCAATTAGAAAAATACTTAACAATGGCGTCGGGGCTCTATAATAAATACTATTGTAATTATGTAAGAAAGCTAAGAATTAATTGTTTTTTACTTTAGCTGGTTTGCTTTAGTAAATAAAATTGCTTTTGGTAAGGAATTTTAAATTATTTCAGCAATCACATGCTGTTCACAGTAGCATGTTGAAATTTATCCTTTAATTGTCAAGAGTTTGCAAATAAAAATAAAAAAAGCAAACACCAACTCAACTTCTAAAAAAAACATATAAAATATGCAGGCATATGTATATTTATTATCCTAAAAGCATTGACAACTTCCCAACTTATCAAACAGCAGGTGAGCAAAGCAACAATGTTGAGCCCGTATCCACATCAATTCACACCAAAAAGCATTTGGCAATTGCAGCTGGTCAATAATGGATAGTCACAGGGCCGGGAGGAGAGAATACCATTGATATTGGGAGCACCCATGATTGAGACCACTGTTATCATGAAATGTTGACTTGTACATTTCATTGTTTACATGCATCACAATTGCAAGCTACACCCACAACCGTGCATATTTAAAGAGATAAACGTACACGCAAAAATGCTTTAGCCGTGTGTAGGGCTGTGCTCATTGCCAAGAGAAGTGACGTGTCCTGCTCACAGCACGCTTACATTATTGACACCTCCATCAGTGGTTATTAAATGTGTGCGAGTTCCTCCAGTTGTTGATTCTGTGGGATTTGCTGTCCCTGATTCGGTTATTTTTGTGCTGGTGATGGCAAGGCATTCATCAATTTAGCAACAGGACATGGGCAAAGGCAGCTTACGCCGGCCGACACACATTTCTGATTATGGTTTCCTAGCAACTGGAATACGTATATAGATGGCGGCACTTTTTTACTTTCCATAATTCTGTACCACGGCTGTGATTCACGGCGGCTCAAATTACTGGTACTGGTTTACTGCGAAGATATTTTTTGTTTTATTACAAAGTGTGATAACTAGGTACTACTTGTTCTGATTGGCACACCCGCTGAAGAACGCAGGGGCAAGGATCACTTTAAAGATAAGGACCTTGTTTCGGAGTGAGAGTTTGTTGTTTGGGTTTTGTAGCCAACTCAATCGCCTGATTTTTATTTTTTTGCTGTTGGTTATCTTGATGACATGTTTCTCGAATGTATGTCATCTTCGAGAGTAACCCCAAGGTATTTATGGTGACGCACCTTCTCTAAGAGCTCACTGAGATGTTCCACCTCCAAGCCCAGTTCTCGAAGCGCTTGAGGTTCTCCTGCAGGATGCCAGTTGCTTAATACACACATCTATTTTGGCCAATGATTGCCTTGTTAAAGCCATTTCGTTTCAGTCGCTTGAAACGTTTGCATTAAACGATTCAATTTTCTGTCGGCTAACCCATATAAAAGTATAAGCATCATTTATAATAAGTGTTCATTTCATTTACTTGCAGATCTCGCCAATGTGCAGTAACTTTATACTGAATTTATTCAACCGCATTTATTCACTGTTAGCTCTTGATTAAACATACTCATTTGCTGTTGCAAGTATGTTGTTCTCTCAGTTTGCCTCAATCTCATTCGGAACCCTGTTATATGGGGTCCCTTGCTTTGTTCTAATGAAAAATGTCCAGTTGGAAAAATGTTGTTCAGCGGGTCATAAAACTTGTGCAGCTTCACCAAATCCAACAACAACTAAATAAAAATCCCGCAAAATAGGGCACATGGCAGTTGCTTATCTATGCTTGCTTTCTTAATTTCAGCATCTCGCTAGTGTTATTTTCTTTTTTCTCTCCTCTTCTTTTAGATATGGTCTGAGATGAACGGGCAACTTAATTATCCAGCACAGCTGAAGTTCAAACTTGCGAGCAGCTGTAATTTGCTTAAATTTTCTGTTTAAACTTTATTCACTAAGAGAAAAGTATGTATTGGTCAGCGCTGTAAGTCCCAAAACAATTACTTGTGCATTAAGAAAGGAAGATTTTGCGTATGTGTGTATAGAAAAAAGCTTGAACCTTTGTGACGGCATCTAAACGTTTATTTTAGGGCATCTCTTATTCGTATACTTTCGTCTAGAGCACACATTTTTACTTATATATATTTTTTTGTAGTTCCTGCTCACGATTAAGGATTTTTTTTGCTATTTTATTGTTTCCGATAGCTCTTTAATTTCCCCGTTTCCCTGTATATACAGATTCAGGGCATCTCCTAGTCGAGAACTCCCGACTGGAGCCTCTTGTTAGATTTGTAATTTTTTTTTCATTCGTTGTGTGCTGGGGGATAAGCCTGGGTTCAAGTCCTGCCGCTTTTTGTCCGTTTGCTGTACAACTCCTTGCTAGACGTTGATGGAATTCTTGGCAGACTTCGGCTGCCGATTCTGCTGCAGTTTCCTACCGCTTTGTCATTTTGCATTCAAACAGGTCCCAGCTCGCCCCACGTACCCTTGATTATGTGCATTTACGTCGAAATTAATTTATACTTTAAGGTTGCCAAAAAAAACACACGATAATATATATGAGTAAGCCCGAAAGAGTTTTGTTTCGCTTGCGGCACAAAATAAACAGAAGTAAAGAAGAAACTAAACAAAATCTACATGGCCTTAAAAGTTGCGACTCTATTTGAGGGCGCTTCGGTTCCCATGGAACTGTATGCAAGCCGCTTTTCAAAAAAATTGTTTTTACTCTGTATATGTGCAAATGTATGTTACAGGCAGACCACATGAAGAGTATATATTCTTGATCAGCATCAATAGCCGAGTCGATCTAGGCATGACTGCCTGTCTGTCCATCCTCAAGGAACCTATAAGAGTTAGAGTACGAGCACTAACCATACAATGCATAGCTACGTCAAACAGCATTATAATTGAAACACGATAAATCGCAACGAGGGAACCCCAAGGGTGCTTGCGACCACTTTGTTATGCCCGGAGAGAGTAGGACTGCTGAGAGTGGCAGTAGTATGAAGCCGCATCTCGCTCAGCGCACAACGTCGCTGCGGCTAATGCCTTTGCATGATATATAAATTCCAATAATATGTGTGTGTATGCATGTGCAGAGCGAATGAGCAGATCAAGACTTTGTCATGAGTCAGAAATATTTTCATCATAGGGTGCGTAAATTTGGGCGGTCTTTGGTTTTTTGGCATGCCTGCGGTGGGCTTTCGGCCGCAAAAGGCAAAAATATGTGAACAGAAAACGTGCTTTGGCTGGCAGCAAACGCGAATTGCAAGAATTTCTAGATGTACGCACACACATTCATGCGCGTCTTGTTTGAATTTCGATCCTGATGAAATTTTAAGAGTAGTATTGTACTTTAGAATATTTGTAAGTTCTCAAAGAGTAAATTGTATTAAATTGTAGCTTGAATTGGTGGACAATAGAAATTTGCTTATTTATAGATATGGGATGGTAGTGTGGAAGTACCGACAGCTATAAATGGAAGATACTTGCTATATGTGTGTACATATACATTTCTAGAAGAGATTTCCTCAAAAAACAGAATTTCGATGTATATTCTTATCGATTTCTTGAAAACGGGGCAAGCTATCGATTATCTGAAACAAACTCGCGGGCGGATTTTCCAAAGGCAGATCAGACAAACTTTACATTTTTGTGTGTTATTTGTAAAAAGTTCCTGTTCTCGAATTTAAAATGTAAATCCCTTTAAATTCGCAATGAATTTAATTCGCTTGTACTCCAGTTTATTGACAGTTTTAAACATAAAACTCATGTAATTTAAATGTATTAAAGCCGTTTGAAATTTCAGTAAAATTTAGAGTAAAAAAAGCCAGGAAAAGAAGGGTTGCCCTTCTCGCAATGTGCATCAAAATACATCAAAGGACACGAAGAAGAAGCGAGAACAGCGCGGCACTGAATGCTAAATGAACTGTATCTGCCCCAGCTAAGCAATACCTAAAAATTCTGGCATTTTAAAGGGGAACACGTCTCAAGAAGACATGGACGGCGACAGTGACTACGACATAAAACCTTTCGCCAGCCGATCGAGTGATACACTTCCCACACTATTCATATGTTGGGCTTGGGTTTGGGTCACAAAATGTTCAGCTGGAAGAGGGCTGCAACCAGGAAGCTGAAATTTCGGTACGTGAGGTCATTTCATGAATGAAGTTAACACATTTCCTTAGAGGCTGCCGCTTTTCGAAAAAGGGAAAAAACTTTAGAGCACTGTGTATATGGCCACAAAATTAGTTAGGTTACTCTAAGCGCACACACGTATGAGAATGTGACCAAGAGAATAGCCGTTCGGCAGATGGCCTTGACAAACACACACACACACACAAACGCAAACGGAATGACGTAGCACACTGAACTTAGCATTCAGTTGGCAATGCAAAAACATTTATTATGTTGATACGAATATAAAACAAGTAAAAGGTTCTAGTCGAGGGCTCCCGACTAAGCGATACCCTGAACCCTCTTCTTACAACATCAAATGCATATATGTATTCTATTTTAGAAGCTAATGCCGAGTTTGGTGACTCTAGTTCTTATTATTTACCAAAATTGCCCAAAAAACAGGATATCGATATTGATTTTTATCGATTGCTTGGAAACGGAGTAAGTTATCGGTTATCGGAAACAAACTCGATTTGACATAAGCTTCTAAAATATAATATATATATGCATTTGATTTTGGAAGCAGAGGGTTCAGGGTATCCCCTAGTCGGGAGCTCCCGACTAGAACCTCTTACTTGTTTATTACTATTTAATAGGCCCTAAGTCTGTAATTTCCATTTTGCTAACCCTAAATAAGCATATGAGTATGATTATAAGTCGGAGACTTGCGTATTTGCAACAAACGACTGTTATGATATGCAAATTTAGCCGCCAGTTACTAATAGGCAAAAAATATTCCCAACTTCTTAGCACGACTGTGTGCGGTAGTCCACTCCCACACTCACTTTCAGCTTCACTTATACATTTCATTTTCGATGGGGCCCACTCCGCGAACTGAGATTTGTCTGTATGTCCTTAGCCGTGTACGGTACTCGGCTCTTTTTACTCATATAATTAAGCGATTTTATTTACTTGTGTGATAAATGAGATATTTGAGTTGAGCTCCAGCTTATTGACGTATGGTGTGTGTGTGTGGGTGTGGGTGTGTGTTAAAGTTGACTAAGTGAAAAAAAAATATAATTTGTATTGAGAATTAATGCGTTTAAAATTACATGTTTTTAGCATTTTTAACTCCTGAATCCATTTTAAATAGGTCAACTGGGTCAACAATAAAACAATTAAATACATAAAAAAATCGATATCAAAATCTCTTTTTTTATATATCACGTAGACGCTTGTATAATATCCTGGATTTTCGTACGTTATTTGATATTCGACTTTCTCATAAAATTGTAAAATCCGATTTAGGGATGTGTGCGTCATTTTAATGAGAACTTTGAACATGTTGCATGACGAGCGGAAAAGTAGTTTCAATATATGCTTTGCCTAGGAAACGGGCCCATTCACCCAAAAGTAAGTCTAAGGTTGTGAAAACAAGCAGAAAAAACTTTAACGAAGTTCACAAAGCTGAAGATGATTAAGCTGGCATTTAATAAGCATGTAGTATGTTGTGCGAGACTAGCAAAATTCGACCCAGCCTAAACGCAGAAAAGCAAATTGAATTTTGACCCACTTAAGTATGCAACATTTCTTGTCAGCCGTCGCTCTCAGAAACGGCAAAAGGGGCATGTAAATGAGCCGCGCGAAAAGCGCATTGCAATAAAATGAATGCCAATAAATGAAGTTCATGACGGCTATAATGGTCATCATAATGCCACACCGGTGCAAAAGCCTATGCTGATGAGATCATGTGGTTACCCAGACGTGGGCATCGTAGATCATATATTGCTGCAGTTTTTGCCGTTGGTCGGTTGAACTCGAAATCTTAATAAATAGCTATAAGATAAAAATTGGAATTGTTGCGTTGTGCGTTGAGTTCGCCCTGCTTCCAAATTTCACAGGCCAATATAATAAACGTCGAGTGATTTTAACCAAACCCTGGCAACCGTCACCAAAGAGAACAGTATAATGATTTGGCCGTCCGGCTTATAAGCTACAAAAGTCAGTGAGCGCCCATGTCTATTAACAATTAACTTAATTTGATCAGACTCAGAGGCCAGCGAATGCTGGGAGGAGTATGCGCTAGACGAGACATTACCATGATTACAAGCCCGACACGCGTCACCAGTTCTGATTAATCATCCAAAATTGGACCATGCAAAAGGTAAGTGCCACGCAATGCATATTTTCAGCGCGTAACGCGATTATTCCCAGACTGAGACTAGACTATAGTAAGAGGCTTGGCCAGGGAAGTACCATTGTTGCAACTGTTAATTATCAATTTAAAGATTGACTCCAAATCATTTGAGTTAACCTTTCTAAGGTTTGATTTAATATTGACACTACTCACATAAATGGACTAACATCGTAATTTAACCTTTTAGAATGGATTTTTAACCAAACGATATTATTTTTTTATTTTGGGATAATTTTCGAACCAACCTTTAATCAAACGGGATTGAACTGGCAAATCCAAGTATTTTTTGTTAGCATAAAACGAGAGACGAACCGAATATTTTGTATTTGAATAGCTATCTATGCTGATCAATAATATATATAATTTATGGGGTCGGAAATGATTCCTTCTACCTGTTACATACATTTGCACAAATACATCATACACTTTTTACCCATTTTCAATGTGTTCAGGGTATAAAATATTACAAAAAAACTGCTGATGTGTAAGCTAGCAATATTGTCCAATTAAACAAATTCGCATTCAACGCACAAGAACAAAAGTTATAATGCAAAAAATATGCCATAATCTCCCAATGATAGCGCAAAGTGCACCGGGAGATGTGTTAGAGGACACATCGACGGGGAGTTACATAGATTTGAACAAATGTCCGTCTGTCTGTCCGTCTGTTCGTTCGTATGCATTAACCTGTAAGAGCTATAGAGTTCAATTTTGATCGTAGATCCGCCAGGATCGTTCTCAGCAATAGACAAATTTCAATATCGAAATTCAGTTAGTGGCGCGAGATATAGGGTTCCCCTAGTCGGGGAATCCCGACTAGAGCCTCTTACTTGTTTCTTTTGTTTCCAAGTAAAGAATAGTGACTGCGTTTGAAGATGGAAAATCGCTGGTGAATACAGCATGGAGCACCACAATCAACGTCATTACCCGTTTGCATTGAATGTGCTTAAATTGTCAGTCCCAAGGACAATCAATGAAAGAGTAGGTTGGGGGGCCCAGCACACCACAATGAACCTTGACAGCTTGGGGAATATTTCAATTACAGTTAATACATTTTTTTAAAAATATTTTCAAATATTTTTAATAATAAGCGTTGCTGCGTTAACGAACATCCAGGGCCAGCTGGTGGCTGCTATAATAAAAGAGAATGTGGTATCTCTTCTTCATAATAGGAAATGTCCATGACTTTGTATTTGAGCTGCAGCTTTGACCAACTAAATTGGCTAAATTAATGCAAAATACCTACGTAAATTGAGCACACGCAAATTGGTTCAAAGTTATATAAAAAAAGTTTTTATTTTGATTTAATATGCCAAAAAAGGTATTTGGAGCAAACATAGCAAGCATACCATACCCACCATAAGCCTTATATAGTTCCCAACTAAGCGGCTCCGGAGTTCCCGACAAGGGGTACTCTGAATGCTCTTCTACCAACACCAGCTTATTGATTATCGGAATCTTGTACTGGCGGCCACCAGGCGGTGAACGGTAAAACAAAGTTGAATATATGGGCTTGGATATTGATGCTGATCAAGAATTTATATACTTAATGGGGTGGGAGATGTCTTCTTCTATGCATTACACATTTCATGTTAAAAATATAATACTCTGTGCAAGGTTATAATGACGTGTTCTTTATTCGTTTTGAAAGTGACGTTTTGTATACCCGAAGCATTTTCCCGGGTTTTTCAAAGATGTGGATCTTTGCCTGTATGAGTCGACTGGGCAGAACTTGCTAACCATTTTTTCAAGGTAGCCACCGTCATATCTTTGATACTTATGTCCATGGCGTGTTTTTCACTATCCTGCTTCTGAGATTTGTAGGAGCCGTTACAATCCAAAAGTCTTTAATGCCCTCATGTCTTCTTTAATCGTTCATTTGCTAAAGACTAACTCTAACATCTTCTATCCTTGTCTAACACACTTTTCTTAGTTATTGCACAGTACTTAACAGCTAGCTATCGATAGGAGGTGCAGCTTCACTGTTGTGTCGTTATCAGTCTGCTCCAACACTTTATACATATATATGTATTATGTCATGCAATATTTAAATATATAATTAAGTATTAATCAGAGATATTACTAATGATTAAGCTGCTCTGTAGTACAATTAAAATACATTTTGCTAGGGTACACGACATATTAAAAGGTATTCTCCATTAATTTGATTTGGCTAAAAACGAATGGCATGGAAAAAAGAAATATAAAAGAAAAACAGAGAATATAAAGTCTAAACATATTTTTCTCAGATTGGTGCAGCACATTTGAGAAGGCTTTTGAAAATAACAAGCATGCTGCAGTTTCCCGACTGTGAATGCTATCAAGCAGATTCAGAGGCCTTTCGGCCACAATTTTCGAACAGTCACCCATCAGTTAAGTTCGTCCAGCAAGTTGATAAAAGCATAGTTTTGCTTGTGGCCAAATAGGCGTGGGGGTCAGCAAGTGATGAAAATATAATTTATGAGCCGGGGCCATAAAGGAAATAAATATTATTGCCTGCCTGGCATGCTAGCAACACATTTCAAAAAATTAATTCAAACTTTTGCCACACTTACTCATTAGTGCCAAGTTTTGGATACTCGAAGAGCCGTTCAAAACAGTCGCAACTTGCAGTTCAACAAGTGTGAGTGAGGGTTGAGACCACAGCGAGTGAGAATAGCTAATTTGCCTGTGATTTGTGTATGAAGGCAACAGGAACGCAGCGCACTTGCCCCAAGATTTATTGGAGTTGACTAAACTAACATAATTTTCGAATAACGCCATTTTAAATTCTCCAGTGACGCAAAGTGCAAAATGGCTGCCAGCTTAAGCGAAATTGTGATGCACGAATATATAAAATTAACAGGAATATACCAAAAGATTTAAAATACGCAAAAAAGTAGGCGCACCACTTACAATGCCCCCTTCCAACTACCCCACAAACCAACGGAAGTTTGCCGTAAATACCTTTTTTTCAACTAGGGCCGCGACGTTCAGTTGCATTAGTTGCATAATTCCTCGCGGCTGAAATCTCTGGTTTGGCCGACATCAGAAAGTGTTTAGCCTGAGAAATGGCAGACAGGGCTGTGAGACCATAAATCACGCACGCTTTGTCAGCATTAGCGTGTGTGTGCGTGTGTGATTCTCTGTGTTAGCTTTGCTAGTGTGTGAATGCTTACTTGTTGGAATAATAAGTTTTAAGCCGATTTCCGGCACAGAGAATGCTGGTGATCTAGCAAACAAAAGAATCAGTTACAATAGGAGTTGCTCGTAGTCTATCAAACAGAAATAAAGCTTCTCATTATGGCAGTGGATATTCGATGGAAACGAAATTAATATAGAAACAAACTAAACTTCAACGGAAATTCATGCGTATTCATATTTACGGTTACGGTCAATTAATTATAAAACTTAAATCATGTAAGAGGCGGAAAATCCCGCTTTGTCCGTCTGTCCATATGTATGAACGGAAGGATCTCAGAACCTATGAGAGCTAAAATTTAAAATGCAGGTCCTCCTAGTGCCCGCGTACTACTAGTAGATACTATATTAATACATATATCAAGTATCTTTCATTTTATTGATATCACCACCTCTCCGCTAACACCACATAGCAAAAAATTAAGTAAATAAAGCAATTTGCATTGCCACCATAAGATCTTCTGTTGAAAGTTTCAACATCGGCTAAGAATTACAAAAGTTATTAAAGAAAACGTATGGTATATATGGAATATATATAATAAAGAAGCAAAACCAGAATCAAATATAAGGTCATCCAAAAGCGAGTTAAACCTATATATGTATAACTATAGTGTAAGAGAATGTTATTTTTGCTCAACCCGAAACGGCTTAACCTAAGAGGGCAAATAAATAATATTTTAGAGAGTTCTAATGCATAAAATATGAACATAAAATGTTGCGAGTAGACCCCGCAAAAACTCTCAAGTTGCGTAAGCTTTAAAACTAGCACGAAATGGTGTGCGCCTTAGGGGTGTAGGGGACAGCGGCGACAATTTAATTGCGTTCTGAATTCTGTAAATTAAATTTTTAATAGATGTGCATATTTACACGAATGTGAACAGAGTCCTGTGTACAGGGCGAGCCAAACGTAAATGGAGTTTTTTCACGAAGAGTGGAGGCCTTTGACTTGTCATAGACCATATTTTGTTTGAACAGGCGTGACGCCAAAAATTCTTGAATGTAATCTGGAACACAAAACCGAGAATTATGCCATGCCTTTGATCTAGGCCTACTATGCAAAAAAATAGATTTCGCATTGCGTGTTACCCCACTGTCTACCACTCGGGCCTTTTGTCTACCTGTCTCTTTTCCACCCTGCATACCCCTTTCTGACGGTTTGTCTGTGCATTTGGATGTTTATTTGATATCCATGAATCGCAGTCACATAATCAATCAGTCTGTCTATTGGCAAATAGCGTGCGAGCACCTTATGGCAACTGCTAACACCGACATCGACGTATTTGCACTTACGCACATCATTAGAGCACGATGGCAATCATTTTACGCAAATAATGGTTGGGCGTGTCTCGCAGAAAATTTAATTTGTATAGTTAATTTAACATTAATTGGTTGCTCGCAATAAATATGTATTATAAAATCATTGTCAAAAATATGCAACCTCATGATATTATGTGTCAATTAACATCTAGAACAACATTTCTTGGTACTAATGATATTAACCATATTTTTATACCCTGAACCCATTAAAATGGGTATAAGGGTATATTGTATTTGTGCAAAATCCAAATGTATGTAACAGGCAGAAGGAAGCATCTCCGACCCCATAAAATATATAGATTCTTGATCAGCATCATAGCCGAGTCGATCTAGCCATGTCCGCCTGCCCGTCTGACCATCTGTCCGTCTGTCTGTTTCTATACGAACTAGTCTCTCAGTTTTAAAGCTATCTTAATGAAATTTTGCAGAAGTCTTTCTTTCTGTTGCACGCAGCACAAAACCAGCTGGATCGGACCACTATATCATATAGCGGCCATAGGAACGAGCGGTCGATTAAGTTGTTGAATAAATAAACATTTTGTTTTTCAAGATATCTTCACCAAACTCAGCATTTATTAGTTTTACTTTACTTCTCATACAGCTTTTGACGCTTACGCGGACAGCATTTTGATAGGGAGGAGATAGGAAGAGGAAAACTTCTATGAAAGCGATGTGCTAGTCAATGTGTTTTTAAAGAACACTCATAAGACTGAAATTGAGAATATAAAAACTTTATTGCCTGAAAATTTGATGAAAAATAAGAGGTAATTTTCGGCTGCTTCCCTTTCGAAATACTCCATTACTACCACTCACAAAGAACATACCAGGTACAAAGTGCTAGTGCCATTTCTTCCCTGAAAACCATACAAATAAAAAAAGAGAGAGAGAGAGAGAGACTCTGATGCTGAGTAAGGTCTGATCGTATAGCGCTGACTGAAGAAGGGCAACGAAGAGAACAATAAATGTTTTGAGAAGGCAGCATCCTCGCGCTATTGACACGAACAGAACTTGGTGTGCTGCCAATTGCATAATACAATGGATAACAATCTCTATGCTCCGAGATATATTTACACAGATGCAAAATACACATGTCCATTTTGAATTGACAAAGGGTATAAAATGAAAGTTTGCTAATCCGTAAGCTGCAGTACTCGCCACACAAACGGCAATAATTGTTTGGATAAATGCGGCGTTTAAAAACAAACCTTCAGATTCTCATGGGATACATATCCGACGAGAGTCGTGAGTGCTGCTTCCGGTTTCGCCAGCCATTCAAGGACCATTGGCCCGTGAGCACGCACACGCCCAGTCACACGCAGTTATATGTATGTGTGAGCATGTTGGTCATATTGTTTTGGGAATGTGCATGTTTTTGATGTCAATAGAAAGCTTTACTTGAAAATAATTTTATGTTTCCTTTGGTTTTCTTTTTGCTGCTCCTGCCGTTGTTATTGTTCATTTGAATGACCCTCTGGCTGTTGGTCTTAATGTTGTTATTGTTTTTGTTGTTGTGTAAAGGCATGGCGACAATTTTCTTGAGTCGTAATCAATTAAGCGACACTTTGCTTAGCAAGGCACAGTTGTCGTCCATTGACTGAACGGAATCGCCCAAGAAGTGCTGGGGCAGGGCTTTAGCTGAAACTTGTATTCGAGGGCAAAAACAGCTTGCAATCGCCTCGAATAGACCTCAAGGCCATTAAAACAATACATATATAGTTATTGATGTACAAATTGCTACCAAGTGCTGTTGTTCTCTTGGATTTCAGCATGAACATTTCTTGTATTTATATTGCATGTATGTGATTTTGCACACATTTAGTTTTTATTTTCACAAGAAAAATTCAAAGAGCTGCGTGGTAAAATATTTTTCAGCAAAAACATGAAAAGCCCTAATTTTAATCAGAATTTGGATTTGTGTGAGTGGAACACACATTTCTCACATTTCATCAGAAAATTAAATGGAAATTTTAATGGAATTAATTAAGTACTTGAAACTTTTACTGAACAAATCTTTTGTGTAGTACCCCTCAACAAAGTGGGCCCCTTTTTTTCGAAAGTTCCAAAATTAGGTCACGATGAACTGTCATAGTAACCCAGTCAAGAAGGTAACTGACCAACCAGAAGGTAACTGACCAACCAGAAGCGTTCTACCGGAACAAGAACGTACAACAAAATCATTATAACATACTAATCCCATCAAATAAACAAAAAATTGTTTGTTTAATTTTTCCATCTACTTTATTAAAACGAGTTTAATATCAAATTTCAGTCCATATTTTCACCCATTCGCTGGCGGGTTAAGAAGTCTTATCTATAAGATCTAGAACAGCTTTATCTTGTAGCTGCTGTTCAAATCTGTTTAATCCATGTTGAAAACAATACTTTTTATATTTCAATGTATCTCCCCCTCTCTGTTGCTCCTCAAGAAGTTCCCACTAGGTAGCTATATATATAGATCCTTTTGCCAGCCACGAATTATCCACATAAGCACATAAATATATTTTGATGGCATTGCAGTTCATCACTTGTGGCAGACAATTTATTAATTGGCCAGAGACACACAATATTTAAATACAGATAAACACGTATAAAGATAAGATTGCATATGTAATCGGTAATCAGCAGCTGTACAAAACAGCCATCCAATTTGCAATCTATTATGAAAGTATATACCTTTTATATATATTGTTTGCCTTTTTAGCCACACACACTTATATACAACAGCACACGCACACGCTTATTCACACCTAGCAGAATTGAGGCTACTTAATTCTTTTGCCGCTTTCTATTTACATTTGCCAGTAAGGTGGCTATGTGATTACCCCTGTGTGTGTCTGAGTGTGTACCTACTCCATTCCTGGTAAAGTAATTGATTATCAAATTAAGCGTTGCATTTCCCGGCTTCTCTATTTAAAACCGTCAGCCACAAGGACATTTTGTATGTTCTGCCTTACACCCAAGCACTCACATACAGGCGATAATTTTTGAATTTCCTTTTTTATTTTTTAACTCTAAACTTTGGTCTCGCAGTTTTTGGCAAGATGAAGGGGGGCCACGAGTAACAAGCATTTTTTTTAATACGCAAACATTTGTGAAATTTATGCAATGTAGCTTTAATTGCATTTTCTCATGTTTGCTAGTAAGTTTTTTATTTCATATGTTTCCAAATTATAAGGACTTTTTAATCATCTTGATGAATGATTACTGAGCACAACTAGCAAGCAAAGTACTGAGGTTTTGCCTATTAAACCTTTAATAATATTTATTGTAATCTACAATTCAGCTACTAAACAGATAACAAATTGCAAGGTTCGGTTCTTTTACACTCATTCAAAGTAAATAAATTCCATATATCATAACATTATATTTTACATTATACTTATATAACACACTTTATTATACGGAAAATAAATATGAAATAAAAATAAAAGAAAATAAACGATAATCGTAACTTTTATATGAAAAAACAATTATTATGGTAAAGCTCTGAATTGCGTTACTTTGTAATTATGGCAATTACCTTTCTTACATATTTTTTATATTAGCGAAAAATGTCCGAAAGTTTTGTTCAAAATCAATAGGTATCGTTATTTTATTATACCCTGAACCCATTAAAAATGGGTATAAGGGTATATTGTATTTGTGCGAAATTCAAATGTATGTAACAGGCAGAAGAAAGCATCTCCGACCCCATAAAGTATATATATTCTTAATCAGCATCAACAGCCGAGTCGATTTAGCCATGTCCGTCTGTCTATTTCTATGCGAACTAGTCTTTCAGTTTTAAAGCTATCTTTTTGAAACTTTTCAGAAGTTCCTCTTTCCGTTGCACGCAGTACATATGTCAGAGCCAGCTGGATCGGACCACTGCCATAGGAACGATCGGTCGAACATATTCAGCAAATTGAAGTAAAAATCCCCACTCTATTAAGTATAATAGATTATATGATTAGAAATGTACGTAAATATTTACGCTTTGGAAAGAGCCGTAAACTTGTTATGCATATATAAACATATATTTTAATGGAAGCTATTAAAGGACCTCACATATAAGATACCTTTTTGTTTGACGTTAAGGAAGAGTTGTTAAAATAGCTTTTAAATAGTTTGTTGTAGCTTTTAAATAGTTTGTTATTGGATTGTAGTTCACAAGCTTCAAACTGTGGTTTTGTATGCATATACCTCTTCGAATATTTAACATTTCTGAACTCAAAATAAATATAAAGTACCTACTGATTTCAACATAAAAAGTTTCCTATAAAAAACATTCATGAGCCGCTTAAAGGCGTGAAATCATATACGACATTAAACTTAAAATTATTTTACCAACTGACAACAAACATGGATTCTTGTGAGTCTCATAAAACCTATATTGGATACTCTGTACTCGTAAAAGTATAATAATGTATTTGAGATCTTTCCAGTAGAGAGATTACAAATCATTGATGCATAAACATTTGCTTTTTTTTGTCAATTCTGGTTAACACAGATTGTATTTATAATATAATTTTATTATTACATTGAGTTGTCGACTGATGAAAACGTGCAGTCTATTGACACCTGAGCGTCAGGTTTACGCATCTGGCATATGTTCTTTCATATTACGACTAACAGTAAATCACATATATATAAATTATACATACACTCAGTGGGTAAAAAATGCACATAAAAACCTGCAAATTATTGATTATTTACTAGTAAGATAGTGCCCGACTAGAGGGTAGTCTGTAGCCAGATGTTAAGTACAATAAATCTATTTTTCCGAACTGATTTATGATCAAGGCACAGTCGAAACCGTCATGTAATCTGAAAAATTCCATACACAGCTGTTGAAAATTAATGTAGTTTATTATTAATAATCCTGAAAATTATTTTGAAGATGCCTTAAAAAATAGATGGAAGAAGGAAGAAGGAAGTTTGGCAAATCCATCCCGAACTATTAATAACGCTGTCATCGATTTTGGAGAAATGGCCCATCCAGACCATTCCAATACCCAATAGTGTATGCATGCAAAATATCCCTCTATAAACATTTGCACAGTATTAATATACCCATTTCAGAAACCTTTTTACTGTCCAGGGTATACAAAAGGTGCATTAATAATGCGGTTACACTGGCATCAAGCTGTGTAAAGCTTTCTATATGAAATACCAATTAATAATTGAAAAGTGGAAAGTTAAACTCATCGTCTTTTAATTTGCTGATGACACGCACGTGACAGTTTTTCGCCTTGAATATGAAAACGAAAAACCCATAATAACTTTTAACGTTTTTATTAACACTCGAAAAATTAATATTACAACAAACGCTTTTTCTTTATTAAATTACTTTATTTTAATTTTCCTGTTATGAAAACAAATTAAATTAAATTTCTATGAAAATGTACAATACTACTCAGTCTACTATTAAGGATCGATATCGAAATCCTGTTTTTGAGCAAATTGGGGTTATAATAAGAGTGATATGTTTATTCTATTCTATTCTTTCCTTTTATACCTATCGCCACCTCCCCGCTATTACCTCACAGCTATAAATCAGGTTAATAGCCCACTTGTATTGCCCACCAATTTTAGCTACAATTTTAATGCAATTAACTTTTTTAGCATAAATAAATATTCTACGATGCAATTAGATATACTGTAGAAAATTTCATTAAGATCGGTTAAGAAACACGTGTTTGCGGCAAGAATTTTTGTAAACATGTACACACACAAATTCATGCGCGTCTGCTTCGAATTACATCAACATCATTGCAATTGTGATTGTATTGTTTTCTGTGCTACTAAGGCAGAAGAACGCGTAGCGCGAGATGCATTTGGAGTTGGAATAAGATGGTTCAGGGTATTCCCCAGTCGGGAGCTCTCGACTAGGACCTCTACTTGTTTTGCCTTAACGGTTGTGGAAGTTATCCCTATTGCTGCTGGATGCGGTTTACGTTTACCGCACGTGCCTTGTGGCATATGGTGAATAGATTGAAATGAATTTGATTAATTTAACTCTTTCCGTTTGCCGTTGCCAGTGTTTCAGCTGCTGTTGCGCACAATTTATATAGATAGAATCACAGCACAATTAAAAAGCAACAGGAGACACAAAACTGCTCCAGGTATGCGGCTTAGATTGGAAGATACACTCTAGATATATTTTGAAAATCAAGGATTACCATTTTACTTTAAACATACATTATTTTTAACATAAAATATGCTGTGACCTAAAATCTCTAGTATTTTTGTTTTTTAATTTTTAGTAACTATATATTATTAACAAAGGATGATCCTTATTAAACTAGACATAATACACTTTAAAATGGTACCAAAATCTTTATTCAATTCCTAAAAGTTTTGTTGCTACATACCTCTTAAGTCGTGAGTATGCACTGCATAAAATATGTTTATAAAATGTTTTGTTACTGATTCCTCGTCACAGAGGACGCCTATGCTACAAGGTGTGCCGCAAGGTGCACAGTTTTTTTCATAGCTCCCCAAAGTGTTGCGCTGCTTGTTTATGTTGCGCCTAATAATTACACTCGTTCACGAAGTGAACAAGGCTATATTGGGTTTATAGCTATTATTTTTTTTCAGTGCTGTTAAATGTAATCCAGGAAAGTGTAAAAGAGTACAGGGATAAGATTATAGGACACGCTTTCTGGAGTCGTGGAAATTGCAAAAATCTGTCATTTTTAGAAAAGTTTACACCTTAAATAATTAAATCATGTTTATTAATAAAAGGGCGGCAGGACTGCCGTAGCCCCATTTGCTGCTTCGCCTTCTTGCCAGCTCCTTTTCCTGCCACGTTTTGCAGCAAGCCCCAAGCCATGAAAAGAACAGCGGCAGCAAGAAGCGCAGCACATAAGCTGACATCTTTCGCAGCCACCCACCGCTTTAACTGGAAAAAATGAGGCAAAACAAGTAAGAGGCTCTCGTCGGGAGCTCACGAGTAGGGGATATCCTGAACCCTTTTATTCCAACACCAAACGCTAGCACCGACAGCTAGTCCCCGGCACTTTTGCCTTTTACGAATTTTACTTTCGCACTCATTAATTTTGATAATAAGGCCTTTTCGGCGTCTTCATAGTTCCAAAGAAATGGCAGCCACACTAAGGATTTGCTTGTAGGACGACGTCACAGCTGCCGTCGTAGTATTATTTCGGCCTTAAGTATTATTTGATAGATCGTCGAAAGGTGCTTGTAATATTCCTCGATTTGGACTGCATTTTGAACACGTTAGACTTAGAGCACTTTATACTTAAGTTTGATTGTGGCACATGCCACACATAGTTTTATTCTCTTTGCGTGCGTTCCCGACAGCAGTTGACTTATTTGTATTAATGGACATGCAGTGCCCCAACGAGTAGTGTCCCATACAGCATAAAATTTCATGTTATACAAAATTAATATGTGTAGCTTAAAGATATAAAGATTTAAGATATTTTTTAGCGGTTAAAGATTTTATTGTAAGTATTTTGTACTTATCCGCGAAACCAATTTGTTTCTATTAGGGCCTGAATCTCAAAGCGAGCTTAAAAATGAAAACGTTGGATAAACATTTTGCAATTCAAAACTAGCTCCAATTTTTGTGGCTAATTGAAATTTGTACTATTCTTGTAATCTCTCTCTCAGGCTCTCTCTATATATCTATATATATATATATATTAGTTTCTCTCTCTCCCCCTCCTTAACTCACGACTAGCCGTGTTGCAGTGCCTAAAAAATACGTATACGCCCGCTAGTAGCTTGTTAATTGCAACGCTTCTCATTTGCCATTAAATTTGCATTTAAATTACAAAATTTAAGCGATATTTTGATGTTGTTATTGCTTTGTGTGTCCTCTTACTTTACGACCAGCAGGAGGCACCACAAATTGGTGGCGGTCGCCGCAGCAGAGCATTTTTCATAGCGACCATACACGTAAAAATGATAATATAAAATTATATAAACTTTCTGTTACGGCACATGCATAGCCAAAACTGATGCTTTAACAAATCATTTCATTTTTGCTTCCACGAAGGAGATTAAATGGAGAATTCTCAATGAGCATTTTGTTGCAAATTGCTGGACTGTAAATGATAGAACCGAAATTGCACAGCCCGGCTAGACCTCGAAATTAGCTCACTGAGATGTTGGCCCCAGTTTGCCCTTAAGTTGAAACCACGGCCAGCAAGAGGCGCGCACCACGCCCTCAACAAACAAACCCACCCTTTGCCACATCCTATGCGTGCAGACCTTATTATGTTAACTTTGTATGCAGTGAATAAACTATGATAAAAATCGCATATTCTACGCAGCGTTGCCTGCCCCATGTTGCCTATTCCATGTTGTTGGCCAAATTTTAAATATCTATAATTAATGTTGGCTGTTAAACTAGTTTTCTGCTTGGCTTTGCTTGGCTTGTGTTTGGCTAGTTGATGGTATACAATTACTAGTTCGTAAAATTTATGGCTTCATTTAAGCAACGAAGTTGTGCCAGCCAGTTGTGATATATATACAGATAAAGCTCTTGGTATCGCTCCACTGATTTATAACAAATTTCGCTGGATTTTATATGAGCAGCGCTTTGAGTATTGATAAACAGCAGAGATAAGAAAAATGCAAGCGATCCAAATTTGTTTCAAAGAAATTAAATTGCTAATTTAAAGTTGGGTCGATCTCTTTGCGTAACTCATTAATTAATTATCCTGGTCAAGTTTTATACAACTTTGTCAGAGAGTCGATGAAAAATGTATTTTAAAACTGTTTATAAGAAAATGAATTTCAAAATTTTTCGTTGACAAGCTTTTATAACTTGAACCCATTGAGTAAAAATGATATACGGTATGTATCAGATAGAAAAAAGCATCTTCGACCCCATAAAGTATGTATATTCTTGGTCAGTATCAACAGTCGATATAGACATGTCCGTCTGTCTGTTTCTATACTTAGAATCGCACTTTTCACCAAGGATAAGGTAATTACAGTGAAAATTTCAGCTTATTATATTATCAGATACCACTTGTGTTTTATCAAAATCCTCCAACGGATTTTCTTAAACTCAAAGTAGCATTTCGCTGAGTATATTCATTTACATAGCCATAGGTCACGTTCGTCAATTTTCTTTGACTTGGTTTGAGACTGAATGAGATCAAAATCACATGCCAGGACAGAGCAAAGGAGCTGAACTAAATTTACTAAGCTAAAGCGATATCAAGGCAAAATCCAATGGCAACGAAAACAACAGGAATTGTAACAGCAAATGCCCTGCATTTACTCTTTACGCTTGGCTTTTTGTGCCACCAATAGTTGCACGGCTCCTCCACCTGTCCACCATTTTTTTCTCTGCACAGCGAGACGAAAAGAAACGAAACGAAAAACCGTTTCCATCTACTAATTGAGATCAATTCAATTATAAAACCAGTCTTGCTTGACTTCGTTACACCACGTTGAATCGTTCAAGCTAGAGTTCCAAATCACCAACCTATTCGAAACCCGAGTCTACCACATTCATGCCCTGTTTATGGCTTAGCTGTTGTTGCTTACATTTCCTGCTCGGATCACGATTTGATTGATTTAATTGTTTGCGTTTGGCGTTGCCAGTGTTTCAGCTGCTGTTGCACACAATTTGTGTATAGCGAATCACAGAGCAAGCTAAACGCAACAGCAAAAACAAAACTGCTTGTAGAGCGTCTTAAACCGGGAAATACCCTCTATATTTCTTAAATGATTCAGAGCTTATGAATTACCGAAAATTAATTATTAGCATTTTACTTAAGAAAAAAGATGCAGATTCCTTTTTTCGAGCTTTTTATTTATTTTTAAAAATAAAATTGACGTCGTTTCTGCTTAAATCTCCAGAGGAAATATTTTCTTTTATTTTCAAGCATCTTATAAGGCTTCTTTAAATTATATATTCTCCTTAAATGATTCTTGAATTTTAACATATTTTTGTTATACTTTGATCTATTGAATATAAATTAACCATCTTGTAGAAAATAGTTACATGAACATCTGTTCACAATGCATAATGCTGATTGACATTGTCGGCAGGCGTTGTGTGATTAATTAATTAGCACTTTGGCCAAATTGCATGCAGCGTTGCTGCCAACTAAACTGTCTTCAACAGAAACAACTTTAAACTTTAAGAGTGTGTGGGGGTGTGTGCGTTTGATTGCCAAACTTTGCCTGAAACTAGCCTGGCTACTACAAAATTTTCTTTTATGCGGCTATTTAGGCAGCAGCAACTACAAAGGGCAGAAACATGCGTAAGAACATTGCCTGCTAAGAAGCGGGTTTCAAGTCAAGCTGCCATTTTAATTGATTAAGCTGTTGCTGTTGTTGCCTAAACTTTTCACGCACACACAAACACACATACATGCACCCTAGCATATTAATAAGAACTTTGTCAATATGCGCACTTGGTTGGGCTGCTTGGGGAAGGAAGTGCTTGATTTTGATTGCTGACTTGTATATTATAAAATTTGTGTACTTCTCGTTTGGTCTTTTGGGTTTTTCTTACTTGCCTGTAACAAAATGAAGTTTAAAATTGATTTTGAAATCGTTGACCAGTTTTGTTGTGGTCGTGTTTGGAACCTAACATCTTTTACCCTTTTTTAACACTCCCCTCCAATACCCATGTAGTGCCCCTTTCCAAAACTTTTAGTTTTGTACAAATTAAGCAATTTCTTTTTACTGGTAACATGGAGTTTGCACACCCATCAAACACTAATTATTAAATAATCGGCTGCCTGCTTTGATATACTTGTCGCTTAATTAAAATTCCACCTGTATAACGTTAGTCATCTCAGCCTTCTCTGAGTGTTTCGCTACGTGATACTGAATTCATCAGGCTGTCTACACCGCATGCTCCTCGTCACTGCCAACGCGCTCAACATTGTTGACATCTTTGTCATTCACGTGCCTTTCATAAACAACATCGGCAACTATAAAATTGATTAATTAGGCGGCATGTGCGTGGGCCTTTCACACATTATGCACGCACGCATTAAAGATGCGCTCCCAGCCAGCTCATCTATGCATATTTAATGATCCGCTACACCTATTCACAATTATAGAATCAGCTTTTGTGTACATATTTATAAACACAAAACCTTATATATTATCACTAGCGTGTATAACCCGGTCTTGCGCGTGGCCCGTATAAAATAAATGTTCTCAATAAGCTTTGAAAATTATTTTAAAACTGATCGAACGGTAAACATACAAACAAACGTTTTCCCCACTGTTGTGGGTGGAATCGCCCAAATCGCTGAAACACGTATTCATCATGTTCTTATGTAGAGCTCTGAAAATAAGTTTGAGGTAAGTCGGAATAAATTAAAAACTGCACCAAAAAAATCTTTGAATCGCATTTCTACCGAGGATGCTTTGATTCTGCGAAAAACGTGAAACACGTATCAAATGATTTTTCATATAGATCCTTATTTGATTTAATTAATTTGAGCGCGAAACGTCATCTACCAAATCTTTGACCCCCATTTCCACCAAGGGGGAATACGTTTTTGTAAGTGTAAAACACCCCTCAAATGAATTTGAGCAAAGAACTTTGAATTTGAGTTTGAGGCCGTATTTCGCGATTTTTCAATACTTGCGGGTCGTATTTCCCGAAGCCCCCTCTTAACGTGCACACTCATCACAAAAGGTAACTACAGTGTAAATTTCAGCTTCCTAGCTCTTACGATTTGGGCTGTGCGTTGATCACCAATATTGTTTTGACCGTTATTTAAGTGTATTAACTTTGGAACTTAGTAGAATCTCGCCCCTGACCCATCGAACTTTTGTTGTTATCTCCGAGGCAAGCGGTACAAAAAGTGCAAAAAGAATTCAATTTATTATATGCAATACAGTCTACGCTGACCGCAGGCTTTTCGCATTGGCGCCTAGAGCTGCACAAAACCAAATTGGCAATTAGCCAGCATAGCGACCACATCGGCCCAGCATTGGCAATTCGTTCTGTTGCTAAAGGTCACTATTGGACGCAGTGCCACGCCCACACCGCTGTGAGCATTGCAACGCCCCATTCAGCTTGTGTAAAAGGCAAAGTCATGGTCTAATCTGTCATTGCGATTGTCACACTTCCAATACACACTTCCCCGGCTCAAGTCAAACTCACCCTATCGGAATGATTCTATGTGTAATCACGAATGTATCGCCTAATGTATCGAATTTATCGCATTGCATATTTCAAGTCTGCTTTCGGCTTAGCAGTAGAAAATTATTTGAGGACTGCAAGCAAATAGATAATGAGCCAATAAAATAAAAAAACATCAACTTTTCAGCTGCTTTGACCAAAGGAAACCAATCGGTGGAAAATCTCATACTCCTCATGGCGAGCAGATTCCGCAATTTCAACTCTTGTTGGTTGCTAGCCACTGGGAATGGACAGCTCTGCAGCGGTTTGAAAATGGATGTGCCCACATTTGTTAGCTGCTAAGGGGATTGTATAACAAACGCCAGTGCATTAACCACAGGTGTGCTTGGCCCCGACTTTACCCAAGCCTGACGTGTCCTGACTTACTTTACAAGCAACTTTGCCAGCAAGGATATAGATTGCGCCTTAGGTCTGTACACGGCAGTTAATGGCGTTAATGTTTGTTAATAATTGTTACCAATTTTACAAGTAAAACAAGTAAGGGGTTCTATTCGGGAGCTTCCGACGGGCATGGCTATATCGACTCGGCTGTTGATACTGATTAAGAATATGTATACTTTATGGGATCAGACATGTCTCCTTCTATGCGTGACACATTTCACGACAAAAATATAATACTCTCTGTAAGGCTATAAAAAGCCACCTCTAAGTTAAATTCTGTATAATTCTCTATCAATCATATTAGATCAAATTTAATATCAATATTCCTTAAGACAACAGCAAAAGTTTTTATTCAACTACTTAGCTATTTCTGAACTTAAAGTGACTTACATTAGAGGAATATCTTACGTCTTATGCTTCACTCGACATATAAAATTGATGTATATAAAATTATGGCTAGGGCACATTTTCTTTTTTATAACCAACTTAGGTTTTGAATACGTTTTTAAGAAATGTCGATGTGCATAATCAGGTCTCGACACAGTGCTCCCAGATGTAGGTCGTTCAACGTGCCACAATATTTTGGAGGCAGCAACGACAAATTGAGCGCTAAAATCAATGCAAGCAGTACAACTATGCCACACCTCAGCGTATTCGGTCGCCGCGGTACCCAACAGCTGCTCCGCCGCCCGTCCATGCCATGTCAGAAGCCAAATAACTGTGTTCCACATGACACCCCACACCCTGCAGCACTTTCCAACTTCGCTGCACGGCAATCATGGGGCACACAATTTCCACATACTGCAGCTCTGTAAGGGGTACTCAAAGTCAGACTGCGGCGGACAAGGCAACGAATTACGAGCGAGTGAGCATTAGGTTTCAGTTTGGCATGCAACTTTACGTATGCATCTGTATGTAACAAATGTATATGTATGAGTAAAATACATTAGTGAGTCAAATTTCAGAAAAACAGACTGGTGGGCCAACTGCCTGACTGTCTGACAGTCTGACTTCCTGGCTACCAAAAAAGTCATTACCTCAGCTGCTTCGCGTCGGAGGCGAATGACTCGTTAATGATTCCGATTCAGTAGGAGTCTGCGATGCGGCCTTAGTAGATTTTGCTATGAGGTGCGTCAATCAGGCCGATTGCAATTGCCTCTGAATTAAGATAAATGCACCGGTTTCTAGAAGCAGTGCCACCATCTGTCATTCCCCATCCGACTGCTATGCAATTCGTGTTGCAATGAATGTGAAATATTTGATGACTATTTTTCTTGCTTCTCAGCTCCTTGTATATTTGTTCTTTTGTGGTTAAGGTCCCAGAATGCTTTTGCCCACCTTCTCATATCTTATATAGAACCTTGCACACCACTCCCCGGCCAGGTAGTGCCAATTTAAAGGCAATAGCAATTCAATTTGCATTTTACTTGTCTCCCGTGGCGAAATACGATCCAACCATTATTTAAATATTTGTTGAGTGCCGATTACGCTGCTGCAGATGACAAAACTATACATATATATATCACCTATACCGAACGCCTGCATTTTTCCACTGAAAATAAAAAAAATGTGAATAAACACATATATAAATATTTTTTAATGAAATGTACACTAAATTTTTCTCTATCTCTTCTTAAATACCTCCACCTATTCGTGCCAAATAGCCATATAGCCATAAGATAAACAAAAACGCTAAAATTAAATGAAAAACTTATCGTAATATTGTGAACCTTTGGCAACCAAAGTCCCCAATTTTTAACTAGAATAGTATATACAGAATCTGGCATATTCATAAAGCTGCCATATGGAGCGTATCATAAGCCCGGCCCATTGGTATATACTTAATTCTTTCGGAAATTTATAAAAAATGGTTTTATAAAAGCAAATAATATATTTTC
The DNA here is from genome assembly GCF_003285875.2 of Drosophila novamexicana. NCBI lineage: Eukaryota > Metazoa > Arthropoda > Insecta > Diptera > Drosophilidae > Drosophila > Drosophila novamexicana. Next base: position 2,063,264 of record NW_020825054.1, on the reverse strand, counting down.
TAATAAATTGATATTTTAATAATATGTCGAGGAGAATATCGACTGGATTTTCTTTGGTGTAAAGCTTTTAAGATACGGTTGTGACGAAAGCTATGACGAAAATAGTCACCCCCAAAAAAACCAAAGTCAAATTTTAAAATTGTACAATTTTATTTTAAACCCAGTAAGAGGCTCTTGTCGGAAGCTCCCGACCAGGAAATACCCTGAATCCTCTTCTCCCAACACCAAATGCAGCTCGTAATAAAAATAAATTAAAAAAAAAATTTTTTGCCTCAGGAGATGTCGAGCTCTTAACAGGCCACACTAATTGCAAACGCCTCCGCTCAACTGGCACTACAATAATTGACTCATAACGAGAAAATAACGGATTAAATTAGCAGCACAGAAAACAATACAATCGTAGTTGCCTTGCTGTTGATAGAATTCAAAGAAGACGCGCATGAATGTGTGTGAAAATGTATACAAACACGTGGGCAGTCAGAACACGTTTTCTTTGTGTTTCTTAACCGATCTGAATGAAATTTTCTACAGTACATATTATTGTGCTATAGAATATTTGACTGGGTATAATCGGATCTATTATTGTCACAGAAATGATAACGCATTGGAAAGTTATTGGGTACTACCCAAACCCTAATTGTATTTTTTGGCCGATCTATAATCTTCTTATGACGTTTACACCTGTCTCTTTTTATGTCAGAAAATACGCGTAAAGTTACCCACAGACGGGCACGGCACTCTGACAGCTAACCAACATCTTTATCATCTTGTGATTCCTTTAGTTGACCCACAATGCCTGCAAACATGTCAACAGCAGAATATGAAACTTCATTTCTCAGTCGCCTGGCTAAAGCTGCAGCAAATATTCACATTGCTGTTGCTGTTGGGGTAGTTTTACTATGCTCCTCATAGATCGCACCACTATATCATACGGCTAAGCACCATGAGCATTATTAAAAGGTTGGGTATGCAAGGGTATTAAATCTTCGGCGTGCCGAAGATAGCTCTTTCTTCTCGTTTTGTTTGTGTTTAAGTTTGATACCGTCCCAAAATATTTAATAATGACTTATACGAACTGCCTGTTTACTAATGTGCTTAAATTTGGACCATAAAATTTTATGTAATCTTAATGTTTACCAAGTGTATGGTCTTCGCTTACATTTCGAGATCCAAATACATGAATATGATTATGTGTCAGTTAACCCATTCCCCTCCCGGTACCTACGCAAGCAAGCCCACCGTAAAATACACATTGTCAGTGTTATGGACAAAACGCCATTAAAACCTTCGGGATCATCATTAGCATTAACATTTTCCGATCTTACCGCCATTATTTTAAACAAATATTAATGCATTAACACATACACACAAACGCACTTACGTACAACAACAAAAATATTCTCAACCTGAGGCCTTTTTATAAATTGTCAATGGACGGCAATGAGCACTTTACAATAACCATAAACCGACTAAAATATAGACAGAGACTGTAATGCAACCCAAAGTGCTCACTTAAAAGTATAAAAGAGTGTGAGAGAAGGGGAATGGCCTTGCTGGACCCCATAGAATCACCAAAGTTAATGTTTCTTCCATAATGTGGGGCTAAGAAAGAATAAATTAGCGGAGCACGTGCTTGTGCGTGTGTAATTAAAGTTGTTGGCATGGTGACCACGGCGGGTGCCTTAGGGTATCTCCTAATAGGGGACTGGCGATTACAGCACCCTTACCTTTTTTATAATGCACACCGTAAGACATAACCAGCTACAAAGCCACAGTACTGGGGGCATTTTAAGCTTCTGGGCGTGCCAGAAAAGCACAAATATAATAGCGTATGTATGTGCTTACACATATGTCACTCACAGGGACACGCCATGGGGCTCTTTCTTTTCTGTCCTTGCTTGTCTCAAATTTCAGCGTTAACAACTGACACGCGGTAAGGCCCAGAGTGTAGCTCATTACCCGCATCTTATAAACTAACACATATCTATACAAATATATCCTGCGACTCATTTGTGTTACGTTGGCTATATTATGGCCCTTAATTACTTTGCCACTTGACCGTCCTGAAAGTTTAATGTAATTTTGCCAATTCGGTTGTTTGAATTTCAAAACTCGTTTAGCTAGTGCCTGTAAGGTATGTTAACTGTGAGTAAAATAAGCTTCACATATGCTATAGTAAATATATATATATTTATATATATATATATATATTTATATATATATATATATATATATATATATATATATATATATATATATATATGGATGAACATCTTTAATACATTTAAATGACCCGAAGTGTAAATGTATTTGCATACGTTTGAAATTCATACCCAGCAAAATACATGTTATATCAAGTCAGTACAAGGGCATTAGATGTTAGAGTAAGAGTTCATTTTCATAGACGCCCATTCATAAAAGTAGTTAAAAATTTAAAAATTATTGTGTTGCTAGCAAATAAGAAAAGTCCAAGAGACCAAAAGAAAAACATAACAAGTGAGAGGTTCTAGTCGGGAGCTCCCGACTACGGAATACCCTTATTCCAACACCAAATAAATTAAAAAAAAAAAAGTTCTCTTGGCAGGGTTCGAACTCGCAACTGACCGCATTACTTGCTGTCGACTCATCTCAACAGCCATACCAGCAAAAACAACAAGTAAGAGGTTCTAGTCGGGAGCTCCCCTGAACCCTTTTCTTCCAACAACAAATGCATAGATGCATTCATACATACGGACGAACGGACGGACGGACGGACGGACGAACGGACGGACGAACGGACAGACAGACAGACGGACATGGCTAGATCGACTCGGCTATTGGTGCTGATCAAGAATATATATACTTTATGGGGTCGGATATGCTTCCTTCTGCCTGTTACATACATTTGGATTTTGAACAAATGCAATATACCCTCTTTACCCATTTTCAATGGGTTCAGGAGGGTATAAAAATTGTGTAATAAGACAGTCAGCCGTCAAAAACACGCCAACACATAGCCGACCAATCCAACCGGAGAGCGCTTGGTGACAAAGTATTATTTATACGCAATGGTGCATGTGTGTCTGTTTGAGTTTGCGTGTGAAGAGATTAGGCAACAATAGCAATGATACAGCCACATCAATTAAAATCACTGTCTGACTTGAAACTCGTTGCTAAGCTATTTTTGCGCATGTTTCTTTCCTTTGTTTTTGCTGTTGGCTGAATAACCGCAAAAAAAGAAACTTTTGTGGCTGCCAGCCTGACAATAGCTTTAGGCAAAGTTTGGCGATTTAACCCAAACACACTCAAACATAAACACACACCAAAATGTATTGGCTGCAAGACAAATATTGTTTCTGCTAAAGACAGTTTTAACAGTTGTCAGCAAAGCTGTGTTCAGTTTAGTAAAACTGCAGAAGCTCGACGCAGTCGTCCATTTGAGTATGACAAGAGTAGGTAACTACAAACTCCTTAGAAAAACGTGTCTGCAAAATAATACAATCGCAATGCTGTTGATAGAATTGAGAGCAGACTCGCATGAATGTGTTTGTGTACATGTATGCAGAAATTCTTGGAATTTCTTAACCGATTTTAATGACATTTTCTACAGTATATCTTATTATACCGTAGAATACTTGTGTACTCTCAAAGAGTCAATTGCATTTAAATTGATGCTTATATTGATGGGCAATACAATTTTGCGGTAGTATCGGTAAGGTAACAATAGCTATAAAATAAAAGATAATTGATATGTATACTATTCTTGAGGTAACCTATCAAGTTTGGTGACTCTAGCTCTGAATTTCAAGTCTCTAGCTCTTATAGGCTCTGATATCTTTGCCTTCATACATACGAACGGTCGGACGGACATGGCTAGAATGACTCGGCTGTTGATGCTTATCAAAAATATATATACTTTTTGTGATCGGAGATGCTTCCTTCTGCCTGTTACATACATTTGCGCAAATACATTGTACCCTTTTTACCCGTATTCAATGGGTTCAGTGTATAAATAGAAGCTTCATGTGCCAGATTTGGGGTCCCCATAGGGTGGAGGTTCTGGGATCTAGCTTATGGGCAGAAAGAGCTGGTTTTATAATTGAATCGCTCCCATTATTTAGATGGGAACAGTTTTACGCTTCGTTTCGCCTCGCTGTTCAGAGCACAAAATGGCGGACAGTGACAGGCCTGCAATTTCCGGTGGCGCAACGATCCACGCTGCAGTTGCCTGCCAACCAGCAGCATAAATAGTAAATGGAGGGCAGCTTTTCTAAGGGCATGTGCCAGCTGGTGTTGCTCTTCTAAATTCTGTTGTTTTCATTGCCGTTGTGTTTTGCCTTGCTTTCGCTTGAACTATATAAATTGAATTTAGCTCCTTTGCCCTGTCGTGGCATTTGCACTTAATTTCATTCAGTCTCAAGTCAACTCACAGAAAACTAATGAGCACGACCCATGGCTATGCTATATAAAGTTATTCGCAAAATTTTATTTCTGAATTTAAGAAATGATCATAAGGTGAAAAATATAACGTATTTTTATACCCTGAACCCATTAAAAATGGGTATAAGGGTATATTGTATTTGTGCGAAAGCCAAATATATGTAACAGGCAGAAGGAAGCATCTCCGACCCCTTAAAGTATATATATTCTTGATCAGCATCAATAGCCGAGTCGATCTAGGCATGTCCGTCTGTCTGTCCGTCCGTCCGTCCGTCTGTCCGTCCGTCCGTCCGTATGTATGAACGCAAGGATCTCAGAACCTATAAGAGCTAGAGACGTGAAATTTTAGATGTAGGTGCTCCTAGTTCCCGCGCAGATCGAGTTTGTTTCCGATAATCGATAACTTACTCCGTTTCCAAGTAATCGATAAAAATCGATATCGATATCCTGTTTTTTGGGCAATTTTGGTAAATAATAAGAGCTAGAGTCACCAAACTTGACATATAGCTTCTAAAATAGAATATATATATGCATTTGATGTTGAAAGAAGAGGGTTCAGGGTATCCCCTAGTCGGGAGCTCCCGACTATAAACTCTTACTTGTTTATTTTTTTCAATACGAAAGCACCTTTTTTTTAAAGAGAAAGGTTTTGAAATTAAGGAATTTTTTTAAATGATTTTTATTACATTTTTGTGAGTGTATTCTGAGATAAGCATGCACTGCATTTAATTTGCCAGGATTGAGGTTGGCTTCGTTAATGATGCCGTTGCTTCGCGGCTGGTTTGCTTGATTGCCTGGTTATGAGCCCATCCTTTTTGTAATTGTTCCTGCTTTTTATACGAATCCAAAATATCTTAATTGTACAAGCCAATTAGTTTGTTACCGCTCGCTGTGCTTTCTTGTTTTTATTAATTCCCAAATTGTTGACTGACAATTAAAGAGAGTGAGAAGTGTGCGCTAGAGAGTTGTAAAACCATTCGGCGAATATACATTTATATGAAGCGATCTATAATACAATTCCATTTTCACGGAAAATTAATATTTTCAAAGAATACAGTTCTGGGCTTAGTTGATATATGTTGCTGGTTGTAATTTTCACGTTTAATATGCATGAGCAAATAATTTTAAGCTGGACGTGTTGTTCTCTAAACAAACTGTGAAAAATTCGTTCTCTTCTATTAATATTTCTGAAAATATATTATTCTTGGAAAATATTTAAAAAAATTACAAAATGGACGAAAACAAACACGAAGACAATGTGAGCCTCACGCATAGCTGTCCCATCTGTGCGTTTTGCTGTTAGTGACGCTTCTCTTTAAATAAGAGGGCTAAAATAACTTGTAACAGTCACTAAGTATTCAATATTCATGTTTCATGGTAAAGGCTAAGAAAATCATGCAGCCTATATCAGCATATCCGGAAAATGCATAAATGTGGCACATAGGTTCGTAGTTCTTGGTTCGTATTCGTGTTTGGCAACAGGTATATATGTTTAAGATTTTTTTGTATGGTAAGGTTTTTGTTTTCTGCCAGAGAATATACAATGATGATGATATTCATAAACGAATACAATCACAGGTACATATAATTATAATTTAGTTAATGCTTAACAGGTTACTAAAAAATATTTCCATTATCTTTAAACTGGTTAACCAATAATTACATTAGGTGATTTGCTGGCTGTAGCATTGGATAGATTTTCTTGGTCCATTCAATGTTCAATTCATTACAAACTCGCCTCCTTTTCTCCTTAAGAATTTTTCCTATGCCTAAGATCCATGTCTGAATTTGAATCAGACACAGCTAGCCTATGTGCGGGTGTGTGAGTGTTTTCACACGCTATGTCTAAAAGTTTTGCCTGCTATACATTTTCAGGCATAGGAGACGCACAAAAAAATACACGCAAGCCAACGAGTAACGCAAGGAAAGGACAACAACGAAGCGCCGCAGAAGTCGACTTGAATACTAAACGATAAAGCTGAATGAATGAAAGTGATTCGAAAAGAATTTTTAAGCCAGTCAAAACAATAAAGATAAACAATAATTTCCGCTGTGCGTTAAAATTTTCCGATTTCATGCAGGCGCTGGCGTTAGCAACAAAATCAACAGTAGCTACAGCAGCAATAATAGCAGCAGCTGCCAAAAGGCTGCTTCAGACAAAACAAAGGACATGTGAGTGTCTGTTTGGGATGTGTGTTTTTGATATTGTCTGTTTGTTATTTTTTCTTCTCAGCGTACGTAGGGCGATAGCTATTTGTATACAGCAAGCGGAAGGAAACGGAAGTAAGTTTAAGCTTTGTGCCCCTAGAATTATCAAGGCAACTGCGACGCTAATTTTGACAAGCTAATCAATACCTAACCCACGATTCGGATATAACGTAACAGACTGACACAGGTCTCTATGTTTCGAGCTCTGCCAGGTAAACGCTTGTCAAAAAGTTAGATTGATACCAACCCGGTGGATGTTCGAAGCTAGTATTTACATCGGACTGCTTGCCGTTTACCACGCTCCCTGCTGAAAGTGACCAAAGCAATTTAAACCACATATCAGCTTGCTCGCGCATATACATTTCTTCCAATATTTAGGTAGAGTGTAAAGAAAGTTTTCATGTCTGGAAGTCTTGCTTCTAAAAACCACTCTTCATGTTTTAAGCTTTGGATAGTTTATTTAAAGTCCGCTTATCATATAGATAATTATACCCTGAACCCATTGAAAATGGGCAACATATATATATATATATATATATATATATATATAACATATTTTTGTATAAAGTAAAGTAATATATATATTCTTCATCAGCATCACAAGCCGAGTCGATCTAACCATAACCGTCTGTCTGTCCGTAAGTCCGTATGCATGAACGCAAGGATTTCAGAACTTGAAATTTGGTATGTAGGTTTTCCTAGTCCATGCGCAGTACGAGTTTGCTTTCGATAATCGATAACTTACTCCGTTTCCAAGCAATCGATCAAAATCGATATCGAAATCTGGTTTTTGAGCAAATTGAGTAAATTGTAGGAGCTAGAGTCACCATACGGGAATATTATATATCTATCAAGTATCTTTCAAGTCATCGCCACCTTCCCGCTACCACCATAAAGCTATAAAGTCAAACGAATTCACTTGAAGCACACAGACCGACTGGACAACCACTGCAACCACCTTGCAATTAACTTTTTCGGCAACAGAAGACACCACCCACTCGACCTGCTTTTTAGGCCGCCAAAAGACTGGTGAGACCGTATAAAATACCATTGCCAACACACACAAAAACCACATGCAAATATCTACATCAGATAATTTACTTATTGAAGAGATAGATCGTAAACAAAACTAAAAAATTAAAAAAAGAAGATTTAAATAACAGAAAATTTCTAATTACCCAAAAAAAGCAATGCAAAGCTTTCCGGATAAATATACTTTGATCGTGGCCGCGGAATTCAAACAGGAAGGTGCAAAAGGCGATTTCTGCACGTTGAGCACCAGTCTGTACATATATGCAGTAAATGCTTTACATGGCAATGCATTAAAAAGACACAAACTTCCTGTCGACAATCGGGATAAGATATATATACAAAGAGTATGACTTGAATACTGAGAAATACTGAAAAACGTCCTTTTTTATACCCTTGCTATTATGATTTTGTCGTGAAATGTGTAGGGAGACATCTCCGATCCCATAAAGTACATATATTCTTGATCAGTATCAACAGCCGAGTCGATATAGCCATGCCCGCTTGTCTGTTTCTTAAGCTATCGTCATAAAACTTTGCGTAAGTCTCTCTATGCACGCAGTACATATGTGCAACTGTGTTTTTGTTTATCAAGGTATCTTAACTACACTCGGCGTTCTCTATTTTTCCTGCGCTTCTTAGATACGGTCAAAGCCCTATGAATATTATAAAAAGGTCGGGCTTGATAGAGTATTATATTTTCGACGTGGCTAAGAAAGCCAGGCAGCTGCCGCCGCCACATAGGCAAGAGAAAAGTAAAGATCATAGAACATGCACTGAATAATTCATAAGTGTCACCAACACCAGCCGAGACGAAAACGACAACGCGGGCTTTCAATGCTAGAGTTATATTTGATTAGCTATGACATGGGAGGTAAAGAGAAAGTGACACAATTCAGACACAATTCAGACACACATCTTGTGTGTGTGTGAGCAACGCATCGTATACGCAACGCGGCAAAGCAAATGCTTAAAAATATCGCGGCCTACTTGCATGCGTACGTCTTTCTTTTAATTATTTAATAAAACATTTATGCTGACGACTTAACGAAAACAACCAAGTTTACACGGTTGTCCTTCTGCGTTGTGCTCCCGACCCATTTACAATTACTTGTGGCGTTTCCTTCTATTCCGTTTTTTTTTTGTGGGAGGTCATTTATTAGCAAAGCTCAACTTGGTAGCGACATGGTCCTGCCTGTTTGGCCTCATCCGCCCATGAGGCTGCTCTACTATAATTTTAATTATGTCAATTTCTTTTGAGCATACCGCTGAGCATTTGTCGCATTGTTGTATATTGTTTGGGGACTAGACTATTATTATGGACCTGGCATCTTGATTTGCTGTTTAACAAACATATTCAGATAATTGTTGGTGTTCTGAGGAGCAGAGTTTTATACTTAGAAATCAAAATGCACCTACAAATTGGTTGTTTTACACGCTAATGTCTATCGAATTGTCTAAGATAAGTCATTTAATTTTCTCGGAAAATAAATATATTTAAACAATATAAAACCTAGGACCTAAAGTCACCTTATTAAATATTTAGTCTCAAGTTAATAAAGTTAAGTTATGGTTCAGGTATGTACTTAATTCTCTGTCTCTCTTTTTTAAAGTCCTCATCTGTGCATATATTTTAATACTAACTTTATATCACTAAAAATCGTGTAACGATCTAATAACATACAGAAAACATAGTTTTTTGGGAGCACCAGTAGCCATAAGGTGTTTCTTTAACAATAGCTTCGGACTTTCCAGCCCAAAATATTTCTTCCTTCTTTCGCTGTTTGAAAATATGTAAATGCGACGGGCATTTGAGATTTGGATGTTCTGCTGGGCAGACACTAGCTCTACCTGACCAAATCCCAAAATCACATCAAATGCCATACTTATGCCGGCATGTTATTGTGTGAGTATTGCATTCGCACAGTGTGACTGTTAGCGTGGAACGTATTTCTGTTGCAATTTCCGGCTGTTACAATCGGAAGTGAAGCTGCTCAGAAATGCCGTAAAAGGAGCAGTGTCCTCCAATAAGCAAAGGCAACGCGAATGCTCCAGCGGAAACGCTAGTCAATATTGGGCTCCGAATTCTCTATTCTATTCGGTCGCAGTTTTTTGCATATTTTGCGCACCCCTTACCACTACCCACAAGCTTCCCTTTTTTAGTCGTTGTACGTCGCCAGACGCGTTTGACTCATTTTCATATGCTATATTTCTCAATTGCTGTCGCTGTAAATATTACACATGTCGTATGTCGTTGGGGCTAGAAGTAAATACATTAGTATATATATATATAGTGGCATATATATGGCCTTGGGTAGCGGGGTGTTTGCCATTGCGATATTGTAAATCATAATAATAATCACGATATTTGCTGATTTATTGCATACTCTAATAGTTGGGAAATGGCCGTCGATAAATTTGTATTTTAAATATGCATTGTTGACATTCTAACTATAAATTCAATTACTTTTTCTACTGACTGGTGGTATTTCTATTTAAATTTCCTTTTTTTCCAAAGAGAAACTTACTAGTCTAGAAAATGTTGAGTTTTGAGTAGCATTTCTAAATAAATCCAAAAAAATGTTTATAATATAACAAATTATACAGAGAAGAGCATTTGTAAACATGTTGCTTAATGAACAGTGTTAAAAAATTGAAACTTATACAAATGCAGTTTCGATTCTTGCCGGCTTCCCTTTTACTCATGCCGGGCGTCTATTAACTGTAGCTGATTCATTTGTTAATAAATATAAAACACTTTTTAATTTTTATTTTAATATAATGCGTCCAGCCTGATTCAGCCTGGTAGCCACTGCGCGGCCTAGCTATGGTAAATTCCTCAAGTTGAATATTTTATGAAGCTGCAATGAGGAAACAAACAACTTAGATAATCAACAAATATAGTGGGGACTTAAGATATTAGTCTGGGCTCTGCATTGGCGGCAAGCATTTTCCAATATGTAGCAAATGGCAAAGTATCATTTTGCGGCCCAGAAGCTTTCTGCAGAATTTTCGCTATAGGCCAGCGACAATTTGCGGATGGAAACTTCAATTGCACGTAAAATTTCCATGTCTAAATTTCTTGGCCGCACTCTTGCACAGAGACCTTTTCGCTCCACACCGCTGTCCACTTAGGGCTGCCTGCTATGATGGGCTGTTCTCAGCATTAATTTCAAATATGAAAATAAATTTGTGTTCTGATTTTCCTTACACCGATTTCGGTCTCATTTTGGGTTAACAAATTTGTACGCCATAAATCAGTCATTTGAGTGAGTAAGGCTTAAGGTCTGCATTGGGCTGATGTACCATGAGCCATTTATCATAATCATTTTTCTATTTTGAGAGTGAACTTTAAAGCATAGTAAACCAAAGCGAAAATAGCGAGATAGACTTCTGCCCACTGAAATTTTGATACCCAGGCCTTTGAGAATAGTTAAGCTCGGAAATGATTAATTTAATAATAAAAAGAATCGATAAAAACGGAGAAAAATACCCAAATTGGTCAAGATATATTAATAAATTGTACTGGTCCGATTTAGGCTTAACTATAAACAGTAATTAAAAGAATACAATAAGTTACGAACAATCATACTAAACTACATTTCCACATCGTAGTATCTAAACGATTGCCAATTGTTCATTGCAACATATACTGACAGTTAAGGACATTTTTTCAAATAGCTTAATTAAAATTCATTTAAGGGGTGCTTCACGCTTTTCGAAAAGTCCATTCCTCCTTGGTGGAAATGCGGGTCAAAGATTTGGTGGGTGTCGCTTCGCGCGTAAATTCATTTCCAAGGATCTATGTGAAGAATCATTTGGGACGTGTTTCACATTTTTCTCAGAATCAAAGCATTCTCCATAAAAAGTGCGATTCTAAGAATTTTTCGGTGCAGATTTAATTTATTACCGATTGTTTCAAGCTTATTTGCAAAGTTCTACATAAGAATTTAATGAATTTTTGTATTAACGATTTGGGATATTCCACTCACAACAGTGATAAAATGGCGGAAAACGCTTGTAAATAATACATTTGAAATTCCAGTATTTTTATTTTATTTTATGCGCTTTCCTTTAATCTATACAGGTTCTTCAAGGGTCACTACCCGACGCCCTTTAATATTACCTGCTCTAAGAGAGAAAAAACTGCAGAAATCAGCTCGTAAGGGAGAGAGGCGAACAAATGAGCCACTGCTTAAACACCTCTTACGAGCTATAAAAGAGGACTGTAAGAGCGAAAGTTCACCATGCAAAACAGTGTTGCCATTTATTGAGCAACCTAAGAGCTAGATCTGCTTAAAAAAAGCGGAAAAAAGTCGAATGTTGTTTAAAAAAGCTGAAATTTAAATAGTATTATTGATTGATATTTTCAATAAAAGAAATAGAATATTCAAAAAATTCAAAACTTTTTGTAATTAAATTTAATTAAAGTATATAATTCTAACATATTAGTCACATCATCTAAATTTGTATCCTCATCTGCAAATGCAAATAATTTTTGACAGTTTTTTTAGCCAACAGCAAACTTAACTTGGCATCATCCATATCTTTTTGCAGATCCTCTTAGAAATGAGGAGCCAAAACATTTTTTATTATATGTGTGCATATGGTTCCACGCATTTTTTATTGGGCTAGCCGTGCTGCTGTCATCGAAATTCATTTCACACAAACTGCTCAAGTGATCCATACTTAATTGTTTTTTGTGGCTGCATGTGCTTTTATATGGGATAACTTGGCTGATATTTACCTGTTGCAATAGCTGTAATAAGCCCGCGTATCGTCAGTAACATCCTTGCGGAGCCAGCTTTTAAACTCGGAAACCTGCAGCCAAACATCGCGCACTTATTGCTTATAAGCAGTTTTCGACATTTAACAAGTCAAAAGTTTATCAATTTATGAAATTCACCGCCTTAGTGGTGTGAGCCGCGAGTAAATTGCACTAAGCAATTTGAAAATAGCATGCCAACTTCACGCTTTCCTTCTAATGATGCCAACTTCGCTTATTTCAATTTTAGGCACATCTTTATTAGTTTTAAATTATTTTATAAAAAGTAAACGCGAATTACAAGTTAATCTAATTTTTAAAAAGCCAGAATTCCCGGTACCCGCTGTCTTACATTTTTTTCGAAATCAGACTTTCAAAAAAGCCACATCTGTCGGGAAGAAATCGGAATTGGCAACACTGATGTAGCATAAGTTACATTTTCCAGATATGCGTGCACGCTCTCCGCCATTGTATTACTCTCTTTCTCGCGCTCTCTCTCTCTGTCTGAAGCTTAATCCACATAGCAGTAGCTGCTGCTCTGGCAGCCAGCAGCGAAGTTAATGGGCCAAGAGTTCGACTTCAGTCGTGGGAATTCATTCGTGCGTCGTGGACACCAATGAGTCGCTGCAGATTCTCTGTGCAGCTGCCTCTCTGTGTGCGTGCGTGCTTTTCATGTGTGGCTATCTGTGAATAGCTAACAGTTACCAAGCGTCTATTGCCAACAAATGAAAGAGAAGGCCAGCAGCTCAAGTTAAAGTGGGCAATTGAAAAAAAGTAAAGCAAGTATTAAATTAATTCAGTAGCGAAAAATTCGATGTAGTCCAATAAACATGAGCTTGTGTTATTATAAGTGTGTGTATTTACCTAAAAAAAACCAAAGAGAGAAATAAATAAATATAAAGAAAAATAAAACAAACAAAAGACTACACGCTAAATTAAAGGATTTATTACAGCTGATATTGCTGTAGACCGGCATGACTATGGACGCCCCTTGATAAAATCAACAACAGCAGCCAGCAAGGTCGCTGAGGATTATTATCAAAAAAAAAAGGATAAAAGCAACAAAAACTGGCAGATATAAGAAATTAAAAGTTCTGGCGTTGCAGACGGATGGAAAAATCTGAAGAGGTAAATCATACAGAAAGAACAACATTACAAAACCAATTTTCACGGTTATTTACATATAATTTCTTGTTTTATTTTCTATCCCTACGGGGATATAATCCATTAACCATGTAATAGAAGCTTAAAAAAACGGGCATAAAATCTTCTAGAATACGGAATTATTGGAATTGATTAAAATTTGGGTATCCTTCAACGAAGTCTTAACCAAACAGAAGGCGTTTTAACAACTTACTAGCTGGTTTTCTAGAAAGGAATTCTAATGTGTTAGAAATGTAAGAGGTTCTAGTCTTCCAACATCAAATGCATATATATATATTCTATTTTAGAAGCTATATGTCAAGTTTGGTGAAAAAATAGGATATCGATATCGATTTTTATCGATTGCTTGGAAACGGAGTAAGTTATCGATTATCGGAAACAAATTCGATCTGCGCGGGTGCCAGGAGCATCTACATCTTTCAAGTCTCTAGCTCTTATAGGTTCTGAGATCCTTGCGTTCATACATACGGACGGACGGACGGACGGGCAGACAGACGGACATGGCTAGATCGCTATTGTTGCTGTTCAAGAATATATATACTTTATGGGGTCGGAAATGCTTCCTGCTGCCTATTACATACATTTGGCTTTCGCACAAATACAATATACCCTTATACCCATTTTTAATGGGGTCAGGGTATAAAAATCAGTTTTCTTCAGTTTGCAAATCTGTACAGTTATTTTTAATGTTGCCTTTCGCTTCAAACATTATTTTGTGTACGAATATTTATTTCAGCGTTTGCTTGCTCTTTTTTGTAAGCCGTGTTTAATTTCGCTCTGCGCTCTCGCAACTTCTGCTTAACTTTTAACGCCGGTAGAAAATATGTCGTGCTCTAAGAAACCTTACACAGACCTGTGTGAGGTCTCACTGGGCGTGATTGCAATAAGGTCGCTGCAATTGCCAAGAAGGGCTGCGGCGGCTTACATTGGTCTTGCCCAGTATGCATCGACCAGATAATTGATTTCTCCAGAATGTATATTTCTTTTTGAATAGAACGCTTGATCTTGTATTTGTTAACTATTACCTAACTGCTAATTTGGCCAGGTCCCCTCCTTTATCCATATTGCCCTACTTTAGAGGTTGCAATTTTCAATTGTAATCCTCTCATTTTGCATTCACCAGCTACCAAAAGGCTCCGCCGTTCCTTTCGGAAAGGAAACCATTTCGTGCTAAATCATCGTATTCATGCAACCGATTTGGTCTTAGGAACGATCGGTCAAAAGTTATTTTCTTGCATTCAAAACTTTTCTGTTTATCAAGACATCTTGACTCTGCGTTTCATATATATGCATAATACCATCAATATCGGTGTACTATATGTTATAGATGCCATACGATGCCACAGAACGATCGGTCGAAAATTAAGTTGTATGTAAAAATGTTTGTTTTTCTAAATATCACTACCATACTTGGCATTAACTATTTTCCCTGCGCTTCTGAGACACGGGTAAAGCACTATAAGCATTATGGAAAGGTTGGGCCTGCAAGGGTATTAAATAGTCAGTGTACCGAAGATAGCCCTGCCTTCTATTTCTGTCTTGTTTTGCTTTGCCTTCTCTTAAACTTTAATTGAATTTGATTCTTGTTTTCAAAGCGCTTACTTAAAGTTTTCTCAAATTTTTCGATCTTACTCGACAATTTCGCGAACTCATTAATGCCTTACCTATGTTATAGTCGTACATTGTCTCTTTTTGGTGTCAAATTTAAACGAGAAGAAGACAAATTTCATATAGTTTATATAGAGAGTATTTTGATAAAGTCGATGTGACTCTACTTTCACTTTAATACCCGACTGTGTGTTATTGCTACCAAAACCAAATCATCTTCTCTTAGTAAACTTTCTGAAATATTAGTACCTAGTATGCAAAAAAATAGTTTTGTCAATTTTCATTAAATAGAAAGCTTTGGCACAAATAAAATTGTATAACTCATTTGTTTCGTTCCACAAATTGGCTGATATTTTGACACCTTGAAAATAAAAGCTTGTCAAATTAAATAACATTGTCAACTGAAAATTTAAAAGCTCTTCGTTGACAATTGTCAGCTGTGAAATTGAAAGACAAATGTTCGGGTACTTCGAATGGCACTTTGTTTTTTTTTTTTTTTGTAAATGTTTCTGCAAATACGTGCACAAGTCCTTAATCACGTACAGAACTTTGCCGAATTGTTCAATATGCAGAAGAGTGAAACGTAAAACTTTTCATAAAAACGGCATCCACCCTCACACACACATTCATGTCTTAGCTTAAAACAAAAGTAGACAGCACTTGAGGCACATCAGCGAGACAGTCAGAGATAATGCAACTGCAAAACAACAATGCGACAACAATAACAAATCAATATCCAGGCACTTAAGCATTGAAGCACATTTGTTCTCGCAGGAGTTTGCATTCCTTTTACCTGCCTGTTAGAAAAGAAATAAATACATAAATGAAAAATAGAGATCTAAAGCTTGTTTAGCACACAAATCATCCCAAACCAATATTTTATTTTCTTCTTCAAAGATAGTTTTAACTAGATTTACCCACAGTAGTCGGCCAGTCGGTTTAACTCTCATTGTATTTCTTACGATTCGGCCTAACCTTTTAACCATATTTATAGTAAACTGTCTTAATTGTCTCTATCAAGAACAATTATCGGTAAGTTTTTGAGTAGAAAGAAGAATTGTTTAATTCAACAATAGGTTCAATTGAGCCTTGCCTTAAATCGAAATACGCACTGTGTGAGTTGTTAAGGGGAACTACAACATATGCCGCTCAGGTCTTATCGCCAGCAGTTCAGCAAATAATCATAAAACACACAATTACTTATGCCGTCTTACTTACCTCTCTCCTTCCTCTTTTACTCGGTGTGTTTCAGCCGGATCCCATATAGCATGCACTTTATCATATGGGCCAGGATCAGACTGGGGGCCAAGCGGTTATGCTGTGCAGGCCGCTGTCGCAGCAGGCAACGAAACTGGGAAACCACACCGCCACACATATACCTATAGCACCAGCAGTAATCAGCAACACAAACAACATCAGCGCGAGCATAAGCAAATCAAGGGCAACCTTTGGACATGGCAACAGGGCAGATGCTGTAGCGGCTGTCGGTGTTAGCAACAACGGCGTGGGCGTCAGTGGCGCCTCTGTTGTTGTCTGGGGCAACATCATTAGCTTCAATCACAGCCTAATGATATTGCCCAAGGCAAACCAATTGTATTATGCCGTAACTATTGCTAAAAATGCATAATTTTTCTACATATTTCATGTTGAGAAAATATTTCAATCGACATTATTGAAAATGTACAACAAAAAGTGAAATATGTTGAGATTTGTAAGCATATATAATCCAATAAATTTATTTATAAGCTTTACTCAAATAAAAAGTTAAACAACATTTTTCATTTTTATTAAGTTGAAATTCGTTATATCAGATAAAAATGTATCTTTATCTATATCAACAATGTTGAATATAAAGAAACATTTTATATACATATGTATAAGCAATTTGCACATTCCAACATCGATTCGCTTTAGTTTGTCTTATCTCAGATTCTGTAATGGGATATTATTAAACATTTATGAATAACCATTAAAGCTGAGTCGGTATATATTAGTAGACACGGCGCCGACTCATATACAAAATATTGGCTCAGAGTTTAGTTTAACACTCAGAAATAACTCGCATAATAAAAGTAGTCGATACACGTTTAAAAATAATGCTAAGCTGGTGGTTTGGCTGTTCTTTAGATTGCTCAGAAAACATTAACAATTTTTTTTTTTAATTGCATGACGAAACAACATTGAAGAAGCCCACCCTAGGTATCAATTTCCCGCCGAATCATGCTGGGTCTGACTTGACTAAAAAAGATGTTCAGTTTCAGTTGTGTTCAAAATGTTGGCGCGAAAATTGAATTTGTTATAATCGGAACAAAGCCCGCTCAAAAAACGTAATTGCCCAATACAAACTTAAGCCAAAAGAAAAAAATAAGCCATGGCGAAAACATTACAGGTTCGCTAACACAGCTCTGCTTCCAGGTAGGTATTTAGCTCCAGTATCGACAACAGCTTTAGTTCAGCATCCGTTGGATTCAAATTCTGGGCACCATGAAATTTTTGGTTAAAATGATAAATCTAAGGAAAGTATGCTATTGTATTTGGTTATCCAAGAGATTTCGTTTTCAATATTTGTATACCCTGGACCCATTAAATATGGATATAAAGGGTATAATGTTTTTGTGCAAATTTATGTAACAGGCAGAAGGAAACATCTCCGACCCCATAAAGTATATATATTCTTCATCAGCATCATATTTTCAGAACTCTACATAAGAACTTAATAAATACGTGTTTCAGCCATTTTGGAAATTCCACCAACAACAGTGGGTAATAAAAATGTTTGTGTGAAACATTTTTGTTTACCATGCAATCGGCCTCAAACTCATTTTCATAGAAATTTTTAGAAAATCCATCCCACCTTGGTGAAAATACGTTTGTATGAAATTTGTTTGTCACCGTCCACTCAGTTACAAAATCATTTTTAAAACTTTTTTAGAACTTATATTTTATAGCATACGTGCCTCGGGCAAGGTCGGCTTATACCCGCTAGTTGTCTTTATATCACTTGACGACACATCTTAATTTTCATGCATAGATACACCAGTTAGGAGCGCCAAGCGTCGGCTAGAGGTTAGGCCAGAGCTTGCAGATCAGGCTCATCAGACTGTCGCCAAGCCGTCTGGCGGAGAATTTGACACAATGTGATAAATGATGATTTTATAATCGTTTGCTGAACATGTTTTTTTATCTGGAGCAACTTTCTCACTGATTCAATCAGTGGCCATCTTTGCTGGCTAAGCATACAAGACATGTTTTTGTCAGGCAGCTGCCATTTACAGCCACATTTTGCATGCACCAGCTTTTTCTCTGTATAAGCGTACATGTGAATGCCTGTATATGTACCTCAAAATTATAATTAATCGTTTGTCTACTTTTTGATGCAATATGATGTCCCTGTCGTCTTCGTCAGCTGTGTGTATGATTCATTCCCTGACTCTGTCACTAACCTTGACTCGTCCCATTTTTTGATTTATTAAATTTCCCTTAGAGACAAAGAAGTTTTCATTTCAGTAGGCCCAAGGTACTGGAAGCAATTATTTCGGTATAGATATGCAAAAATAAAAATTACATTTTCTAATCCTTGGTTAGTCTTTCAATTTAAGCAAGAACTTGAAGTTTTTATTAGCAGGAAAATTGAGACAAAATTAAATTAAAAGTCAGTTCAACTAGATTCTGAGATTGTGTAATATGGCTGGTGGAAAGAAAAGAAACTCAAAGTTTCCAGAAAATTTCGGTATTTTCGGTACATTAAAAGGCGTATCGTGTATGCGTGTATATGATGTGAAACTGAGTCTCTATAAAGAACAGAGAACCCAACAAATGATTATATCGTATTTTTTTTAAATTTTTGTATGGTCTTTGAAATACCCATGTGCATAATGTTTTAGAAGATTTAGATAATCTTAATATAAATTTGGTTTTACTTAATTAATTACTTTAGAAGTCATTTAAAATAGTTGGGTTTTTCATTAATTAATTATTGCTGTATTTAAACTATCAAAAATTCTTTATAAATTTAATAGAAAGAGATATTAATTTGGGACTTTTTATTGTAATAAATTGTAAAACTTAGTGCCTTAAGCTAAATGTTTTATTATATTATAATTCTGCGAAAAGATTGCCATGACTTGCTCTTTTTAATCCTCAGTTGTATGTCAAATTGCTAGATGCAAGTTGCTTGCCACATATAACAATAATTCAAACAGTCGCTATGCTATGCTAGTTAAAATAATGGTAACAACCGCCGAAATAACCTTTCGCCACTTTATCACAATATCCATGCAGGAATAACTAATTTTCATTATTAATACTCTATAAATTCACACCTTATGCAAGCCATACTATATGCAGAGCTTACGTGTTGGTGTAGATTCTTTTGTAATGCTCTATGAACATAGTGAATACCATGAATCTCGCCACACCTTTTATGTTCATTAGTCCATACTGCAGCAGAAGCCACAGGCGGGGAAGGGATCTAGTTGCGGGTGTGCCGCAAAAACGTTTCGTATTTTATTATCCCCATTACTTATTATGGTTCGTGCTGCGCTGGAATACCCTGCAAGGACATTAACAGTTTAATGCTCGTCGAGCGTGTTCTGCACATTCAATTCCTTTCGGATTTGCCAGCAGCTACGGAAATATCCAAACATTCGCACTTAAGATATAATTATATCTACGATACACTACACTAGAACTTACATTCTTTGATTCCTAGCACTCTAAGGATTTCTGATCATCTATATTAATTATCTGTCCGTCTATCTATACATATATCTATCTGCCTAACTGTAATTTCTATTCCGTAAGAAGTAGCTTTGCCAGCAAGGGAAACACTTAACCACATCAAGGTTCATATACTTTTCCAAATAATATAGTATCTTAGCTGTCGGTTGCAAACCGATCATAGGGTATTACTTAAGCAAAAAATATATTTATTTTAAATGAATGTTCGAAATTAAGTTTATAATTATTACGTTTTTTTTATCAGATTAATTTTGGATATTCCGCCATATTTGAACAGTCCATCTCTAAAATCATGTCTTTCTCTGATTGCACCTATGTCGACTGTATAAACTTGTTCATGTATAATTCTGACTAGGAACAAACAGTTTTTGGTGAGTCTATGCGTTCCCCAAAACTTTCTCCAGCGTACTTTTGTAATCCGCTTAGTTATAATCTGCATAGAGCGTATATTGGGTCTGGTATGGCAGCTTTTTGTGCTGGACATTTCTTATGGCAAAGTACATTTAATTAAAATGGATAAGGCTGCAGACGGACCCTAATACAAACACAAAATACTACCGGATATTTTCTTTTGCAAAGATGAGATGCAACATTCTCTATTATTAATATAGCAGCCACCAGATGGTCCTGACCTGTTGTCAACGCATCAACGCTTATTAATGAATATGTCTCATGTTTCAATAAATATTTTTTAATATTAAAATATTTGCAAAACGTTGATAAATTAATTAACTTTTTATACCTAAACCCATTAAAAATGGGTAAAAAGGGTATATTGCAAAAAAAGGGTATATTCCGTCTGTCTGTCTGTCCGTCCGTATGAACGCAAGGATATCAGAACCTATAAGAGCTACCGACATGAAATTTGAAATTTTAGATGTAGGTCCTCCTAGTGTCTGCGAAGATCGAGTTTGTTTCCAATAATCGATAACATACTCCGTTTCCAAGCAATCGATAAAAATCGATATCGACATCCTGTTTTTTTAGCAATTTTGGTAAATATTAAGAGCTAGAGTCACCAAACTTAATATGTATCAAGTATCTTTCATTTTATACCTACCGCCACCTCCCCGCTAACACCGCAGAGCTATAAATTAAGTTAATAACCCAACTAATACAATTGACTTATTGAGAATACACAAAGAGTCTATGGTACAATAAGATATACTGTAGAAAATTGTTTTCTGTTGAGTAGAGTCATCAGCATGTATTACAGTCAGCTGCGAGTTCGAGCCCTGTCAAGGGAACTTTTTTTTTCAATTTATCTTTATTTGGTGTTGGAATTAGGGGGTTCAGGGTATTCCCTAGTCGGGAGCTCCCGACTAAAACCTCTAACTTGTTATATGTATAAATCTGCTGCACTAAGTCTCTCGAGCCCACTCTCTCCCACGACTTATTGTCCTTTTGAGGTGATTATTTAAGCACTCTCAATTTCATCGGATAATGACGTTGATGGTGGTGCTCCACATCCTATTAATCAGCGATTTGCAATCCATCAAACGCAGGCACAATGCTCGACTTGAAAACAAAAGAAACGAGAAGCAAGGGCTATCTTCGGCACCCCGAAGACTTAATACCCTTGCAAACCTTTTTATAATGCTTATAAGGGCTTGCCCTTATCTAAGAAGCACAGGGGAAAATAGTTTATGCCGAGTTAAAGAATAAAAAAGTTGTCCATGAAAAAACCTACTTTTCGACCAATCGTTCCTATGGCAGCTATATGATATAGTAATAAGATGTTGATAGGATTTTGCAAAATATGAGGAACAGAATGAAACTTATAAATGTCAAGTTAAATATATCGGGAAAAACAAAAATTATAAAAGCAAAGGCATGTCCCATCATGTTAAGATGTCTCGTTTCTGCTTCAGCGGCCCCAACTTGACTCCCGTTACACTTTGTTCTGACATTTTGAGCTCATTATAACTCTTGTACATGTGTACACCCACTATGTGAGTCTTCTTTCAATGTTCCAATTCCAATGAACTCTTGAGACGGAGCCTAGGTTCCCATCGTTTAACTGATTTATCTGCATTTCACCATTTTACAGTCAAAATTCTGCTGAGCTAAGGTAAACAAATTGGATTTGTTAGCTTAAAAATATTTGTCATTTTATAATATTGCCAAAATTAAAAGAAACTACCATAGGAAGATTTGGTGGCAGTCTATATTCAGTATAATAACAACAACATCACGCGCTAAAAATATGCGTTCCTAGTGGAAATTTTGGGTAGAAAGAGTGAGGTAGAAATGATGAGGCTGCATATGCCATGGTCCCATTTCGGATGGTAATTCAGGACTGGAAATTGGTGACGCATGTCCGGGGCTTGTTGAAACGGCATTGACCAGGCCAGGCCACGTGGGCCGAAACCTGCTGTTTTCCCGTCTAGCACATACTCCTTCAGCAGTCGCTGGCATCCAAGTCTGATAACATAATTATCTAGACAGTTGACGCTCGTTGATTTTCGTATTTCATAGCCGTCGCCAGAGCGTGGGGGTTGATGTAATTAAACTGGCATGGCAGACTCAACGATCAACGAGGCACTTGAATCTATTTAACTTATCGCTCGCTGCATTTGATCGACATCAGCCAGAAAATTTGAATTACAGCAGCAACAAGTGTCCCAATTGTACAATGCTCACGTGGGTATTCACATTATCTCATCAGCATCGGCACTGACATCGGGATCATCGTGATCATCATAAGCTTAATTTGAGCGCATTTATTTAAATGAAATTTGCTTTCCGCGTGACCCTTTTATCTGCTCCATTTCTCACCCATGTAGGATGACAAAAAGTGTAGCATACTTAAGTGGACTAAAATTCAATATGCTGTTAGGCCTTTAAATTGCTATCGTCGCATATCGTACATTGTGCTTCATCATCATTATTTTTGAGAATTACGTTGAACTTTTCTTAGTTTATTTTTACCACTTTTCGTTTTACATTTGGTAAAACTGAAATTGTGGTTTCTTCCGGCAACATTATTTAATGCCAACGGAATAATTGCTTTTAATATAATGCATATGTTGTAGATGGTATACTGTGTGCCACTGTATATGCGCGCCCCTTTTTTTGGTGGTGACATATAGTCACAATACATCCCGTCATAGCTCGATGTGTCTGTTACCCAGAATTTGTAAGCATAGTAGCAGAGGCAAAGAGCGACTCTGCTGCTGAGTGAGGTCTAATCGTAGAGCGCTGACTGAAGAACAGTAACGAAGTGAACAATAGTTGCACTATTTTCAGTGACTAATTGATTTGTTAAATTGAACTAAATAAAGTTTACGAAGTCAGACTGCTTGCTCTATTGACACGGACAGAACTTGCTGTGCTGTAAAGTGCACATACAATGGATACCCATTTCTACACTTCGATGTACATATATAACATCCATAATGATACAATTCCAAATGAGTTTTTAAAATTGTATGAAAAAATGTGAAACACACAACTCCGATATATATGTACACAAATATATTAAGCATTTATGTTACATTTACTTAGCCTTTGACTTAATCAAAGCGAGCGTGTAACATGTTGGAGCTGGACCAAAATATTATTTTACACGCATGCTAATAAAATCGCTTAAATACACATGCGTGTACAAAATCGAGAACCGACAATGCAGAACGCAAGAGGGAAAAGATACACTGTTTTTATGCAAACGTATGTAACAGGCAGAAGGAAGCATCTCCGATATTTTACCAAATTGTTCAAATTGCTGAAGATAATAAATTTGGTAATTACAGGTCCATATAGATAGAATATACATTTTGAGCACTTTAAAACAATAATTGTATGTCATATACATTTGTAGGAATTTAAATACTTTGTAGTTATTTCTGGAATTTGCCTAAATCTTACTCGCATTTTTCATTTTAAGGAATACCCATTGAATGTATGTGCAGTTAGATAATTTTGTTTTCGAATTTAAATTAATGTATATATTTGATGGCTGGATATTTCTCTGGTTTCAGACAATGTTTCCCAAAATGCCCATATTTCCCTCCGATGTTTGGGCCTTGTATTCATGTTCTTTATTTGCATACAACCATAGGGGCAGCAATTACTTCCGCTTGCGTTATGCTTCCGTTTCGCACACATCGGACTGCAAGGCGACCCTCTCTTTGTTCAGATTTTTCTATTTGCACCGCATAGTGACCCTTCTACTCACGTAACGCAGTCGCAACTCTGTCGCTTTGTTTATTTTTATTTGTTATGGCCGACGGCGCGTATGCGCAACGCACTGCATATTGACATATTCCTTTGTTGACATTTGGCGTCGTTTTCGGTCTACTTTTATACGAAATTTTACACCGTTTGCCAGACATAGGCACTTTTATGCGCTCAGCATTTTGTACATTTATATGTGTGTGTATGTGTAGCTACCCTTTGCTGTGCACTAGATTTCCTGTGTACGGCTGCTATAAAGCTATTCGGTGACAGACGCACATTTGTGTTTGTGTTTGTATTTGCCAAAGGTGATTTATGCATGTGTTTTTGTATATATGCCTGCCTGATATCGAGCTTTGTTTACTCCCGGCTATTTTTCATTCTATTGCACACGAGTTGCTTGCGTCTATTTCCCAACACATTGCATAATTTTTTAATACCATATAAAATGTATGCTGTTTTCTAAATTGAATTTTTTATACAAATTTTCAACAATAATTATTAAAAAATATGAATAATAAAAAACTAATAAGTAAACCTAAAAGAATATATTCTTTTCGATTAAATTCATTAATTTATTACATATAAACATAATTCCATATTTATCAAAATTTTTAATAATACTCTGAGCTGTCCCGACCCTGCATTTATATATTTTACTCAAGCAAACGTGCGTGAAAAAATCCAAGCCTCGAATTCTTAACATTTACTGACTAATTATCCATTCCCATTTTGCTAACGATTTAAAAACATAAAATAAGAATTTAAGCATTAAATTATATCAGTTAAATTAGAAATGTTACTCCATCAACTGCTGGAAAAATCGATTGAGATAAACTTAAATTCTGTTTTAATAAAAATTTTTAATTATATTGCAACCAATATTAAATTAAAACAAAGCTTTAAATCCTGAGGAACAACTACCCCGCTTATTAGCCCCCTTAGCTGAGCATTCATTACCACTCGAAGGCCTTAGATGTATTACGCCAAGTATGGTTAATTACTTGGCATCGATAAGTTCACTTGTGATCGGGTATTAATTTAATTTAAATATATGTAAATTCATTTCGGCAATATATATGCTACTTCTAATATTCATTGGAAATATATACCTTCGCAGTTCCAACGCTGTTGATGTGTGTAGTCAAAATATATTTATTTTTGTGTTTCATGTCATATTTTTCCAAACTAGAAACAAGTAAATTGTAAAGCCTTATGCCTCCACTAGTTGTAAAGGTAAACTCAACAGATTTTACATGACATTATGAACGCATTGAATAAATAGTTAAATTTTTTAAATGCACCGTCAGATATATGATGTAAGAAGAATAACGTGTTCTGTTCTCATAGGGTGCAAAATCCAATATTCCAATCTTTTCAAAAGATTCATTCAAGTCTTCTAAACAAATTATTGGCTTTTTTTTTTTTTTATTATTATTAAGTTTAGCTTTATTTTAATTTTTCTGTTATTATCTGGAACAACTTAAATTAAATTTGTATGAATATTTACAATCTACTTATTCTACTGGTAAGTCTTATATACAAATTTACAGTGTCAACTATATAAATCGATCTGGGAGATCTATTGGGCGAGACCTTCGTAGTCTCCTCCGCGTTCGGAGTCCTCCAATTCTGCGCCTATTCAGAAGACGCCTAGCCAGTCGATTAGGATGACTTCTCAGTCGCGCTATATAATTTGCGGCCTGTATATTTATTATGTCCCCGACTTTGGGCACTCCTAAGTCTTTTTCCAAGTCGGAGGTTCTCATATACCAGGGGGCACCAGACAGATATCGGAGCGTTTTTGCTTGGAGCACCCTGATTTTTGAAAGACTGGACTTTGCAGCAATGCCATATACCTGGATACCATAACGCCAGGCGGGAGCTATGCAGGATTTATAAATGGTGACTTTATTTTTCAAAGATAGCGCATTTCTACTGTTCAGAAGCCATCTTAGTTTTCTTATTCTGTTCTTTAGGGTTACTGAAACACTTGTGATGTGCTTGTTAAAGTTCAAGCGTCTGTCTAGGTGCACACCTAAGTATTTGTGGCTGTTGAAGTGCGTCACCAATTGGCCGCGCAAGAAAACTCCCGGACACATGTCCCTCCGTAGCGCATAGGTCACATTGGCGCATTTATTTAAATTAATGCCAATATTCCAGCGCTTGGCCCACATTTCAAATTGGTGGAGATATTGCTGCAGGACGTCAGTAGCTTCGTAGACACAATCGTTTCTTGACAAGATGGCTGTGTCATCTGCAAAAGTGGCGATTGTAAGGTCGTGGGGGTCCGCGACTTCAATTGTAGAGCCAGTGGGCATATCGTAGGTAAAGAGGGTGTAGAGCGTGGGCCCTAGCACACTCCCTTGAGGAACGCCAGCCCCGATGGCCTTCATGTTTGACTCAACTCCATCGAGTACTACCGAAAATGACCGGTTTGTCAAATAATTCTGCACAATTAAATATAGTTGAGGTGGCAGTAAGGGCTTAATTTTGCAGAGTAGCCCATCATGCCAGACTCTGTCGAAGGCTTGTTTTATGTCTAAGTACGCTGCCACTACGTACTCTTTGGCTTCGAAACCCTCGAGGATAAAATTCACCACCCTATTTAGCTGTTCCGGTGTGCCATGAGATTTTCGGAACCCAAACTGAAAGGGGGGAATTTTTTCTTTAATTCTGTCCAAAGACAGCAGTCTCGTAAGCAGACAACGTTCGAATAGTTTTCCGATCGTGGGCAACAAACTAATAGGCCTGTATGAGTCTAGGGACGAGGGGCTCATTCCAGCCTTATAGATCATGCATATTCTCGCCTTTTTCCACTGGCTTGGAACATGCCCCAATCTCAATACCGCATTAAAGATTAACACTAAAAATAGGACTGCTCTGACCGGCAATGCCTTTAGTGTTATGTTGTCGATGCCATCATCGCCAGGAGCTTTTCTTGTCTTAAGTGCTGCTATGTGGTCTGATACTTCGTTGACAGTGATTGGAGCAACTGGGAGGCTTAGCTGGCCTGGGCTCTCCAGTGTGAGTTGAACCCTTCTGTTCATGCTTGCCGAACTTGTATTAAAAGGCTTGAAGCGATCCTCCAAGTCTTCGGCAAATGCATCAGCCCGTTCCTTTGGGGATCTGGCCCAAGATCCATCAGGCTTTCTGATCGGAAATTCGGGGGACACTTGCTGTTTGTGCCTTCTCGTCAGTCTCCATAGGGAGTGACTTGAGGATTCATCTGGAGAAACATTTTCCAAAAAACGGTCGGTTTCCCTTTGTCTATTCAGCTGCAGCAGCTTTTTGACACGGTTCGACACTCTACGGTAGATCCTGTCCACAATTGGATCTCCGGTTCGACAGTACTGCCTTCTAATCCTTCTCTTAATCAGCAGTAGTGTATGGATTGCTGGCGGAAGTCTCACTTGTGGTCGTGAGCTTTCTGATCGGCTTACTGGCGCAGAAATGAGGGCTGCCGAGTGAACCTTGTTCAGGAATAGCGCATATACATCTTCGATGTCTTCTGGTGCAAGTATTTCCAAGTTTAGGTCTAGAGTTTCCTCTAGATCTCGTCGAAAAGCAGCAATGTTGGCTCCAGGAGGCAGCAGACGACCTTTAATTGTTTTGCCCTTTGGAATACAGTCGTAACCAACTACTAGTGGGATATGATCAGAGGATAGCTGAAACTCAGGCCTTATACTTAAGCCATCTGGGTGAAGTCCGTTATAAATAAAGAAGTCAATGGCACTCGGCGTGTAACTTTGGGCAAACGGGAAATGAGTGGCTTGCCCAGTCGCTAGTATTTCAGATGATGAGTTTTGCACCGCGTCCAGTAAGCAGGTGCCTCTTGCGTTAGCTCTAAAGCAACCCCAGCATCTGTTTTTTGCGTTAAAATCGCCAAAATTATTGGCAGTAGAGAATAAAATTCAGAAAACCAATTTGTGTTTGAGTTACTGTTTGGTTAAACTATTACTTAGCTTTTAGTTTATTCGTCCAATTTGAAATCCATGCAATTAATTCATATAAATTTCTAAGTCACAATATCTTGGTGCTTTATAAGATGCGGTCCCCTGCACAGCAGGAGACCCAATCAGATAGATACACAGATCCAAATAGGAAGAGAAAAATAAATAATAAATACATATCTATATATATTTTGGTATGCTGTTCTGCCGCCAGCTATTTTAACAGTTTTGTTAGCCTTTTCCTGCCGCCATCCGACATAAATTATCTTTTTTTCGCGCCATCAATGCCAATGGCTGTGTTTAAGTGGATTTTGTGGTTATTTTTATTTAGTAACCTGCTGCCAGTGCATGCGAATATGCCTTCACCCCCTCCCCATGCGAGTGTACTCTTATATATAGGTCCCTTTGCTTGCTCGCACAGAGCGCCCGCATTTTGGCCGTGCTCCTTGCTGATTGTCAGCCCAAGCCGCAGTTGCTGTTCCAGTGCCAGCCCCAGTGGCTATGCCAAACACCAAACGCCAAAGCCAAAGTCATGCCAAGACGTAGAATTTGCTTGCGGTTTGGATTTCTTCTTTGTTTTTTCTTTGTGTATTTCACAGTTTGCTTACGAGGACAACGAGTTTGGTGAAAATTGAAAAGTCAGGCCAGTTCGTGTAAGTCTTGGCCAACTATCAACTATTTTGTTGCTCTTCACTGCATAGCTTGGGGCAATGTAAAACAGATTAGTTTTTTTTAGTTTTTAAATTTGTACAACATAAATCCAGAGTTATTCTTGATGTATATCACCAGTATTGTGGACTCCAACTAGGTGAGAAGAATCATTGCTGTTAAAACAGCATTTAAAACAGCAAAACAGCATTAATTAAAATTTATCTTAGATTATTTCATTCGGAAACTAGTTTAGTTTTGTACTTGATTGCTAAATGACTCCATACAAAATATCTACGTGAAAATTGTCTGTGCGTGGTCTTCTTTTGTTTTCATGCTTTTGTTAGCATAAGATCTATAGTCGTATTTTCATTCTTCTTATATATTCAATATTTTCCGATCTGCAATCAAATAAGCGACACATGAAACAATAATTTTTTTCATTTTCTCGGAGTGCTGATTATAGCAGTATACTTTTAAAACGGCTTACCATATTTATTTTTAAATAAGGATCCTAATATAATAAAAGAAAATTTTTATATTTTAATAAAAAAATTTGTGAATAATAATATTATAAACCATTTTAAAAATAAAAACATTTCCCCTGCTGTTATTCTCCAGGCAGCAATATGTCAATGACATATATAATTTTATTTGTAAATTGCGACGAGCAAGAGTTATGAACCAAACACATGGAAAAAGGTCTTTTTATTTACACTTTCGGGTTGAAGGCAAGAAAAGTCAATGCTCTCCACTGGAGAATCTATTTATAATGCAGACGAGCTTGGGCTGGTTTTTCTAAGCATCTTTTAATTAATAACCAACAAGTCCAAGAATACTTCAAGGATTTCCCAAGGTGCCACGCACACAAGAATTAAAATAGATAGGGGCAACCCAAGCACGGCAACACGAGTGAAAAAGGCTCCTGACGCTAACTGGCGCCATATTGAAAATGACGTCGCCGCTGCCCTTGTCGCCAGGCATCGCATTATTTTTTAAGTAAAGTAATTATTGCATAGTTCTTGGAGCTTTTACCTCACAGCACATATTGTCACTCGTTGCTGTAGTTAAGAAATTAATTAATATTCTGCTTTGCGCTTTGTTTTTTCTAGTCTTGTTTACTTACCCACACTCGCGCGGGTGTTTTAAATAAGGGCGCATGTGTTGTGTTTTTATTGCGACTCATACAAAGCCTTGTCAAGATACCAACAATTTTCCACAGTTAACTTTCCGCAATCACACTCATTACTAATTACGCCCTGCTTTTGAATAACCCAGGTTAAGTGCAAGCATTATTATTTTTAAAAACACAATAAAGTAATTTAATAGTATTTGCTCACAAATGTATTAAAGTTGTGTGCTAATAACAGCTCGAACGATTCCTTCACATTCCCTGCAGAGTATATCAGACGGATAGCTGTATCATTAAATTTTAATGGGAACAATCGGTCAAAAGTTATGTCGTCTACCAAGCCGGAATTTGATTAGATTTACTATGCTGCTTATCGATCGAATATTTATTTCCAAACAAGGTCTGAATTTTTTTTAATATGAAATATTTAATCATGCTTCGCAATGAGAGCTAAACTATTCTCTCACATATCTCAAAAACATAATTTAATATTTGGCATGCCGCAGCTAATCTATCTTTGAGGTCGCCTGCCGAAACATTGCCAAACTGGTAGCTCAATTTTGGGATATGGGCAAAGTGTGATGGTGGTTTAACTGTTGACTGACGTCATAGTCTCGGCATCACATCAGACGTATTTCAACGCAAATAAATTTATAAAATTCGAGGCGCAAATGCGTGGCGAACGCAAAGTTGCGCGTTCAAAAGTGTAAATAATATGTGTGCTTAGTTTGTAAGGTGCAGAGTAATGAGGGGAGCATATATTCATGTTTATATTAGTGTATGTTAGTGTGTCACTTTATTTGTAGCCCTGCTCTTTGAACTCGTTGAGTTAGCAGTCTAAAAATGCATCACCATTAGCCGCTGCTTTTTACGGCAATAAAAAACATTGCCCACTAAACTGCGGATTTTAACAGAATGTACTCCTGAAGGGGAGCAGGTATAGGCGCGTGGTTTCACCAAATTAAATAAATAAACTGCCTTTGGCAGCGGAAGCTGCACTCAAAAGCGCTGACAGTAAAATTCTGCAGTGCAATGTAAATATAACACAGTGCCGACCCCATATCAAAAATAGAGTTGAGACAAGGATCTACACATGTATTATATAATTTCAGAGTATATTATATATGTATAAAATGATAAAATAATACCTGGTCTTCGTTCTGGCAATTCATCACAACATTTAGCTCCAGTCAAAAGCTCATTTCAAATATTGGAAAAGGGAAAAGTTGCGGGTTTTTTTATTATTTGCGTTGGCTACTTGCAGCTGCCAGTCTGAATTAAGCACATATCCTTCAAGGCCTGTTGGCCGCTGTTTTAATGCCATTGTTTGGAGCTGAGGAAGGAACTTTGGCCCAAAGCTACATTTTGACACACTCACATGCATGGGAAGGTGTAGACGCGTATAAAAGTTTGTGCTGTTTGGTAAAATATGGGGTAACAGCCCAAGGCTACGACCCAGCATCATCTGCTTTAATTATCGGCGAGAGCTCGATTAACGTAGAATAAATTGCGTGGTGTGCCTTAACTTTACTCGTGATTACCGCATTTTGCTTTTAATTTCAATCACACACACACATTAATATTCCCACACATATTGACGCAAAGGCTTCTGAATTTGTTAAATTTTAAAACACTTGAGTTTTTCGAAACAAGTCCAAAACTTTTGGGTCTCTTCTTTTACGGCTTAGCCCCCAAACATCCCAAGTTGGCAGGCAGCCAAGTTGAAGGCGTCTCAAAAGATTTCGAAGGTAACCAGACGGAACTGCTGTCGTCGAAGCCAGACGACCCCAAAGCAGCGAAGTGCCTTTGGTGCACTTGGCACTCCATAGCCGTACTCTGTAAGACAAGACACACGCCTCTTTTGTGTAACCTAACATATCATAACCAAAAAAGGGTATTACTGCTATATGTGTTATTGCACTATTACGTGATATTACTTGTCAATGCTAACACAAAGCAGTAATACCCTTTTTTGGTTATGGTCATCAATCATTTTTAAACTTTGCTATAAATATAGAATTTCTTTTAAAAGGAATGTAATTATTTCTATGCATGCAATATTAGGTATGCATAAAAATAAAAAGTTTGTGGACTTGTTAAAAGTGGGTTTTGCTGCTTAAATTAGTATATCAACATAAATGCTTATGGAGAAAAATCCTGCAGAGGATTAAAACTTCACCAAGAGAATTTTCCTTGTTTTATTTTATGTTATTCTTCCACTTTTACAAACTTTTTGTTTTCAACGTCGTGTGGCGGGAGCAGCTCTTAGATATCTTAAAGTTTTTGCAAGAGCGTTTGCTTGAAAAAAAAAAAGTTTCTTGGCTTCTTTCTGCGGCTTTGCAGGCCTGTCACCTTGGCTGATTAAAAAAAATTGGTTTTAGTACCCAGTTCCCCAACCGCAGCACCTGCTGCATAAAGAAACATATATTTCTTGTCATTTGGCTCAACAAAATAACACCTTAGATAAGCCCACACATGTCTCTCCTCAATGCAAAGCTGCCACAGGTAAAATTGGGAGAACTCTTTGTTTAGATATATCAAGTCGCATCTGTCATTTGTGAGCATTCAGTTGTCATTAAGACCATTAAATGCTATTGTCAATGATAATTAACGGTGAGAGCATTCATATTTTTAAATTTCCAAATGCCGTAATTTTTTGACTAAACCAGTTATGAATAATAAGCTGGTTTGCAGTTTCCACGTTGCGCAGCAGCAGAAATAAATTACTAAAAAAAAAATAAAATCGTAATATGCATATATAATATTAGCGGGTATAACCCGGCCTTGCCCGTGGCACGTATGTAATAAAATCAATGCTTTGAAAATGATTTTAATTCTGATCGGACGGTAAACAAACAACCTTCATACAAACGTTTTCCGCCAATTTACCACTGTTACGGGTGGAATTTCCCAAATCACTGAAACACGTATTCATTATATTCTTATGTACAGTTTTGAAAATAAGTTTGATGCGGCCATAGGACACAACTTAAAATTCACCAAAAAAATCTTCGAAATCTTTGAGGGATGGATTTTTTAAAATGTTTGAAACACCCCTCAAATTAATTTGAACAAAGATCTTTGAAAATGAGGCCGATCGGATGGTAAACAAAGAGGTTTCATACAAAGTTTTTTCGCAACTTTTCCATACTTGCGTCTTAACGTGCACCTTTATCAAATAAGGTAACTACGGTGACAATTTCAGCTTCCTAGCTTTTACGGTTTGGGCTGTGCGTTGATCACCAATCAGTCTGTTAATAAGTCAGTCAGTCAATCAGTCAAGACAAACAGTTTTATATATAGAGATAGAAAAGCATAAAATACATTATCCAATTTAATTTAAACGTATTTTGAAACATTTAACGTATTTATTTAAGAGGTACAGAATTTATAACAAAAGCTTCCATTGAATAAATCCAAATTTGTACATCTTAGGAATATATTTTTCCAATCTGCTCGAACAAGAACCAATGAAGTTGTTGTGTAGAATTTTGAAGCTAAACTTGATGCTAATCAAATATTAAACATTTAACAGCCGTCCATACAAAGCATTATTACATATAGCGTTGTGTTGCATTATAGATATTTTTACATAATGCAATATAGCGATTAAATAATTTAAAATGCCGGATTATCTGATAAATGGAATGACACATTATTTAACAAGAGTCTTAATAGTAGATCTGGCGAACCTTTTCTGCTGCCGTGCCAAGAATTCAACTTCACCAGTGTTTAGTCAAACAGACAATAGATTGGTCTTACACACACATGTAGCCACACACATGTAGACACACACACGTAGACACACACACATAGCACACACACCCTTTGGTGTGGAGGTCGGTACACACACACACAGAAGACACACACCTTTTGGCTTGGAGGTCGGCACAAGTTTTAAGCATAAATTATCAATGGCATATGCCATGAGGTATACTGCTATCTGCAGTTCCATAAAAAATGGCACAGCTATTCCCCTGTTCAATCCTCTCAGTCATACCTTTGCGATCCATCATGGCGTGTCAGCAGCTGTTGTGTTTAATTTACGCCCCAAGTTAAGCATAGGTAAATCCTATAAAACGCTATACAATGCAACCAACGTCCACATGCATGCTGCACCGAGATAAATGGCTTCCACTTACATACACACACAGAGGCCAACGGACACGCCACATGGGGCACTTTCTGGTACGTTGTTTACATCAAATATCAACGGCATTAGTTGCGCTTTGTCATGTTCATGTGTGTTTTCCTGTAGTGTGCCGTTATGTTGATATTGTTATTGTTATTGTATTGTTGCAGCTTAAATATCCGTATCCGCATCGTGCTTCCAGTGCCGTAACGTTGAATAAGCGGATAACAGTCTAGGTAACTAGGTTAATAAGGTGCGTAACGAAGTTTTACGAAACTATCAAAATTCTTATAACCACTTAGTATATCACCAAATCGAAAATCTTGTTTTATTAACAATATCATATAGCTGCCACAGGAACGATCGGTCAAAAATTAAATTGTTGTATGAAAAACATTTTGTTTTTTAAGATATGCAGATATGCAGCAAAAGAACAAGGAGTCCTTATTTAATATTTGGATTTTGCTTGAAGTTATTATCTCTAAGATTTATGTTATTATAAGCTAAAACAAGTAAGAGGATCTAGTAGGGAGCTCCCGACTAGGGAATACCCTGATCCCTCTTATTCCAACTAAAATGGAGTGTTTTTATTGTTTTTGTTTCAGGATATCCCTTAGTCGGCAGCTCCCGACTAGAACGTCCTACTTGTTTTAATTAATTTAAACTTTTTATCAGATATGCAGGTGTCATTGTAAAAATAAATGTATATTTAATTGTATGTACATTTATGTACGTCCATACAACAAACCCACAAAGTATCCTTAATCATTTTTTAAAAAGAAGGAAAAAAGAGAGGCAATGACAAATGGCAAGTGCTGCAAAATGCGTAGCATGAGCTGGCTCAGTGTAAACGAGAAGGCTTTTCACTGGACACGAGACAGGCCAACTCGACTGACTTTGTAAAAGAAGAAAATGTCAAGTTTGCTGCGGAGAATTTTGAACATTGAGGTGGTTCCTCCTCTCCCTATAAGAGGCCAATTCTGTCAGGACCAGCAGCCAGGCACACAATGACTCAGCTGGGGATGCAAGCAGACATCTTGTCACATTAAGTGCAGTTCCATTTAGAAAAGTCTAAGCGCACAGCAAAAGGCGCGACACAAATTGAAAACGAATTGTTCTTTAAGCAAAAAAAAAGCTACAGAAGTGCAACTTCTATTTTAGCTTTTGGTATATATATATATATATATATGTCGGAGCAGAGAAATCACTTTCCTTACAATTAGGCATACTGGCAGCACAACAAGTCCCGAGTGTAGTTGTAGTCACCAAAAAAAATATCTTCTCCAGAGCACATCCGTTCACTATCACTTGCACGTTCCGAATGAAAGATTTTAATCGTCTCTTTTAGTACTGTTAGTCACCACTGAATACCAAACTGAACGTTACACAACACAATCGGAATATGCTCGGCAGAGACTATCTATTTTGTCTCACACCATGCTTTCAGCAGCAACCCTTATACAAGTAGGACAGTAATATTGAAATAAAATTCTCTGTTTTTTACTAACACTTAATAGTTAACATTCTGAAACAATAAGCTTAATAATTTGGATGTACGACGTGTGTACATTTCGTCTGGTTCATGACAAGTTGTTGTTCAGTCATCACACGTCCATAGGCTCTTACTGCCCAGCAGCGCTAACATACAGGTTATTCAACCTCTGACCCCCGCGACAATATCACCCGCTTCAGCTCGCCATGGTCGAGCACTTGTGAAAGGCGTGACTATTGCGGTGAGGTCCTAGCCATCGTATTTATAAGCCCAACCGCACTTTCATTTATGTTTAAACGTGCCCTTACTAGTAAATGACTTTAATAAATACCTGCCTCCATCAATTAATACAAAAAGACCCTTAAACTTGGGATCCAAAATCGTTTGATTTCGTTCTTCTCTCTTGAGTGGGACATGATCTCCAAGCTTATGTTTTAAAATCTTTACCATTTTTTTTATATGTAGCCTTATCATGTTTGGCGTTGTTCACAATATTATTTTTGGCTTTTATATGAAATCTCTATCAAGGTCACTAAAAACACTTTGTCGCTTAGCAATATGTTTAAGCAGGTTCACCAATAAGCTGCCAAATTCCCTGGAGCTCAGAAACTCTAAAAGATATAGATTTTTTTTATGCATACAAAATTTAAAGTGAAGGACTTTTCCATAACTGAAAGCCATGTCTGCTTATGAATCAGAATGTTTACAGCTTGACTGGTACAACTCACCTAGCCTGTTAAGTGTGTAAGATTATGCAAGTAAGTAAGTGTTTTCACTCCCAAGGTTTAAAATTTTGCTTGACCAGAAATTTAAACAGCGAAAGCTTACGAGTAGCGCAAGCAAAGGGCAATAACGAAGCGACGCTGAATTTGACTTGAATACAAAACGATAAAGATGAATGAATGAAAATGATTCGAAAAATATATTTCTAAAGCAGTCAAAACAATAAACCTAAACAATAATTTCCGCTGCGCGTTGAAACATCCGCTTCCTGTCAGGCGCTGGCGATAGCAAAAAAACAGCAGAACCTACTACAAGGCTGCCTGTGTATTGTAGATGTGTGCCTTTGACACCCCAAATATAAACTCTGGGCCGTTAAAGCAGGGTATATACATATACTAACGCGCATGTGGCTTTGTGTGTGTAGGAAGAAAATGTGGAAAGCAATCAGCGTTAGAGGCAAGCATGGAGTTTGGGCAACTGCAGCAGATTGCATTCGGCTCTTTTGGTGTTTGATAATTAATCTTATCTCTTATCTAACGGTTCCGCTCATAATTTATGCATAAGCTCTAGTTGGGTGCCCCAACCATGTGGACGTGGCCTGTGCATCCGCGGGTGCAAGCAATTGAATACATCAACCAGCCCAGAAAGCAATACAATCACAATTGCAATGCTGTTGATAGAATTCAAAGAAGAAGCACATGAATGTGTGTGCAAAAACATGTTTTATTTAATAACTTCTGGGTTTCGTAACCAATCTTAATGAAATGTTCAACAGTAGATCTCTCTGTGTTAGAGTCAATTCTGAAAAAGTCAATTGCATTTAAATTGTTACTTAAATTGGTGGACAATATAAACTGGTTTATTTACCTGATTTATAGCTATCAGGCAGTAGCTGTAAATAGACCATGTTATGTTATGTTAAGCGCCCGGACGCTTTAGATTTTTGATGTATAGCTGATTTTGCTGCTTTTTACAGTTTTAGCAAACGGCATAGTGGTACTCGCCAATATATGATGACATCGAAACACCCAGGACTTTCCAGCAATTAGTGTAAATTAGGTAAAGGAGATTTAATATTGATATTGATAGTCGTAAAATTGTTTGAGAATTGGTTATGTTGTATGTCCCATGAAGGGATGAAAATGTAGAACTTGTAGCGAGAGACTGTGAATTGATTTTTTGGCCAATATCAGGGGTAAATCGAGAGAAATCGCTTCAGGAAGCTCTTGAAAACACAGATAGAAAATGATGAGCATGTTGAAGATCAAGAATTGGTAGATGATAGATTTCGAGTATTGTGATTGCCAAAAATGAATCCTCATTTAATCCTCAATTAAAACAATAATGGAAATGACGAGAATCTAAAGTCAGGAGGCAACTAAATCCGATTAGTAACACTTCCAGCTATAGCTTCAGCTGAAGCTAGGCAGATATAGTCAGGACACTTAATTAAAAGCATAAAGTATATTTCTCACATGTTTTGCACAATGCCATAAACCAATCCGTCTTCTACGAATATGTTGGAGGTAGTGCGGGTGTCGGAAAGTGCCGACTTATATCTTAGCTATTTTATTAGTACAATAGTAAGCCAGGAAGTGATCCAAGTTTTCCTTAAGTACTATTGTGTGCTCCAGCAGATAAGTATGGTAGCTTTCGGAATCTGTGGATCAACCCTGCATGCAGTTAATCAATACTTTGCATTCAAGGTTAACAGATTTTAATCTTATTTTTATAGAAGGAATATAGGTAGGCTCCAAAATGTTTTCCCAGTTTTTCAAAAATATATCTTTTTCCCGTTTCCAAAAAAAATTGAAAAAAAAAAATAAAATATAATAAACAAAATAAAATACATAGGCCGGAGAAGAAGGCAACTGTCGACAACACAAAGACAAAAGAAACGAGAAAGAAAGGCTATCTTCGGCATGCCGTAAATCTAATACTCTTGCAGACCCAAACTTCTCATGATGCTTATAGTGCTTTTGCCTGTATCTAAAAAGCACAGGAAAAAAGAGTTAATGCCGAGTTTGGTCAAGATATCTTGAAAAACAACGGAGATGTCTCCTTCTATGCGTTACACATTTCACGACAAAATTATAATACCCTCTGCAAGGGTATAATAAATTAGCAGGGACTGCGCACGGGATAAATTATGAGTGTCGCCAACAACAGCAAAGACGAAAATTACAACGAAGAAGTTCTGTGCTGGTGATATATTTAAGCTATGACATGGGCTGGCGCCGGGCAGTGTAAGAAAGCCGACACATGGGCAAGGCTATCAGAAATTTCAAAGTCTCCGTCCAGACGTAACGCGACACAGCAAATTTTGACAAATATCGCTGCTTGCTTTTAGGCGGTCGTATTTCGACTGCCATTTTGGCTTAATCATTTAAGAAAACTTTTATGCTGACCACACAACGACAAAATCTAAGTGTACATGGTCTTCTTTTTAAGTTATGAGCCCCCTATTTTATATGGT
Source organism: Drosophila novamexicana (assembly GCF_003285875.2). NCBI lineage: Eukaryota > Metazoa > Arthropoda > Insecta > Diptera > Drosophilidae > Drosophila > Drosophila novamexicana. The sequence goes on along the minus strand of NW_020825054.1, from coordinate 2,024,599 downwards.
CAAGTTAATAAACTTCAATTTTGGTTTATAACAAATAAAAAGGAATTTACTTACTTCTTTGCATCTCTTTCTCTCTTACTTTCACTAATGCTAACTTTATGTCCTAAAAATAGTGTAATGGGGTAGCGCAGAGAAAGCAGAGTTATCTTAAATCACCGGCTGTATTGAATTCTTTAAGAATATATTTGGACATTCCTGCACAGCATTACGAGTGCTTTTTTTGCTGCCTTAATGCTGCACATATTTCAGATACTTCTCAACTAGTAGTTCAGAAAATATGCAAATGTTACTTCCCTTTAAAACGGGAATTTTCTGCTGGACAGAATGCTAACAGGTTCGACACAGGCTTCACCTGACCACATTCAAATATCACTCAACGACAGCAGCAAATTTGTTATTTTTATAAAATGCCAAAGCAAAAAATACATCAGCTATGCGGGACATATGCCTGTGGGTAGGATAAGCAGGAAAATTCCTTTGGTGCATACGTATACGCATCGTAATACGCCAAGCACAAACATATGACAATCATTCGACTGAAATTAGCATACAAATGCCATGCACATGCCACCTTATCACTGTGTGAGTATTGCATTCGCACAGTGTAAGTGTGGATGTGCTCTTAGAGTTTCCGTTGCAATTTCCTATTGATATACCAAGAAGTGAAGCTGTTTAAAAATGCACGCGACCGTAAAAGAAGCAGAGGCACCAATAAAGGCAGAGCGAAAGATCCAGCGAAACGCCCGTCGGTATTGGGCCCAGAATTCGATGTGGCTAGAAGTTAATACAACACTAAATATTAATAATATATTATAAATATATATGTTTTTGTGTATGTAATAGGTGGAAGGAATCATCTCCTACGCCATAAAGTATATTTATTCTAGATTAGCATTAATAGCCGAGTCGATCTAGCCATGTCTGGCTGTCCGCCCGTATGAACGCAAGCATATATATATTCTTGATCAGCATCAATAGCATCAAGACGATCTAGCCAGCACACACACACACACACACAACCACTAATGCATAGTCATGCACACAGATATAGTTGTGAATATACGATATTTACAATGTATTTAATTGTGTGGATAATAATATAAGTGTGCTGTAAAATCTTAACAAACCAAAATACTTGCATAGATTCTAAATGATTTCCGCACTTTGAATGCATACGCCATAGCGTTTGCGAGATATACAAAACTGAATCAATTCTTACATCGTTTTGCGTTTTTGCTGGCAGACTCCGCCAGCTTATTCAAGTAGATGGCTTGCAATATTTTTCCATTTATTTATTTATTTTCTTTATATAATAGACTGATTAGTGATCAGCGCACAGGTCAAACCGCAAGAGCTGGGAAGCTGAACTTTTCACTGTAGTCACCTTATGTGATGGAGGAGCACAGTAAGGCGGGGAACTCCTAGCCACAAGTATAAAAAAAAAAACAATGTAGGAAACGTTTTCTTAAAATCCAATCGCCTTTAAAATCGTTAACAGAGATATTCGTTAAAATTCACTGAGGGGTGGAAAGTTTATCCCTCCTTGGTATGAATAGGATTCAAGGATTTGGTGTGTGAAGCTTCGGACTTAAATTAGTTTCTAAGTATCTTTTCTGAAAATAACTTGACACGTGCTTAATGAACGAAAGTTTATATTTCAAGACTTACATATGCGGGAAACGTTGATTCAAACTTAAGCGAATAAGTCGCTGTTGTTTTATTTTCAAAACTATCCATTTAATTTATACGTGTTCTTTAAGGGGACAAACAAATTTAGCCACCCTTTAAACAAGGTTTGGGAGATATAAGAGAGAAGTGTAGGAGCGGAAGCTTACCACGCAGAATATGTTCCATTTCCAGGTATGCGTGAATGCTCTCTGCCTCTGTATTACTCTCTTTCTCTATCTGAAGCTTAACCTTGCTGCTCATGCAGCCACCAGCGCAGGCAAAGGTTCGACTTCAGTCGTAGGAATTCATTCGAGCGTCATGGCCAAGAATGATTCGCTTCATATTCTAGCTGCATTTAGCCTGTCTGTGTGTAGACCGTGGCTTATTGTTACGTTATCGTAACAAAATGGAGCGCATAAGTATAATACCCAGAATATTAAATTAAATTCATATTTGATATCAGGCGAAAATTCAACCAACGAAAGATTTAAAAAAAGGTCTCTCAATAAATATGAGATATGTATGTGTGCTTGTGTATGTGTATATCTTTTGTCAATTTAAAAGGACAACAATAACAAGAGGTGGCAGCCTATAAGGCCAGAATATGGAGAATTTTTATAAGGCAAATTAAGCAGACAGAAGATTAAACCAAACCAAAATGATCTCAAGTTGTCAATTAAAGAGCATATTATATCATTGCGGGATCTAGGGTCAACCCATTTTCTTCTTCCAGACTTCTGTGCTTGCTAAATGTGATTTAAATAATAACTCCATCGATTATTCTGCGGAATAATTTATAAATAACATCTTCCAGCACAGATTGTCAACGAATACGTGGACTGGTTTTGCACCTCATAGCCATATTAACACACGTGATATGGCCGTGGCAGAATGATTTTCAAGCCTTTTATATAATGATGCTTATACTCCAAATTTGTCAGGAAACGTGTAATGCAAAGAAGAAAAGATCGCCATCCCAATAAAGTATGTATCCTTTATCAGTCTCAACCGCCGAAATAATATAGACATGTCCGCCTTCATGTTTGTTTGTCCGTCAGTAATTTTAATGAAATTATTTTACTTGCGCTTTAAAACAACTGAGTAATTAATATTTCTACGCGCGTTTTTAAGCAAATTTCATATTCATATTTAATTTGCTTGATTCCACAATCAAATTGATATTTTGACACCTTGACAATAAAAACTTTTCAAATGCAAATGAAAAGCTCTCCGTTGGCATTTTGCATCAGTGAAGACTAACACGAAATGGTAGAGAGAAAACAATATGACAATGCTTGGGTGCTTATTATGTCACTTTACGCAAAAATGTGCACAAGTCTATATTCTCGTGAAGAACATTGAATAATGTCAAGATTAGGCAGCACTTGAGGCACATCATTGAAATAGTCGGAGACAAAGCACTAACAAATCGACAACAATAATAAAACAATATTTAGAAATTCGAGCACATCGACAAATGCATTTTCAAGGAAGTGAACTTCAAAAGCATTCAAGCTCATCTCTTCACACAATTGTTTGCATACCAATTTTGTATTTGCCTGCTTGCTAGAAATGAAATAAATACAACGAAACTGGCAACTAGAGATTTAAAGCATGCTTAGCATACAAATCATGCAAAACAAACATTTTCTTATACAAAATAGTTTCATTTAAGTTCAACCAACAACAGTCAGTCAGTATAACTTTAAAGTCTTTCAGGTCGGATTGTCCATAATTGGGTATTAAAATAAATTAATATCAATTTATTTACAAATTAGATTCGAATAGCACTTTAGGAAAGTGTGCGAACATTTTATTAATATACATTATTTATTGAAATAAACATACGAGTCGTATGAGTAAAAAGGCAAGTGAACCACAAAAATGCCTTGCACATTGTTACCACCGTTGAACCGAAAAAAATGTAAGCGACAAAAAAAACAATGACACAAGCAGCGTAGATGACATTCGCAAATGCCTGGAAAGATACCCGTGCAGCCGGCTTCGAGGCGCAGGGCATCCGGCATATTCGACGGGCATCGGATGTAGCCTGATCATATTGAATGTGCTGATAATTGCGGGTATCATCTATCAGTGGGGCAAGACGCAGATGGAGGTGAAGACATTTCAGAAGCAATACCAGCAGCGCACCGGTAGGTGCTATATCCTTCGCAGCACATAAGGCATGCACATTACCATATGGGTCATTACAGAGCGGCAATGTGATTGTCGATGTTAAAAGTCATGGCCAGGATCAAACTGTTGGCCAGGCGGAGAAGCCACCACTGCCACGCATATGCGCAAAACGCCTATGCAGCAGTAACTGAAGCGAAAGATGAAAATGTTTTCTCAATTTTCTGCTTTTCTAGGTTTCTGCATGCTACGTACCCCATTTAGGTGAGACACGTAGAACGCATACATATGTACGTAGCATTGCGAAACTTATTAATGCCGAGTTTGATAAAGATATTTTGATACAATAAAATGTGTTTGAATCGATTGTTTCGATTGTTTTTCCTGCTATGCAAAGTTTATAGAAACTGGGAGACTAGTCCGCAAAGCAACAGACAGACCAAGAGACAGACAAAGCAATATCCAGTCGGCTGTTGATGCTGATCTAGAACATATAAACTTTATGGGGTTGGGGACGTCTTCTTTTAAGAGTTACGCATTGCATGTTAAAATTACACTGCCCTCGACAAGGGTATAAAAACATTTTTATATACATAGGAATATGATTTTGAAAATCCATAAATAGTTCGTTTTTATACCCTGAACCCATTAAAAATTGGTATAAGGGTATATTGTATTTGTGCAAAATGCAAATGTATGTAAAAGGCAGAAGGAAGCATCTCCGACCCCATAAAGTATATATATTCTTGATAAGCATCAATAGCCGAGTCGATCTAGCCATACCCGTCTGTCTGTCCGTCCGTCCGCCCGTCCGTATGTATGAACGCAAGGATCTCAGAACCTATAAGAGCTATACTACTTGAAATCTTAGATGTAGATGCTCCTAGTTTCAGCGCAGATCGAGTTTGTTTCCGATAATCGATAACTTACTCCGTTTCCAAGCAATCGATAAAAATCGATATCGATATCCTGTTTTTTGAGCAATTTTGGTAAATAATAAGAGCTAGAGTCACCAAACTTCACATATAGCTTCTCAAATAGAATATATATATGCATTTGATGTTGGAAGAAGAGGGTTCAGGGTATCCCCTAGTCGGGAGCTCCCGACTAAAACCTCTTCCTTGTTTGTCTTAGGATATTAGGAAACATTTTAAAATAACTCTTAACGCTAAGTAGGTAAATTTAATAGGAACAGCGCAAACTTGTCAAGAAAATGCTGCTTCAGTATTAAATCTAACATTAAGAAATGGCTCGCACAGTAGGACTATTGCATATACATCCATAAATACGCTAGAAGTCAAGCTGCTTGTAAGGTTCCTCAGCACAAAAAAAAATAATAATAATAATATAATTGAAAATTGCATGATGCGGCAATATTGAAAAGGAGGCTCAGCTACACATAATTTAATGCCGAATCACCCAAGTAAACAAAAATATTGCTCAATCAAACCCAAAATGACTTGTGTCCCGGGTCTGACGAGACCAAAAATCTGAGCCCATGACTATTCTGAAATATGTTAGCGTGAAAGTTGAAATTTTACTAATCAGCCACAGAGCCCGCTCGAACGAAATCAATTATATGGAGCTAAAGTTATCCTTGCCCAAATATCCGGAGAGGCACAAGTAAAAGTAAAGGCAAATCGAAAAAATAAACAAGGCCGAGAAAACATTTACGCTTTGCTGAAGTTCAACGCACTCGTGACTTTTTACCACAGTTCGGCTGTCAATAAGGACGTAGCAAACTGTTGTACATGTGTGCTTTAAAGATTTCCAAAGTTTTAACGGACCTTATACCCTGTAAAAATAATACAAGAAAAAATATTTTTTAAGCCTATACAGAACAAACACATTATAATAGATATGGGCCCACAATTATAATGTGAAAAATAATTAAGGCTGATTTTGGACTGACATGAAACATTTGCCTTCGTCAACTTGTTTGTCGTTTTGCTCTTGTCCGATCTGCTTTTGTTGACAGGATTGTCTCAGTTATCATGCTTTGCACTTCGTATTGGCACTTCAAAAATTATGCCAACATTTTATTTCCCCTAAAGCATCCGTGACATCCGATAAATACATACGATTGGTCCGATAAAACTATCACGCTGCATGCCACTATGAAAGCACGAAATATTTTCCAGTTAACAGTTTCACTTTGCAATCGAGAGCCAATAGCTAAATATACTAATTTTCCTACATAAAACTGTTTATAGTTTTCTGCCTAGTTATCAATTCATTCGGTGCCCATAAAACGTTCACAGTTCCAGTTAGTACCTGGCCACATAAAACCAATAAAAACGAAAATAAATAAAAATATGTCATAAAACTCTTGTAAGTTATATGAGCTGCGCTTGCATAGCATAAAATGAAAATATAAAAAAATGCCGTGGGCCTGCGGCAGCGATGGGGTCAAGTGGCGCAGCGATTCCTGTTATCTTTATTATGACTCCCGCAGAGAGAGCGGCTATTTGACCAAGAGTTGCGGGGGGAGGCATCTGCCGTTGACATTTTTGTTTGGTCATAAATAAAATTGTATTCGGTCATAAATAAAATTTTAGCAATCAATAGCAACAACCCCAAAAGCGTATCGCAGGTGAGGACCGATCAGGTAACTCGCAATGTTTACAATGAAAAAACCGTATGATAAGCAAAACAACAGTTGTTTACGTGTGAAGATCTCACTTAAAGCAGTATGTGTCTGCCTGTGCGTGAGTGTGTGCCTGTAATCAAATAACCGCAAAACAGGGTCGGGATTCTGTGCAGTGTGGCAGAAAATGTTATTAAGTCCATAAAGAGATTGAATATTTGTTTAAAAAACAAAAACATTACAAAATAATTCGTTTTTCTGTTCGCGTGCGCACAATATGAATAAGTCGCAAATTTATTTGTGTTTTCCACAATCCTTTAGACTGTTGTGGGGCATTTTCAATATTATTATTTTAAATTTGTTTGGTAAGGTGCTTTAGGCTTTAGCCCAAATAAGACAGGTTTGATCCTTACACTTCGTACTCAGGCTGGCACGTTTAGCCCCCTACGCTACTTTGGAAACTCAACATTATTTTATTTTATTTACTTTGTGGTTCCATGCATGATTTTTGCTTGTATATCTGGATCATTATAAAGATAGTAACTTACACATCAATATTGGTTGCCTCCTTAAGATTTCATTATGGTAATATTTAAAGTCATACCTATTTACATTTTTTTGACAAAATGTTATACTTGATTTTCCTGATTTCTTGATTGAAAATTGCGGGAAATTTCGTTTTTCTTGAACTTGAACTTGTACTTGAGCAGGTTATGGACTGCGTTCGTGCAAGTGAGAAGAAAAGCTGTGAGAAGCCAGGAAAACGTTTGTTACAAGCTTTGGAAACTTGCAATTGCATATAATCAACAGCGAGTACTGGAGGAGTGAGTGGTATCGTAATATGGATAAAGCTCGACACTCAACATCAATTTTGTCGTCTTCAGCATCTGGTGACGGCATATTCGAAACTGGCGAGTGCTCGGCTCTGCGTTAACATTTTTCGCGCTCTCTGCATTAATTATAATTATTGCACATTTTTATATAATAATCCGTGGGCGCATAGTGCGAAGAGCCCGCCATCTGGCTGCGCTTGACGCTGCTTGGCATTCGGTTATTTATTTACAGCAGTATATTTTTCCTTCTCGCGCAGACCATAAATATTAAAGTCAACTACAGTTTGTATCTCAGAAATCCCCACGTAATTAATGCTTGTCTCGAGATTTTGAGCCGTCTTGTTTTCTATCTTGTTTTTTGACTCTGTGCACCCAAGTGGCACATTAACGTTTGTTGTCGCGTTTGCAATTTAAAGAGCTTGGATTTATAAAACGCTCACGTTGTTTAATGGCAGCTTAATGCGTTATTGGGATTAGTGACTTGAACTCTTAAGATTTGAGCGAGTGTCTTTTAAGTAGGCATTTATAAAGATTATATTTATAATTTTGGAACTATGCAACAATTATGATAAAAAAAATAAAATAAAGAAAGCGAATTAAACATTTACTATAAAAATAATTTTGCGAAGTGTTCTCTAACTGTTTCAATTATATAAGAAAACGAGAAAGAAAGGCTATCTTCGGCACGCTGAAGATCTAATACCCTTGCAAACCCAACCTTTTCATAATGCTCATAAAGCTTTGCCCGTATCTAAGAAGCACAGGGAAAATAGTTAATGCCGAGCTTGGGCAAGATATCTTGATAAACAAAATGTTTTTCATACAACAACTTAATTTTCGACCGATCATTCCTATGGCAGCTATATGATATAGTGGTCCGATCTTAATACTATTTTGCATATGTATGAGGAATTTTAGAGCGATTCCGATACTTCTTTTTCCATTCTCGATATTATAGATTTTCGCGAATTTTACGAGCTGGCGATCCCCATAATCTAATCACTGTCAGTAATAAAATACAAATGCAAATATATGTATGATATTTGTGTTCGTTTGGTGTGTAGGGGCCAATATATGTAATGTGAATTGTTTGCAGAAAGTATGATTTAGTAAAAAGAAAGTAATTTAGCGTGCTAAATTAATGTTGAAGCTTTTCAATGGCATTCACGCATTGTATTTCAGCCGCTGCTTTTCTTCTTTTTTTTTTCGCTGCCTAGGAGTGACTGTGATTGAGAGTTTTGAATGACAAGAGAGTATTCATTGACCTTTGATTGCTTGCACTTATTAACTATTTATTTCAGAGCATGCGACTTAAAATAATTAGAAGATATAATATAATTTTTGTTACGAGTTTCTATTATAGTTTTTTTCCTGGCACTTCTTATTACGAATCGAGTTCAGTTAAGTTCATATCCATTTGGAGGGGTCATTAGCAATTTCGTAGCTCTAGGCCGCCGTCGTCGTTTGCTGCTGCTCATGTGTGGTCGTCGTGGAGGCCACCGTGCTAGTCTCGGGATTCTTCTCACTGATGGCCAGCCAGGGACAACGCTTTTGCAGCTCCATGCGGTATCTGGGATGACTAATAGCATAGACAAACGGATCTATGCAGGCTACCATTTTGCAGGTGCAGGCGGGTATCATTGTGGCGCCCGGCGTCAGCAAGCTCTTGTCCCCGAAGGCGCCAATCAGCGACATTACGCCGTACGGTGTCCAGGATACAAAGAATAAGAAACAAATTGTGATGGCCGCCTTGGCAATGCGTATCTCCGCCGTTTCCTTGCTCTTGTCCACATTGGAGCGCAGCGATTCGACGTTCATTTTCTTGGCCTGCTCGCGCAACGCCTTCTCGTGACTGAATACATGGCTCACAATCTGGCTGTAATAGTACAGGATCATGCTGGTGGGGCAGAAAAAGCTGAAGAAGAAGATGGTGGCCACAAACATGCGCGTGTCAAAGTTGTCCGTCAGATAGTCGAACGTGCAGGAGGTCAAATAGCCTTCGGGCACAAAGCGACCCCACGCTTCCGTATAACAGGCTACCACAAATGGAGTGGCATACATATAGATGAATATGATCATGGCTATGGCCTTGCCGTGCGTCATTTTGCCCTCCATCGGCCGCGTGATCACATTGTAGCGATCGTAGGCGATGAACGCATTTGTTGCTCCGGCGCCGATTCCCGTGTAGGAGCCAATGATGCCATAGATCTGGCAGCCCAGGTTTCCCAGCGCAAAGCCCTGATTGAAGCTGTTGTAGATAAATATAGGCGTCTTGCTCATCATCAGAAAATCGCAGATGGCCAGATTGATGACCAGTATGTTCGAGGGTGTTCGCAGCGATTTGGCTGCCGTGAATACCCAAATGACCAGGCCATTTCCAATTAGCGACATTAGCGTGAAGAATATGTAAAGTGTACCCAGCAAATAGTTCAAGGACTCCGGCGGCTCTGGGTAAGTTTGCCAGTGCTCGGGTATGTGACGCAGCTCATCCGGCGGCACATTCCATCCCCGCAAACGTGACTCGGCCGCCAGACGCGCCTCCGGTCGAAGCACTGTCGACACATTCCCAAAGACACTTATATTATACTCCATGGCCCGCTTGGCCACATTGATGGATCCGTCGTTGCCCAAGACAAAATCAGAGTACACTCTACATGGCCGTTATATATGCTAGCCCGCAATTGGATTAGCCGCACACTAGCATCAGCATTTGTGGATTACAAGGTGGGTCCGACTAATCCCCTAACCAAATTCGCTGAATTAACTGTTCTGCATTGATTTTCCATTTCTGTGCCTAGCCCTAGGCGCTTATCGATTGAGGTGCTTCAATCTTTTATCTGTTTTTACTTTGCTTTGTATTTACTGTTTTAAAACTGTTTCTCATATTTCACTTGAACGTTATTCGATTTCCATAGCACTCTTTCGCACTGTTTATAGAAAAATGTATTTTCTTGACTTGTATACTTCTTTTATTGGGTAAAGGAATATGACTAGCATTATTTAAAAAGAACTTTCAAATCAACTTTTCAACTAATTGAACTTATTCCCAGTCGACAAATGGACTATTTGTATAGCTGCGAGGTGTACAAAGATGATGATGAACAACTGTACTAAAACAGCAGCGCATTCACAGAGCACAGCACATATAGACTGAACAACAAAGGTAAAAGAATGGTACCTTGGATATTTCTGTCGCTTGATCTTTGTTTGGGTCCGAGACACGTTCACATCCTCATACAGCAAGAGAGTAAGAAATAATCATTATTTGCAGATAAGCAGGTAACTACTTTGGTTTACTCTGATCCATATTATTTGTGCGATAGAACGACATCGCTGTTTTTATCTCGCTCTCGCTACAGGAAACTGCTTTGGCTTACTCTCAGTGCTTTTAATGCTCTCTCATTATGTATAGGGATCGCTTAAGTGGATGTATGGATATGTGTCCACACACGCAACAATGCTCACAAACTCAATTTTTTCTCAAATGTCGGAGGAATTGCTTGCCTTTAAAAGGGACGAGTAACATGAACTAATGAAAGGGTCTCCCACGTCGTATCGATGCATTGTATAGTTAGTGCTGCCAGCCTACTTATAGACATGTAAAACAAAAATGTAGCATACTTTCGTGCGTATGTGGAACTATGGTTGAGTGCGGGTGTATGCACCAACAATTTAGGTCATAAATCATATTACAAAAGTCCACAAAGGCATGCAAATACTCCCTTATAGCCCTGCCAAGCCACACTCCCCTCAACAAGGTTTTCACTCAAATTCATGATTCGAACAGCAATATATATATATATATAGGTATGCGTGACTGTACTCATGTGTTGGTATGTAAACATATGCCTACCAATGTGCTCAAACTCCCTACAAAGATTGATTTCCCTTTGTTTGCCTTTTACTGATGGAATATGTTCACTTCCATACTCATTGCCTACCTACGCGATGTTTTCTCTATCCACCCTCTACACCCACTCCCAAGTGCCCCGCCGCGTTTGGCCAATAAGCCACACGACAAGCGTGGACTCCACGGGCGGTCCAGAGTATAATGTGAATATATTGAATACGAAAACACTTGCTGGATCTGATTCCCGTGTTTTTTTTTTTTTTGTTATTTGGCTGCAAGGTGAATGACTCCTTCGGTGGCAAAATTTTCCCAGTTGACAATTCATAGCAACCGGAAATGGCTGCCAGTGCAATATAAAGCAATTCAAGTGATGAAATGAAAGCCAACTGGAGATGGAGATTCCATTTTATCTACAATTCGATGACGAATTATACGATCAACATATAACCCCTGGACAAAAAAAGAAGGAAAATACAGCATGTCTTCAAATAACAAAAACATAAACGGGATAGCTTAATAGTTTATGCAAAAGATGCCGTTATTAACCCATTCCATCAGAATTACTGTTTATTTTATTAGCTATTCGTACAAATTTCAAAAGATCTTGACACTTAAAAAGTAATAAACCGTTGGGATTGGAAAAATTGTCTTTAATGCAGGGGCATCAACATGTTTGATAATTACAATTTGTTTGGTAAGTACTGCTTACTCATAAAATTATTCAAAATTACCTTATTTAACACAATCTTAATCTTTTTTAGGCAAAACAACTTTCTTTATACCATGGAATTGTTTTTAAAGAAGTTCAGTTGTGAAAATTAAATGAATATTGAATTTTTCAAGGTTGTGCATAATCTTTTGTTTTGCGTGGGTCTCTATCGGCAAGCTAATTGTACACCTAGTTGAAGGCCAGGTTGGAGTATCGGCGACAATTTTTGTTGTTCCTGCTTCTGCCATTGTCAGGCAGCTGCTACCTAAACTGGCTGCTGCTGTTGGTTGAACTTATGCATTTGCATGCATTAACATTATTGTTGCTATTGTTGTGATTGTTGCTGCAGCAACAGTAGAAACAACAATGGGCAATGCTGCGACATGACTGCAATGCATTTTATGCATTGAAGCAACACCAGTGACAACAACAGTAAAGCCAAGAGCAACATACCCCAAAACAAGAACAACAGCAGCCCCTAAGGTATAATTTCAATTTCAACACTTTGCAAACACACCACAGTTGTGTCATTAACTATAAAGTTTGCATGCGAATTGCGTCTGCTGTTGCATAGTTGTATTGTTGCTTCTGTGTGTGCGTGCGTGTGTTGGGTGGCCATTAGTGCAATCGCTGACGGAAATGGCCGGCAGCAATGACGCCATAGACTCAGATGAGTTTAACGCAACGTCAGGTGCAGCAGCAAGTAGAAAGTACTACGTGCAACAAGCAACTAGCAACTTGCCACATTGCAAGAAGACTAGTTACCCCTCTGTCTGTTATTTCATAAAAGTTAATTGTTACATATTTGTTGCTTTATTTGCAGCTCCAATGGTCCGAGATGTATATAAAATTGTTTACTCACTCCTCTTACAATAATTGGAAAACAACAGTGAGTGATACTGACGCTTAGCAACAACAGTACCAATACAAATTTAACAAATTATGGGCTGCACATATATGTATCTTGGCTGCTGCCTGTGTAACTAGCGCGGTCTGCTTAACGCAACCCTTTGCTTAAGGACCGTGTTCGCAATTGTGATCACTCTAAAAAAGAAATCATGAAGCATTTTTCACCAGTTAATGCGGCAATTACTCAAATAATAGTTTCTATAAAATACCTATTTTCGATATCCGATTTTCAGAATTCTAATAAGAATTTACACAAATGTCAATGCATAAAGATAAACACGAAACAGCGGCATATCGAAGACGGAATACTCTTGTATTGTTTTAGTAGTAATGATGTTTATACCACAAAGACTGTGCTTTAAAACAGTGGGACATGTTTGCATTAAAAAAGGCAGACTATATAGACGCGGATACTGATAATAAGTACATATAATGGAGCCATAGATGTCTTCTTTTGTGCGTTACATAATTCATAATAAAATTTTGATACCCTGTGGAAACAGAAAACAAAAACATAAGAAAGAGATGAATTTATTACAAACCTAACAAATGTATATGAAAGATATATATATGCAAATAATTAAGTATATTCTGGAATTTCACAGGTTACTGCAGCAGCAGCAGCCATAGGAAATTTCTTACAGTCATCGGGGTTAGCACTTTATTGAATTCTATGACAGTCAGTCGTGTCGTCTTCAACGTGTTTGTATATTGTGGGTGTGTTTGTGTGTGCTACTTCTTGGCTGCACTTTATGGTCTTATTCTTTTTATTCTTGCACCTGGACACATACTTTAGTAGGCTTCGTGATGTTGGTTTTGCTCTGCCAAAATATAAGACCGAAAGAAAATTGAAGGAATATGCAGAAAGCGTTGCAGGCGAACTTAATCTTCCTTAGTGGCTTCCTCTACCAACAGACGCTAACTTCCGATTTGGGGCAATCTCGATGCGGATATATTAAACTATTTTTTCCAGCAACTCTCCGGCAAGTCAACGTTCCTCACTCACTCGCATTTCAGCCCCTCATTACATCATATATTTACTAGTATAACTTTCAGTTGCGCTTTGCTCCACCTTTCTTCCTTGGCTTTGGCATCACTTCCGGCCAGTGGCTCAGATATAGAGGGCGCGATAAAATTGCTATCCGGGACGGCTTTCAACACAGCCAGACAGAATTCACAGCGTAGTACAGTGTGCGGTGCGTAATGGTAAGATTAATATTTTTCAACATTAGGCGGTCGCCACTTCCGCACCTGCTCTATAAGAAAATGCTTAACACCCATAAACACACAAACGTGTATACTTATTTTTTTATTGTTTAGCATTTTATTGCACACCAACTTAATATTTATTTTAGATGTGGGTGTGTTTTTCACTTTGCCCTGTGGCAATGCCAAACACGACTGACTCTATGAGTTAGTAAAAGTTTGTGTAAAAGTGTGCTTGTATCAGTATAAAAGCACGCACGCTAACACACTTTTTCTAATTGACTTTGCCTTTTCCAAAGCAGCTACATTTGAATGCTCAACAAACTTGAATGGTACGTTTCAAGGCATCCAAACCAACAAAAATAGTGAAGCGCACACGCAAACACATACAAACACACTGATATACTTGCATTCCCAAGCTTTTGTTTTGCTTTATTTTCTGTGAAAAGCTTTGTGCACAATATTGTAACTTAGTAAAGGGGTTTTGTGTTTTATCTCGTTTGTCTAAAAAAAAAAATGGATTCTTTAATTTATGTTGCACTGCGACATGTTTGTCACTTCTGTTTGTCCAATTGAAATTGGCTTCATTTTGAGGGTAGACTTATATAGACCACTGAAGGGCAAATGAGAGCTATATCATTTTTATTCAAATTGATATATTCAATCATTCTCCACTTAAAGATTAACAAATTTGATTTCAAAATTGTATTAGAGAGAATTATAAGATTGATATACTGACAAGGTCTGTTCACAATACATGCAAATGCTTATGAATTATAACAATAAAATAAATAATAAGCTGTAATAATGATTGTGTAATATTGAAATGTTTAACGGCATTATAAGCATATCATTTTTAAATATTAAAGCTTGTTTTTTAAGATAATTTTTGAGATAATTCAACAATTTGCTATCGATTTCATTAAAAATTTATGATCATGATTTTTATCAACATTTGAAAAGGATACGATCATCATTGATAGCTCTAGCTATGTTATTACAGTGTTACTATCTATGTTAATAACAACAGTTTTATAAGTAGATTGTAGATATGCATATTTATTATACTTTTATGAGGACAGAGTATCCAACGTATGTTGTACAGAGTATCCAACGTATTTTTAATAAGACTTACCAGAATCCATGTTCGTTTTCGGATGTTAAATAAATTTTGAGTTAATTACATTATATTATTTTATGCTTTAGGCGGCTCATGTTCGTCTTTTTGGAATGCAGGCTAATTGTATCGCGGGCTTGCGCAAAAAGAACGTGTGTATATAGTTGATTTAAGCTGAATATTAAAAAATTTAATTTTCTAACGACAAAAAATATCTTGCAATCCTCATTACGTTGGGTAAACAAGCTTTATATTTTAGACGCATATTTCTCAGAAATATAATAATTTTGATTTTTATACTGAGATTTAACGAGAGTTCAACAAAATTGACAGCTCAACCGATAGGTGGGTCTCTGCTGTCTATATCATTTATCCGACTGTTTTTGTATTGTCAAACCAAATTGCATTGAAGGTTTGCATGTAGGCTTAGCGCCTATTAGCATGTTCTTGTTTTTTATCTGTCTATATCATTTATCCTGCTGTTTTTGGATTGTCAAACCAAATTGCATTGAATGTTTGCATGTAGACTTAGCGCCTATTAGTATGTTATTGTTTTTTATTGTTGCCAAGAAAACGGCAGATGCCGATCAATAGTTTCCCGGGTTTATCCACGCTGTGCAACAGTTTGTTTGTAAACTGCAAACAAAAGTTGATAAAAAAAAAACTTCAAAATGTACTGTATATAAAAATATCATCAAAATACAGAGTAAACTAAAATTACAATAATTTGAAGATTTATAATGGCCTAAGCCTACTGCGCAAATGTCTACAAAGTGATTATTTTAATTTACAAAAACGAAAAAGTGATGAAAGACTGACTAGCTGCCCCGAGCAGGTGGGGAAGTTCTCGAAATGTGAGGGAAGAGATTTGAATATGAAAATATTATATACTATGAAATATTTCCTCTGCATTTATTGTTAGTGGATGATTTAAAAATTAAATAAATGTGTTTCGGCAATTTTACAAATTCCAAGTGTGTAAAATAAAATGGTTATACTTAAAAGATACCAAAGCTCAAGTAGAGTCTTTAGAAATGTTATTTATTTTAGCTCAAGTTTAAATATTATTATTATTTAAATTTATTTATTATAAACAACAAACGAAAAGAGATTTCTAAATAAAAAAGGATTTCCAATAAAACTGTTGCAAATGGCGCAAAAAATAAATATTTCAAAATTGTTAATTCCAACATGTATTGAGAATTGAGATAACGAATATGTTCTTATAAAAGTATATCATATACATAATTGAGGAGTGTGAGACTGTCCAATATTCAGCATCAGATGCACGTTCCAATGCAAATAAAGCCCAAAGCATTTGTTTGTGGTTCTTTTTCTATCCGTTGATTTATACAGTGCGGTCTCTTTCTTTGTGCTGCCCCTAAACAAGCCTCCTGGCTGCTTAGCTGAAAATTTTTGTTTCTGGCTGGTGCCAACAACGGCAAGCCAAACAATTTTCAATTTGAATAATTTTGCGGGCATATCTTCAGCGGTTTTTATTATACCTTATGCCCATTAAAAATTGGCAAAAGGGCATATGGCAACTGAAGGGAAAAACACAGCAAAATTTTGTATAAGTTATATATTCTTGATCAGTTTCAACATTCCAGGCGTTCTAGTTAACACTCTCTTTGCCTGTCTGCTCATATACCATTATAAAATTAAAATTTAGTTTACATTAATTTGTTAATTATAATTAAATAACCATCGTGGTTAACTATAGTTTAGTCTATTAATTTAAAGACAACTCACATATTAAAAGATATAGTGCTGGGATACAGGGTATCTTTTAGTTGTGATGTATGACTCGTTAGAACTCTAGATTTCATTTAACTGGAAGTCCAGGGAGCACTTGAATAAATATCATAAAACAAAAAAGATAACTGTAAAATATGCAAGCTGCGGGCAATACGCAAACAATTTACGATAAAAACTTATATAAATACATGAATATATGGCACTTACGTACACACATAGATATATGTAAAGCTTGTTATGCTGCTTGAGGATACATTTTTGGCACGGGGATACATATGTATCTGTATATGTATCGCCCACACTTTTCTTTTCCCATTCCTTGCAACTCCAGCGCCTTTAAAATGCGTTGTTATATTTTATGATAATTAGTAAACAATTTTTGATGTTTGTGTTAATAATTTGCCCCCGATTTCCGCTACGTAAACT
Organism: Drosophila novamexicana; assembly: GCF_003285875.2. Classification (NCBI taxonomy): domain Eukaryota; kingdom Metazoa; phylum Arthropoda; class Insecta; order Diptera; family Drosophilidae; genus Drosophila; species Drosophila novamexicana. The sequence goes on along the minus strand of NW_020825054.1, from coordinate 2,007,403 downwards.
ATTTTCACACTAAGTTTTTGAAAATCGCCATTCAATTATAATGGAAACGAGGAGGAAAGACTATCTTCGGCATGCCGAAGATCTAATACCCTTACAGACCCAACCTTTTCATAATGCTTATAGGGATTTGCCCGTATCTAAGAAGCACAGGGAAAATAGTTAATGCAGAGTTTGGTCAAGTATCTTGATAAGCAAAAAAGGTTTTTAATGAAAAACCTACTTTTCGACCGAGCGTTCCTATGGCAGCTATGTGATATAGTGGTCTGATCCAGCTGGTTTTGACATATGTACTGCGTGTAACAGAAAGAGATAGTTCTGCAAAATTCCATTAAGATAGCTTAAATACTGAGGGACATGGGACATGAGGGACACGGACATGGCTATATCAACTCGGCTGTTGATGCCTTATCAAGAATATATATACTTTATGGGGTCGGAGATGTATCCTTCTATGCGTTACACATTTGACGACAAAATTATAATACCCTCTGCAAGGGTATAATAAATTAAAAGAAAAGAAAATAGTGTCTTCTCGGTAGGTCTTGAGATATCGATTTTGATCGATTACTTGGAAACGGGGCAAGTTATCGGACATCATAAACAAACTCGTACTACGCGGGCAAAGAGGACCGTAGGTCCAAATTTCAAGTCTCTAGCTCTTATAGGTTTTGATATCCTTGCATAAATACATACCGGCGGACGGGCGGAGAGACGCATGGACACGGCTAGATCGACTCATCGGTTGATGCTGATCAAGAATATATATACATTATAGGGCCGAAAATGCTTCTTCTGCCTGTTTAATATATTTGAACAAATACGTTATACCCCTTTACCCATATTCAATGGGATCAGGGTATAAAAATACATATATATAATTTTACTGATATTGCCTTAAAATTCTTGTTATTGTGGCTGCTGCTTTTTTTTTATTTGTTATATGTACCAAAAAAAAATAGAAAATTTGGTAGCACTATTATGTGTTATATGAAATTCCTAGTTAGACTTAACTTTAGAATGAGTTGCTCAGCAGCCGATACGCTGACAAGCTGCTACAGCACCCTAACACGGCCGCCGGGGTCCTGGCTGACCCCACCACATTGAGGCGCCTCCGAAGGCTACACCCCGACGACCTACAAGACGTATTCCTTAAACATCATGGAAATATCATATTATACTATGTAAATATCATACAAGTTACCACATAGTAACTATACTATATTAGTAACTATTCGTTTGGTAGAGATCAGAAGGAACTGATCGACTCCAGCGCACAAATTAAAAAAAAAGAAAAAAAAAAAGAATGAGTTGATTGTAAATATTCATAAAAGTTTAATTAAATTTATTCACATGATAACAGTAAAATTAGAAACAACCAAAAAATCCTAAAGCTTATAAATTTGTAGATTAAAAAAAAGATGAGTGTTGCAAATTCTTAGGCGCAAATATTAAACGTATAAGAATGAAACGCAAATAAAATAAAATATTTGCAAAAAGCGTAGAGGGTCCTTACGCAGCACTTGGCAGCCATAAGAACGTGAAAAATGAATCATTATAAATAACAATAAACGAGAAGTGTTATATTTTGCCCATAATAGCTAATAAAACACAGAGAAAACTTTCCAAGAGCAGACCAGTGGACCTAGTAATCATGGAAGCATAACAAATCCCGCATCTTCCTGTCCGACTAAATCTCAAATGATAAAGGCATGCCACAAAAAGGTTGCACGCCTGACAATAAAATCAGTCAACACAAAAATATAAAAAAAAGGGAGAAAATCGGGAACAAAACAAAAAAATCCAAAACACATAACAGGCGAAGAACTCAGCCTTGACATTAAAACATAAAAGGAAAAAATCTCTATTCGAGCTAAAACAAAAAATGAGAAGATAAAAACACCGCCCATGGTGTTTATGTCAGGCGTTTTTGTTTAACTGGTCACACGGCCAACGCCAGGATGCGATTTCTATCTGCTTTGCTCCGGTCAAGTCCGCGCAGGAACTTCGAATGCGACCACGATTGTTGCGATTTAGGGGCGGTGGCTGAGTATGGGGCTCTTTCGGCCGTTCACCGAAATGTGTTAAATGTTTAAAACGCGGGAGCATCTTACGCAGACCGGCCGATAGCTGAGGTTGGTGGCCGTGCAACAGAAAGAGGTACTTTTGCGAAGTTTCCTAAAGATAGCTTGAAAACTGAGGGACTAGTTCGCATAGAAACAGACAGACGGACATGGCTAGATCGACTCGGCTATTGATGCTGATCAAGAATATATATACTTTATGGGGTCGGAGATACTTCCTTCAGCCAGTTACATACATTGGGAATTTGCACAAATACAATATACCCTTATACCCATTTTTAATGGGTTCAGGGTATAAAAAATGGTAGATTGAGCGATGAAAGCAATGCAGCCCACACTGACAAGGCGAGATCGCAAGGGCTTGTAACCTTTTCCCTATCCATATAGACAACAGTGTAGAATAAAGCGTAACATTTTAATTTGAATATTATACGGTCGCAACTTAGGCGCCCTACCCATGTGCGTGTGACTACACTTATACCTGTGTGCAGGTGTGAGCAACAAGCTGCGCCTAAAACATGCGCCGTTATGAAAACGTCTAAAAAATACAAAAATCGAGTGCACGTGCTGCCATTGTCAAGTGTCGGAGCCAACTAGGCGGCAAATAAGGCAAATAGTATGCTCTATGCGTGTGCTTTTTTGTGTGTCGCTGCGACGACCGGAAAGGGAAATGGCGGCACCGTGCTTGAGGTGAGGCTCTTGTAATCACCTGAATGAAATATTGAAGTTATCGTGTTGTCCTTAATGTGATTTGGGTTCCTTCGTAAGGTGCTTGGCTGGTGCTTATCGTCAAATCTCCAAAGCCACATTCTTCCGTTACCTTCGAATTACGAGTGTCGAGACGAATGTGTATTGCGCATAAATGAAAATATTCAAGTGTAATGGAAACTTACAAAATAAAAGTTAAGAAACACTTACGAAACAGCATTTTGTAGTAGTTAAATCTTTTAAATAGTTTTATCTCTGATTGGTGAACAACGCACAGAACAAACCGGAAGAGCTAGGAAACTGAAGTTTTCACTGTAGTTACCTTATGTGATGAAGGTGTACTTTAAGACGGGGTTTCGGTAAATTCCACCCGCAAGTATGGGAAAATCGCGAAACCGTTCAATTTAGAGTATTATAGCGAAGTTGTCAAGCCATGAGTCCACAAAGTGATTCAAGTATGTGCCACAGGTGCGATTAATTCGCATGAGCATGCCACGTTGAAAGCGTCGTTATTCTACGTTACGTTTACAACTGAAATGCACAGCCAAGCTGAAGGTCGACTGTTAGTAGAACTCAACGACGAGTTACTTGCACAATTAAACGACAAGCGCCAAAAGCTGCGTTACTAAGGGAACCAGAACATCGAAAAGACTTAACAAGTCTCCAAGCATAAGTATGATAAAAAACGTCGAGCTGAGCACAGATACAGAGTGGCAGCGATCAAATGTTTGTCGGAGGACGTAAGTTGGCCAGCGAATATCTAGGGCCATATGAAGTTACTAAAGTCAAACGTAATGGCCGCTACTACGTTAGAAAGGACACTTCGAGGGACCAAATATCACAACAACAAGCAGTTTGTATCCGAGAACGATGAAATACTGTCACCTGGGACAGCTGAGGATGATCAGCAGGAGCTAACATTATTATTATTATTATTTTATTATACGCAAGCATCGATGTCCCAAAACGGGAGAGCCTGTTGGGGTTACGAAATGGGCTTTGGGATATAGTTTGTTTTAACGAAATACGAAAATGCGGATTAAGGATGTATTGCCCAGTAGCTGACTTTTTTTTGGTTCACACGTTTTAATCTGATGGCATACAACAATGAAAGTCTTAAGTTTTAAAATGCATTTGCATTTCGATATGTTATTCTGTGCCTTGCTAGCAGTTTCCTGAAAGATTTTTCAGTTACCCATTGTCGTAGACTTGAAGACGTTTAAAATTTTATTCCACAATGAGTGGAGGCAGAAACTCAAGGAAAGAGATAGGGAAAAAGATATATAATTCCTGCATCAGCTACACGTTTTCAACAGCTTTTATGTGCTCGCGGCGTATACGCAATGTAGCCTTTTCTCGGGCTTTAATGACAGTCTGCCTGAGTGTGTTTATGATTGCTTATCCCCATTTTTCTTTGTCTCTCCATTATTTACACTCGTATAGCTCTTAAATACATTTCGTTGCTTTTACTACACGACACTGATTAATTTTCCATGGCGCTGCAATCTGCATACCTTTGCCACATCATCCAGATTCTCTCTTTCTATTTCATTCGCTTGTGTATGCTATGTAAATTTGTTTAACTTGCCAATTGCCAAATAAAAAACAAACGGAGACTTTTTAGTTGTAATTAGCTTTGTTTTTAATTATACGTAAGGTGTAAAGTCTATTTAATTAAGAGAAGAATGCTAAGATGACAAAAATGCATTTCTATTAAAGCAATCTAAAATGTAGGTATTTATTAGAAGAGGATTTAAAGTCTCACTTTAAACAACGTATTTACTTAATTTTTAATTTGATGTTTTCAAATTGTTTTGGTTTTAAAGAAATTGGGAATTCTTTTTGTTAAAAATCTGCATTTTTTTTACTGCTTTTATATCACTATATATTACATATTTTTTAATTATTGATTTGTTCATTGGCAAGGTAGGCAAGTACAATTTCGTGATCTTTTCGACGCCACTCATGCATATAAAATGCCTTGAAGCTAAAATGTCTCAACTGAAAGGAAAAAAGGTGCATCGAATAAGGTCGACAGTTATGCAATGCTTCAGAAAAAAACACAGACACTTGGCTCAGAAATGTATTGACTAATTTATTTATTTCGACAAATGTCGCTCAGATGTGGTCACTGTATATAAATGCATTTCGGCGTAACAATAGCAACAAGTAAAAGGGAGTTCCCGATCGGGGGATACTCTGAAGCCTCTTATTCCAACACCAAATGCATCTCGCGCTAAGCGCTCCATTATAGTAATAAAGATAAATTAAAAACAGAAGATGTCCTTGGCAGGGTTCGAACTCGCAATTCTCGGAATCTGCGCCAGCTGCCGCAAAACACATTGGCAGGAAAAACACATTTTGTTTTGTGTATATCTTAACCGATGTCAATAAAATTTTCTACAGTACATCTTATTGTACCGTAGAATATTTGTTAATTCTAAAAAAGTAAATTGCATTAAAATTGTAGCTTTATAGCTATGAGGTAGTAATAGGTATAAAATGATATGACTTAATACATACATATATACTATTATATCACCATAACCATATCACTTTCTTCGGAAATAAACGGGATCTGCGCATGGACTAGGAGGACTTACAGCTAAATAGTAAACATACTAAGCATACATACATAAATACTAATACATACGGACGGATTGATAGACAGACGGACGGTCATGGCTAGATCGACTCGGCTAATGGTGCTGATCAAGAATATGCATACTTTATAGGTTCCGAGATGCTTTCTTCTGCCTGTTACAAATGCACATATGCACAAATACATTATACACATTTTAATGGGTTCAGGATATAAAAACGTACACCTTGGGCCTAATGACCAATTCAGGAAGAACGTATACGCAACAAATAAACAGCGCGGCAGCATAATGCACGACACAAGAAAAGCAACAATGAAAGTAAAATCAAGTTGTCCCAGAGTATGATTAAGGCCAGCAATACGTTGCTCTACTTGAGAGCACCTAGATCCTGACCAATAAAATATTATGTAATTTTAAGGGTATTTTGCCACACTTAAGTTAAGCTTGGGTTTCGACCGATCGTTCCTATGGCAGCTATATGATATAGTGGTCCGTTGTTGGTAGGATTTTGCATATATATGAGGAGTATAGTAAAACTAATAAATGCCGAGTTTGGTCAAGATATCGTGAAATACAAAAAATTTGTTCATACAACTTCTTAATTTTCGACCGGTCGTTCCTATGGCAGATATATGCTATAGTGGTCTGGTATGAGGAGCATAGTAAAACTAATAAAGGTCGAGTTTGGTCAAGATATCTTGAAAAATAAAGTGTTTTTTCATACAGGAATCTACTTTTCGACCGATCGTTCCTATGGCAGCTTTATGATATAGTGGTCCGATCTTAATAGGATTTTGCATATGTGTAAAACTTATAAATGCCGAGGTTGGTCATGATATCTTGAAAAACAAAATGTATTTTCATTCAACAACTTAATTTTCGACCGATCGTTCCTATGGCAGCTATAAAGTGGTCCGATCTATCTGGTTTTGACATATGTGCTGCGTGCAATAGAAAGAGGGACAGAGGAAACAGACAGACGGACATGGCTATATCGACTCGGCTGTTCATGCTGATCAAGAATATATATACTTTATGGCGTCGGAGATGTCTCCTTCTATGCGTTACACATTTCACGACAAAATTATAATTCCCTACGCAAGGGTATAATAAGTTTAAATGTAATTTAGTGGCCAACAAAGGAATTTTATTTTATCCACTAGGAGAAATCCGCTTCGAAAGCATCCCATACCTTAGCGTTGTACAAAATTGCAATTCCACACTTGCTTCATACACATTTTTTTGCGCAGTTTGTTGTTTTGCTCTTGCTTCGTTCAGTCTGTAGAGATTTTCGCATAAAATTATTTACAAACTGCAGTTCCATCCGTTAGAATTTAAAAAGACTTGCACAATCTCATTCAATTTAGCGTAATTTGCATATTCTATGGTCCAGCTTCGTTGGTGTTAATTACAGGAGGACTAAGACTGGCCTTCATAAGGGCCATTAGCAGAAATCAAGCAAAAAGAAAACGAAGCGAAGAAATGAAGTAAATTAACGATTTTGAAGGATTATACAAGTTGGCCTGAGAACTTAAAATTGGAACGTTAAAAATAAATTAACATACGTAACAATATAGACACACATACACAGTCGTGTATGCAGAAACGAAAGAAAATGGGACAACGAACGGTTTAAAACTCAACGCTCTTTTGGCCAACGGGTGTTACCTCTTCAACCTTACCCGCTCCCCCTCTCGAAAGAAATTTTAAGTGCTGGCAGGCGATGGCAAAATTTGTCGGGAAGTTCGCTAAGCTTTACGGCAATTGACGTTAATGAAAATACCAAAAAGCGAATAGTTTCAATTACCAAGAATTGGCGTAACGGTTGGTGTCTTTTGTTGTTAATGGTTGAGTGCGGAGTATGCGAAATTTTGGAATATATCACAAACGGCAAACAGCTGCTTATGGGATTCACTTATATTTTTATAAAAGCTCTAAGATCTAATCTATACAGACGAAGACTTATGATTGATTGTGCTGTGCTTGCGGTCGGCGGATTCCAGTAACAAATGAGCTCTTTAATTACATATAATTTTTTATTCACAGCTTACGTTAATGTTGCTCGCTGGAATATTTATGTATGTATTTGTAGCCTGGATTATCCGTGCTCTTGAAATTCAACTAAATTTCAAGAAAGGCAGCCCTTCTTGCAATCCCCTAATGCCAGCAACTCTTGTACTACCACTGGGCATACTTCAACCACACTTGTTCACGCAACTGTTTGCTAAACGCAAACACTAACCTTCTCACACACACACATATCGATTACATGTTCGACTCAGATACATTTACGTAAACATAATTTGCACTTGTTATGTGCCAGAATATGGCTAAAAATTGTTATTGTTGTTGGTCTTCTGGCTTTATTAGCAGCTCTCTTTTAAACTCAGAATATTTCTATGGTAATCTTATTTGCATTTATGAGAGCATTTGGATCAATTGCTGATATTTGGGAAATTTTAGAACCACAAGGCTATGATGAAAATACCTTGCGGTTATTATGCGCTGAAAATTTAATTGATATGTAGTGTTCATCGCTGATAAGTGACCCATTCTTTCAATCAACTGAACAACAAGGGTTTAGGGCAAATTCTGCTCAAGTTTACGCATGTAGATACATATGTCTCACCCATCGACCATGTAAGCAAGACACGCAAAATTAAAATAAAAAAAAATAATAATAATAATTATAATAATAATTATAATAATCATATTTATATAGTTCAGCCAAACAAAAATCAATAACATTAATTTAAAAAACATAAAGAAAGCAACAATAACAGCTATTTCTTTTTGAAACCTATTTGTAAGCACTTTTAAGAGTTTTTAACTTAAGTGCAATGTGGAAACTGCAAAACAGCTAATAATTCACAACTGGTTTTGGAAAAACTGTTCTCGTAAGTTTTGTTAACGTAATTTACGTATTTGTAATCGAAAAGCTGTAAAATAAATAATTAATAAATATGCAAAAATTGTAATGCTCTGCCCTTTATTGTCAATTATGACAAATTGTATGGGGCTGAATTGCCTGTATTTCGTACCATACTAAAATTTAGCAAAAAGTGAATTTCCCCAATGGCAGCCTTAACATATAGTCCTTAAAATATCTTGCCCATCTTTGTAAATAACATCACTGAAAATATTATATGTTACATATAATAGTAATAACTATAAATCATTCCCTAAATATTCGCTTGGTAGAGATCAGAAGGCACTGATCGATTTCAGCGCAAAAATAAAAAAAAAAAAACAAGTAAGAGGTTCTATTCGGGAGCCCCGACTAGGGAATACACTGCACCCTTTTATTCCAACACGAAGTAAATTTTAAAAAAAGTTCCCTTGGCAGGGTTCGAACTCGCAACTGACCGCATTACTTGCTGTCGACTCTACTCAACAGCCAGCAAAAAAAAAAATACTTTCCCCGGTATGGCTCGAGCTCGCGACAGACCGCACCACTTGCTATGCCTCTCTCTACTCAGTAGAAACACCAATAATTAAGTACTTATGAGAAATAAACAAACTAAAATAGCATTACAGAAAAAAGTCGAAATTACCATGCTGTTAGAATGCGAAGCAGACGCGCATGAATTTATGTGTGTACATGTAAACAGAAATTCTTAAAGCTGCTGCCCCATTCAATTGCGCAGTTGCATATAACTTTGTTTTTCATAACCGATCTTTATGAAATTTCCTACAGTATATCTTATTGTATCATAGAATATTTGTGTATTCTGAAAAAGTCAATTGCATTTAAATTGTGGCTTAAATTGGTTGGCAATATAATTTGGTTATTAGCTTGATTATATCTTTTGGGTGGTAGCGGGGAGGTGGCGATAGGTATAAAATGAAAGATACTTGAAATATCTGTAATATTCTAGAAGCAACATATCATGTTTGGTGGCTCTAGCTCTTATTATTTACCAAAATTGCCCAAAAAACAGGATGTCGATATCGATTTTTACCGATTGCTTGGAAACGCAGTAAGTTATCGATTATCAGAAACAAACTCGATCTGCTCAGGCACTAGGAGCACCTAAATCTTAAATTTCTCTTATAGGTTCTGAGATCCTCGTGTTCATACATACGGACGGACGGAGACAGACAGACGGACATGACTAGATCGACTCGGCTATTGATGCTGATCAAGAATATATATATTTTAGGGGTCGGAGATGCTTCCTTCTGCCTGTTACATACATTTGCTCAAAAATAATTTACCCTTATTACCCATTTCTGATGTGTTTAGCAAGAGAGTATTTAACATTTTATCTATACTGTAGATACTCTGACTTAATGATATCATTATCCATATTTAGTCTTGATTCTTTGAGGGTAAAGAGAATTATTCGTTTTAAAATAATTATAATTCCATTGAGTATAAATCGATTTCACTGCAATAAAAATAAAAATACAAATTTTCTACTTTAAACTTCTATCCATTTTTTAGACCTTCCATGTTTTAATCGACAGTTGGATTGAGAGATAAGTTGAGTGCGAATGTATATTAACGGGCTCGGAGGCTCAAGTATTTGGTGAGGTCCTGCCTGCATATAAAATAATCATGTTAATCTAATTAGCTTAAAAAAAGTGTTTCAGGATATTAAACTCATTTTGTCATAAAAAATATCGTATTATATATGCTGTTTTTGGCAGTACAAAAATCTTAAATCTCCGAAGGCGGTCAACTCCATATCTGATGTGAGGCCGAAACTGAGTAAAACATTACATTAGCTGAATTATTTACACTGCACTACAGAAACTAACTGCCAACGCTCTTAAATGCAGCATCCGTCCCCCTCTTGGGGTACTATACCACCGCGGTTTTGTGTGCAATGGTTGTTTGTGCGGCATTTTGTTATTGCCTTCATACAAAATAGCGGCTGCTGGTGATGAGTTTTTAGGCAGCCAACTCACCAACTCCAAACAGCGGGACTAGAAATGCAGTCACACACTCTTACAGGCATACACCCAGAATATACTCTCCCCTTTATACCCAGCACTTGACAAACTAAGCACACATATTATTTACACTTTTAAACGCGCAACGTTGCATCACGTTGAGTTTGCCACGCATTTACGCCTCGCATTTTATGAATTCATTTCCGTTCATTTACGCCTGAAGTGATGCCGAGACTCTGACGTTATTCAACAGAGCCAGTTTTTAAGTTGAGCTGCCAGACGAAACGGAGCGCTGAAACAGTCAAGGGGTTGGCCTTAATGGCTGCCCCTAGGAAGCTGCAATTACATTTAGCCCCTGTCACACGAATGTGCTACGGGGTAGGCGTTGTTGCTTACTCGCTTAGAACTGGCATGCTTAGAACTGGCTACGGCCTAATTTATAAACGATTACTACCATGACAGCTTTATGATAACGTATACCGCCTGAAACACCCTATATATTTGCAAGCAACTACTCATGAATTACTCTGTGGCTTTCATTCATTCATTTTCTAAAAACAATAATATTATTATTTCCCAATCTTAATTTTCAAGTGCAGAGCATAAAAAGTAAAGAACGTCATCCACAATATACGAGTGAGGTGATATCTTGACAACGGCTTTGTTTAAGCTGCAACAAAAAACGCGTCACACAAACGCCCCTATTAGCCCATCTGTGAGTGCCTGTGGGAAAGAGTGGAAAAGATAAAGAACGAAGAAAAACATTAATTAATTTCTTTGACGCGCTCGAGCATCACAATAAAGTGTGGCACAATGCGCTATGATGTAACCGCTTCTAGAATTATAAATAATTCACTTACCATATTAATGCGATGCGTGGCGACAAGGACAGCGGCGACGCCATATTAATGAATATCAACATGGCGTCAGACAGCCCCTGTAGCCTTTTCTCCACATGTTGGAAAATCTTTGGAATATCCTTGTACTTGATGACTGTTAATTAAAAGCCACTTTGAAAACTGTCGCTCAGGCGAGTCTAAAGCCCCGCCGCACACTCGACAACTTTTAACTGCTTCAAGTTCGTCTGCATTTCAAATGGATTCCCGAGTACAGTCTGCAACATGTTGAAACTAATTCAAGTCCCAGACTGTCATATCTTGCATTCGACTGCGAAGATATTCTATTTATTCTTGTGTGCCTACAGGCTGCGAGCGTTGACTTTCCTTGTATTCAAGCCGAGAATTTAAAAAAATAATAATGCCTGTTTCTGTCTGTTCCCTCTAGTCGTCGTTGATACACATCTCTTGCTGGAAGCATTAAAAATATTAACTAACAGCAATTCACGAATAAAGCTTTATCTATCATTTCACTTGCTGCCTGGAAGAGTACAGAGAGAGAGAAAGAGAGAATACAGTCGGAAATGATAGCATATATACTTACGACCATGCGTAAAATATTTTAAGTTTAAAAATTAATATTTCTGATTATTTTTATGCACAAACCATTATATATATTTTTCACCATTACATTATGTTCCTTATATAATATAAATATGACTGCCCACGAAATTCCTTTTTTAAAGTAAACTGCTATAATCCCAAGAAAACAAAACAATGTAATGATTTAGATTCAATATGTTCGATATTTTTAAGCTTAAAACTCATTTTGTTGAGATGATGAGAAGGGAGAACGTACGATTGACGCAACAGAACCTAAGCATACAAAGGCAAGAAAGCAAAAGAAGACCATAAACAGATAATTTACATAACCATATTTCTATACATAAAAGTGTTTGTCCTGACTGGCTGACTGTGACACATTGACTGACTTAATGACTGACTGATTGGTGATCACAGCCCAAACAATAAGAACTAGGATGTGCACGTTCAGACCGGGTTTCGGGAAATTCCACCTTCAAGTGTGGAAAAATCGCGAATAACGTTTGTATGAAACTTTTTTGCTCACCATCCGATCGGCTTCAAGCTCAATTTCAAAGATCTATGTTCAAATTCATTTGAGGGGTACTTCACACTTTTTAGAAAATCTCTCCTCCTTGATGGAAATGGGGGTCAAAGATTTGGTGGCTGACGTTTCGCGATCAAAATCATTTCCAAAGATCTGTACGTAAAGTCATTTGAGAAGTGTTTCACATTTTTTGCAGAATTAAAGCATCCGCGGTAAAATATTTGGTGGGTCACGTTTCGTGCTCAAATTTATTTTCAAAGATCTATATGAAAAATCATTTGAGACGTGTTTAACACTTTCACAAAATCAAAGCTTTCACTGTGGGAATTGCACTTCAAAGATATTTTTGGTGAAGTTTTAAGTTCTGATCAATTTGCTTCAAACTTTTTTTATTTGGAAAATACCACCCGCAACAGTTGTAAATTGGCGGAAAACGTTTGTAACACAGTTGTTTATTCAATGTAAGAGCCATTTGAGAAACTTTATTTTTTACATGAAACGGGCCAGGCAGGGTTATACCCGCGAGTATGCTCATATAGATGTGAAATAAAAACTTGAGTTATTTTTCGAAAAAAATAATCAAGCTCTAGGTTATGCTGTATTGAACAGAGCTCAACTTTAAGTGCCTAAACAATAACGATCCCTCTCACCAGAATTCCAAAAATAACTTTAGGACAGGTTTTAAGCCCATCTGAACTAATGCTTTGAATATTTGGACACAAAGAAAACTATTTGCAAAACCTTTCATTTATGTATTTTACCATCTGCTTAACATTTTCCCAAGCTTAGCTGTTTAAAGAGAAACAAAAAGGTCGATAGTTAGCCTAGACTTACATGAACTAGGCAGACATTAAAATTTTCCCCACAATATTTGTGGCCGGAACAATTACCAAGCTGTAAAATAAACACAAAAATAAGATGTCCAAAGCGAAAGCAAAAACCATGTCTTGGCATGACATTAGTTTTGCCCTTTTTCTTGGCATAGCCACTGGGACTGCCACTGGAAAAGGCACTACGACTGGGACTGACAGTTGGCTAGGAGGACGGCCAGACGGCGGGCATTCAATGTCAGCAAACAAAGGAGCCTATGTTTAAGAGTAGGCTCGCTGGCGAAGAGGGTCCAGGCGGTAGGGCTGGCCGCAGTCGCATACTCTGGCTGCAGGCCACTAAAAAAGAGAACTACCAAATCCATTTAAACAGAGTCAGCGCAACGCATTTCAGTTGAGCATTTTCCTAACCTAAGTTACTTCTTGTCGGATGGCGGCAGAAAGAGGCGAACGAAACTATTAAAATGCCGGGGACAGAACACCATAACAGAATATATCTTAATATATATATATAAATATTTATTATTTATTTTTTTCTACTTATTTGCATCTGAAGCTGAAGCTAAATGGGAAAAGTTTCTCTGGCCTGGACAAACCAGAGGTGTATGTCTATGCCAGAAATATTGTTTGTGATTTACAAACAACTAAGTAAAGTTTCTACCGAAACTGGTCTTGATTTCTACCGAAACTTGTTTATGGGTTGTGTGATGGATATCGTTGTAGCTAGCACAATTTCCAGATCAAGAACCTATATGTAAGCAAATTGAATTGGCAGGTTCTTTCTCAATTTTTTGCTGACTTTTTTGCTTAAGCCGAAGCGATTCAGTAAGGCTTGCAATTTCAATTAGTGCGTGCACAAAAATGGTGGGTTAAAAAAGTCAACTTCGCTGTAATAACGGCTATGGAAGCAGCAAAAGCAGAAAATCTTTTACATTTCAAAACACCTTTTAATATTGTCGTACCAGAAGAGACCCATAATAATAGATCATAAAGTTGCGTGTCTCAAAAAACTTGCCAAAAGCAAATTACGGCAAGTCAATCGAGCATACCTTGTCGGCTATGTGATAATGTACACTGGCTTAGTGGATTATGTTATTTCTCAACGTAATGACTTGCACCGTAGTTGCAATTCGTGTAGGGAGATTGGTGGTAAAATGCGTGCTTTAATGCGGCAGAGCAGGAGTGGCTTTCGCGGTCTGATTGTTGGTTTTCGCAAACAAAACGATCAGCTCACAGTCCTCGATACCCAATTCAATAGAATTGGGTCCAGAATTGGGTCCAGCTCCAGAACCTAATCAGTCTTCTCCTCGTGACTTGCCTTAGCCTCCGACAGTAATTCAGCAGCCTACTACACCGATCACAAATCAGCTCATGACTTTTGCTACTCCGGTAGATGTGAGGTCTGCTTTGGACACTTGTTCTGTTCAGAATTGTTCGTCATCGATACGAGAAAACTCAATAAATTTATCCGAGTCGTCCGCTGTCGTAGTTCGCCGTCCGTACTACCAGCTTTTCAGGTACCACAGCTGATAGTGTTCCCACTGTCCCACCTGTGGCACCTAAGCGTCTAGTGGTCGTTCCACCAAAGAAACATACTTTAATTCTCATAAGATGATGAAAGAAGCCTTTATTCAGGCAAAAATTCAATCCCCACGCATTAAAAGTGGAAAAATTTAAGTTATGCTAGGGAGAGTTGCTTTTCTTGCAGCGTACATCAAAATGCGACAAAGAAAATGTTGATGAACCAATAAAGCGTAGACAACAGTGAAACGAGCTAAATAAACTGTAGCCGCCCCAGCGAAATAGCACATAGACACTTTGGTGTGTTCCAAAGGGGCGCTATGTCCCCCGAAGACAGCGACAGCACAACACAAAATCTTCCGCCAACCGATAGTGGGATGCATTTCATACAATTTTCCGACAATTCGGGCTTGCGTCACAAAATGTTGAGCTGTAGGAGGGCTGCGGCCAGGAAACTGAAATCACGTACCGACGTGAGGTCATTTGATAAATGTTTTAACAATTTAGATAAACTTAAAACATTTTCTTAGAGGCTGCCGCTGCCCGAAAATGTGAAAAGAACTTTGCAGCACACTTTAGATGGACGCAAAATTACTAAGGTCAGTCTTTTCGCACACACGTTTGCGGATGTGACCAAGGGAGCAGCCGGTGGGTGGATGACCTTGACACACGCAAAAACACGCCCATATGCGAACGAAATGGCTTGGCACAATGAACTTGGCGTTCAGTTGGCCAAGATAAGAAGAGAAAAAAACAGTACAACCGACTAGGAAGCATAATAGTAGCTGCCCATTTTCTTGAAAATTAGTGCTGAGCAAGACTGTCACATATAACCGAGCTGACAGCAGGGCTAAAAAAGGGCCAGCATGATCCTTGACATACAGATGAGTTCGCTTATAAAGCTTATAATTAACTCAAATTTACATTTGCCAAATCTGTCATGTGCTTGTTCCCTCCGCATATTTTCAGACCCTTTTTAGATACCACTACAAATCTGGCAACTCGCCGGTATGAACTCTGATGAAAGCAATTTGCATAACGAATACATTCAACTGAATTATGAATATTTTAGGCTAAAAACTTGCTTTGCTCGAATGTAAATGCAATTAGGCAATTGCTTTGTTGTTGCAATCGGGCGTATCAGTGTAAACTATTTCAACTATGCCAACTACACTCAACAAATATAAATTGATATCAGAAAATATTTCTTATTATACCCTGAACCCATTTTATATGGGTAAAAAAGGTATAATGTAAATATATTACTATATATGTATATATGTATGCTGATCTTGATCAGCAACACAAGCCGAGTCGATGTAGCCGTCAGTTCTAATGTATAAATGCATAAATATCAGAGCCTATAAGAGCTAAAGACTTGAAATTTGGAGAGTACAGAAATATTCTATGGCACAAAAAGATCTACTGCTGATCAGTTAAGAAACAAAACTAAAAAAAGAAGAGCGTTCAGGGTGTTCCCTAGTCGGGAGTTCCTGACTAATGCCTCTTACATGTTTCTTATTGCGTTTAAGGAAAATTGGAAATTTATCATGTCATCAAAATGCTAAAATCCATTTTAAATTGTATATGAACCCTTAGATGGATCTCTTAGCTTTGGCATTTGGTTTTATATGGCAAATATATTTGGATTTCGCATAACTCTGCAACGCATAACCTTTGTCTATTATAATTTGAAAATAACCAGAACACAAAATGACCACAAATTTAGCTTTTAGTGTGCGGCGCTACTGCGAATAGACAACAAAGGAAAATCAACTGAAAAGCCAACGACGGAGCTTTCAGCTCGAGTCCATCGACTTATTGTGCAGGCTATGGGCAAAGTGCACAGTATTCGAAGTGGCACGAGCAGGTCAAAATGGCAGCTATCAAGGAAAAGTATTTTACAATGGGTACAACTATGGCTGGGAGTCTGGCAAAGTCAGAAAGACACACAGGAAGTCATCTCCGTAGCGAAACAGAGACAGGCATCTGGATTTGTTGTGGATTGTGGGCTTGTTTGTTGTGTAAAAGCAAAAGAGCAAACAGCAAATGGACAAGACCTTCAGAAATAATTAAAAAATTTTCCCTTAGCGTCTGCTCGGCTATTAACATATTGATAATACTTTCAAATGGAATTCAGAGAGATTTCGAGTTAGTTAAAGGCGGCATAAACTGCATTTAATTACGAACGGCAATAAGTACAATCAGCAGTACCAATGAAAAACAATGACTCAATGGGCTTCAGCATTCAACAGTAGTCGCTCGAAATACTCCTATTTTATTTCTGTTTAAGCTATTTTAGCAAAAACCAAAGTAAGATAAACAAGTAATAATGACTTTAGGTACAAGGTAGCATATATATAGACACAGGTAGCCAATTTTTTATACTTAAGCTCTATTTGCGACCGATTGTTTTAGGAGCCATAATGCTGATGAGATTTTCTTTATATTTGGTCGCAGGCGATTGTGGTTTTTTACCGTTTGCGACCGTTATACGCTCGCTTTGAATTGAAACTGTAAGAAACTCTTTTGAGATTTAATCCATTTGGTTGTTATTTACAGAATTTTTAAAAATAAACTGGAATTAAATATTGTGCCCAAATATTGGGAAACAGTCGGAAAAAAATCCTCACTTTACCAATGAAACGAGTCTTCATACTCCAAAGTGATACGAAAAGTGAAAAGAAACAAGCAAAGAAAATTTAGCCCATTTTATAGACCATTCAAAATAATTTATAACCAAACAATATTATTTTTTACGGGTTGGCCAAAAATTTTTAATAAAAAAACTATAAGCCAATTTAGAACCAAACCGAGTTCAATCCGGGACTCCAAGCCGAACCGAAGCTAAAACCACATTGTTTTCTAGAATAGTTTGGGTCAAAATGAAAAAATGTTGTTGGGCTTCAGCCATTGCTGTTATTGCAATGCCTTTTTTTATTGTTTGTTTGGTTTTTTTTCCAGACTGAAACTAAAATCGACTGACATGTTTTTGTTATGTTTGCTATTTAATTTTTGGATGCTGGCTGTGGGACAAGTCGGCATTTAAGCAAAAAAATTCTTAAATTCCATATGTGTTAGGAAAATGGGTTTAAGTAAAATGGTATGCGTTCTCACGACATAACGACAAGCAATATTGTTTGTAGCAATAATATTTAGTATTTCAAATTACCAAGAGCGGAACATGGGCAAATAAATTACCGCAAAGTAATTTGCTGTTTTTTGGCCTGGAAGAATTCCTGTCAATATAAATCTCTATGCCTAATAGAATATTCGTGCTCTTAGAGAATAAGTACATTTTATAATATTTTTGAAGATGAACTGCTTTATCAGTGTCAACTACCATAAAAATCTTGATTTTTGTACGAGATGATAAGCGATTACATATTAATTACCTTACATATATTACCTATTTTTTTTTAAATACCCTACATGTTTTCACGTTGAGCATATAGACATTCTTAGGTTGAATCTCACACAGTGAAAATCAAAATCTAACAGCATGCAACATTAAGGTAATCTGCTGATGTGTAAGAGATTGAATTTTGCTTGATCAACATGTCGATATAACTTAAACTTAAAAACATGGCCAGCAAAATTATTCAATTAAAAGTGCTCTCTAATTGAGAACTCATATATAAACTAGTTTTTACCTTAGCATAGCTTCTCAGCAAAGCTTTCCCTGTTAAGAGCTTCATCAGCTGGCATAGGCCCATCCTTACAGGCAGCAACAGATTTAGATATAGAGTCGGTGATACGACGCAAACCTACTCTTTGTCTTAGGCACCCGCAACGTCGTTATTATAGTGCAACACACTTAGTGAGTGTGCACGAGCACAAGATAAATGCAAATAATATGCCATAAACTCAAATGTCAGAGAAAAGTGCAGCGGGAGTCACGTAGGGGCCATAGAAGTAAGCTGAGCAGGTGCACTGTTAGAATGGGAAACATATCGGAGGCGAGCACAAAAGAGACATCTCAACTTGATGGGATATGCCTTTGGTTTTTTTTTTTTTTTAAGTAGAGCATTGTGCCTGCAATTGATGGATGACAAATCGCTGAATAAAGCGTGGAGCACCACCATCAATGTCATTATCAGATGGCATTGGGCGTACTTTAATGGTCACCTCAAAAAAAGTATACGCAGTGAGAGAGACAGAGTGGTGGAGAGAGAGAGCGGGATAGAGAGGGAAAGAGACAGAGTGGTTTGCGACTCATTACAGCAAACACAATAAACACTGACAGCTTGGCGAAAAGTTCGCTTGAATTTTATCAAATTTTAATTTATTTTTATATTAAAATATTGTTGATAAAATATTAGCGTTAATAAGCGTTGCTGCGCTTACAAGCAGTCGAGACCAACTGATTGCTGCTCATCTTAATACTAGAGAATGTGGCGTCTCATCTTGTGGTAGATTTTTGTCTCTTTGTTCCGGTTCTTCTGAAGCTTTGAGCAACTAAATTAGCTTCATTAATTGAAACTGCTGTTGATTCAAATGAAAAATAGGCATTTGGAGCCTACATAGCTGGCAAGTCATCAAGTATACGTTTTATTCAGTTTAAAACTAAGCGGACTATAAAATAACGCTTGAAAAGAGTTTTGGGGAACGAATAGAGTTTAGTTTTAATCTCACCCGAAACCTGTTTGTTAGTTGCTAGGTGCTCCTCCTACTCAGAAAATAAGGTTACATATCTAGATATATTCTTTTAAAAAATAAACAAGTAAGGGGCTGTAGTCGGAAGCTCCCAAACAGGGGATACCTCTACAAAGTTGTCCAAAATTTATAGCTCCAAGTGGTGCAAACAGGTTCAATTTGGCAGAGTGCGAGTGCATGGACTCGTCTTTTGATAATGTTGTCATTAATTTTTACGATATTTACCAAAGTAAAATGCATTTTGCTGATGCTTGCGCACAAGTTTAATGAAGGCAAACGCATGAGATGCTCAAAGCTTGATGTGGTCCGTTGATGGTAAGGGGTGGGGAGGGGCGAGTCAGTACGCAATTTGCATGTGCCGCAAATGTAAAGAATAGCACAGCCCGCTGGAAGCTCAGGACACACTCGCAAGGGGAAAGGAAAGGGGAGCTAGGGGTATTAATGGGATTGGGACCCGTTGGAAAATGCGTTTCATGAAATGTTTCAAAAGCACTTTGCATTTTGCCAGCCCGAGTGGAGACGCAGACGGGCAACTAGACAGCGCTAAGGTTAATAGAATAAAGTTTATCCGTCATTACGATATTGCATGGCAATCAAGCGGCCATGCTCTCAACATTTCAGGCAGATAAGTAAATGTTTATAAATTTGTTTTAAATTGCACTTTATGACGTTGATGTTGGCGGCATCAAGAATGAAAACGTTGACGACGTGGCTAAAGTTATTTATGCTGACATATGTCCAGCTTGTTTTAAGACTTGATTTTCATTTACTATTTTAACGGATCATACTCTATATAATCAATTTCAAAAAACACGCTACGCCTTTTATTGTAACCAAAATGTCGAAAATTTCTAGAAATTGTTTTCAGTCCATTTAATTGTCTACATTATTGGCAAGCTCAATTTGTAGCACTACTTAAGATAATTGTTTTTTCGGCAATCCTCAATTTCATTTCTTTTTATCTGTATAAAAAATGTGTACTTTTTCCTATACACCTTAAAATTATTATGGTGCACAACTGTGATTTTTTTTATCATTTATTGTATTGTATAAAATAAAATTTTTGAATTGCATATCTCTACTAAATTAGTTACTCTTAGTACTCTTAATTATTTAATAAATTTACGAAATGTATATTAATTTCATTGATTTTACTTTAATATAATGATTTCCTTTTTTCTAGAATTCAAATGCGTTAAAGCACTAAGCATACAACACATGTATGGTTGTGTTGGATGGTTATTGGTTACAGGCACAAGCACGAAAAATATATTTAAATATATTTAAGAAGTGTTGTATTAGTCGTAAGCTAAAGAAATGTTCTCAAAAAGCTTTAAAAACGAACAACATTTTACATACTTTTCACTTTTCCGAAACGTGTACCTTCATCACATAAGGTGAAAATTTCAGCTTCCTAGCTCTTACGTTTTGGGTTGTGCGTTGATAACCAGTCAATCAGTCAATAAGTCAGTTAGTCAGTCAGTACAAACAGTTTTATATATAGATATCTACATACAGACCTAATATGTGTAGCATACTCGGTTTATTTGATTCTGCTAGTTGAGGTCTTTATATAATTTTAATGTTAAAATTCAAAATTGAATAAAATAAATTTTAAAATTATACTTGTACCAATCCAGAACTGTCACAACAAGCGGTTGTCTGCCTGCCAGAACGAAAAGAAAACTTCTATTTGTTTTCAAGAAATTTTCAATTAATCAAAAAATGGAACGAATGAAGACCAGTGACAGAGAGTCAGAGAATGATACAGGAGCAATGGCAGAGCTTTGAGCATGAATCACACACACACATCAGGCGAAGACTACAGGGACATCATATTGCATCAAAAACGACAAACGATAATTTATCATTTTCATATACATACACACATACATATATCTAAGTATATATATATATATATATATATATATATATATACAGAAGCTTTTCAATTTTTAATTGAAAAGAGAATGGAAAATAAAAACAGGTCAATCAAACGATTATAAAATCATAATTTATCACATTGTGTCAGATTCTCCGCCAGACGGCCCGGTGACAGCCCGATTAGCCTGCGTCGCAGGGTCTGGCCGTACCTCTGTGTTAGGCGCGGCTCCTCACTTATGTATAAAAATGAAATAATGTCGTCATGTCACATATGGCACATACCTAGTACAAATCTAGGCATCTTATGAAGACATTACAGTCATTTAGTGGGGTTAGGCTGCCAAATAGTAGGGAAGAGCTTACACGCCAGACTTGGTAGGTTAATTTTCGTATGTATGTCTGGTTACACAGCCACAACAGCTTAAGCGACCTCATAACTGATAAGTGCACTTACGATGTTCTGCGAAGCATTTGCTGCGCTTATCATTGTTTACGTTGATCTGGCGTTCTTCTCTCTGCATTTTTCTAATAAAAAAATATTTTCATACTAATAAAACAATTATAAATTATTAGTAAGCACACCCTAAATCGGGTCTGTCGGCCTCTCGTAACAAACAAACAAATCAAATACGAAGGAATAAAATATGTTTATTAATTTCTAGTTTTAAAAGCTATTAACAAATCTTGATAACACAACCATGTACATACTTTACTAAATTTCTTTACAAAGTTAAAAAACCTATTTATTAAAGGTAGAGCTTTGCAACTTGGTAAATTTACACATACTACGCCATATTTAATACCTGAGAATGTATTATAAATCAGATAAAAAACTACGATGAATACATTTTCCATACATTGTAAGCATGGGCTGTTAAGCGAAATGTGTATGTTTGTTGAAAGCTTAAGAGCTATGCCTTCCATAATTAAAAACATCCATTTATTTAAATATGCGAATCCCATTTGTCTTGACGAAAAACATTTTTTTGCATATAATTTGCACATTATATCATTTCTTACTGCGAAACAAGAGGCAAATTAACGGGCACACTTAAAGCAGCAAAGTAAACAGCGCGGTCGCTGCTTAAAACTCTAAAATATCCTAGGGGAACCCTCAATGACAGTAAGAAAGAGTAATTTGGAAACTCAGTGTCCTATCGCTCATTGCTCTTTATTTTATCCTATTGTGTAAAATATGTTTGCACCTGTGCGAAGTGTTTGACTGAGATTTCCCAACTGGGTTGCTTAGCGCTTGGCTAAAGTCGTTTAAGAGAACGAATCAGTCAGGGCGGACAGTGGACGGATTGTCTTGAGCAGTAAATTAACAGCAGCTTTTTGCTTCACTGCTTATTCCAGGTTATCATAGCTAAATCCATTTTGAGCTTAGCTCCTGGTTTAAATGCATTTTAAGACACACTTCTGTGTGCTGCTGTCAACATGTCCGTCGATTCCGAAAGCAATTTCTCCGCCAATTGTGATTGACAGCCAACGCGACGTAGCGATGCGTGAACTGCCCTTAACTTGCAATAAATTCATTCTGAACATAAATGCAAAACAGCACTGACGTGCTCGTGTTATCAATTCAAACATATAATTCAATACATTACAGTCCCAAACTCGCAAAGCCGCAAATACGCACATAAACAAAATGGCGACCATATAACATAGTTTGCTATGAAGCAGAAATGCCCCAGGTGCTTGTCAAAACTCAATTGTTCAATATATCGGAAAGGCAATCGAAGCGTTCAAATTGTTATGCAATTATGCATAAGTGAGCTTAACAATATTTTACTTACAACCTTTACGGGCAAAAGAGTGTTAGCAAATCGATATTTCTCCAGGTGCTGTCAGGATAAAACTATTTCATATATTCCCTCTTATCTGCTTTATGTATGTATAAATATTTTGTCATACAATATTTTGGACCCACCTGCACATACAATTGGGAAAGAGAGTGTTTGGACTGCACCTAATGAACCCTACTTTAATAGACTTCGTCCGTAATATTAGGCATACACCTTAAACAAATTCTTTATGATGGTAAGTTAAAAAATATGGATTTATCAATGATTGTGAAATTAATTTATTATGCTTGAGAGTCGTATGTTCTTAGTAGAACTTGCTAGTGCAAGTGCTTGTGCACAATAATTTCGCAAATTTCGATTTCAGTAAACAATTGGTAACGGTTGAAAGTCGGTTTTAGTGCCTAATTTAGTGCATTCAATAATATTTAGCTGCGCTGCACTTGGTGAATATTGAATAATTTGTATGCAAAGGTATAATACCCCAAATATTTTTTATTTATGGTCTTCTATATATTCTCTAATCTCTATCTATTCTCAGTCGAACATTATATATGTAGTTTATGGAGTCGGAGATGATTCCTTCTGCCTCTTACATACATTTACACAAAAACATAATACCCCTTTTTCCCATTTTAAATGGGTTCAGGGTATAAAAAACATCTAAAAGCCATAGACAATTATAAGGAAATAATCCCGTTCTATTGAAAATGAGTTCCTAAATAACTTCGGTGCATATTAAAACTTCTTGAAGTATCCTTCCTTAAGCAGTGTGTGACTAAAAAGCAGGGAATAAACCAAGTCGAATTAAGAGGTCTGGGATTCTATTAAACCATAACAACTCATTTTTTCCGAATTGGAAATTCCTGTCACTTCGACGGCGTCACTTTGTTCTATATAACAACTGATCTTTTATCGGTCTGGATGCCAGAATATAAGGGCGTGAACTTCAAAAATGCACATTGTACATTACGTCTTTATATTACATCTTTTATATTTTAACCAAACAGTTTTTGGACATGTAAAATCTAGGATAAATAAATTTAGACAATCTATTGATATTATAGCTAGAGTGGTAATATGTAAACTTCAATGTACTAAAGGGTTCTTTATGTGTAAAGAAGAAATTAAGTTTAGCATTTTAGTTCGAGGTGCCAGCGAGAATTAAATCCTTTTGACGTTTATGACGACAGCATATGGCTTGCGAGTTGGTGGAAGGGCTAACAATTTTGGGAAAGTGTGGCGCTAACAAGTCCATGTGCTTTTAAAGTCACACATACGCCAACACGCATAAGAGTATAAATGGGAATATAAAAACTTTAATGCTCGGCAAAATGCCTGAAAAATAAAAGTCACTTTTTTTTGCTTCCCTTTCTTTCGTTTGTGTATCCGCATGATGTGTGAGTGTACACATTTGTACATTTATATATGTCCCTCCGATTTTTTTAAACGCGCTTTAGCACTGGAATTTTATTGCTGTTGTTTATTTATTTTTTATTTGTAGGCATTGTTAAATTTGTTAATAACCATATGTCCAGTTGACAAGGAACGAGAAGAACAAAAATATGGCCAACGTAAATAAATACATGCAAAATATACCAAACACAATACGATTAGCTTGACTGCAGAAGAACAACAAAAATTTAATTTTTGTATTTTCTGTATGCAAAGTAAAAATAAAGATAAAATAATTTCTTAAACTCAAGTGGATCAGCATTCAATGACAATAGTGCTTTACAGTAAAACGCATTAAAACCAATATTTTTTCAGTACAAATATAATTTTAAATCGAGTTCTCAGATCCAGTAATGATCCAGTAATGATATTGTTAAAATACTTCCTCAACTTTTTGTTTCTTTTAATTTTGGATCATATAAAATTGCAGCCACAACGGAAAGGTTCCTTTTGTGCAGGAAACCCGCTTGATTCTGTGTTGTTTGCTCTCCGATTGAACACCCTCATATGAGAGAAAGGGAGAGTGTGTGTGGGTGCAGGCGGGCATGTGTGTCCGTGTTTTACAGGCAGTTTATGTCTTTGACATCACGCTTTTACGGCTGGTCGTTTAACTTCGTCATTGTTGTTTTACAGCTTTGTGTTCTCACTCACCCACTCACACTCACACCCATATACACACGTGCACACTGTGTATAACACTTTTCATAATCATTAAGAATTTTTACAGCATCCTTATGTCGCTATTATTGGATAAAATCGTTAAGATGGATGTTGACTTACAATATCATTTCTTATGATAAAAGTCATTCTGCATGGAGCTAAGCACATTATTTAAAATTTAATAAAATTGAGTGTAGCTTAGCAATTGGCTTAAAAAAATAATTTAATATTAATGATTAATATTATTACCTCAAATAGTAAGAGGTTTCACATTTTTAAATAAGTTTTTAATGCAATGAAATAACAAAAATATAAAAGCGTTAAAATCAACACTTTCATGTTTGAAGGCGTTGCTACAAATTGGATTCGTAAAAAAAAAAATAAAAAGGATACTTTTTTGCTTACATTTGTAATATTTTTCACTTGAATAAATAACTCAATAGATTAAAGCACAAGTAAAATTCAATTTTGAATATATTAAAGTACATAATAAAATGTATCGACCGAATATTGCAAAAGACCGAAAAGAGCGACGAAAAATAAATTATTAAAACATTGAAATTTCCACTCGACCAAACCAATAAAAATCATAAATTTTGCTGCCCGACGGTAAAATATTGGTAAAATACATCAAGTCTTCGTTTAATATATACATTTAATTGAACAATTCATATGAAGCCCCAAAGCCTTTTCGAATGCAACTTCAACTTAAAATGTTGTGATATTCATAAAAATTTCACGCCAAAGCACGAAAAATGTAGAAAAGCAAATATAAACCGAGGCAAAACGGCAAATGCTAAGTTCGCTCGTCTTCATACACGCAGTAGAGTCAATATATAGTATGAATATATCAAATATGCTATTAATTATTTAAAATTAATTAAATGGGAATCTTTTTTTCAGTCATTTTTGTTCTATATAATCATGAAGACGGATGTAAAATCTTTCTTTAATATAATATATTCGTTCCAGTGTAAATAAACTCTTAAAATGTAATAGTAAATAGTGTATAATATGAACCAATAATTTCATAAGATTATGCATGCAATTAACAAAATTCGTGAAACTGTTTTTTTTTTTTAATTTTTCCTTATTATTTTACCACAATCGAGCGGGTAGCGCGAGCTGCGTATTGTGTTGAAATAAGAGGGTTCTGGGTGTTCCCTAGTCAGGAGCTCCCGACTAGAACCTTTTACTTATTATCGGTATATTGAGCTAATTGGAGATTGCCTTTTCATTAAAATACAGCTCATTTATTTAATGTGTCTACTTTTGTAGTAATTGAGGGTATTTATCGATAAGAGCTCTACGAAAGCCTGAAAACTAACGAAAGGAGTAACATAAGTAGTAAACACATCCACTTAAGAGCAGACGGCACTCTTGCAGAGCCATAAATCTAAGATGAGACAAGTATCTAATTATGTTCATAATCAGAAGCGCGTGGAGAACGCCTAAAACATGGTTAAATTCAGGTCCTGAGGGAGTAAAGGCAATCGTACAGCGCATGCAGGCAGTGTAACATGCCTGTTTGTATCTGTAGTAAATTTGTTGAACAAGTTATAAAAAAGGATGTAAGGTTATTCGAAAGCTGTAATATTTATCACAAGATACCAAATTCAAGCTTCTTTCTTTATTAGTTGCATTCTATGAAATATGCATTAACAACGGATGATCTGAACACGTTGAGACTAAACATGCCTTCATCAAACAAAAGGCCTTAAGCCTGATTTACCTTATCATACTCTGACCTTCTGTGCGTTAGATTCCAATTTGAGTAATTTTAATATAAAATAAAAAATGAAATAATAACATGTTATCATTATATTGTAATAATGCTTTTTCTTGTTTACTACGAAAATAAGTTGAGTCCAAAAAAAATATGATATTGTAACAAGCAGGAAATAAGCTCAAAGGAAAGCTCAAAAGAACTCACGATATTATCATAATTTGTAAAAATGGTCACAAGTAGACCCTTTTTAATCAAATAAATATAGTTACCATTTCAGATATACCTACGTTTTATAAAATGTTTTCATGAATTGGTAAATATGGCGAAAGTCGAAGCAACCGTTTCGTTTTGTAAAATGATTGACTGCAAACGTCCTGCTTAATTAATTAAGCGTAACACTCAAGATTCCATCGCACCCAAATCAGCAGAGGAAATTGCTGAGTCAGCGGAGCACAAAAAACCCCAATGCAGTTCACACAAATAATTATGGAAGGGCTCGAAGCCCACACAGGGGAGTTGGCAGCTGCAAAACTTTCTATGTACAACAATTAAATTAAGCAAAAAATGTGAGAAGGGTCAACAAATAAATTAACAACTCGCGTTTATCGAGCGAACAAACCTGCTATGTTCGTAATTACTTGCAAATAAAAGCGCCCAAAAGACCTCCCCTTAACGCTACTACCTACACAAAACGGGAGTTCCCGACAAGGCGATACCCTGAACCCTCTAAAGCTCGTTTGCTTTAGCAGTAATAAAAATAAGTTAAATTTAAAAAAAATTGTATAAACAAAGAGACTCGCTGCCTCTACCCCACAACCAAACTATCAACTGAGTCTCACCGAGGAAAAAAGGATTAAAATATCAGTGTGCAATGCTGCAATGAATGTGTGTTTGTACATGTATACAGACATTCTTGCAATTGAGCCAGCTGCCCCAACCAGGTGGCCAGCCAAAGCAAGTTTTCTTTAATAACATCTGTGTTTCTTAGCCGTTATTGACGAAATTTCCAAAAGATCTTATTTTAATATATTATATTCGTGTATTCTTAAAAAAAAAATTTTGGCTTAAATTGTTAGGCCTTACAAATTGGTGTTTTTACTTGATTTAAAGCTATGTGGTAGTAGCGGGGTGGTGGCGATAGCTATAAAATAAAAGATACTTGCTATACATATACTATTCTTAAGGCTACATGTTGGCTACATTATGGATTGCTTGGAAACGGGGAAAGTTATCTAACATCGGAAACAGACTTGTACTGCGTAAATACATTCAAGTCTCTAGCGCTTATAGGATCTGAAATCCTTGCGTTTGTACATACGGACGGACGCACGGACAGTCACATTGATGCTGATCAAGAATAGGATACTTAATGGGGTCGAAGATGCTTTCTTCTGCTTGTTACATAAATTTGCACAAAATTATTATACCTTTTTACAAATTTTGCGATTCTAAGTTTATATTGGTGCAGTCTTAAGTTTTGTCCGATTTGCTTTAAGCATATTTTCAAAGCTTTACAAAAGAACTTAATAAATGCGTGTAATAGCGATTTGGCAAATTCCACCTACAACATTTGTCAATTAGAGAAAAACGTTGGAAGAAAGTATTTTTCAAAGGTATTTGTTCAAATTCAACTGAGGGGTGTTTCACACTTTTTGCAAAATCCATTCTTCCTTGATGGAAATGGAAGTCAAATATTTGGTGGGTGACGCTTCCCGCTCAAATTCATTTCCAAGGATCTACATAACATTTTTCGCAAAATCTTTTCCTTCGGTGGAAAGTGCATTTTAACGATTTTTTTAGTGAATTTTCAGTTGTGTCCGATTTGCATTACACTTATTTTCAAAGCTCTACATAAGAATATAATGAATAAGTGTTTTAGCGATTTGGGAAATTCCACTCGCAGCGGTGGTAAAATGGCGTTAAACGTCTGTATGAAAGTTTCAAAATCATTTTAGAACTATATATCTTTATAATTATATAGCGTAAAACAGTTTTTTTCAGTATTAACCAAGATATTAACAAATGCCTTTCTGTGTTTATATTATTTAAATTTAAATTTGTATAAAATTAGTAAGCTCAGCAAAATATAATGATACCGTGAATACAAAAAATGCTGTCATAAAATGCTCGAAAGAAATCTACCGTAAAAAAGTTTCAGCGGTTGTTTCAGACCACAATAAACCAAATAGGCAAAGCTTGACCCGGACCCAAATAATGCAAGTCTAATGAAAAAACCAACAATAAAAAGAAGAGAAAAGATGATTAATTTACGCATCCACTTGTTGGTTCTTCTTCGTCCTGGCTGAACTTTTTTTCGCACTGTTTCTTCCACAATGCCAGCCGAAACTTAATTTGATTAAATCTGAGTGGGTTCTATCCGCCTTTGCCTTTCGAATTGGATCTCATCTCTACCGCTTCCTTTCCCTTGATAATGATGTGGCTGGCCATCAACAGAGAATTGGCAAAATGAAAGAGTAACCAGTACAGCGTCGAAGTTTAAATACCTTTACAAGCATTTTAACTTACAATGCTGGCATTGTTTTAGTTACTTACAAAATTATATTTAAAATAAAACGTTGGGGAATTTTTTTTATCGATATAAATTAAGTCTTATACCCTAGCCTGAGCCGTGAACAAAAACTGTTAAGTGTGCCACTGCGTTGCCATTTTATGGTCCGGGAAATGGAAATAGTCCGGTTGAGTGCTGAGTGCTTATCGTCTGGACGCTGCAGAAGCGATTAATTTGTATTAGTGTACTTCAATTGTGTTCTCTAGGTGAACGAATTCCGTCCATGGCTTGCAATTGATGGTCGTAGAAGTCAATAGAATTCTATAAAAACAGGAATGAATGCGCATTTCATTTAAATTAATTAAATATCTGAAACTTTTATCGAACAACACTTTTGTATTGCTTACAAAAATTGACAACGAACTTTTTTAGTAGCACATTTTACTTGAACTTGCACACATGAGCAAATTCCAATATTATTTTATTCGAAATTCTATGTTACTTACGCAGTTCTCTGAATATGTGCTTTCTAAGTAAATACAGAAGAGAATTGAGCAACGAGTACTGTCATAGTAACCAGTGCTATTTAGAAAAGACTATTTCGTAGCTTTTACCAAAATCAAATACTATTCACAATTTTAAAAGTATTATTTGCTTAACATAGGTGTCGGTTTTGATAATCAAAACAAAATTCTATGGAGTTTCTTTGAAGAAAGGTTAACTTTTAGAAAAATAAAATAACTAATATAAGCTAATTGATTAATTCATTAATTGCTTCCTCTCCAGAGCTATTTTCAGTTAAGTATTTTCCAACCCATTCGCCGACAGGTAAACAAAGGTCACAGATACTCGAGGCAAGCACCTTGCAGCTCATACAAAATATATTATTGACAATATCGAAAACAAGAACTTTGCCATTTCACTCTTTCTCTCTCTCTCTCTATTACTCCACTTAATGTACCCTCCTCCCACTATAAGTCTAGATTCGTTTGCCAGCCACATAGTGGCCTCATAAATATAATTAGTTTACTTAGCAGTTTAGCATTGTGACAGGCAATTTATTAATTGGCTTCAGACACACACAGTTAAAGATAAAGATACAGATAAAACACAGACATAGACACAATTGCATTTGTAATCGAGAAGAAGCAGCTGCACAAAGCAGACAACCAATTTGCAATCTATTATAAACAAATGTCGCCAATTGTAAGAGCATTTGATATTTATATGCATTTCTGCCCCCAAACCCACATTTACAACTGATATGGAGGAAAGTCAAGTGTATTCTTCTGCCGTTTTCAACTTACATTTGCTAGAAGAGTGTCCAAGTGATTGCCCCTGTGTGTGTGCCATGCGGCCAGAAATAGATACCCTTATCCGCATTTTCTCCTTCTCCTGCTTGAAGACTCCGTCCCCGAATAGTAATTGATTATCAAATTCAGCGTT
This sequence comes from Drosophila novamexicana, assembly GCF_003285875.2. Classification (NCBI taxonomy): domain Eukaryota; kingdom Metazoa; phylum Arthropoda; class Insecta; order Diptera; family Drosophilidae; genus Drosophila; species Drosophila novamexicana. Next base: position 1,976,658 of record NW_020825054.1, on the reverse strand, counting down.
TCATTTGCCGGCGCGGTTATTTTGCAAAGCACCACAGCGTAGGCCACAAAGCCATTTTGCATATGCTGCCTTACACACAAGAACATGCACAAACATACACTTGCGCCGACTGCTGCTCCTGCTAAACTTCAGACGGATTTTTTTGTTTTTATACCCTGAAACTTCGTAAAAGGGGTATAATGTATTTGTGCAAATGTATGTAACAGGCAAAATATATATCTTGATCAGTATCAATGGCCGAGTCGATCTAGCCATGTCTGTCTGTTGCTTCTAGAATAGTATATATATATATATATATTAAGTATCTTTTATTTTATAACTATTACCACCTGCCCGACAAACAAGTTAGTTTTTTGTTGAATAAGTATTTCAGTTTTTGGAGAATCTTGATCAAACTTAACAATTTCAAGCTTAAATGTTCTCCACGCACAATAAATATACGTCTACAAGAGGGTGCCCCTCTTTCTGTTCACCTACATTGGCATTTATGTGAATCTAAGTTATTTGGAGCTTGAATGCGAGCATAAATATAAAAACTGATGTAGAAATACTGCACAAATACGTTTATGGAGTAAAATCAATTGAGAACAAGATTGTAAAGCAAAGAGATGCGATAAGCGCTACTAACATAGGAGGCAGCCAAGACACGTGCAAGGGTGCCCATAATTTGTTGCAATTGTGTTGTTGCTTAGCGTCTGTATCAGTCACTGCTGTTTGCCAATTGTTGGGGAGGAATGGGCAGGCTATAAATAGAGCAGCAAACATGCAACAATTAAGTATTATTATATAACAAAGAGAAGGGTAACTTATATCCTAGCAATTCAGCAAGTTGCTAGTCGCTACTTCTACTTCTACTTGCTGCTGCACCTGACGTTGCGTAAAACTCATCTAAGTCTATGGGGTCGTTGCTGCCGGCCATTTCCGCCACTGATGGCACTAAGTGCCACCCAAAAACTCGCGCACACACACAGAGAGAGGCAAAAATACAACTATGCAACAGCAGACGCGATTCGCTTGCAAACTTTATAGTTAATGACGCAACTGTGGTGTGTTTGCAAAGTGTTGAAATTGAAATTATACCTTAGGGGCTGCTTTCGCTGTTTTCGTTTTATAGTTTGTTGCACTTGGCTCAACTCTTGTTGTCGCTGCTGTTGGTTCAATGCATAAAGTGCATTGCAGGCAGGGCGCACCAATGCTCATTGTTGCTTCTGCTGTTGATGCAGCAACAGTCACAACAATAATGTTAATGCATGCAAATGCACAAGTTCAACCAACAGCTGCAGCCAGCATAAGGCAACAGTTGCTTGGCAAACGCAGTAACTACAAACAACAACTACAACAACAATTGGCCAAACTGGCCTTCAACTAGCAGTGCAATTAGCTTGTGTGTAGAATCGATAAGGAACCCATGCAAAATTATGCATTTCACTTGAAATTCTTAAAATATAATTCGATTATACATTGAAAAATATAATGTCTCAAACAAGCTAAGATTGCCTTAAGCAAGGTAATTTTGACTAAATTTTGGTCTAAGCCCTACTTCCATCCAAGCAAAATGATAAAGAAATAATAAAAACGAGTAAAAGGCGGGATCTCCCTACTAGGGAATACCCTTTCTTAACCGATCTTCATGAAATGTTCTACATCTTATTGCACTTTAGAATATTCGTGTATTATCAAAGAGTCAATTAAAATTAAGGTGGCAATAGGTATAAAATAAAATAATCTTGATATATATATAATATTCTAGAAGCAACATATCAAGTTTGGTGACTCTAGCTTTCAAATTTACCAATTTGCTCAAAAAGCAGGATATCGATATCGATTTTTATCGATTGCTTGGAAACGGAGTAAGTTATCAATTATTGGTAACAAACTCGATCTGCGCAGGAATTAGGAGGACTTACAGCTAAAACTTTCTCTTATCGGTTCTGATATCCTTGCGCTTATACATACGGACATGGCGAAACCCCGTCTTAACTTAACTACAGAGAAAATTTAAACTTCTTAACTATTGTGGTTTGTGCTGTGCGTTGGTCACCAATAAGTCAGGCAATGAGGATAAATAGTTTTATATATAGAGATAGGGCGGAATGAGCCAACGTAACAGTGGCAGGACAGAAGGCGAAATCTTTCGTAGCCACTGCCACGGTCAGATAGCAAAAGCGAAGCAAAATTAATACAAATCACACAAAAGCACAAAACCCTTTCTTCTCTTACACACACACACACACACACACACACACACACACATACACACACAAATGAACACTTATATACAAAGCAAGACAATTAAAATGGCAGCCACAAACGTCCTTGCAGGCCACGGTAGCAGCGACAGTCGACTACCGACAGCTATTTGATAGCACATTTGTCTTTCATGGCTTTTACTTTCGCAGTCATTAATTAAGATAATAAGGCTTTTTCGGCGCCTTCAGAGTTCATCCTGCTAAATGACATCCCACCAACAAATTCCACGCACAACATGAAGGGCGAAGTCGCAGCTGCCGTCGCAATCGAGGTCATGCTTCAAGTGTCATTTCATAGCTCGTCGAACGGCGCTTGTAATAGTCCTGGACCTATACTGCACTTTTGAACGACTTGCGTGGGCAGTGGAAGCCTCTAATGAGTGGTCTTAGAGCACGTTAGGATACATTTTTTTATGTCTGATTGGGGCACATGCCTCATACATTCGCTTTGCGTGCTTACCCCCCAGCAGTTGACTTATTTATGTAAGGTACTTGTATTAGTAGAACAGAAGAGGGCCACACAGCAGCCAAAAAACATTATATAACTAAAATAATAAGAAACACAGAAGTTATTAAAGAAAACGTGCTTTGGCTGGCCACGAGTTTGGGGCAGCTAGCGCCAATTGCAACAATTTATATATACATGTATATAGAATTCTATCAACAGCGATTTTATTGTTTTCTGTGCTGCTCCTTAAATCCGTTTTTCCTCTCTAAAACTCAATTATTGGTGTAGATGTTCGTAGAAGCGGCGGCAAGAAGTGTGGTTTGTTGCGACACCGTACCATGGCAAAGTACGCCAAGTACGCTATGCTATACTTTTTGACCCGAAGGAGATCCTACAAATTGGTGGCGGTCGCAGCAACAGAACCTTTGTCATACCGACTATTCACTTAAAATCTTTAAGTTAACATTTTAAACACTTTCTAATGCGGCACATGTATAGCCAAAATTGATGCTTAACACAATCATTTCATTTACGCTTCCGCATCGGCCCTCGGCAGGCTAATTCTCAATGAGCATTGCAAGGGTCGGCCAAGGCTTTCGGCTAATTTTATTGCAAATTGCTCATAAAAGAGAGGAAGGAAATTGCCGTGTTTATGCACAGCCCGGCCTGAGCTCGAACTTTGCTCGCTTATGGTGGCCGCTTTTTGCCCTTAAACTAGGGCCACACCCACCACGAGGTACGCACCTATGCGTGCTGACCTTATTATCTTAACGTGCATAAACTGTGATAAAGCTCGCATATTCTGCGCAGCGTTACCTGCCCCATGTTGCGTTCCCCAGGTTGCTGGCCACATTTAAAATGTCAATAATTTATGTTGGCCGTTAAACTGGCTACCTGCTTGGCTTTGCCTGGCTGGTCTTTGGCTATAGCTTACAGCAATTTGATGGCATGCAATAATTATATAATTCATTGTTTTATTTATGCTAAAAAACTTGCTGCAGTCAGTTTATATATATATTTATGTATATATATATATATATATATATATATATATATATATATATATATACAGATAAAGCTCTTGGTATCGCTCTACTATATATAGATAGAAGAAATTTTTTTTAAGATTTTGATGTATATGTTTGGTGTATATTTTAATCAAAAAGTGAGTATTGTGCGATTGAAATCTCTATCAAGTAGCTTTTTAGTTAGCACATCAATGATATTGATATGATACTTGTAACGCAAAGGCAAACTTCCCAATAAGATCTCCAGAAAACACCTTTTTGATCTGTGTATTTGAATGCAAGCCGCAAGCAGACTCCTAAGTATATACAATTTTTTATGTACAGAAAATTGAAAAGTGCTCTGGATCAATTCCAAAGCAACAAAAACAAATTGACCAAAAAATATAAAGCCATATGCCTAATGCAGCTACTAGCACGGTCAACTAAAACTCTAACAACTGCAAACTACTCTGAGAGCATTCGGTTGGGCAATTTGATTTTTAGTTGCACTGTTAGCGGGGCCATTGAACAAATAAAAACCACGCGCCGTATGAGCGATATTTGGCTAGGGAACCAATCAGCGTGACCACGTATGCAACCCGAAACATTTTAATTTCACCACATTTCACGTTAAATGCTATTTGAGAATTTAGCTCGGCTAAATACAATCCATTAACTATCAAACATTAAACAAACTTCTAACTATATATTTCAAAAATATCCACCAAAACGGGTTTAACCTATTTGGGAAAGTCGATAACGTGCAGAAAATGAGAGAAGTTGAAGCCAATAACTTTTTAATGTATATGTGTATATGTTTTATTTTTTGCGTTGGAATCAATCAGTGCCTTCTGATCTCTACGAAGCAAATAACTAAGAAAATTATGTATTGTTTTTATACCCTAAACCCATTAAAAATGGGTATAAGAGTATATTGTATTTGTGCAAAATCCCAATGTATGTAACAGGCAAAAGGAAGCTTCTCCGACCCCATAAAGTATATATATTATTGATCAGCACCAATAGCCGAGTCGATCTAGCCATGTCCGTCTGTCTGTCCGTCCGTCCGTCCGTCCGCACGTCCGTATGTATGAACCCAAGGATCTCAGAACCTATAAGAGCTAGATATTTGTAATTTTAGATGTAGGTGCTCCCAGGGCCTGCGCAAATCGCGTTTGTTTCCGATAATTGATAACTTACTCCGTTTCCAAGCAATCGATAAGAATCGATATCGATATCCTGTTTTTTTTGTCAATTTTGGTAAATAATAAAAGTCACCAAACTTTACATATAGCTTCTAAAGTATAATATATATATGAATTTGATGTTGGAAGAAGAGGGTTCAGGGTATTTCCTAGTCGGGAACGCCGACTAGAACCTCTTACTTGTTACTATGTAACAGGGAGTATTATCTTATTATCATTAAGCGTGTTTAAATTGTCACCTCAACGGGACAACGCGAGTGAGAGGGTGTGGGGTGGAGAGACTCAACCCTGCAGATACAATAAACAGATTTTCGAAAATTTTAGATACATTTTATAAAAATCTTTCAAATATTTAATATTCTTTATGGCTTCTCAACTTCATAATAGATGAGAAAGAAGTGCTATCTTCGGAAATTCCAAGATTTAACACCCTTGCAGACCGAACCTTTTCATAATGCTCATAATACTTTGCTTGTATCTAAGAAGCACAGGGAAAATAAAAATGGTATTATACAAGAATCTACTTTTCGACCGATCGTTTCTATGCCAGCTATAAGATATAGTGGTCCCATCCAGCCGATTTCAACATATGCACTGCGTACAATAGAAAGAGGGCCGTATGCAAAGTTTTATGACGGGTTGATAGTTGTTTTACAAAGGCAGTAGTGCAACATATCTGCAGATTACACAAAAGGCATCGATTGGCGCACGGCTACTTGCCGTTCCAGTCACACGTCTATCAATCCGACCGCAAAAAAAAGGATTAAAAGATAACAATCAAAGTGCTCTCATGCATCTGCCAATGGCTAGTTTTGGGTGCTTGGCTTGGTCTGCAGACAGTTTGGATTTCGATTTTTATTCAAAGCACGAACTTTGGCCACTAAACAGGCTGAATTTATTGTTCGACCCAGAGTCAAAGGAACTTTAAACCTTTCTTGGTTATGTGAAATGTCGCTTGCTTATCTCGACTCTGGGATTTTAAAATTATGGCCCTAATGACCAGTTTGGAATAAAGAATTCTAAAATCAGTAAGCGAACAAAATTTGTACGGCTTATGGAAAAATATTCGGAATTTATAGGTAAATAGGTTTGAATACACATACATTAAACTGAGGATATTTAACAGTAAAAATAATAATAATTGTTTAAAAATAATAAAAGGAATAATAATAAAAGTAATCGTTTTATCAATAATAATATTTCAAATAATAATTTTCTTCTGAACATTATTATTAACAATAAGAACTTTAAGAAATGTATACTAAATACTGACATCAATTAGCATCGATAGAAGTATATATGTTGACAGCTTTTGTCGAAAACTTAAGCAATAATTTACAAATAATACATTTAAAAATAAAACATCAGTAAACTTTTGGCCTGAATTTTTTAAATCTTAACTTTCCTAGTACTTATGTTCTTGTCACTTTAAAATATGTCAAACAAAAGAGAGCATTTATTTTATTCATGAAATGTAAGCAAAATACAGTAAGGCTTCGAGTCGATGGCAAACATATGCTGGTTGGTTGACTTTGACGAATCAATATTTTGTTGAATGCCACAAAAGGTCCCAAATGCCCTAATAACGAATTTTAATGACAACACGATTGAATTAAATTATCATTCTATGGACGGCGGTTGGGTCGGGTCCAAAAAAGGCAGCCCAAGCAAATTGATTTTATTTACTTTGACACTAACGTTCACGTTCATGAGTTGAGCTCTACGCAGGACCCCATTTGATTTAAACACGGTTTTGGGGTCGTTAAGTGTAACTAAAAAGTTCCCAATGTCCTGCGGCTGCGTCTGTCCTTATTGTTTGTTAACTTGGCCGCCCTCTCAATTTGGAATGCTCCATAGAGAAAATGTATGTGCATATTGCTTGGGTCAGCGTATGTCGAGCGATAAGCAGAAATTTAAGAATTTAAAAAAATCACATTGTTGCTATCTTCAATTTTGGATGAGGCAAGCTACCAAATTGTAATCGAAAAAAAAATGGTTAACCTTTTTAAAGCATTGATTGATTGATTGATTGATATTTAAATAGTTACATCTGTTTGCCGTGCTTTGGCGGGCAGAAGATAATAAATATCCATAGATGGATGGTAGATAACACCTGAAAAACTTAATTTATTATTTTAATATACCTTAAAAAACAGACAATAAAAGACAATACTGCTATTCTTTCAAAAATAATTAACAGGTTAATTTATCACTCATATCACAATTTATGCTTACATCTTGTTATTATTTTAGTTAAAAGTATATTATTGTGCAATAACATACCTAAATGATTTCTTTAAGAGCTCTTTTAAGAGAACATCATCTTTTAGTTTATTATAAATATCGAGTTAGTTTAGACAGGCAAACTAACAAACCAACAGTAAAATTTACCCAGCGCAAAGCAAACTCTTCCCACTGTTGTAACTAGCTTAGAAAACCATCCTGAAAACTCTGCGCACCAGCTTTTCTCCAGACTGACCGTGTCTTCTAAATAGACATAACTTGTTTCTACAGCTACAACAGGAATAAGTATGGCGCATTCTTTCCTCATAGTGTGTTCTCTCCTTCTGTAACTATATTGATATTTAACATTTGTTATCAGCCGTATACTGCAATCAACACCCAGAAGTTTGTATAATATCGCCCTTGAAGCATTATATTAATTAAAGACCCAATTTCTTTTCGAACACAGTTTTTTTATTCTATTAAAATTCATACGTAAAGAGAAAGTGTCATTTTAATCCCAATTTCAAGTAGCTCATTAAAGAAGTCGCCTATGATTCGTAGACTAAAACACTCCACACAGACTCGAAAAACTTTCAGCTTGACCACGAACATTTCACAGGCGTGAACATTGTTGAGAAGCAACAGCAAAAGGTGAAAACAAATGCAAAATAAAGAAAGAAATGCAATCAATAATCATGTCACGTACGAATTGATTGAATCCCGCCATTTTACTTCTATTAGAAAGAATGCACCCCTTGTCCTATCCATCCCTTACACAAAATAAAGTCCAAACTTGGGGTTTCCTTTTCGCGCTCGACACATTTCGTTTGATGGTCGCAGACAAATGGTATTTAACTTAACGCTGGCCACTAGGTGGGATAATTTGAGCAATCAGCACACGCTACACTTGCAGAAAAGTCACTATGAGGCGAAGGAATTAAAAACTCATCGAAAGCCCAAAAAGCGTAGCTTTTATTGTGAAAAAATTAAAAAATCAACGTGTGGCCACGTGTTCGGGTATCGAGTATCTATGCATGGGTGTACGGCCAAGCAGCGTTTTTTGGTTTGCTTTCCTGGACTTTACTATTTTCTATTAGTACACAATGGTATGTAAATAGGCTCTTATCTTTTAAATTTCTTCTTTCTTCAATCTACTCAAATTCAATTAAAAGTAAGCATTGTGAGATGCGGTTGGCTACAGCTGACAAAAGAATTTTCAGTTTTGGTTAATAATTTCCCTTTCACCTTGCATCATTTTGTATCCAACCTCGCCAGATCTGAATAGGTTATGTATTTATCTGAATTTATTTAAGTTTTTTTATTTCTATGAAAATCAGGCCTTCAATTTTCGAGAATCCTGATATCTGTATTTTTCGCCTTGCTGCTTAAATATAATATTTGTAGGCATAACAAAAACCCAATATAGCCCATTTGATATACGGGTAAGGGTGTACAAAATCTGCCGCTGTTCCACGGAAACGAGTTTTGAAATTATATAATATATATTATTATATATTCATGCATCTGCAATTGAGTGCAGACTCTCCACGCCTTCAAGCTGCCAATGTTTTTGTTTCAGTATCAATGAAGACGTCATCGAATTTTTTTCGATTACATGCTTGTAAGAAAGCCTTGAATTTGTTTGTCCCATTGGTTCGGTATGATCCAGTATTTTGTTATCTATTGGATTTTAAGGAGAGAGACACATATTACTTCTAAATAATCAGGAATTTCCTGGAGGAGATCTTGTAGCATGCAGAAGGTTATATAAGCAAGGTCACTAGCTTCGTGCGGTTGATGGTTTTCCAAAAAAATGGCGAGATTCGGCGGGCGTGCACTTTAAGCGTTGATCTAAGCTATGCTGGTCAGATTTGGAGTGCGTCTTTTCCTCTTCCCTTCACATAGTACTCCTTTCGTGCTCAGAGAGGGTTAGTGCACTGACTATATAGTATAGTGTATATTCGAGCTGTACTCACGTACAGAATACAAGAAAGTAAAAGCGGCGGAGAGTAATGTAAGAATTCCAGTGGCTAGGGTGCCGTAGATAATGATCGCTTTCTTATTCCTTTCCCTGCCAATCTAGCTCGTTATTAATTTGGGTCGTTACCCCTTAACTAATGATTTATTCAATTCAACATACCTTTACTATACTATTTATCGGTACATTTTAATTAAAATAAACTTCACATGTCGATGAATGTCATGATCCCAAATGAGAGTGCTTTACGCCTTAGTATTTTCTAACTTAGCTAAGTCTAACAAAGCGATGCTTGCTTTTTAAATATAATCATAGTAAACAAGCATTCTGAGTGCGATAAAGCCGATTTAATAGATATCTGTGGCCACGCATAAGGAAAATTTTTTAAACAAAAATCGTAGAAATAAATAAAAACAAAGAATCCAAACTCAGATTGACTGTCCTACCGAAGAACATCAAAAACCTGATAATCCTATGCAGCTTGACGAAAATATGTTTCAATTAAAACACATTCGCGCGAAGTATCGAACAAGATAGACTATATTTGATTGTGGTTAATCCTATTTCGTTCCCAGAGAAAGACTTCTTTTTCACTTCTTAGTGGACTGCGCTTCTTCTTTCCTTATGTTGCTTTCAAGCGCGGCTGAGATTGTTGGACGCAGCTTACCCTTTTCAATCAATATGTCTATATACGATATATTAAGGGTTTTATTCTTGAAGCCCCCTAGCCCACACAATCTTCTTTGGTAAGGAAATTGTAGAGTAGGTAGCAGGGTTTAAAAATACTTTATGGTAAAATTATAATACCTCTTAGTCGTAATACCTCTTAGTCGTAACACAGAAAATTCAGCAGAAATATTAACTCGTATTTGTTGAGGAAAAAGTGGTACAAAAGGCCGCATAAAAGGAATGACGAAATCGTATGTACGAGAGAGTCTGACCTGCACATAAAGGAAAGACGAAATCGTATGTACGAGAGAGTCACAGATGCCACACAACTAAATACATACCGAAAAGCGCAAACTCTTTCAGTTAAAGAACGAAAAAAATCATTTAAAAAACTGTTAGTTTTTCAATTATGCCGCGCCTTTGAAAGCATTGCTGACACAGGAGTGTCGCTATGTGTGTGTGTGTGTTCGGAAAACTGCGCCAAGAGCGAGCTAAGAACCATTATTGGAGTTAGCTTGCTGCAGTGCCACTAAACACTGCCACGGGACATATGTATGCTAAAGGTGCTGGCAAAAAACTTTCTGACTATCGAAGGATAACTTTGAATAAGAAGAACGTGCAACGATTCTGCGAAGCAAGCGGGATCCCCAGCGAAACCTTGTAGCTTCAACTTCAGGTTCTTTTTACGTTGTTAGATGCATTCATGCCATTGACTGTGCGCGACTCTGTGAGCACCGTGCTGATTTAACAATCATAACGCATACGCCATGATGCCGCGAACATTTCCGGGGTCAAATCAATATTTGTAATCATAGCGCATACGCAAAGTTGCCTCAAACCATTTCCGGGGTAAATCAACTTTTTAAATGACTCCTGCCCATGGGACAGTTTTTAATATTTTCTAAATGCTATATCAGATCGACCAAATAAACTTCACAGATTCCAATTTTAAAATAAATCCTGAACCGAAAATTGGAGCGCAATATTTGGCTGAAGAATAGCCAAACTTAAAACTAAAATGAATCAGGAATGATTTTTTCAAAACACATTTTGATCCAAAAGATTATTATTATTAAGTTATGAGGAAATAATATGTAAATAATAATACATAATAAATTGTAACTAATTAACTTTAAGTGGTTCAAGTGCCCGCACTTTTTTCGCAACCCTTTTGCCCAGGTATTCTATATGGGTTTTTATTTTGACCACCTCGTACAGTTATCGCTGCGGATGTCGCAGTTGCATTCGTCCTTATAGCGCCGTCATTTTATTGTACACTGAATGGACTTGCGCATGAACTTCTAGGCGTCAACAACTTATGCCATTTCCGTTTCCGCCGACCTGAGCTGAGCCACATTGGCTGCAGCTACATAAAATGAAACGGAATAAAATTGTGAGGTCATGTGAATTCATGGGACAAACAATAAAGACGATGAGTAACGTGCTGATTTAGAAAAGAGCGGAGAAGGCAATGTCCTGTGAATGTGCGTTTAGTCTTTGTGTGCGAGTAAGCAATTGAGTAAGTGTGTGCGTGTGTGTTTGTGTTAACCTATGGGTTATGTGCCTGTATGTGTACGCGTTGACTTTAAACATGAAATGACGTTTTCGCGAGCTTTTACCGTAAAATACATTATAAGCTTAACTAAATTTGCTCAACGAAAATATAGTTGGCATGGTCAAGAGCTTTGGCTTTCCCGTAAATGCCACAGCAGCAACACGAACAGCAGCAATCACAAGACCAGCGTCAGCTGTGTTTACAGAAGCAGGCCTACGGCGACTGGGGGGCAAAGTATTGTTTGTCTTGACACTTAAATAGTCGTAATAGTCCCCATTAGGACCACAGACCACTGCATATGAGCATCTTCCTTCATTCCGCATCGTGCCTGGACGTGCCACACTTTGAAGTTCGAAGTTGACCTTATTTTGACATTTGAATGAAAAACAAAAATACTTTTCTGTCAGAAAAGTGTACGTTGTGGTCAACAGCTTGCCTTTTAAAACACAAAACCAACACAGAGAAAACATATTAGGTAGAATTGCCGAATCGCAAGAGCCGCAAGAGCCGCCAAGCGAAACATGAAACTCAAAGAACAAATCAAGGCCAATAGAAATTGGAATTTTTCAACACTAGTTTCTTAAAGTAGTGATTTTTTGATGACCTGCTTGGTTCCTTGAGCGTTTTTATTAATACTTATAAATGTTCTTTCATTTAAGACGCGAATTGTCCATTAACTCAAGCTCGTAAACCTAATAGGAACTTTGCTCTGTCAGCATGATGATACGTCTGAAGCTAATCGGCAAGTCCTTGCCATGATTAAAAGATCTGCCATCTGTGCTACGGCAAGCAAATGTTTTGACCACAGGATAGAGCCCGATTATCGGCAATGTGGTAGCAGTTATTATTATTACTGCTACTTCCATTGCTACTGCTGTTAGCATTTGCAGCACATTATTGAAATTATTTATGAACGTTGCCTCAATTACGCCCTCTACTCTTCCTTGCCTGTTATACCTGGGACATTCACAAAAGAACGCGAAGCAGGTGCTTAAGTTTTCACTTTTAATGTGTTTAACACAGCTTTCAATTTCGTTGCGAAAGTTTTGATTAGCTTAGTCTTCGGCTTGGCATAGTCAAAGCGAAACACAAGCATTGTCAAACACGAAAACCCCAAGAGAAACGGAAGTATTTACAAATTATGTCTAAAATATTTTAAGTTTGAAAAAACACAATGATACATTAAACGAAATTATTAAAGCTGTCCATTGAATGAAGTTAATCTAATTATTTTTGCTATAATAAGAAATGTTCATGCGAATGTTGAGACACGAGGCGATAAACTGCACTCTTCACAAATATCTCAAAATACACGAAAACAGACGCCAGATGGTCCGACGTACCTCCGGGGTCAATTTAAAATTGTTCTCACTCGCTAAGTGCTCGTTAAGCGAGCTGCATTGGGTGTGGTTAGAAGAGAGTTCAGGGTATCCCCTAGTCGGGAACTCCCGTCTAGAGCCTGTTACTTGTTTTGCTTTCTGTTTATTGTTTGTGTATGTGTGAGAGTGTTTTTCTAGCTCACTTATGTGCTCTTCTGCATCTGTTTGCTGAAGTTCATGAGTCTGCTGTAACATTTGGTAGGCTTGGCAATTTAGAGCTTTTTATAGATAGCTTTTAAGCAAAAGTCTACCCATTTATTTTGTAATTATAATTAATTATGTAATTATATAAATAATTTGTAAAATAAATGTACAACAAAAATTTCAAATAAATTCAGCTTTACTAACTGTTCCTTTAGATCGACTGAGTCATCAAGTTTATCAGCTTGAAATATGCATTTAAGTGATTCTTCAGAACCTAATCGTATGCAGTCTCAATTAAAAACTAATTTAAGTTGAGCAGATTTGTAAAGAAGAAGCACGCACCATCGATAGCGCGATATCGTTGCGCAATAATTGTTCATATAATTTCTAAATAATAATAAAAAACGAAATAATATAATAAATAATTTTTATAGCAATTCAAGTTTAGTTACCTTTTCTTTCTAGAACCTCTTGTTTATATTTGTTTTTTGTCGATTACGTGTAATATTGTTTCATAAGCATTTCTTTAAAATTATTATTTAAAAGCCTTGTAACGCGTATGTTATTATATTGGTTTAGTTTTATTGTTATTATTCACTGCTTAGACCCATACGCACCAAATGTGCAACATACCGTCTAGTTAACATACATAAATCTTAAAGCATGCAAAAAATTACAAATGTAATCTTATTATTAAAGGAACTATGTGCTTGCATTAACCAAACAATAGTATTGCAATTTATTGCCACACCTTAAGCACATAATTGCTAATTATTTTTTAAATTACCACATATGGTCAACTATGCATTAATAAAAAGCAACAACATTAATCCGCCACAATAAAAAACATTAATGTTCAAACAATTAAGGACACAACGTCACGCATCTTCATACATATTCCAAATGAAACTTAAAATTAAAACGCAGAAAGTAAAATAAAAAATCAAATTATAGGTTTTGTTGCGTGACAATCAAGCACATAATTGTCCAACTGGGAAAAATATATACGAATCTGATGTCCTTGCCCCCAGGAGCGCGATACACAAAACCCCGTGTGCTTTTGTAAGAAGCGAAAAGTTGCGTTGAATAATTTGTTGTTGGCAGTTTTCAATTGTCCACGCCGCCAGGCTTCTGGCCCAGAGTTTAATTTATAGCAATACTCGCATTGCTGCGCCAGAATTTCACCCGAATCTTCTTCACATGCACTCCGGCCATTATTTTGGCATTCGGCAAGCAAAGGGAAGGAAGCAACTGCTTTTACAACCCTAAAAAAGAGGCAAGTATCAAAAAATAAACTTTTTAAGTTTTCTTCAAAACAAACCGCAAATATTTTTGTCGCTGGTTGGCCACAATGGATATACACTTGGATAAAAATGGACAGACATTCAAATTTACTGTTACTCTTACGGCATTTTAATATTGATGTTAGTGAATTTCATTTCTTTTTTGCTCTTATTTTTTACTTGTCTTTTCAGTGTTGCCATTTTGTTTTATACCCACAAACTTTTCGTGGACTTTATGATTTTTGTCGAATGTTTTGTCAGCTGCGCTTTGTGGATGTTTTTCCTCGAACCAATTATTTTTATTTGATTCAGCCTGTTCTCATGGCATACTATATTAATGATTACCATCGTCAGAACTTATTCTAATCTATGAAAGAGATGCACTCATCTAAATGCCCTCTGATGGAGAGTTAGAGTATACACTATTAATTCGAAGTAAGGTCGCACAATCAATGCAAAAACAAATTTGGGTTGTTTGGTCTACGATTCGCCCCCAATTTGCTGCTTTCAGGTTAGGCTCGTGAACCTTGTTAATTGTCCATTAATCAATTAACTTATATTTTACTTTGTAAATACTAGCGAAGCCTAATTTTTTAGTCGTTCAGATGCCCGATAAATTTTAATCATATTTAAAATTAGAACCCATGTTGTTTTACCTTTTTTTCCGACTTCCCCACAAATGTTTTCATTCAAAAACCACACCAGCTGGAAAAACAATTTTTTTTTTCGTTATATTTTGAAACGTCTTTTAAGTTATGCATGTTGTATGATTGTTAATCATAATACTGACATCATACCAAGCCATTACCATAATCGATTACAGACAATGGAGAAAACGCAAATGTAAACTTAATTATTGGATACAACTAGCCACGCCTCGCAAACTACCAACAAGTTTGAGGCTGCACTGTGCCGGTATTAAAGAGATTGTGCAAATAGTCAAATTATTCGCACAAGCAACAACAATTAATGTAGCCG
Organism: Drosophila novamexicana; assembly: GCF_003285875.2. NCBI lineage: Eukaryota > Metazoa > Arthropoda > Insecta > Diptera > Drosophilidae > Drosophila > Drosophila novamexicana. The sequence goes on along the minus strand of NW_020825054.1, from coordinate 1,961,537 downwards.
GACATCGTGCATAAGGTGCGACAGCCCTGGTGAAGACAGGAGCATTTCGAAATTAATGATAATTGATAGAATAAACGACAAGCTGAGCTGCAGAGCTGGCAAACCCATCGGACATTGACCACCTGGTTATAGCTGACATTATAAGGGAACGAACAAAAATACTTCGTAGCATGCCAAGCGTGCGGACAACGCGGCGTCAGCAGCTGGTATTCATTATAAATGTACGAACTAGATGTAAATAAATAACAGATATTTTTGAATTAACTATCGAGTATACAAGCACAGAAGCTTTAATACCCTAGCAGATAGATTTGCAGCATATTAAAGATATGTTTTTATATTATCACCATATAATAGAGGGAAAGTAAATGACTGAATGAAGAAAGATGTCATTTTAAGGAAGCTTACGGTTGCTTCGAAAGTATGCACTAAAAGTGTAAGGGAGTGCGTTATAAGAGCTTAACGAAATATCTTAATAACATAATAATAATAATTGTTTTGCTTCCCAATTGTACAATTTCTAAACGGTGATTTAGGCTTTTCGCAAAAGTCAAAAAGTGAATATACTTGTTATTTACGAAGTTGGCTCTTATATGAAATATTAACAAGCAATGGAAATAATCCAAAAATGTAATGAGTGGCACACGACATATCAAAAAATTTTGCAGTCTTAGAATTTCTTTACTCTCTTAAAGTATACCTACTAAAAAGGCCGTTTTCGCGCTTTCCGCTGATAGCCTTAGGATAAATATTTGGATTAAGTCATACGCTTATTGTTCTGTAGGGCTACAATCTGGCCAAACGTCCTCTCTGGTCGAAGTTTCGTTCAGGTTCTTACACCCAATTGACACGCGATGGGACAACGTCCGAATCTCTGCATTTACGCCTACTGTTTCACCCACCAGGGTCCTAATTATTGCGGTTTGCTCTACCGAGATGTTGAACTCTAGAAGGAGTTATCCAATTTGTGTTTTCTTAATTGTAGCTACCGTTTTTTCCGAGCAGCTATCTGTTATTTTAAGATTGTGTAGTATCTCCTATTCTATTCGGTGTCTCCTGCGCAACTGAAACGGTAGCCTTACTACTGACTGGTCCTTGGAATCTATTTGTTCGTGCTTTGGGCTGCTAAATCTCGTTCTCAATGCTACCTTTGTTGGTTCCGCTCAGTGTAAGACTCTTAAGGGACGGCTATCGGTCCACCATCTGGTGATGTGACTATTTTACTCCTCTTTGCAAATGCATCACTGCTCTCCGTGAATTGTAGGGTTTTTGGAACTTATTTTATGTTTCCCAAATCCTAAGTTGTTATAATTTTTTGATTACAATCGCATTATGGGCTCATATATGTTTTAAAAAGTAATGACAGCAAGCGAATGTTGAAGAAGTGGTCAGAGCCAGATTAATGTTATCCAGGGCAGAAATCGTAAATTGTTTGTGTTGTTATCAATAAACGACACGTCGAACGAGCAACGGCAAACGCATGGGCGAAAGCAAATTGAATGAGCATATTAAAAATAAAAGGAAAAGTAATATACGGAACCATTATTTCAGCGAAATGCCAAGGAAATTGAAGTCTGTACGCCCAGCTGGACACATTCTACTTATAAGCAGCAGCAACTATAACAACAACTAAAACCCGAGAAGGGAAGCGCATCCATGAAATATTTATGAGCTCAATCATGTAGATTTATGTTGCCGGAGCGTCCGAGCTGAGAGCGAATTGAAAAACGTATTGACTGGATTTGGCGTTGGGCTACGATGTGCCACTTGGGTTAAAGGAAAACTTATGTTATCTCTGAGTTTATGCTTTATAAAATATTTAAAGTGACGAAAGTAGAACGATGTTTTGAATAGCTTTTGCCAAATTTAACAATAAATCGAACTTGTTTTAACCCAAAAATTCAAAGGTATATTTATTTTTATGTATTTAACAACCTATTTGGAACGTAGCCCCTCCTACGTGTTTTGGCTTGCCACATGTTTGGGGCAGCTCCTGCAAAATGTAAGACTTTCTGTACACATCTACACACACACACGTTCATGTGTATCGTTATTGAAGTCTATTCAGTCTACAGCATTGCAATTAAGATTGTAACCTATTCTATATGGAGCTATTTTAAATAGTTTTTTTCAAATGAAGCATTTGCATGTGTTGCGAAACTTTATTTAATTTAATGTTAATTTTCTATAATGAGTTGAAAACAGTTTCTTAGGGGTACTGGAATTTGAAATATACATTTTAAGTAACTATTTTTTATGCTTATGCATTTTTGGTGAGAGTTGCTTTGGGCAATGTTAATAGGCTGGAATTGTTGCTAATGTAGATGCCTCAGACAACCACAGAGCCGTTGGCTCCCACGACAAGATGCCCACACTGTTTCTGCGGTTGCTTACACCAACTGCCGCACCAGCAACTGCCCTATTGCCCTATCTGCATGCCGTCGCATTCTCCTGATTTGCATATGCTCAGGCTGCTGCCGTTTTTTTGGTTGCTGTCTGCTGCTGGTGTTATGGGTATATATGTGGCGGTGGTGGGTGGTAGCCATCCATGGAGACAATTCCCAGTGTCGTCGGTGCAAATATGCTGCCTCCGCTGATTGTGTTATTGCCGCCAATTGGTACACACGTTGTATTCATGTACACGGAACCATTGTAATATCTGCAACACAGAGATGATGAGATGGAGTGTGTGAGAGGACATGAGTAATAGCGGGCAAATAAATGTGTTATTTATGATTATTCGCTGAATGGCTGCCTATAAGACCTTAGCGGCAAGAAAAACCACAAATTTGGCCAGTTGCTCACCACGCATTAATATTATGTGATACGTAGTAACCTCGTCGAAATGCTTCAATTCAACCCAAAACATGAGCGTTGACCTTAGAGAACATTCAAACTGGGTATGGTAAATATGGAAGGTTAGTTAGGGGTTAGTTAAACCATGGTAAATTTAAAGCAACAATGTTGGTTAAATCTAGTTGAAACTATCTTTGTACCAAAATATATTTGTTTTGGATAATTTGATGTGATATTTGATATGCTAAACAAGCTTAAGATCTCTAGTTGTCAGATCGGTTGTATTTTTTTTTTTTTGTGGCCAGCAGGTAATTTCAAAATTGGAATGCTAACAGAAGAGAAGAGAAGAGATGTGCTTCAAAGCTTTTGAAGCTCACTTCCTTGGCACTTCCTTTAACAATTTGCTATGGCTAATAATATTTTGCCTTGCGAACAAATGCATATATAAATTGTATGCATGTATTTTTTTTATGCCGTCGACATGCCTTTCAGTGAATTGTGGGGTGTCAAGCTGGAGCTAGAACACGTCGAATACATAAAACATTATGGATATTAAAAATTGAAGCCGCTGCGTCACATCAAATGTTATTGAGTTGAATTTTTTTGACACCCCTTGTGCCAACAAAAAGAGTAAAGAGAAAAAATACGTTTTAAATAAGATGTAGAAAATTAAATTATTTACATATAACATTTTTAAAACAATAAAAAATGAAAAAATTGGATATCCCTGACATTTTCTTTCATATGAAAGTTTTTCTTTAAGGCTTTAAGAAAAGATAACTTAAAACTACCACACTTTAAAATTCTTTGTGAAATGTTATGTAGCTGGCTTTTATTTGTAGAAAATAAAATATAAAATACTGGCTTAAAGCACAGCCAGTTAGTAGGGCAGACGCACGCATAACAGCTTACATAAAAACGCTTTGCTTGGGATGAATATTGTTGTATCATGTTTCTCTTACCAGCTGTGAGGTACACATCCTGACGCACTTTACGCATGGAAGTACAATACATATAAGGAGACACATGTGCTTTTTATTTGATTTCAATTGAAGGGAGAGGGTAAGAGCAACATCTAACGAGGTCGCCCTTATCCTCATATGAAGCCTATTCCACGCCTCAATGGCGTTTTTCAAAGATTTCTCACTCAATCTGCGCAATGTTCTGCAATTGACATACAGATACGCACAAAGGATGAAGTTGCAAAAAAATTTTAAAGCGGACAAACGAATTTTGATTTGATATGCTGATGAACTTAAATCGAAATTGGAATGGAATTGCATCGAATTATGTGAATACGCAGCGCACACCTGTCCGCACAATGGCCCGAACACACTCCTCGTAAATTGAGTGCAAACATATCTCGTGCACACACAAGCACACTTACCTCTTCGTGGGGATAACTAATGTATGCCATTTTAACAGGAATTGAAAGTGGCGTACATTATGCTGCACAAAAGTGCGCACAGCGTGTATTTAATCCTATCACATGCAATACGAGCCAATTTCGGATATAAATTTAAAGTAACGATAACATCCTTTCGATTATATTTTTCTTTATCCATTTGATAAATTAAAAAAGAGAAAATTTCGACATATGAGATTTAAATATTAATGTATGTTAAAAACTGTATAAACTATTAATTTACTTCATTTAAATAACGATTCTGCATAATAGTAAAAACTACACACACATATCTATTTTTTTAAATAATTATTTTTAATATTAAAATAAATAAATAAATACTGATTAGCGGGAAAAACTGGCCTTTCCCGTAGTACGTAAGGTATAAAATAAATTTTCTCAAAAAGCTTTTAATATGAATTTTGCACTGATGGGAAAAAGATATAAGATAAGCTGCTATGTAGAGCTTTGAAAAAAGAGTAGAGCAGATTTCATATAGATCTTTGGATATGAATTGGAGCGTAAAATGTCAGCCAACAAGTCTTTGACCCCCATTTCCATTAAGCATGAATGCATTTTTCCAAAGTCTGAAACTCCACTTCAAGTGAATTTAAACAAAGAAAATGAGTTTGAGGCTGATCGGATGGTAAAAAAAAGTTTCATACAAACGTTTTTAGCGATTTGTGGTGGAATTTCCCACAAGCCCGTTTTAACGTGCACCCTCATTACATACGGCCACCAGTCAGTATTTATATTATATAAAGTAAAAAATAAATAGTAGTAAAAAGTAGCAGCAACTTGTGCTTGTGCTTATTTGGGTAGAATTAAAAGAAATCATTTTTGTTAGGCAGCTGAGTAGAGGGTATTTACTGGACAGGTACGCCCCACTCTTACTTATTTTGATATTGTTTTCTATTAATGCATTACGGCAGTATGCAACAGTCACAACCCTATATTATTTAAAAGTTTTAACGAAAATTTGAATCAAGTAATGAGGCAGCAAAAACAAGTCACTTCATCTGGTTCAATGGCTTAACACGCATAAATAATAACTTATTCAGATAAAAAAAAAGACATCAAGCTGGCCTGTCTAGCAGATAAGATGTCCCAATTGAAAAGAGTTTTACCTATTTGCCATGCAAATGTCTCGAAAGAGTGTTCAACAAGCAACATCAGCATCAGCTAGGCACTGAAATAGTTTCCAGTGGGTCGAATTTGCATGCATACAGCAACCTCACAAGGAAACAAAACTGTTTATATTAACGTTGTTGTTTTTCTTTCTCTTGTATTTCTTTTTTGTTGGTTTTCCAAAACGTCAACACACGTATCAGACGTCTTAAAGGCGTGAAGCCGAGCATTAAGAATCACTTTGGGGCTCACAAGCTCTTCATTTGGCTGCGTCTCATACTTGAGCTACAACGTGCTGGTAGCACGGCACATATAATTCGCAATCACGACCCATTGTGATCCATTTGGGATCTCAACAGACACAACAACATTGTCATCCATATCTTGTCCACATCCTCGTCGCTTTAACGATAAGCAATTGATGATGAAAAAAAGACGCGTCCTGAATGTTTCGACCTATTTAAATGGCCTATTGGGTGGTAAATACCGCAACCTCTTTATACAAATAACCATGTCATTTGCTGTGTTACTTTAGCTTTTGGTATTTGGCAGCTGCAAATAAAAGGCCAACAATTTTCTAGGTTATCTCCACAGTTGTTGACAATCAGTAAGCCTCAAAAAGAGTGCTGTGCTTGTCAAACGCTTTTACTGCAAAAAACAAAAGGAGAATTTAAAGAGTATCTATGACAAGTCGGAGTTAAGACTAGTGGCCCTTTTACAACTATCTAAGCGCCCTTTTACAGGTCAGACAGAATAGACTCCTGTTAGTAATTCTAAGGATAGATAAAGTTTATAATCTCATAATCAATTCATGAAACTCTGTAAAAACTAGAGAGTCCAGGGCCTTTTCGGTAATCAAAAGGAGACAAATAAAATACGACGCATATACCATGTGAAACCATAAAAAGCGTTGTGAGATTGGTGCCAAGATTTCTGGTATTTTCTTTTGTGGGACTTAAGCATAGGAGAGCGTGATTAAATCAACACTTTAGTTGCTGAGGGAGTTGGAGAGAGGAGATTTGTTTACTTGGTAGGGGCTTGGGAATAATCTGACAGTGCTTACCTAAGTTTTTGGTCACTAAAGTTAAATTTCAAATTGTAGAGGTACTTTGTGACTGAATGTTTCCATTTGTGAGACCAACTGAACCGAGTCTTAACCCCCAGCTGTGCGTTTACTTATTGCGTCCGGACGCGCCGCTTCTGACCTTTGAATTTATATTGTGTCGAGTGCTAACTTTTGAAAATGCAGTCAACTGTAATCTGTATTAAGTATATGAACATTTTGCTTACACGGGGCTTAAAACGTGTTTGCCTTCTCTGCTGATCCATAGACACGCTTTGGTCTGTTAGAAACGCAAACCGATTGTACGTTATTTTTACAAACTTGCTGGCCAGGTTCCAAGAAAAAACTCATTAAGCCAGTTTACATAAAATTTGTTGTCAAAATGTTTCAACATTTTAAATTAAGAGAAAACTTTGATGATGGTCTTTGCGTATCTCATATACTTAAAGTAACCAGCTTTTCCGGTTTGAGACGCAACAGAGACAATTTTGGCAACGTCGAATGCAACTCAAACAAGCATCCGGTACTTGTTGGTAGGCGTGGCAAGTATCCAGCCCTCCGACAGTTTTTTGCTTTTACTAAATTCAAAAGAAAGACAGTCAATTTAATGCGAAACTCTCTGCTGCTCGCCCCCTGTTTGAGTTTGGCCAATGGAATGTGCATTAGATGACAGGACAGTCCTGCTGAACGGGCTGAGCTAGCCAAAGTATTGGGAGAACTTTTACAGTCACTGACTTAATACATATCCTACTTAGCTCGCAAAACAATTGGGTTGCAATAACCCACATTGCTGCAGAAATCATCAAATCCTTAATCTCGAAAAGATGCCTTTTGAAGAAATCTCTTAAGATAAAAGAGCTAAAGTCACTTAATTTAACATGCATGTGCTTCTCAAATAGTTTTTATATATCAAGTAACTTTAATTTATAGATATCGTCTATAAATCAAAAATGTAAATGAAATTGAACTAGCCACACTTTAACGGACTATTTTAATACAATGTAAGAAAAAATAAAATATTCTATAGCACCAGAAAAATATAAAAATATTTCATCAATCGATACGTAAAACTTATTCAAGGATAAGTGTGCTTATGTTCACACGTGTTTGCGGAAGCTAATGCACGTTGCAAGCATTTCTGCATAATGTACACACACATTAATGTGCGTCCTTACTGAATTCTATCAACAGCATTGCAATAGCGATTATATTGCTGACTTTGCTGTGTTTACGCGTTGCTACATTAATTTAGGTTTTTTCGACGAAAATTAGTTGATGTTATGGCTGTTTAGTGGAAGCAGTGGCATGAAGTGAGGTATGTCGATTTATATTGAGCCCATTTTTTATACCCTTGCAGAGGGTATTATAATTTTGTCGTGAAATGTATAACGCATAGAAGGAGACATCTCCGACCCAATTTAGTTATTCTTGATCCTCAGCTAGATCGGACCACTACACCATATAGCTACCATAGGAACGATCGGTCGAAAATTAAGCTGTATGAAAAACATTTATATTTACCACGATATCTTGACCAAACTCGGCATTTATTAGTTTTTCTATGATCCTCATATATTTGCAAAACCATATTAAGATCGGACCACTATATCATGTAGCTGCTATAGGAATGATTAGTCGAAATCTATGGTTTTGATTAAAAGCCTTTTTTGTTTATCAAAATACCTTGACCAAACTCGGCGTTAACTATTTGCCCTGTGCTTCTTAGATACGGGCAAAGCACTATGAGCATTATGAAAAGGTTGGGTCTGCAATTGGCGTGCCGACGATTGTCCTCCCTTCTCTTTAAAATTATGTTTATGTTTGGTAAATAACGGTTCAGACTCGGGAACTCCCGACTAATTACTTAAATTTATTATTATTCGAGAAACAACTTTTTAAATTCAGTTTTTAGCTTTTTAAATCTGATTTATATGCTGAGATAATCGAAATTTAATTTGGTTTTAATATTCCTAGTCAGCGTATCCTATACGGGAAACTACTTATTAAATCTTATGTCTAACTTTCTAAATCCCATGGGCTCAGAAAACTGATATTTATTAGTTTGTCGAAAAGTGAGCCATCAGTCATAATCCAATCAAGTTGATTTGAACGCGCTATAGGAGAATTTATATATCAAATTTATAGTTCCTGTATTTCTTAAAGACTCCTAAATAGACTTGTTCATAAAGAGCGACTGACAGAAGGCAGACATGGTAGATCAGATTATCGGCTTATGCGGATCTAGAAATGAGAAAAACTCGTTGCAAGCGCAGCATTAAAAGATGATGATATGGATGAAATGCGACAAACAGCTGACAACCCGACAGTCGAGGACGCACTGACTGACCGTCAGGATAAGACCCAAGCCAGGCTAGACCAAGCCAGTGAGCACGGCTACACCGAAACCCATATTCTGAAAGAGTGAGAGAGCGAGAGAGATAGTGTCATATGGATTCGATATACTTTGACATGCCTTTCATTTACGCTGGCGACGCCAACTGGGCGCCATGGCTTACCACTGTCGTTGTTGTTTCTGTTGTTTTATACCCTGAACTAATTGTAAAAAAGATATAATGGCTTTGTGCAAATGAATGCCACAGGCGAATATTCTGTATTATATATTATTGATCAAGACTACGAGATGAGGCGATCTAGCCATGACCGATCTTGGAAACTACAAAATCCAAATACCCCCATTCCTCCCAAAAATAAAACCTACAGTCATTTTCAATGAAGATCCTTGCGGTTTGGTATTTTTTGTCATTTTTCATATGAAGGCATTAAGGTTGAATGTTTGTAACAGCAACTCTGGTTCTGGGTTAACACTATTTCTACCAAGGTTTTGTGCATACCTATTTCAACCAAAAGGTGTCTTTTAACACCAAAGCTGGAGAAAAAAGCTTTTAAAATTATTATATTTTTATTTTTTTGTCGAGGATTAAAAGAGTAAATTAAGATAAAATTATGCAACTGAGAAAATAAATTCAAGTCACAAATTGAAAAGGTGTCTTTTCACAACTTTGGTAGAAATAGTGTTAAGGGTATCTTCAAGTCAGGCACTCCCACTCAAGACACTTAAACATCTCAGCGTCGTGACTTTGGCCCGGACCCAAACGCAAATAAGCTGAAGTAGAAGCAGAAATATAAAATGAAATGGTCTAAGAAACATGCACAGTTTTATGCAACTGAAAACCGAAATATCCGTATATATAGCGACCACAGAAATTTGACATGAGGCAGAAACACGCTCTAAGTAGAAATGCCGCTAGTTGTTGGTAAACAATTTGAATATGGGTTAATATATTGGCTGGGTAACTTTGAGCGGCGTCCGGTGATGAAATTTTAAACTAGAAGCCGACAAAAATTGAAACACCGCCTCGTGGCTGGCTGCTGTCATGTAGTAATCTCTTCCTATATATACCTAAAATGAGGCCCCGACTCCCCCTCCTTGGGGCAAGCAGCATCAGCTGTTGTCACTAATATCTAATTTATGCAAGGTCATTTAAATGAGGCTATGCAGCATTGCAAACATTTTGCACGCCAAGCGGGCCACTTGACAAGAGGTGGAAGTTTGCGGAAGTTTGGGTGGGACCACTTGCAGCCTAAGTTGATTTTATGGGTGGGTTTTTGTCATTCCGCTAATTAAAGGCACATTAGGCATAAGGCAGTTGCTGCTTCTCTCTACCAGGCCAAGGCACTCTCTTTGGGCTTTTGGTTATCTGAGTCAAGCCTTGTGTCCTCGTATATAATTATCTGGGGTCCTTGAACCTTGTGTGTTAATTCGGTCGGCGTGTAGCTCTCTGTACGAATTATACTCAAAAGCTCGGTCTTGGCCATTAAAATTAAAATAAAAAAAAAAGGAATTTAAATAAAAAAAAGCCATGGCAGAAAACGCATAAATCAACTAGAAAATTAGTAAGAGACTCTAGTCGCGAGCTCCCGACTAGGGAACTGAACTCTCTTCTACCAACACCAAATGAAGCTTGCGCTCGTTTGCTTTAGCAGCAATAAAAATAAATTAACAAAAAAAAAGAAAACACGTCTCTCAAGAGGACTCGAACTCTTAACAGAACGCATTACTTTCAACTGCCTCTTATTAACAGCCACATCAACAATATACTGGTAATGAGAAAAAAAGGGATAAAAATAAAAGCAATGAAAACAATACAAGTACAATGAAAACAATACAACAGTATATCCTATTGTCATATGGAATATTTTTATATTTTACAAAATGAAAGATACTTGATATATATATATATACTATTCTAGAAACTACATGTCAATTTTGGTGACTCTAGTTCATATAACTTACGAGATTTTCTCAAAAATTAGGATTTTGATACCGATAAGTTATCGATTATCGGTAGCAAACTCGTACTGCGCGGGCCATAGGCCCCTATTCTCTTAAGTTTCTAGATACTGAGATCCGTTCATACATATGTACGTTTAGACGGCTATTGACGCTAATCAAGAATATTTATACTTATTGGGATCGGAGATGCTTGCTGCTGCCTCTTGAGCTAGAATAGCCGTTGGTAAAATAAGCATATACTCATTTTCAGATTCGCGCAGAATGTGTATTTGTCTCGTAAATGATATTAGCAAAAACAATATTTTTTTAGTTTTATTTTATATTCCGAACCCATTGAAAATGACTAAAAAAAAAAGGCAGAAGCAAGCATCTCCGAACCTATAATGTATATATATTATTTATCAGCATCAACTGTACACACACGTTTATGAGCGAACAGGTACACTGGGTAGTGCATTTTATTCATGAAGTTTTTGAGGCCAAAATGTACTGCGTCGGCCTTTCTCGACGTTCAACAGCCATTCGACAGAGTATGGCATGACGGCTTGTAATTCAAATTAAAACACCTGCCTCCAGCACCGTATTAACGCATACTATAATCATTCCTTTCGAATAGAACCTTCTTTGTCTCCTGCAAGAGTGATTTTTCAGAAAGAAAGCATATAAAAGCTGGAGTTCCACAAGGGAGTGTGCTAGGACCAGTGCTATACACAATTTACACATCCGACATGCCAAGTCAGATTTGGCACAATACCGACGCACCTCCGAATATGCTCATTGCAACATATGCCGATGACACAGCAATATTAGCTGCAAATAAATGCGAATACGCAGCCACAGATGACCTGCAAGACCACCTTATTTTAATACAGGAGTGGACAAAACTGTGGAATATTAAAATAAATGGCGCAAAGTCTTCCAGTGTTTTGTTCATCCTACGACGCAGCACTTCCCCAGGCGTATTTTTTGACCGCCAGTTTATACCGCAAGCTACAAGCCACAAGCTACAAGCCAAGGACAAAAGATTAACCTGGGCAGCACATTTATCCAGCACGGCAATCAAGGCTAAGGCAAAACTTACAAAACTTGACTGGCTCATTGGACCCAAGAGCTCACTACGATTGCGTTGCAAACGAATTATATGTAAGACTATCGTGGCATCCATATGGACCTATGGCATCCAACTTTAGGGAACTGCATAAAGAACACAGCTGACCAGAATCAGCTCAATCGTTGGCGGCGAAACGCATCAGCCTGCGGCTTGCCAATCAGTCAGTCAGTCAGACAAATAGTTTTATAATTGGAGATGTTTTTCCCTTCCAATTTATTTCATTATTTGTATCGGGTTTTCTTGTTAATACCTTTTAAGTAAACAATATTGAATTATATTTGCAAGGACGAAAATCTCTGCTTAAAAACGGCGTTCCACAAAGGGGAAAAAAGTCTGAAGAGTACAAGTAGTTTTCGTCTAAAAGGGAGAGGAAAATAATTTAAATTTAAGAGATAAATCTCAAATAACCTCAACAGGAATAGAAAGCAAAATAAAATATTAAACTCAAGATAAGGCATCAACTGATGCCCAAGGGCGCCTGTCATCCCATCTGGGCCAACTGAAGAAATGGAAACCACAAGCCCAGCGCAGGGAAGCTGCAATCTGATAAGAAGATTTATGTGACAGACTGCAAGCCGCATCCTCCGAGCTATTTTTGTATGTTGAGAACCCAGACCCACAGAGCCCGAACCACGAGCCCGATTCCGGTCTAACATTTTTATACCCTGAATACATTAAAAATGTAGCAGGAAGCATCGCTGCCCATCAATATAAGCCACAATTTAAATGCCGTTGACTTTTTGAAAATATCAAAATATTCTATAGCACAATACTGTTGAAAATTTCAAGATCAAGGCAGCAAGCGCAAATTGCAAGAATTTCTGAGTACTTTTTGTCGACTTATGTATGTTGTAACACGTTTTACAGATTTTTTGAACGAAATGAAGAAATTGTATGTAAATAACCATCTCGTCTGAGTTTGTTGGAGTTGTTATCTAAAACATTATAACACGTGTTGCCCCTAACCCTTTCCGTAAAGATATTTAATCGAAAGTTCTTTGCTTTTCAATTGACAATAAAGCTCATCTAGCTTTGTTATATTGTTCTTTCTGCTTGCTGTTGCCATTGTTGTTGATAATCCTCAATACTCTTGCTGTTTGTTTTTGTTGATTTTATTAAGGTCTGACCATGGCCTTGCCGGTCTGCAACAACATCAACTGTAAAAAATCATTTATTAAGCTTGTTTTATAATGCTATTTATTTACTTATTTTTCTTTTTGGTGCTTCAGGTATATACACACGCACGATATAACAAATATGAATTTAATTTAATTGTTTCGGTACATCTTTATTTCCAGGCATTTTACTATGATATTATTACTAGCACCAGTGAGGGCTTATAGCGTTAAAGATAACGATAACAACACAAAAAGCCACCCACGTGCCTAGAAACTTGCAGCACTTTTCGTCAATTGCCCGCTTTAAGTTGATCTGCTGGCTCTCTTTTTGGTATTTGTGCATTGGCCGCCAGTTAACTATAAGTCAGACAGGCTCGCACATACATAGAGGGATACAGCGGCTCATTTCTTTCCATGACACACGAATTCATACGACTAAAGTCGAACTCTTGACTCACCGACATCGCTGTTGGCAGACCGGCTGTAGCTGCTGCTATGTGGATTATGCCTCAGATAGAGAGAGCGAGAGAAAGAGAGTATTATAGGGGCGGAGAGCGTGCAGGCATATCTGGAAGTGTAACGTATTCTGCAAGGTGAGCTTTCGCTCTTACAGTCCTCTCTTGTATCTCTCAAGAGCTGTTTTATCGGTGGCTCATTTGTTCGTCTCTCTCCCTTACTCAATTTTATAAAAATTGAAATAAAATGATTTTTTTTATTGTCATCCAACATTACTCGATTTCACATGTCAATTTTATTTTTGGTCTTTTCAGCCCGTTCTAAGGGTCACTCCCAAAATAATAAAATTATTATTATTATGAAACTTTCACGCAATGCAGACTTTTGAGCCAGATTGATTTATGTTTTGAAAATTCGTTAGCCCGACATGAGACAGAAATCTGAACGCGAACTCAACAGCCAAACGGGTTTGTTTCAAATTAAATTTTTAATTAATGCCATTAATAAGCACAGCCCATAGCAGGCAGCGTGCAGCGGTGTGGAGCGAAAAGGGCTCTGTTGAAGAGCGCGGCCACAAAATGTCGACATGGAAAATTTAACGGGCAATTGAAGTTTACAGCCGCAAATTGTCGCTGGCCTATAGCGAATTGTTCACAGGGAGCTGCTGGGCCGGGCCGCAAAACGAAAATTTTGCCATTTGCTACTAATTGAAAAATGTTTTCCTCCATTTTACGGGACGGCTGTAGTTAATGTAGCCCGTCTCAAATCACGAGACGCACATTAATTGTTGAATATACAAATTGTTTGTTGCGCCATTGCAGCTTCATAAAATATTCAACTTGAGGAATTTACCAGAGCCGGGTGAATCAGGGCGGACACAATTTTTAGTGTCGCCATCGTCTTTGCCACATAAAATTATAATAAAGTTCGTGTGACGAAAATAGAATTGTTTCATAATGAATAAAATAAAAATTGCATATGGCAAATGAAACAGCTGCATTTAACAGGCAACTGGCTCGTGTTAAAAGGAATCCGGCCAGAACTAAAACCTTATTGCCTTTGGAGCGCGATTCGCATCGTAACCTTGCAACGACTGTTTTTCAGTGTTTCCATGTTGCTTTTTACAAACAGTCAGCAAAGTTTAATTATTTGCCCTTTGGCTTTAAAAAAGATTACAAAATAAATTGCATCCATGGTCATCTATGCGGCCCAGCTGAAATTTCAGTCAGTTCTTGTTGTCACATTGGTCGCACTGACCTCGAAAGTGAATTTGGCACATGAAAGCATTTTCCAATTCAACAGTTGAATTTAAATTTTGCCAAAAGCAAATGTGTATTCGCAAGCGTTTTGGCTTTTTTAATTCGTTGTTCATATGACAACATGTTCACAAATATTCTCTTTTTCACAAATAAAATTGTGTTAATTTTTTCTTATGAAAATTTATTTATATTACAAATTATTTTTAATACGTGGAATAAATAACTATCAATTTGACAAATTGAGCAGCAATCGTTTTATTTCTTTAATTGCTTCTTTTTTTTTTTGAACAGAATATATATTAAATAATTTATTAATAAAAAACTGAGAAAGTTCAGTAGTGGAAACTGAATTTTAATCAGTTGAAAAAGTTCAATGCCGCTTTAAAAGATGTACCACTATCTCATTTATTTATTTATTACTAGTTTTTAAAAATGTGTTTGAATATTACATTACTACACTGACATAGCGGCATATGTATGGCATGCATATCCTACTTTCAGACGAATTATTTGCATGTGTTTGTGCTTGGAGTACCACGGTGCGTTGCCGTATGCTCTATGGCTGCTATTCACTGTCAATTGCATTTTCCTCCTTATCGTACCCTCAGGAATATAGCCCGCATAACTAATGTTTTTTTTTTGCATAGGCATCATATAAAAAATTTTTAGCTGTTGGCGTTGTCGTTGAATGATTGAATGGGATGAGGTAAGGTGAAGCTAGTGTCGAACTTGTTGGAAATATGCTTAGCAAGAGCGTCCGCAACTTGAGGGGCATTCACAATTGCATATTTGAGCAAATGGCAGTTGACACTTATCTGAAATATGTCCAGCCTTTAAACAGTCAAAATAAAAGGAATAAAACAATAAAAGGAAATGAAAATAAGATTTGGACATGAATTTCGACTAAAAAATCGGTGTTCAAATTTGAATGCCAGATTAATCTAGAGGGAAAACCATGAAGAAAAATCCAAACTTCGTGAAAATCGGATGAGATTTGGCCGAGATATGGGGGTGGTAAATTTTGACCCATGTCTATATACGAATCTTGGGGTAAAATTTGGACATGAATTTCGACTAAAAAATCGCTGTTCATATTTGAATGCCAGATTAATCTAGAGGGAAAACCATGAAGAAAAATCCAAACTTCGTGAAAATCGGATGAGATTTGGCCGAGATATGGGGGTGGTAAATTTTGACCCATGTCTATATACGAATCTTGGGGTAAGATTTGGACATGAATTTCGACTAAAAAATCGCTGTTCATATTTGAATGCCAGATTAATCTAGAGGGAAAACCATGAAGAAAAATCCAAACTTCGTGAAAATCGGATGAGATTTGGCCGAGATATGGGGGTGGTAAATTTTGACCCATGTCTATATACGAATCTTGGGGTAAGATTTGGACATGAATTTCGACTAAAAAATCGCTGTTCATATTTGAATGCCAGATTAATCTAGAGGGAAACCCATGAAGAAAAATCCAAGCTTCGTGAAAATCGGATGAGATTTGGCCGAGATATGGGGGTGGTAAATTTTGACCCATGTCTATATACGAATCTTGGGGTAAGATTTGGACATGAATTTCGACTAAAAAATCGCTGTTCATATTTGAATGCCAGATTAATCTAGAGGGAAAACCATGAAGAAAAATCCAAACTTCGTGAAAATCGGATGAGATTTGGCCCAGATATGGGGGTGGTAAATTTTGACCCATGTCTATATACGAATCTTGGGGTAAGATTTGGACATGAATTTCGACTAAAAAATCGCTGTTCATATTTGAATGCCAGATTAATCTAGAGGGAAAACCGTAAAGAAAAATCCAAACTTCGTGAAAATCGGATGAGATTTGGCCGAGATATGGGGGTGGTAAATTTTGACCCATGTCTATATACGAATCTTGGGGTAAGATTTGGACATGAATTTCGACTAAAAAATCGCTGTTCATATTTGAATGCCAGATTAATATAGAGGGAAAACCATGAAGAAAAATCCAAACTTCGTGAAAATCGGATGAGATTTGGCCGAGATATGGGGGTGGTAAATTTTGACCCATGTCTATATACGAATCTTGGGGTAAGATTTGGACATGAATTTCGACTAAAAAATCGCTGTTCATATTTGAATGCCAGATTAATCTAGAGGAAAAACCATAAAGAAAAATCCAAACTTCGTGAAAATCGGATGAGATTTGGCCGAGATATGGGGGTGGTAAATTTTGACCCATGTCTATATACGAATCTTGGGGTAAGATTTGGACATGAATTTCGACTAAAAAATCGCTGTTCATATTTGAATGCCAGATTAATCTAGAGGGAAAACCATGAAGAAAAATCCAAACTTCGTGAAAATCGGATGAGATTTGGCCCAGATATGGGGGTGGTAAATTTTGACCTATGTCTATATACGAATCTTGGGGTAAGATTTGGACATGAATTTCGACTAAAAAATCGGTGTTCAGATTTAAATGCCAGATTAATCTAGAGGAAAAACCATGAAGAAAACGCCAAACTTCGTGAAAATCGGATGAGATTTGACCGAGTTATGGGGGTGGTAAATTTTGACCCATGTCTATATACGAATCTTGGGGTAAGATTTGGACATGAATTTCGACTAAAAAATCGCTGTTCATATTTGAATGCCAGATTAATCTAGAGGGAAAACCATGAAGAAAAATCCAAACTTCGTGAAAATCGGATGAGATTTGGCCGAGATATGGGGGTGGTAAATTTTGACCCATGTCTATATACGAATCTTGGGGTAAGATTTGGACATGAATTTCGACTAAAAATCGCTGTTCATATTTGAATGCCAGATTAATCTAGAGGGAAATCCATGAAGAAAAATCCAAACTTCGTGAAAATCGGATGAGATTTGGCCGAGATATGGGGGTGGTAAATTTTGACCCATGTCTATATACGAATCTTGGGGTAAGATTTGGACATGAATTTCGACTAAAAAATCGCTGTTCATATTTGAATGGCAGATTAATCTAGAGGGAAAACCATGAAGAAAAATCCAAGCTTCGTGAAAATCGGATGAGATTTGGTCGAGATATGGGGGTGGTAAATTTTGACCCATGTCTATATACGAATCTTGGGGTAAGATTTGGACATGAATTTCGACTAAAAAATCGCTGTTCATATTTGAATGCCAGATTAATCTAGAGGGAAAACCATGAAGAAAAATCCAAACTTCGTGAAAATCGGATGAGATTTGGCCCAGATATGGGGGTGGTAAATTTTGACCCATGTCTATATACGAATCTTGGAGTAAGATTTGGACATGAATTTCGACTAAAAAATCGCTGTTCATATTTGAATGCCAGATTAATCTAGGGGGAAAACCATGAAGAAAAATCCAAACTTCGTGAAAATCGGATGAGATTTGGCCGAGATATGGGGGTGGTAAATTTTGACCCATGTCTATATACGAATCTTGGGGTAAAATTTGAACATGAATTTCGACTAAAAAATCGCTGTTCATATTTGAATGCCAGAATAATCTAGAGGGAAAACCATGAAGAAAAATCCAAACTTCGTGAAAATCGGATGAGATTTGGCCCAGATATGGGGGTGGTAAATTTTGACCCATGTCTATATACGAATCTTGGGGTAAGATTTGGACATGAATTTCGACTAAAAAATCGCTGTTCATATTTGAATGCCAGATTAATCTAGAGGGAAAACCATGAAGAAAAAACCAAACTTCGTGAAAATCGGATGAGATTTGGCCGAGATATGGGGGTGGTAAATATTGACTCATGTCTATATACGAATCTTGGGGTAAAATTTGGACATGAATTTCGACTAAAAAATCGCTGTTCATATTTGAATGCCAGATTAATC
Organism: Drosophila novamexicana; assembly: GCF_003285875.2. Taxonomy (NCBI): domain Eukaryota; kingdom Metazoa; phylum Arthropoda; class Insecta; order Diptera; family Drosophilidae; genus Drosophila; species Drosophila novamexicana. Next base: position 1,943,038 of record NW_020825054.1, on the reverse strand, counting down.
TAGAGGGAAAACCATGAAGAAAAATCCAAACTTCGTGAAAATCGGATGAGATTTGGCCGAGATATGGGGGTGGTAAATTTTGACCCATGTCTATATACGAATCTTGGGGTAAGATTTGGACATGAATTTCGACTAAAAAATCGCTGTTCATATTTGAATGCCAGATTAATCTAGAGGGAAAACCATGAAGAAAAATCCAAACTTCGTGAAAATCGGATGAGATTTGGCCGAGATATGGGGGTGGTAAATTTTGACCCATGTCTATATACGAATCTTGGGGTAAGATTTGGACATGAATTTCGACTAAAAATCGCTGTTCATATTTGAATGCCAGATTAATCTAGAGGGAAATCCATGAAGAAAAATCCAAACTTCGTGAAAATCGGATGAGATTTGGCCGAGATATGGGGTTGGTAAATTTTGACCCATGTCTATATACGAATCTTGGGGTAAGATTTGGACATGAATTTCGACTAAAAAATCGCTGTTCATATTTGAATGCCAGATTAATCTAGAGGGAAAACCATGAAGAAAAACCCAAGCTTCGTGAAAATCGGATGAGATTTGGTCGAGATATGGGGGTGGTAAATTTTGACCCATGTCTATATACGAATCTTGGGGTAAGATTTGGACATGAATTTCGACTAAAAAATCGCTGTTCATATTTGAATGCCAGATTAATCTAGAGGGAAAACCATGAAGAAAAATCCAAACTTCGTGAAAATCGGATGAGATTTGGCCCAGATATGGGGGTGGTAAATTTTGACCCATGTCTATATACGAATCTTGGAGTAAGATTTGGACATGAATTTCGACTAAAAAATCGCTGTTCATATTTGAATGCCAGATTAATCTAGGGGGAAAACCATGAAGAAAAATCCAAACTTCGTGAAAATCGGATGAGATTTGGCCGAGATATGGGGGTGGTAAATTTTGACCCATGTCTATATACGAATCTTGGGGTAAAATTTGGACATGAATTTCGACTAAAAAATCGCTGTTCATATTTGAATGCCAGATTAATCTAGATTGAAAACCATGAAGAAAAATCCAAACTTCGTGAAAATCGGATGAGATTTGGCCCAGATATGGGGGTGGTAAATTTTGACCCATGTCTATATACGAATCTTGGGGTAAGATTTGGACATGAATTTCGACTAAAAAATCGCTGTTCATATTTGAATGCCAGATTAATCTAGAGGGAAAACCATGAAGAAAAAACCAAACTTCGTGAAAATCGGATGAGATTTGGCCGAGATATGGGGGTGGTAAATATTGACTCATGTCTATATACGAATCTTGGGGTAAAATTTGGACATGAATTTCGACTAAAAAATCGCTGTTCATATTTGAATGCCAGATTAATCTAGAGGGAAAACCATGAAGAAAAATCCAAACTTCGTGAAAATCGGATGAGATTTGGCCGAGATATGGGGGTGGTAAATTTTGACCCATGTCTATATACGAATCTTGGGGTAAGATTTGGACATGAATTTCGACTAAAAAATCGCTGTTCATATTTGAATGCCAGATTAATCTAGAGGGAAAACTATGAAGAAAAATCCAAACTTCGTGAAAATCGGATGAGATTTGGCCGAGATATGGGGGTGGTAAATTTTGACTCATGTCTATATACGAATCTTGGGGTAAGATTTGGACATGAATTTCGACTAAAAAATCGCTGTTCATATTTGAATGCCAGATTAATATAGAGGGAAAACCATGAAGAAAAATCCAAACTTCGTGAAAATCGGATGAGATTTGGCCGAGATATGGGGGTGGTAAATTTTGACCCATGTCTATATACGAATCTTGGGGTAAGATTTGGACATGAATTTCGACTAAAAAATCGCTGTTCATATTTGAATGCCAGATTAATCTAGAGGGAAAACTATGAAGAAAAATCCAAACTTCGTGAAAATCGGATGAGATTTGGCCGAGATATGGGGGTGGTAAATTTTGACCCATTTCTATATACGAATCTTGGGGTAAGATTTGGACATGAATTTCGACTAAAAAATCGCTGTTCATATTTGAATGCCAGATTAATCTAGAGGGAAAACCATGAAGAAAAATCCAAACTTCGTGAAAATCGGATGAGATTTGGCCCAGATATGGGGGTGGTAAATTTTGACCCATGTCTATATACGAATCTTGGAGTAAGATTTGGACATGAATTTCGACTAAAAAATCGCTGTTCATATTTGAATGCCAGATTAATCTAGAGGGAAAACCATGAAGAAAAATCCAAACTTCGTGAAAATCGGATGAAATTTGGCCGAGATATGGGGGTGGTAAATTTTGACCCATGTCTATATACGAATCTTGGGGTAAGATTTGGACATGAATTTCGACTAAAAAATCGCTGTTCATATTTGAATGCCAGAATAATCTAGAGGGAAAACCATGAAGAAAAATCCAAACTTCGTGAAAATCGAATGAGATTTGGCCGAGATATGGGGGTGGTAAATTTTGACCCATGTCTATATACGAATCTTGGGGTAAAATTTGGACATGAATTTCGACTAAAAAATCGCTGTTCATATTTGAATGCCAGATTAATCTAGAGGGAAAACCATGAAGAAAAATCCAAACTTCGTGAAAATCGGATGAGATTTGGCCGAGATATGGGGGTGGTAAATTTTGACCCATGTCTATATACGAATCTTGGGGTAAGATTTGGACATGAATTTCGACTAAAAAATCGCTGTTCATATTTGAATGCCAGATTAATCTAGAGGGAAAACTATGAAGAAAAATCCAAACTTCGTGAAAATCGGATGAGATTTGGCCGAGATATGGGGGTGGTAAATTTTGACTCATGTCTATATACGAATCTTGGGGTAAGATTTGGACATGAATTTCGACTAAAAAATCGCTGTTCATATTTGAATGCCAGATTAATATAGAGGGAAAACCATGAAGAAAAATCCAAACTTCGTGAAAATCGGATGAGATTTGGCCGAGATATGGGGGTGGTAAATTTTGACCCATGTCTATATACGAATCTTGGGGTAAGATTTGGACATGAATTTCGACTAAAAAATCGCTGTTCATATTTGAATGCCAGATTAATCTAGAGGGAAAACTATGAAGAAAAATCCAAACTTCGTGAAAATCGGATGAGATTTGGCCGAGATATGGGGGTGGTAAATTTTGACCCATTTCTATATACGAATCTTGGGGTAAGATTTGGACATGAATTTCGACTAAAAAATCGCTGTTCATATTTGAATGCCAGATTAATCTAGAGGGAAAACCATGAAGAAAAATCCAAACTTCGTGAAAATCGGATGAGATTTGGCCCAGATATGGGGGTGGTAAATTTTGACCCATGTCTATATACGAATCTTGGAGTAAGATTTGGACATGAATTTCGACTAAAAAATCGCTGTTCATATTTGAATGCCAGATTAATCTAGAGGGAAAACCATGAAGAAAAATCCAAACTTCGTGAAAATCGGATGAAATTTGGCCGAGATATGGGGGTGGTAAATTTTGACCCATGTCTATATACGAATCTTGGGGTAAGATTTGGACATGAATTTCGACTAAAAAATCGCTGTTCATATTTGAATGCCAGAATAATCTAGAGGGAAAACCATGAAGAAAAATCCAAACTTCGTGAAAATCGAATGAGATTTGGCCGAGATATGGGGGTGGTAAATTTTGACCCATGTCTATATACGAATCTTGGGGTAAAATTTGGACATGAATTTCGACTAAAAAATCGCTGTTCATATTTGAATGCCAGATTAATCTAGAGGGAAAACCATGAAGAAAAATCCAAACTTCGTGAAAATCGGATGAGATTTGGCCGAGATATGGGGGTGGTAAATTTTGACCCATGTCTATATACGAATCTTGGGGTAAGATTTGGACATGAATTTCGACTAAAAAATCGCTGTTCATATTTGAACGCCAGATTAATCTAGAGGGAAAACCATGAAGAAAAATCCAAACTTCGTGAAAATCGGATGAGATTTGGCCCAGATATGGGGGTGGTAAATTTTGACCCATGTCTATATACGAATCTTGGGGTAAAATTTGGACATGAATTTCGACTAAAAAATCGCTGTTCATATTTGAATGCCAGATTAATCTAGAGGGAAAACCATGAAGAAAAATCCAAACTTCGTGAAAATCGGATGAGATTTGGCCGAGATATGGGGGTGGTAAATTTTGACCCATGTCTATATACGAATCTTGGGGTAAGATTTGGACATGAATTTCGACTAAAAAATCGCTGTTCATATTTGAATGCTAGATTAATCTAGAGGGAAAACCATGCAGAAAAATCCAAACTTCGTGAAAATCGGATGAGATTTGGCCGAGATATGGGGGTGGTAAATTTTGACCCATGTCTATATACGAATCTTGGGGTAAGATTTGGACATGAATTTCGACTAAAAAATCGATGTTCATATTTGAATGCCAGATTAATCTAGAGGGAAACCCATGAAGAAAAATCCAAGCTTCGTGAAAATCGGATGAGATTTGGCCGAGATATGGGGGTGGTAAATTTTGACCCATGTCTATATACGAATCTTGGGGTAAGATTTGGACATGAATTTCGACTAAAAAATCGCTGTTCATATTTGAATGGCAGATTAATCTAGAGGGAAAACCATGAAGAAAAATCCAAACTTCGTGAAAATCGGATGAGATTTGGCCCAGATATGGGGGTGGTAAATTTTGACCCATGTCTATATACGAATCTTGGGGTAAGATTTGGACATGAATTTCGACTAAAAAATCGCTGTTCATATTTGAATGCCAGATTAATCTAGAGGGAAACCCATGAAGAAAAATCCAAGCTTCGTGAAAATCGGATGAGATTTGGCCGAGATATGGGGGTGGTAAATTTTGACCCATGTCTATATACGAATCTTGGGGTAAGATTTGGACATGAATTTCGACTAAAAAATCGCTGTTCATATTTGAATGGCAGATTAATCTAGAGGGAAAACCATGAAGAAAAATCCAAACTTCGTGAAAATCGGATGAGATTTGGCCCAGATATGGGGGTGGTAAATTTTGACCCATGTCTATATACGAATCTTGGGGTAAGATTTGGACATGAATTTCGACTAAAAAATCGATGTTCATATTTGAATGCCAGATTAATCTAGAGGGAAAACCATAAAGAAAAATCCAAACTTCGTGAAAATCGGATGAGATTTGGCTCAGATATGGGGGTGGTAAATTTTGACCCATGTCTATATACGAATCTTGGGGTAAAATTTGGACATGAATTTCGACTAAAAAATCGCTGTTCATATTTGAATGCCAGATTAATCTAGAGGGAAAACCATGAAGAAAAATCCAAACTTCGTGAAAATCGGATGAGATTTGGCCGAGATATGGGGGTGGTAAATTTTGACCCATGTCTATATACGAATCTTGGGGTAAGATTTGGACATGAATTTCGACTAAAAAATCGCTGTTCATATTTGAATGCCAGATTAATCTAGAGGGAAAACCATGCAGAAAAATCCAAACTTCGTGAAAATCGGATGAGATTTGGCCGAGATATGGGGGTGGTAAATTTTGACCCATGTCTATATACGAATCTTGGGGTAAGATTTGGACATGAATTTCGACTAAAAAATCGCTGTTCATATTTGAATGCCAGATTAATCTAGAGGGAAACCCATGAAGAAAAATCCAAGCTTCGTGAAAATCGGATGAGATTTGGCCGAGATATGGGGGTGGTAAATTTTGACCCATGTCTATATACGAATCTTGGGGTAAGATTTGGACATGAATTTCGACTAAAAAATCGCTGTTCATATTTGAATGCCAGATTAATCTAGAGGGAAAACCATGAAGAAAAATCCAAACTTCGTGAAAATCGGATGAGATTTGGCCCAGATATGGGGGTGGTAAATTTTGACCCATGTCTATATACGAATCTTGGGGTAAGATTTGGACATGAATTTCGACTAAAAAATCGCTGTTCATATTTGAATGCCAGATTAATCTAGAGGGAAAACCATAAAGAAAAATCCAAACTTCGTGAAAATCGGATGAGATTTGGCCGAGATATGGGGGTGGTAAATTTTGACCCATGTCTATATACGAATCTTGGGGTAAGATTTGGACATGAATTTCGACTAAAAAATCGCTGTTCATATTTGAATGCCAGATTAATATAGAGGGAAAACCATGAAGAAAAATCCAAACTTCGTGAAAATCGGATGAGATTTGGCCCAGATATTGGGGTGGTAAATTTTGACCCATGTCTATATACGAATCTTGGGGTAAGATTTGGACATGAATTTCGACTAAAAAATCGCTGTTCATATTTGAATGCCAGATTAATCTAGAGGGAAAACCATGAAGAAAAATCCAAACTTCGTGAAAATCGGATGAGATTTGGCCGAGATATGGGGGTGGTAAATTTTGACCCATGTCTATATACGAATCTTGGAGTAAAATTTGGACATGAATTTCGACTAAAAAATCGCTGTTCATATTTGAATGCCAGATTAATCTAGAGGGAAAACCATGAAGAAAAATCCAAACTTCGTGAAAATCGGATGAGATTTGGCCCAGATATGGGGGTGGTAAATTTTGACCCATGTCTATATACGAATCTTGGGGTAAGATTTGGACATGAATTTCGACTAAAAAATCGCTGTTCATATTTGAATGCCAGATTAATCTAGAGGGAAAACCATAAAGAAAAATCCAAACTTCGTGAAAATCGGATGAGATTTGGCTGAGATATGGGCGTGGTAAATTTTGAGCCATGTCTATATACGAATCTTGGGGTAAGATTTGGACATAAATTTCCACTAAAAATCGCTGTTCATATTTGAATGCCAGATTAATCTAGAGGGAAAACCATGAAGAAAAATCCAAACTTCGTGAAAATCGGATGAGGTTTGGCCCAGATATGGGGGTGGTAAATTTTGACCCATGTCTATATACGAATCTTGGGGTAAGATTTGGACATGAATTTCGACTAAAAAATCGCTGTTCATATTTGAATACCAGATTAATCTAGAGGGAAAACCATGAAGAAAAATCCAAACTTCGTGAAAATCGGATGAGATTTGGCCGAGATATGGGGGTGGTAAATTTTGACCCATGTCTATATACGAATCTTGGGGTAAGATTTGGACATGAATTTCGACTAAAAAATCGCTGTTCATATTTGAATGCCAGATTAATCTAGAGGGAAAACCATGAAGAAAAATCCAAACTTCGTGAAAATCGGATGAGATTTGGCCGAGATATGGGGGTGGTAAATTTTGACCCATGTCTATATACGAATCTTGGGGTAAAATTTGGACATGAATTTCGACTAAAAAATCGCTGTTTATATTTGAATGCCAGATTAATCTAGAGGGAAAACCATGAAGAAAAATCCAAGCTTCGTGAAAATCGGATGAGATTTGGCCCAGATATTGGGGTGGTAAATTTTGACCCATGTCTATATACGAATCTTGGGGTAAGATTTGGACATGAATTTCGACTAAAAAATCGCTGTTCATATTTGAATGCCAGATTAATCTAGAGGGAAAACCATGAAGAAAAATCCAAACTTCGTGAAAATCGGATGAGATTTGGCCCAGATATGGGGGTGGTAAATTTTGACCCATTTCTATATACGAATCTTGGGGTAAGATTTGGACATGAATTTCGACTAAAAAATCGCTGTTCATATTTGAATGCCAGATTAATCTAGAGGGAAAACCATGAAGAAAACTCCAAACTTCGTGAAAATCGGATGAGATTTGGCCGAGATATGGGGGTGGTAAATTTTGACCCATGTCTATATACGAATCTTGGGGTAAGATTTGGACATGAATTTCGACTAAAAAATCGCTGTTCATATTTGAATGCCAGATTAATCTAGAGGGAAAACCATGAAGAAAAATCCAAACTTCGTGAAAATCGGATGAGATTTGGTCGAGATATGGGGGTGGTAAATTTTGACCCATGTCTATATACGAATCTTGGGGTAAGATTTGGACATGAATTTCGACTAAAAAATCGCTGTTCATATTTGAATACCAGATTAATCTAGAGGGAAAACCATGAAGAAAAAGCCAAACTTCATGAAAATCGGATGAGATTTGACCGAGTTTTGGGGGTGGTAAATTTTGACCCATGTCTATATACGAATCTTGGGGTAAGATTTGGACATGAATTTCGACTAAAAAATCGCTGTTCATATTTGAATGCCAGATTAATCTAGAGGGAAAACCATGAAGAAAAATCCAAACTTCGTGAAAATCGGATGAGATTTGGCCCAGATATGGGGGTGGTAAATTTTGACCCATGTCTATATACGAATCTTGGGGTAAGATTTGGACATGAATTTCGACTAAAAAATCGCTGTTCATATTTGAATGCCAGATTAATCTAGAGGGAAAACCATGAAGAAAACTCCAAACTTCGTGAAAATCGGATGAGATTTGGCCGAGATATGGGGGTGGTAAATTTTGACCCATGTCTATATACGAATCTTGGGGTAAGATTTGGACATGAATTTCGACTAAAAAATCGCTGTTCATATTTGAATGCCAGATTAATCTAGAGGGAAAACCATAAAGAAAAATCCAAACTTCGTGAAAATCGGATGAGATTTGGCTGAGATATGGGCGTGGTAAATTTTGAGCCATGTCTATATACGAATCTTGGGGTAAGATTTGGACATAAATTTCCACTAAAAATCGCTGTTCATATTTGAATGCCAGATTAATCTAGAGGGAAAACCATGAAGAAAAATCCAAACTTCGTGAAAATCGGATGAGGTTTGGCCCAGATATGGGGGTGGTAAATTTTGACCCATGTCTATATACGAATCTTGGGGTAAGATTTGGACATGAATTTCGACTAAAAAATCGCTGTTCATATTTGAATGCCAGATTAATCTAGAGGGAAAACCATGAAGAAAAATCCAAACTTCGTGAAAATCGGATGAGATTTGGTCGAGATATGGGGGTGGTAAATTTTGACCCATGTCTATATACGAATCTTGGGGTAAGATTTGGACATGAATTTCGACTAAAAAATCGCTGTTCATATTTGAATACCAGATTAATCTAGAGGGAAAACCATGAAGAAAAAGCCAAACTTCATGAAAATCGGATGAGATTTGACCGAATTTTGGGGGTGGTAAATTTTGACCCATGTCTATATACGAATCTTGGGGTAAGATTTGGACATGAATTTCGACTAAAAAATCGCCGTTCATATTTGAATGCCAGATTAATCTAGAGGGAAACCCATGAAGAAAAATCCAAACTTCGTGAAAATCGGATGAGATTTGGCTGAGATATGGGCGTGGTAAATTTTGACCCATGTCTATATACGAATCTTGGGGTAAGATTTGGACATAAGTTTCCACTAAAAATCGCTGTTCATATTTGAATGCCAGATTAATCTAGAGGGAGAACCATGAAGAAAAATCCAAACTTCGTTAAAATCGGATGAGATTTGGCCGAGATATGGGGGTGGTAAATTTTGACCCATGTCTATATACGAATCTTGGGGTAAGATTTGGACAGGAATTTCGACTAAAAAATCGCTGTTCATATTTGAATGCCAGATTAATCTAGAGGGAAAACCATGAAGAAAAATCCAAACTTCGTGAAAATCGGATGAGATTTGGCTGAGATATGGACGTGGTAAATTTTGAGCCATGTCTATATACGAATCTTGGGGTAAGATTTGGACATAAATTTCCACTAAAAATCGCTGTTCATATTTGAATGCCAGATTAATCTAGAGGGAAACCATGAAAAAAAATCCAAACTTCGTGAAAATCGGATGAGATTTGGCCCAGATATGGGGGTGGTAAATTTTGACCCATGTCTATATACGAATCTTGGGGTAAGATTTGGACATGAATTTCGACTAAAAATCGCTGTTCATATTTGAATGCCAGATTAATCTAGAGGGAAAACCATAAAGAAAAATCCAAACTTCGTGAAAATCGGATGAGATTTGGCTGAGATATGGACGTGGTAAATTTTGAGCCATGTCTATATACGAATCTTGGGGTAAGATTTGGACATGAATTTCGACTGAAAATCGCTGTTCATATTTGAATGCCAGATTAATCTAGAGGGAAAACCATGAAGAAAAATCCAAACTTCGTGAAAATCGGATAAGATTTGACCGAGATATGGGGAACTGAAAAATCTGATGATATTCTGAAGAATAATACTTAGCTACAGGTGCTTAAAAAGCTGTGTTTTCCTTGTTCGTCACTTTCTTTATAAGACTTAAAGGTAGTATTGAACTACGTGCAAGGGTCCGGGTAAAGAGAGAGAATTAGAGAAAGAGAGACAGAGCATTAAGTAAATAACTATTTATTTGCTATGACGAATAATTGAATTTCATTAACTTAAGGCATAAACAAAAAATTAGCAACTGTGGCTTGGGGTATATAATAAATTAATTTATAAATATTTCTTAAATCTCCACGTCATAAAGCGCAGAATTGTAAAATAATTGCACTGAACACGGTTTTTCGATGCGCAACCGAAATATATTGGAAGCAAAAATCAATAAAATTGTTTTTATTGTTTTATTAAAACAAACCCGGACCTTGAGCCAGCCAACTAAACAATTATCCATTATCATTATCATTATATTTCTTACATCAATTTTAATTGTTTATCTTAGGCAATTCGATGTAAAACCATCAGTTAGCACATCTCTTATTTATTTCAATGCGACCATAAAAACCGCACATCAAGCTCCAATTAAATATCGGTTTCTGTAGATCTCTGATATCTACAACAACAGCGATTAACAGACCATCAAGTTAAGCGGCAAACCTCGAAGCTCCCCCAAACAATATTCATCAATGCGCTTAAGGCTCAGAGGCATGCTCTGAGAAATTAACATCATTAAAAATATGGAAGAGCAAACCCATCGCTACCAAGCTGAACCGTGCCAATAAATGTCCTGCCACCAAAGCGAAATAGAAGTCAAGAGTCGAAGGGCCACAAAAGTAATTGTGAATGGGGCTGGCTCCTAACGCAGAAGGACAACCATGAACACTTAGCCGTTCTCTTTGTGTCGTCAGCATAAAAGTTTTATTAAATGATTAGGCCAAAGTGTCAGTCGAAACAAGGCTGCCTGAATACTTTCAGGCCGTCTTTCGACTGATACTTTGCATACTTGCAACAATATTTTCAAAATTTGATTTCATACACTTGCTTGCACACACGCACACATGCGCACAATGGACGGGGACTTTTGAATTTTTGATAGCCCTGCCCTTGTGACTGATTTGTCGAAATGCCCGACAAGCCCATGCCCGCTTATTAAATATAACACTACCATAGAACGCCTTCGTCGTCAATTTTGTCTCGGCTGGCATTGGCGACACTCATGAATTATTCAGTGCGCACTTCCGGATACTTGCTATTTCTTTCCTCTTTATATTGTCGACAGTTGCCTTCCTCTCCTGCCTTATATACTTGGTAATGTTGCTTTTTATTTTCATGTAAAAAATGCAGTGTAATTTATTTTAATATGATAATTGTTAAAAAAAGAACATTTTTCTGTTTTTTTTTTTTTTTTGTTGCTATGTGCTGAGCTTATTGCATAATTTACCTACCTCCGCAAGTCGACGGGAAGTAGGGTCCTTTAAATGCATTAAAATATGGAAACATTCCCCTGCATATAGGAATATACATGTGCTTCACATTCGGAGTATGCGCTTCGCACCTTACCGTTTATTTCCTTTGTCACGACCAAAGTGTAATTATATCGAAAGCTTTGTATTGCTTGAGGCATTTATTTTATGTCACAACAATTTTATTCTTAATTAGCCATTCTCTACGGGTTCTTGAATGTAAATTAAAATATTGAATGGATGCAAAAACCTTGTAGAATTTAAAATACATTATACAAACTCGAGGGGCGGCAAAATAATGAAATAATTTATTATCAGTAAATTTATTTATATTTAGCATCTGCTTACTGTTTTCTAATTTAACGCACTATAAATAGGTCTTACTTTACTTTTATTGAAAATATCTTTTTGATATGAAGAATGAATAAAAGATAAACCTATAACTCGTCAAATTAAGTTTTAAAATCAAAATTCTTTTCAAAGTCTACCTAAATTGCAATATACTGAAACAAAATGTGAGTGGACAAACGGATGGACAGCCAGACGGACTTGACTAGATCAACTCAGCTATTGATGCTGATCAAAAATATATATACACTTCCAATGTCGGAAATGCTGCCTTCTGTTTGTTACATATATACAATTTGGCCTTTTTACCCATTTTAATGGGTTCAGGTATAAATAGGGTAGGTCTGAGGTAAGCTAACAGAACTTATTGACCCATGAAGATAGGTTCGCAAACCTCTTTAGTTGGTAGTAATCTGGCTAGTTGATGTTGGTCAAATTCCAGCCGAAAGCTTTGCAATGCGGAAACATAACTGGCAGAGCTCGCAATTTTAGTCTGCATTGAGCCTGTACCAGTATGTAACTCCATATCTTCACATATCTGAAGCGTGGGTTCGGTCTTGACTCGTTTGCCAAGATTAGCACCGCAGTCGCCACGAAAATTCACGGGGCACACAGCTTAAACTTATTTCCGTTTCCGGATGCTTGCTGACTACAATTGGCTTGCGCCCTGCGGACGCTTAGGCCTTATGGCAACCAACAAAAGCTTATGCATAAATTATGAGCAGAGCCACCAGATAAGTGCAATAAATTATCAAACGCCTTAAGATCCGAATGCAATCTGCTGCAGTTGCACAAACTCCTTGCTCTCCTCTAATGTTGCTTGCTTTCCACATTTTCTTCCTACACACACAAAGACAAGAAAAAATGACACACAAACAATGTCAAAAGCACACACCCAAAATCACACACACATGTCTTTTGTTTTGTTTTAAGCAGCCTTGTGGCCGTTTCTGCTATACTGCTTCTGCAGCTGCTGTTGTTGTTGTAGTTAACGCCAGCACCTGACCGTTTTAGAAATTTGTTTTCGAGTCATTTTCATTTTTTCAGTTTTATTATTTGGTATTCAAGTCAACTTCTGCGTCGCTTTGTTAGTGGCCTTTGCCTGCGCTACTCGAAAGCTTGCGCCGTTTAATTTTTTTGGAGTGTTTAATGCCTGCAATTTTATAGCAGGCAACATTTTAGACATTGCGTGTGAGAACACTCTCACACTTGCACACTCTTACACGCTCAGATAGACTAGCTGGATATTACTAGTCAAGCTCATAAACATTCAGATTCATATGCAGACATGGCACGGAAAAATTGCGCACTTTAAATTGTTTGGGTGAGAAGGATAAGATTGTAAAAAAATAAATATTGTATGACTCAAGTAAATATATATTTTTCAAATTTTAGTTCTTTTGGAAATTCGACAGCTTGTTATTGGTGAACCTGTTTAAAGATAATGGTATTCACTAAATTTGAAGCTCTGAGGCTCAAGGTCATAACGATTAACATCAATAAGGTATACGCACCATGTGTGAACAGGTTGTTAAATTTTATTCCGAACATTACTTGAAAAATTACACGCTTTCGATATTTTACTTACGCGAAATATATAAATATTAGCCCATGGAAGTATCTTTAATTGTTACGACGAGCTCTGATTTTTAAAACAGACACTTACAGTAATATTTAAATAAAATATATAATTTACCTGGTAAGCAGCAATACATTAATATTATTGGGATAAAACGAACCTGCTAAGGAAGAGAGCGCAGGTAGTTGGAATGTTTCAGACGAAGCTTACATTGAAGTGCATTGAACGCTTTGACTTGATTGTCATTACGAAAAGCTAAATAAAAATTGACTCGAGACTATTGGCGATGGCACTGGATGGAGAATTTTTTGGCAGCTCCCGCATCAGGATGCGGACAGACAAACTTAGACCAGGGTGCACTTTAAGCAATTCAAACATTTACAGAAATATACTTATACACTTACCTATTTATATGTAACTATACCAAAAGTTAAAATAAAAGTTGCACTTCTGCCGCTTTCCATTGCTTAAGGAAAATTTCGTTTTCCATTGTGTCGCGTCTACTGCTGTGCGCCAATTCTCTCAATTCTTCACAGCCAAAATGATTTTTCTGCTATTAAAAAGTCAGTTGAGTTGGTATGTTTTTGTGTCCTGTGTCTCTTTGTGCATCTTCTATGCATTTTCATATATATATTTTTATTCGCTCCGCAATATATATTGAACGCATCTGTTTGACAGGGTAACAAACAAATTAATTAAGGTATAATTAATATAAATGAAATCCAGCATATTTAGCAGAAACATACTAAACAAGTAAGAGGTTCTAGTCAGGAGCTCCTGAATAGAGGATACCCTGAACCCTCGTATTCCAACACCTACGCGCTATTTTCCTTTAGTAGTAATATAGATAACTTAAAAAAAAGTTCCCTTTTCAGGGTTCGAACTCCCAACTGACCGCATTACTTGCTGCCGCCTCTACTCAAAAGTTTCCCCGGTACCCAACAGCCACACCAATTGTTAATTGTTAATGAGAAAAACACCAACTAAAATAGCAGCACAGAAAACAATACAATCGCAATGGCAATGCTGTAATTAGAATTCCAAGCAGATGCGCATGAATGTGTGCGTACATGTAAACGAAAACTCTTGCAATGTGCGCTAGCTGCCGAAAATACGTGGGCAGGCAAAACACATTTTTTGTGTTTCTTAACCGATCTTGATGAAATTTTTAGCAGTCCATCTTATTTTACTAAGATTAATTCATATGCATTTAAATTGTGGCTTATAGTAGTAGCGGGGAGGTGGCGATAGCAATAAAATTAAAGATACTTGATATATACTATTCTAGAAGCTACATGTCATATTTGGTGACTCTAGCTCTTATTGTTTACGAAAATTGCTCACAATACAGGATTTCGATATCGATTTTTATCGACTATTTGGAAATGGGGCAACAAACTCTGCGCGGGCACTAGAAGAACCAACAGCTAAATTTTCAAGACTCCAGCTCTTATAGGTTAGTCAAAATGCTAGACAAAAGTTTTGGCTATTTAAAGCTGGCTGGCCGTTATACTCTTATATCCAAATAAAATCCTAAATCGACCCAAATTCAGAGAAAATATAATTTTTGCCTTATTGATATCATTCTGTTTTTATATTGTTATAATATTGTGAAGAGTATTTTAATTTTGTCATGAAATGTGTTCCTGCAAGCAACATTTTAACTCGACCCACTATAAATAACATACATTTCAAGCTCTGCTGATCCCTGGCAAAAAGACAACTAAATCTATAAAAGAAAAGAATTTCTTGTGTCTTCCCATAAACAGTGGACTTCATTCAAACATATATATAAATTTATTAACCTAGTTACCCAGACTGTTGTCCGCTTATTCAATGTTGCAGCACAGGGGCTTCGATGCGGATACGGACCTTTGAGCTGCAATTATACAATAACAATAACAATATCAACATCACGGCACAAAATAGTAAAAGTAACATGAATGGCAAAGCGCAAATAATGCCGTTGATATTTGATGCACACAACTTACTAGAAAGTCCCCATGTGGTGTGCGTGTGTGTGGCGTGTGAGTGAGTGCCATTTATCCCTATGCAGCGTGCAGTGTGGACGTTGGCTGCACTGTGGGGCGCTTTATAGGACTTACCTATATTTAACTTGGAGCGTAAACTAAACACAGCAGCTGCGGACATGCCACGATGGATGTACAAAGGTATGGATGAGAGGGCTGTGCCAATTCTTATGGAGCTGCAGATATCAGCATGCCTCACGACATATGCCATGGATAATTTATTCTTAATACGCGTGCCAAAGGATGTGTATTTTGTGTGTGGAAGCTTAAGTCATGGCATGGCAACAGAAAAGGTTTCCGAGATTTGCTTTTGTTATATATTATATTATTCAATTGATTAGAAACGGTTTAAGCTTTCTAATTATAATCGTTGATATATATACTTATAATCATTTCAAAATTCCTTTTTTGTATATTATATATTCGATTGCTCCAGGTTGCTCCCATGCTGCAGCAGCTGGCTTACAAGGATTGTTCTGCTGCATACCAATGAGACGACAAACACATGTATTACTACAAATTCCCCCTTACATAAGAGTTTAGGGCCGCAGAGGGCAAATGATGACCCTTTGTTAGCTGGGCTGGGTGTGCTCTAAGGAAGACGTGACCAAAATATATCGGAACATGCTTAATGTTGCGAAAGCCGCAAAAAATGATGCAGTCAAATTATTTGCATGCTCGCTTATTGATTTCTATAAAATATTTGAAAGCTTAAGCAATAATTTAGCCTGTAGCCTTTGTTGTGATTTAACTTGTCCTAAATGTACGTGCATATGTCTATGGTTGTATCCGTTTATGAATATCACTCATTATATATTCTCTTGCAAGCACACAAAAAAAAGTTACGAAGCAGAACCGAACAACACATAAACCTAACCAGAACCAAACACAACAAGCTAAACATTTATGTCTTCTGCCGCACACAAATACAAACTATGCATTTATGCATTTCTCCTATGTGCCACATGGGGAAAATTTAAAAAGTCCCCCACATACACATAGCTTTATGCATTTTCATGATATACATTCGAGTGAAGGTACAAAGTGTGCGCTCTACATGCATGTAAATTTATCGACATGCGCATGAGTTTGATATGGACAAATAGCCCAAAACATAGCGCACACACACACTCACGCGCACTTGCAACTGAAACTCATTCTCGACACACAGCATAACATGCTTTTCAAGCTTTTCTTCGTGTAAAGCTTCAAGATTTCCATAGCCTTTATCATGTAGCCTTTATCATATAGCTTGATTGGACAGCTAGAACAAAAAAGGTAAGATTGCTCACATTGTTGACAATATTTTCCAATAATATATATTTGAGCGTTGTTTTTTTCTAAATAAGTTTTAAGCTATATTTATAGAAGAGATTTTTCTTAGAGATTAACCAAGTTCAGTTAAGAAATGTTTATTAAAAGTGAAATATAGGATTGTGAATATTGGTTTTCCGTGTTAACAGAATCGCTTCAGATAAACGACTGCTCGCCTGATGGTTTTGCAACTCTGCAGCGCAAACTTCTCATTCTCTTTAATTTTCAGGCAACAGTTTGGATATTAAAATAAATAGGAAACAACCAATAGGGTTGTACAATAAAGATATTTTGGATTTCTTTTAAAAGCAGGAACGGACCGAAAAGTTGATTAAGCCTAGAAGGAATACCAGTGGGTTGCGCTCAGACCCTGGATATCAAGCAAACCAACCGCGCAGCAATAAGAATAATTACCACGCCAACTGCAACTTTGGCAATTTAAATACAGTGCAAATGTATCAAGGAATGCACTCACAAAAATGATTTATATACATTAATTGTTCTGATTTTCACAACTTTGGGTCGTGCTCGCCAGTTTGCTTTAACTTGCCTTGAGACTAAACGAAATTGAAAATAAATGTCAAGACCGGGCACTGGAGCTAAATTCAATTTACTTAGTTCAAACGAAAGGCAACAAACACAACAGCACTTGCAACAGCAAATGCCCTGCATTTACTCTTTATATTCCTGGATGGCAGGCAGCTTAAGCTTGGCTCGTTGGACCACCGGAAGTTGCACGGCCCGGCACTGTACGCCATTTTGTTTTCTGCACAGCGATACGAAACAAAAGGTAAAACTATTGCCATCTACTTAATGAGATGAATTAATTTATGAAACCTGCTGCGTCACGACAAAGCCCACAAACTAAGCCCCAAAACCACCTCACTATTCGAAACCCAAATCTACCACACGTTATTCCTGTTGCTGCTGGATGCGTCTTACGTTTTCTACACGATTAATCCGTCTGCCTGCTGTCATACGATGAATAGCTTGAAATGGTTTTGATTCATGTAACTGTTGCCGTTTGCGTTGCCAGTGTTCCAGCTGTTGTTGCACACAATTTGTGTAGAGCGAATCACGGCGAAATTCAAAAGAAACAGAAACACAAAACTGCTCGAGGGAAGCGTCTTAGACAGACAAATACTCTCAACAATATGTTTAATGTTTAGGAATATATATATGACCAAAAATTAACCATAACGCTTTTACGTAAATCAAATATATATATTTAGTCAACTGTGCATCATTTATTTTAGTGTTAAATTTATAATAATCTGCCATAGTAAATGATTGAATCACTGTTTAGTTAAACGAAGAAGCATTTTACTAATCAAAAGAACATCGACCTTAGTAAAAACGAGGAAGAAAGGCTATCTTCGGCACGCCGAAGATCTAATACCCTTGCAGACCCAACCTTTTCATAATGCTTATGGTGCGCGTGTCTAAGAAGCACAGGGAAAGTAGTTAATGACGAGTTTGGTCAAGATATCTTGATAAACAAAAAGGGTTATTAATCAAAATCCTAGTTTTCGACCGATCGTTCCTATGGCAGATATATGATATAGTGTTCCGATCTTAATAGAATTTTGCCTATATATGACGAGTATCGAAAACTAATAAATGACGAGTTTGGTCAATATATCTTGAAAAACAAAATGTTTTTTCATACAACAACTTAATTTACGACCGATCGTTCTTATGGCAGCTATATGATATAGTAGTCCGATCTTAATACGATTTGGATACATATGAGGAGCTTAGTAAAACTAATAAATGCCGAGTTTGGTTCTATGCGTTATACATTTCACGACAAAATTATAATACCCTCTGCAAGGGTATAATAATGAATTTTTAATTGCTGCGTATACGCCATGTGTGTCAGTCACTCTAAGGTGCTCAAATGGGCGTCAGTATCGAGCTGCTGCACTTTGACCAAATCGCATGCAGCCTTGTTAAAAGCTATTAAAACTGTCTTCAGCAGAAACAACAATCTGTTTTGATGTATTTACGTTAGGATGTGTACGTTAAATCGCCAAACTTTGCCTGAATCTCTTGCCAGCCTGACACAGAAGTTTCCTTTTCTGCGGTTATTCAGCCAACAGCAACAATAAAGGGTAGCAACATGCGCATAAACATTGCATGCTTTGAAACGGTTTTCAAGTCAAGCACGGTTTTAATTGATATGGTTGCCTAATGGCCGTTGTTGCCTAAGTTCTTCGCAAAACATGCATTATTCCATATACATAAGTACTTTGTCACCATGCGCACTCCACTTGGGTTGGTTATGTATATGCGTCCATATTCTTGGCTGCCGACTTGTTTATAACAAAATTTAAATCTGCCTCCTTTGCCCTCTTTGGTTTTTATACCCTGAAACCATTGAAAATGGGTAAAACGGCGGACAAACAGGTCTTGATAATCAACTTAAATGTTGATTTAATTAAAAATATTAAGATGTTGAATAATATTAAACATTTTTCAACACACTTTTGTTAAGTTTTTCTTAATGTGGACTTTTCTGCATGAAGGTGGAAGCAAATTGGATGATGTGGAGTGGCGATGATGGTAAAATGATGTTTGAACATACATACTAATTAGCAAGAAAAAGTCGCAGTAGAGACACTGAAACAATTCCACTTTCCTTCCCCGGCACTAGAAAATGCCACCCCTTTGGCTGTTCATCATTCACTAAGCCAGTTTGAGCGTGAGCGAAAGGCATCCGGTCGGTGGGTAATGCTAGCCAACAAGAGCAAATTATAGACAGATAGGGACAGTAGCCCAGCTGTAGTAGTCAACAGTGGGATGGTCGGATGTGGTACGGGGCCAGTGACAGGTGCGGAAAATATAAATATTTTATTATGAATTGGGCCAGCTGTCCTTCAGTCTATATTGTTGATTGCATTCGCTATGCACATAATGTGGTGCCCTTCTCCCAAATCGATAAATATCAATATCTTGGTTCAGTTTTTTGATCGTATCTCGGAATAATTAGTTTGTAGTTCATTTTCCTGAATATATATCTCTTTATATATAACTGTTTGTTGTTAGAGAACATAGATCTTATCACATACGTGCAAGGCCGGGCTTTAACCGCTAGTCTTTCTATATTTTATTGAAAAGCATATACAAAATATTTCTAAAATTATGTGTAGCTTCCCCTACTCTGAAAACCCTTCTCCGACTGTTCAAAATTTTCAAATGAATGTGTGCATAAGTACTGAGCAGTATATATTATTGCAATGTATATTTTACTCCGGCTTTTGGTTAAGCAGTGAATAAAGGTTGGTAGATCATTAGTCAATAAAAACAAATTTGGCATTGCTATCAGAAGCTCTGTTCTTCGCTGGTTAACCAGCATTTCCAGCTTATCTCTCAGACTACTCTATGACAACCTCACCTTTTCGGTGGCCTTGCGTCAGCTCAACCCTCACACACTCAATCCCGAGGGTTGGCTTAACTCAAAAGCCAAGAAAGGTTGTTTGTTGAGCCAAAGGTTGAAATAGGGAAAGAGCAGCATGGTGAGGTGCAAAGCCAAATGCAGTTAGTTCAAAATCGTCTGGCCTGGGCACTGGTAGAGAGCATCCTGGAAAAACATGGAACATTGCTCGAAGCCCACTCAGTTGCACAGCTTCGAGTTGATTTTGATTAATTTGTTTGCTTTCGCTAAGCAATTTGCACGCGGTGCAAGCTCAGAATTTCCCAACCTAATTGTAGATGGAACAGATACCAGATAGAGTTTTAGCCAGGTGAGGGCAATGGACCAGAAACTTTCTGAGCTCAACACATTCGCCCAACTGGAATGCGTTGCGTTTGTTTACGTTTTGTCTGTTGGCCGGCAGGTTCCTCAGATTCGACTATTGTTGTTAACTCGCAGCTGGGAATGGGCAGCTGTACAGCGGTAGGAAAACGGATGTGCACACATTTGTTAGCTGCCAAGGGGATTATAAAACCAACGCCAGTGTATTTATACCAGCTGTGAATCACTCTGCCTCTACACAAACAGGTTGCGTGACTTATCTTGCTTAAGAAGAAACTTTCCCAGAAAGGATGCAGAATGCGGTTTGGGTCTGATTGCGACAGTTGATAGCACATCACTGTCAGATGCTTTTAAAAAATTATTTTCAAATTCTACAACTGTAATCAGCTCACTCCTGTCAGATTCATTAGTTCTGTCGAGCTGACAAAATTGAATAATAGGGCGCTAAAAAATGAATTTCATATTCTGTTAGAGATAGATTCGCAGCATCGCTCTTTAAATGCCCAAGAAGAAATTATCGGTAAACAAATAAGGGGAACAATTACCATTACTATAATATCTACATAAAAACGTTTCAACAAAAATTACTTAAATTCACATTGGCTAGAGCTTAATTACTCGGCTAAAGAGTATCCTCTAAATAAAGGTGGTTATATCCCCTGTAAAATAAAATTAGGGACATACAAAGTTTATGTTATATAAATATTACATATATTGTTATATTGTTTATTGCTTGATTTCTTTTTTTCTCGTACTGTCCAAATTGCCCTTCAATTAATTCGTCAACCATCAATTGATGGCAACACCTTTTCTATGTTAACTTGAATAAAACTTTAAGGAACAGAAACTTTTTTGCTTCTTGCCTTAGTTTGACTTTGATTCATAGCACTTTTTCCCAAGTTGTGAAAGTTAATTAATTACATTTTGCGAGCGCAGGCGATATGAAAAATAAAAATACATAAATTAAGTAAACGAAAATTCGAAAAAAAAAGTCTTACATTTATTGAAATAATAATTCATGTTGACGACGCATTTCAAGTAACGCCTACTGACATAGCTTTATGCGAAAAGGGAAATAATAGTCTCCTTAACTGCAATAATGGAAAAACTTTTAAGAATCTCTAATGGAAATAGCTATCTCAGAGACAAACATTGGAATGGATTGGATAGCTGAAAGGCATGTCCGTGGCGAACAATTTGACCGATAATAGCTCCAACAATACGTCGAAGATTCCTATTAATATTTCAAAATTAGTTTTATTACTTTAATAAACCTAAGAAAGGGCTAATAACTCGGTGATCATATTTGCATTTTCTTTGCAAACTAAAGAGAAAGTTAAATAAGTAAAATACCAAACGCTAAGTGCAACAGCATTCTCTGTCAATATAACTAGATTTAATTCAGAAAAGATATTCCTTAGGACAATATCAAATTTACCTCAATATTCATCTGTAATTAATAAAACAAGTAATGCTATATTGACAGCATGTAAAAGTAAGTCAACAAAAAGGTCCTGGTGCTGAAAACGAAACATAATTCGGTCAAAATTGATAGGGACAAAAAAAGTCTGAAACTATATTATTTTATAGCAAATCTAAATTCCGTGTAGATATTACTGATCAAATGGGCAGAGTGTACACTGTTCTGGATCTCGAAGATGGCCTCTCCAAATATTTTTCAATGTTATCGATTAAAAGTTTCCTTTTTCAATTAGCAGACTAACTTTCGATTTAATGTAAAGATTCATCTGAACCAGGAAACTTTACCGATCTCTTGACGAGCCCTAAAGTAATAATATACAACAAACTTACCAAATAGGTTTATGCAATACTAATAAGACCACCAGTTTCTGTGCTGGTCGTGGAAAACATGCTTGTAGTAAGTGTACTTTGAATAACAACTTTATTTACAAAAAATACGCTAATCGCACGATCCGATTAACAACTATGCACACTTTGGCTGTTTAAGCCCGCAAAAAGTTGTCTGCAAGCTTTCTGTTCGATATGAACCGCTTCACTTACTTTTAAGGGATTGTCATGAGTTTTGGAAATCGCCCATAGATGCAACCCCTGCATTGCGGCTATAAATCATAATAAAGTTCTGCTGCAATCCGCATCACCGAAAACAACAACAATGTGGCCGGTAAAAAAATTTGTGCCCTTGCATGTTTAAGCGAAATCATACTAAAGAAACCAACTTTATATGTGGATGCCATTAACTTTGGCCTAATTCCCACACATCACTCACCGGCCACCTCCTGCTGTGTTGTGTAAAATTCTTTTAATTGTAGTTTGTGTTTCTTTTGGAATTTATTGGAAAGCATCTTGATTGAATCGACGGAATAGACCCGCAATATGTTAACCGCAAATTTTTCATATAAAGGGCAACTCAGATTTTTTTAAAAATAATATCCGGAAAATTATAATAATAAAAGCAAACGCACTATAATAATAATAGTAATAACAAGAGTAATAACAGATATTATAATAATAGCTATAGTGATAATTATCATGACATTTTTTCTAGCTTATCATAGATCAGCCTGATTCATAAAATGTACCTCCTAAAAAACACGATTTTATATTTCTCAATCGTGTTCAGTAACAACATATGGTATATTCAGAAGAGTTTGATACATCGGCAAAAAAAAACACTATTTAATTAATATATACAAATATAAGTGTATTATTAGCACACTACATAATCTGGTTATCACACCAATTAGTGAACAACATATAAAAATCAATTTAAGTTAATGAAATAAATAAGTCAATAAATATAAATATATAAATAAATATACGCTCGTGTAGCGCTTCGGAATTTTCTTTACAGAGCCAAAGGCCAATTAGTTGGCCAGATTGCACAGCCAGATGACACTCTTAGGAATATCCTCGTAGCGTCCGCTGTGCACCTTCGCCGATCATCACAAAGTTCCAGTTCAGCACCTTCTATTCCTGTTCCTTATTGGGTGGCTGCAACAAAAAAAACGATACCGTAAGCCAAATGCTACTTTCTTTTATTTTTTTAACTAGCTAAACACAAATAGGCCTAGCTTCCGACTAAATGGCGAACCTCTGTCTTCAGGCTAGAAAATAGCCCTCGGCTGAATTTCTTCTAAGCCGGCATCACTTCCAATTACGGGCACTTGCCAAGAAAACAAAAAGAAAGAAGAAGATACTCAACTAAAATGGAAATTATAATCTACGCGGCCTTTGCGATAATTTTTTTCTGCACTCTGGAATATCGTATCGTATACCCAAATCCGAGAGATACGCAGGACTGTGAAAACAATCTCGACTATCCAGCGACTGACAGTACATAATTTATAGCTTGCGACTGGTAGGTGTAACAGGCCTTAGGGGAGGGCAGTTGGGCCCCAGCCCAGGGCAAACATGTCAACAAATTAATTTTTTATTTCAATTTACAAAAACGAAAAAGTGGTGAGCTATACAAATAATATACGCAAATGAATTATGGAAAGACCAGCAGCCCCCTGCGGGAGGGAAAAGTGGTTAAGTTGTAAATTGTGAATGAAGTATATTGTGAATACGTTTGCATTCAAATAATTATGTGTATCCATACTTCTATACAACCAATTTTACAAATTTAACCTCTTATTGTTATATAAGTAATAAAAGGTAAAATTTTATTAATTCTCTGGAATACTCACATCTGCACTTTGGAATATCGTGTCGTATACGCAACAATTGAATTATTGAACAATGTACATACATTGAAATTTGAATCCCATGCGAGCAGGATTCACAAATATTTTACACATTTAAGCTTATTTACTGCGCTTCGTATTTTGAGTTTTGGTTTTTGCTTATACATATAAATAAAGCTGTCATTTGATTTGCAGCAATGTTTGCAAATAGAAGCCCGGCTGCCTAAAACCAAATTGTCCCCAAAATGTCAAAAGAATAATAATAAAAGAGATCGTGTATGGACCTATATTTTATGGTATTATTGATATTTTGTGTTATGTATCATATTTTTTCAATTGTACACATATTGATGCACTTGCCAGGTGGCCATACAGGTTTCAACAATTATGTGCCAGTTTATTGTTATTATTTTATACATAGGCATTTTTCCTTATCTTAATGCTTTTTTATTTGATCTTTCAACTCGAACAGAGGCACGCTTATGGCAGCCAATGAAGCGAAGGCATTTTTTATTAATTGCACATCAATTTGCATTTACAATTGCTTCGATTTTAATTTCACGAATCGGATACCAATCTTCAATGCTCCCACGGGGGGTTCAGCTTGCCCCTTTTGCTTTTTATTTTTAATTGAAAATAACATATAAACGGTACTCTGTTACTGCAACTGTGGTCGTTCTGCAATGATATCTGAAATTATTAATTGTTTCATTTGGTTGCCCACCTGATGTTAGTTTTCCTTTGTATGTGGTATTTTTCTTGCTATTAAAAAATGTCCAGATATATATTTTAACATGGGTGATAATCCGAAAATTGATTTTAATGATGCCAATAATCTCAGCTAATACACAGACAATTAAGGTGAAATCATTATTGCCTCCATGTGTGCCACTACAAACTTTTAATTACTTATTATGTTTATCACTTTCTTGTAATGGAATTATGCTTTCAAGACTCATTAAAAAATAAATACATATATATCATAGATGCTTTTACCCAAAAATGAAGTCTTTAAAATATTTAATTATTATATTAATATCCATAAGATTGAAGTAGTTTTGAATTGTTACAATTTCATCTTTTTAAATTACATCTTTAAAAAACTTAAATATTATGCATATAATTAAACCTCTGCTACAAAATATAAAAAATTAGCTATCGCAGTTTAAAATATATTTAAAATTAATACGTTCTACGATTCTATCCAAATATTAATATATATTCAACCCTCAATTTGTGCTCGCAATAGTTTGCTTGTAAACTAATTTCGGGACCTCCCGACTAAGGGATACCCTGAACCCTTATTCCAACACCAAATGCAGTTCGCACTTTACATTTAAAAAAAATATTCCTCAGCAGGCCCCTACTCAACATCAACGCAAATAATTGTGTCTTAATGAGAAAAGAAACGGATGAAATTAGCATCACTGTTAACAATACAATCGCAACTGCAATGCTGTTGATAGAATTCATTATTGACTCGCGCGAATGTGTGTGTGTACATGTACACAGAAATTCTGGCAAATTTGCACTTGTTGTCCCAAGCTCCTAACCAGCCCAAACAAGATTTATTTAATAACTTCTGTGTTTCTTAACCGATCTTGATGAAATTATCATCAGTGGATCTTATTGTGCTATAGAATATTTTTATATTCTCAGAAGTAAATTGGATAAAAATGTTGGATTAAATTGGCGTGCAATACAAATTGGCATTTTAACTTGATTTATAGCTATGGGGTGGTAGCGGTAAGGTGGGGATAGCTGCAAAATGAAAGATACTTGATATATATATACTATTTTAAAAGCTACCTGACCAGTTTGGTGACTTTATCTCTAAAAACCTAAGGGAATTGCTCCGAAAACAGGATTTCGATATCAATTTGTATTCTTTGAAGAGGGGCAAGTTATCGGAAGCAAACTCGTACTCGTACGTATTTAAAATTTCAAGTCTCTAGCTCTTCTAGGTTCTGATATCCTTTCGTTTATACATATGGACTGACGAACAGACAGACGGACATGGCTATATCGACTTGGCTATTAAAACTTAAAATATTTTTAATAATTTTTGTTATTTTTAACAAAAATAATTATTTTACGTGGAGATCGACAGGTATGAAAGACGATACATTTGTAACGCCCGCGGTGAGTCCCTAATCAGTACTTGGCATAAATATAAAAATCTGCAAAATGAATCATTATGAATAATAATAAATATTCTAGACAATATTATAGCCATAATAGCTATTAATCAATAGAGAAAATTGAGCAAGAACAGGCAAGTCGACCCGGTAATCATGAAGCATAACAACAACGGCATCTGCATTTCCGGCAACATTTCAAATGATAAAGGTATACTAGAAAAAGGTAGCATGCCTAACAATAAACTAAGTTGATACAAAAATAAAATAAATAAAATCTAGAAAGAAAGGATATCTTCGGCATGCCGAAGATCTAATACCCTTGCAGACCCAACCTTTTCATAACGCTTATAGTGATTTGCCCGTATCTAAGAAGCACAGGGTAAATAGTTATTGCCGAGTTTGGGCAAGATATCTTGAAAAACAAAAAAGGTTTTTAATCAAAAACCCGGTTTTCGACCGATCGTTCCTGTTGCAGCTATATGATATAGTGGTCCGATATTAATAGGGTTTTGCATATATATCAGGAGCATAGTAAAACTAATAAATGCCGAGTTTGGTCAAGATATCTTGATAAACAAAATGTCTTTTCATACAAAAACTTAATTTTCGACCGATCGTTCCTATGGCAGCTATATGATATAGTGGTCCGATCCAGCTGGTTTTGACATATGTGCTGCGTGCAACAGAACGAGGGAGTTTTGCAAAGTTTCATTAAGATAGCTTTAAAACTGAGGGACTAGTTCGCATAGAAACAGACAGACGGACAGACGGACATGGCTATATCGACTCGGCTGTTGATGCTGATCAAGAATATATATACTTTATGGGGTCGGAGATGTCTCCTTCTATGTGTTACACACTTCACGACAAAATTATAATACCCGCTGCAAGGATATAAAAAGCTGGAAACAAAACCAAAAAAAACACACACACAAAACAGGCCTAGAACTGATCCACGCCTTGAAATTCGAAACTTTCAGGAACCAAATTCCCATTCCAGCCAGCAAAAAATGAAATAAAACAATGCCGACAGTTCTATTTTGTGTTCAGTCAAGCGTCCGGCTTTGCGTCCTTACCGAGCAGTGCGAGCAGGAACAGCTACTGCGACTGTTGCTCGTATATTTCACGCTCGAACATCTTTGGGGTCCCACAAATCCAATTCCAATGAATATAAATAAAATTCATGTCAAGCTTTGAGTTGCAGACAATAAATTTTTAGTGCGTTTCAGCAGCGTCGCCATCCATAAATACAAATAAGTGCACAGAAAATAAAAGAGCTTGGAAAATCTCACGCTAAGCAAAAGATTTTGCTCTAGTTTCCCTGCTTCTCTGAACTGATTTCACCTTACCTGCTTGCTTTCACTTTTGGGCTATCTACAACTGCGCAGTTGCAATTATTACAATGAATTAAATGTGATTTAAGGAATTGTCACTTTACTTACCAAAACAATATAGTCCGTACCGATCCCGCTTTAAGCACTTTGTGCTGTATTTACCTTACGGATAGGTCGGGGAAACGGACAATTTCGCTGAAAAAGGGCGGAAAAATATTCATTACAACAGACTCTCTTACGACCGATCGACTTTAATCTCACACCTATACTCAAAATGTTATTTAATGTATGTATGTATTATGTATTTATGTGAGTGTATGCATATGTGTATGTCATTTAATACTAGGCTAAAAACAACTTTAGTTCTTTTAATATAAAAGGGTCTTCAAATTCAGGGATAGTGAATGAAAAAAGAAGCGATGTCGCTATCTGTATGATGTTTCCTGTTGCTCAGGTAGGTGTCTCCTGTTCGCTCTGCATGAGTGTGTGTGTGCTTGTGATGGTACTATGATGAGAATGTAAATTACCCGGAAAATATGACATATAAAGGGACAACAAGAGCAGTAGCAATAGCAATAAACTACAACAATAAGGGACGAGCGCATCAGCTGCAAGCACAACTAGCAGGAACGTGGTTTCGGCGGGGAGCGTGACTGTTGCCACAAATGGATGCCACTTTCCAACTTAAGTGAAAAAAATGGCAATACGGGAGCAGCTCCCTCTGACGTGGAGGTCAAAAGGGCTTGCTCGCCTTCCCTTATTCATACGTACAACATTGTAGCAAACGGAGTGTCTCCATAAGTCCTTTTAATTTGAATATTACTCGGCAACTAAGGCGGCTTACCCATGCATGTGTGTCCCTTATAATTGCGTGTGTGCCAGAGCTGGGTCTAAAACGTGTGGCAAAATAACGACTAAAAAATTAAAAAAAAACTGAATGACAACTTTGTCAGAGTGTGTGTGCTAGAGTCACCAAACTTGACATGTAGCTTCTAGAATAGTATATAAATTTGCGTTTGGTGTTGGAAGAAGAGGGTTTAGGGTATCCCCTAGTCGGGAGCTCCCGACTAGAAACTCTGACTTGTTATTTTGATACCCTTAAGATAACAAATAAAGATTTTCAATTTTTACTTAAGATTACTATTTTCTCTACCGGGACCGGCATGTCAGCGTCGGATGGGTACACATTTTGTGAGGAAAAATTATAAAAATGTGACGAAATTTGTCCGGTGTTATGTTATTGGAATTTTCACATTACGCAGATTAAAGATGCATTTCTCAGAAGCTGATTTTCCTTTGCTTATAGCATACGACGAACGTTCTAAAAGCCCGAACTTTTTAGATGCGTTTCTCCCTTTTCCAATTTTTATTCTGTGCCTTGTCAACAGCTTGCTGAAAGTCTTTCCTGTTACTCTCTTGTTCTTGTTGCTATGACATTGCCTAGCACAGCTGCGTTGCCGTTGGCTGGAAGTTGTTTTAAATCTTATTATTTTGGCTATTTGCACTCAGAAGTAGAGGGAAAAACTTAATGCGAACCCGATTCCACAGCGTTTTCCATAGTATTCAAGCACACGACGTATAAACAATGTAATCTTGCTCCGGTCCAATTTTAATGACAGTCTACCTGAGTGTGTTTATGCTTGCTTACCGCCACTTTCCTCCGCGAGTCTTACTTATGCACACTCATTTTAGCCCTTAAATACATTTCGTAGATGTTACCAAAAGCTACTGATTAAATTTCCATGGCCCTCCAATCTGCGTACCTTGGCCAGTTCTTCCTGAAATTCTCTCTCTATTTCATTCGCTTGTCTATACTAGGTACATTTATTTTACTTGCTAAATGGAAAACTAACAGACTTTTAAGTTGTAATTAGTCTTATTTTAATTTAATTAAGAAAAGAATGTTGAGATCGCAACAATGTTGAAACAATCTAAACTGCATATGTCTGTTAAGGCTGAAAAAGATACATTTTTTGTATATGCTTGCGTGTATTATCTGATAATATTATTTTGCTAATAAATTATTCTGTTCTTCGTATAAAATAAATATAAATATAGTAAAGTCTTCTAGAAACATATATATATTTGTTTATGCAAAACCAGATAATTGTGAATTACATTATTCAACATTACATTTTTCAACAAATTTTTTCAATTGTCTTTAAACGTCGTCGACACGTTTTTGAGGGCTTAAAGAAGTAACTCGAAAGAAAATCAATTTCTTATATTATACGGCAGCTTTCTTGTTGCATAATTTTCACACACACAAAGGCACGAGGGCGAAGGCCAAATTCGAGCAACACCTTATTTAACTGCTTAGCGACTTCATGACTGAACAGGTCTGAACTTCGATATTGTATTAAGGCTCGGCTTTTGTACCCTGCATTTTAGGATCAGAGGGCCTTAAAAGATTACTATAGCTGCTTGGACGTGAAAAATATATGTTCAAAATATAATCAAATATTCCTAAATTTTAAAAAAATATCTGCGATATGTCACAAGTATGTCTCTTAAGAGGTATCTGACGATCGTGTTTTAGGATTTTTAAGTGTAATGCGCGGGCTGCAGGCTGGCAAGCTACGGAGTGCACACTTATGGGTGTGCGGGCTGTATAAATGCAAATGGCTTATCAAATAACTTACCAGTAAATTATTAATTTATGGTAAATTGCATATTTAAGCTTCAAGTCGGCTCCATTGTTGTGTGTAATAAAGAGGCGGCACCTGCACCTTCCATACGCACCTGTCCTACACTTTCTGTTCTCTCTGTTGTCGGCCCGCTGGCAAATGTAAATTTTTATTTCTTATCAGCTTGATACCGTTAAATGGAAATTTTTCTTTTAAGTAATTGCGTGTTAAAGGTGAAATTTCTTATGTAACGGAAGTGATTACGGGCCAAATTGGGCGATGTCGAGTACCGAGAATGCCGAGAGACTTAAATTGAATAACGACTTTTACTTTCTATTGAGCTGGCTCCCTATTGTAAAATAAGCAGGGTCTCTCCAAAGCATTTAGTGACACTCTAGACTTCCTTTACCCCACAGGTGCAACACCTGTTCGTAATCTTAATGTGCCGGAACCGCAGCGCAATTGTAATTCCTTGTAAATGTGCAAATGATTTAATTAAAGCTTTTTCCAAGCTTTAATAATAAAGGAAAAGGCATTTGTGTTGCGTGATCATGGAAGGTCTAAGTGCTTTGTGTAACGCAATTCGAAATAATCAACAAATGAGACTTCATTAAAGAATTAAAATTATTAAATAATAGCAATGACTATTGACGTGGTAAGCGATAATAAATGAAGACAGGATAAGTAGGCATTCCGCCTTTTTATATTATTAAATATATAGTGAGAAAAATTGAAGAACAATTGGGATTGTTTTTAATAAAAAAGAAAGGATTGATATGATTTGCTGGCCCATGTCTTAGTATGAACTTAAACAAAAACTTAAATCCTTTACATCAAGCAATAGGCAGATAAAGATACATGTAACTTGTATACTCATTTACTCATACGATACTCATACCAATTGTCAGCCATTTTACAAGTATATATTACATATCCAAATACTTGTAATACTTGTATAACGAAAAATTACTAGAACCAAACTATTTCATATTCTTCTTGTATGTTATCAATACTTATTGAGATAGGTTCTTGCGAACTTATTCAGTTGCTGTCGTTTAAACAAATACTGTCTTCAGCAAAATACTGCATTAGAAATATTAATAATTGCGAATAACGGATACAAATGCGTTATACTGGTATCAGACGACCTTCAACAAAGCTGGCATGTATATATATGCTTACATATTTAAAAATTTTTAACTGTCTAGAAGTATTTTATTTCAAAATGAGTCCCAGGGATCATCTCATGCTGTTTATTAAAAATGTGTTTGGCATTGGCACTTTAATTATATTCAAAAATCTTATATTCGGTACCCGTGATCTCTGATTTAGATCTCTAGCCCTTTATTTATAATATAGAAAGCAGATATGTCAATAAAAACTTAAAGCCTGAGCCCGATGCCAAAATCTTCAATATATTGATTAACTGGCTATTGGAGGCAGACCAACTGCACTTGATTGGTTGCGCCTAGACCAGTCACTCGTTCAGTCAATCAATCTGCAATGAGATGCAGATTCTTCGCTTGATTAAACCAATTGATTTTCGACCAATCACGTGGATGGGGCAATCAGGAGCAATGGAATGCAGTGTGATTCACTCAATACTTGGAACTCCTTGCTGCCAACGCTTCAGCTATTTTTCATACAGTTTACAGAATGAACGAAGCAAGAAGCAAACAAACTGCAAAATACAACTTTTTATGTTTTGCTCTTTTCGGTTAGCAAAATTGAAAATGCAATTGTGTACAACGATTTCCTTTCTTAGGAAATGAAAGATATAAAAGAATTATTTTGTTGGTCATTAAATGTCTTTCGGGTGGCTGACAATATTTCCTGCGCCCCTCAATAATCTAAACTTAGTAGTAGCAAAGTAACCTTAAAATTTTTCCAAATTGTATTGACACGGACACTAGTGAAAAGTGTGAGGTTAATAAGATTTTTACAGATTTAATCGATCAACAAAAATTTCTTGTTAAAAGAAAAATACATTGTAAGTAAACTCGATACATTTACTTTTGTTATAAGAGTTAGTTGGTATATATAAAATATGCATAAAATAAGGTACATCTCATATATCAATATACCTTAAATAAGAAAAAAATATTTGCATGTTTTTACTATCAGTTATGACTTTCGGCTTAAACTTAATAAGAGAGTGTGTCAAATTAAAGATTTCTACTAAAACTGCAGCTCAATTCGAAGGATTTGCTTAATTTTATACACAGTGCCACAAAGAATATTTCCTTTTCCTTTTTGCTCGCTTCATTTGCTTATTTAATTGCCCCAGCTTTGTTGGTATTGATTACAGGAGAACTAAGACTTGCCTTCACTAGGGCCATTTGCAGAAATCTTGCAAAATGAAATCAAAGCGAAAAAATGTAGTATATTTACGATTTTGGTAGAATATACAAGTTAGGCTGAGAACGCAGAATGGAATTGGAATGTAAACCTAAATAACCATACTTGATTGTATAGGCGCACACATACACAGTCGTATATAAATAAGCGAAATGAATTACGATAATTGATTTTTGTTTAATTAGCGGTCTTAAATTGAACGCTCATTTGGCCAACGGCTGTTGCCTGTTTAAGCCTTACCCCCTACCCGCTCTCGAAAATAATTGAAGTGCTGGCAGGCGATGGCAACATTTGTCGGGAAGTGCCAAGTGGAAAATCCTTAAACGTTAATATTTGCAATTACCAAACATTGACCGTAATGTTGGCGTCTTGTGTTGTTAATGGTTGAGTGCGGCGCATGCCGATTCGGTTTATAGCACAAACGGCAAGAGCTGCTTATGGGACTCACTTATCTTTAATGATATGCTGTCCCAATACAGTTGATAGGAAATGGATCTTTCTATACGAAGTCATGATTGATTGTGTTGCTGCCAATTGGGCAATTTTAGAATCACAAAATTATATCGAAAATTGTGGCTCTTATGCATTCAAAAATTAATTTGCTCGCAATGCATATGTTCAATTCGACTTAGCTAAATGGCACAGACATTCAACTGAGCTTCTCAATTTCTCTTGGCCGCAGGCCAGTCAAATGGCCAAAGTTATTTTAAAAATTTATTTCGACCTTATGCTATGTTCCTTTTTAGGTAAAAATTGAGGTAGCAACATGTGAATACCCCAATGACAAATATGCCTGTGGGCTAATAAGCCCACAGAGCTTCCAATTGCACTCGTGACATCTCTGAATAGATGCGTGATAATCGCCGGAAGCTTAAATGTTTGGGTTTATCTAAAGTGTCATCATTAACCGCAATCAACGCGTATGTTGTGCCAAATGACAAACAATATACGATTCTGTACGCGGCAGGTGCTGCAACTGGGGAATTAGCTACATCAACATTTTTATTTAATCTGCTGATCTGCTCATGTGGCAAGCCAGAAAATCCGTGAAAAGATGCCAAGAAATTTTATTTTTTTACACTCAAACTTTTTTGTAGACATTTTAAGACAGCTTAGAGCTTCTTTCTCCGCTCAACTTTGAGAACAAAATGTTTTTCAAAGTGGTTTAAGCAACAGCAAAATGAAGCAAAGGAAAATGAAGCAGAAAAGTTTGGAGAGCTCAGAATTCTCTGCAATGTAAGCCCACGAGCGTTTAATTAAAAGCAATACTTGTTAATTTCAACAAGTTAGTTTTGTATTGTACAATTATCTTAAGAAATAATCATTTTAGCTGCAAAAACTTTTGTATTTTTTTTTTCAATCCAACAAATATTATATTTGTATGAAAGTAAAGTATTGCATGCATAGAAAAGCTTACATTCGGTATAAAAATGGGTTCTATATTTATACCAGAATTGATCGATATTATTACAATTTAACTGGCCTTTTATTAGTCAAAGCTTAAATTGCAGTTATACCCTTTGTTGGTTAGGGTATGGTATAAGCAAACGAGGTGCTCCAAAGGTGCTCCAAAGGCACTTTACTGCTTTGGGGTCGTCTCCCGCTTTTCCTCAGCAGATCCATCCGCTCACCTAAGACTCCTTCCGAGACGCCATCGACTTCGCAGGCTGGGCTGTTTGGAAAATAACACTAAGGCTGGCGGCAAAAGTTTTCGGCTTGTAACGAAAAACATACGCGGCGCGTTAAAATCTTATCAACAAATGCAGAAGCGCCAGCTTCAGTATTTGCGTTAGTCATGAGTAGAGTTAAGAGAGACTTTTCTTACACAACGCAATTAAATTTGCGCTAAACGAGCTCACGTCGCTGATTAAAGCAGCTGAGACCGCTCCTTAGCTTCGGTCTGCTGCCCCCAATTTTATGCAATAACAGAAACTTTTACACGCATCGCCGCCTTCCCATGTATGCGTGTGTCAAAAGGCGGCTTTGAGCTAAAGTTCCTTCCTTAGCACAAACAATGGCAACAAAACAACGGGCAACAATCATTGAAGGATGTATGCCTAATCCGGACTGACAGCGGCACGCAAAAATAAGAAATGTGGAAGTTTCCAACTTTGCCAATATTTCTAACGTGAGCATTTCGCCTCGAGCCAAAATGTTGATAACTGCCAGAACAAATACCAGGTATTATTAAGATAATATTCCGGCAATGTACGATATAAAATATTATTTTTTGCCATGAACTGTACGAAACTTGTTTATATCTCTCTATATAAAACAAAGCACAGCCCAAAAGCTAGCCAGCTGAAATTTTCACAATAGTTTCCTTTTGTGATGAAGGTGCACATTAAGACGGGGTTCCGGGAAATTCCACCCGCAAGTATGGAAAAATCGCAAAAATCGTTTGTATTAAACTCATTTTAAAAGATCTTTGTTCACAAAATCCAAGAGGAGGGAAGTGCGATTCTAAGATACTTATGGAGAAGTTTTAAATTTTGTCTCTTCTTTCAGCGATTTGGCAAATTCCACTCGAAACAATGGTTAATTGGCGAAAATCGGTCGTATGAAAGTTGTTCGTTTACCATCCGATCGGCTACAAAATCGTGCCACAATACCTGCTAGTTGTATACTATAAAAAAATAATTTATATAGAATCCATATTTTAGATTGTCTGGAATGATACAATCCTTGTGTTAATATTGATCCTCCAGGACAAAAAGAGTAACACATTTTAAAAATAACAGAAATTCCATTATGTAAATACCGATTTCACTGCAACGCATGTTTCTGTCTTTTATCCGCTCAGACATATCTATATCTCCGATCATCAGATGCCTTCATCTGCTGGTATTTTCCTCTCTTTTTACCCGATTAATTTTTGCAGAGTATTTATAAGTACCTTATGGATCGCATTGCTGTATTATATAATACAATTATAATACATAATTGCCTACATATTTCAGCCTACAAATTTTAATATAAGAAAATTAAACTAATTTTTGGACAAAAAAAATTCGAAATGTATTTGGAGTTCTTGATTAGTACAAAAACCTTTAATTCCCGCAGGCTGCTAACTCTGTTTTTATATGCGCCGGAACTAAGTAAAATTTCACGCTAGATGTTAGATTTCACGTTAATGTATACAGTGTTTGTTTGAGATACATTTTGTTTTTGCCTTCATACAAAGTGACGGCCGCGGGTGTTTCATTTTTGGGCTGCTACCTTACCATTTCAAAGAGCAGCGCTACAAATGCAGTCGCGCCCTCACAAACATACACATCCTGAATATACGCTTCCCTCTTTACTCTGCACTAGACAAACTAAGCGCACATATTATATACACGTGGAGTTTGCCACCTATTTACGACTCCCATTTGATGAATTCATTTCCGTTTATTTACGACTAGTGGAATGCCGAGGCCCTAAATCTCAAAGGGGCCTTAACTTATTAACTTAAGCTATCAGACGAGGGGTGGCAATGCGCTTAATCAAGGGGTTTTTAAGACAGGCAGCTGCAATTATATTTAGCCTTTATCACAATGTGCTACCAGGTTGGCATTGTTGCGGCAGGAGGTGTCAGGTGTCAGCCGCCTAGCTCGTTTGCTTATAAAAAACATCCAACTTATTCCTCAATAAGGAAAAACAAATTATTGGCTGAGATGAGAAGTTACAATATTTGGAATATTCTTTATAATATTTTTGATCTTAATATAGTCTTTGCATAGTGAAACTTATAAAAATCGAGTTTCGTTCAGATATTGGGAAAAACTCAAACATTTTAAGGTAATCACCTTTGTTAAAGTTAATAGTCTGCATCCATTAACACAAGTAAAGTATTTTGATTTTAGCAATAGTTGCTTTATTGATGATACACCAAAATAGGTGGAAGACTAGAGAGCTTGAGCTAGAAAAAGTAGTACATACTTTTCGCAATATTGTGAAATTCCTAATTATTGAAACCAAACTTATCAAAGACAAAAAACATAAGAAGTAACAATTTAGAAGGTGCCAGATCGTCACAAACCTATATGTTGACCAATAAGCTCGACTGTTGACCTGATCACAAATATATTTAATTTATCGGATATGTCAGCCAGGCATGCATTAAACATTGATTAGAACATCAAGTAGCACATAAATCGAATATATTTGTAAACGAATACTTATGAATTACTAGTTTGTGTCTATTATCCAAAAAACAATAATATATTATCACAAGCTAATTCTTTAAGTACAGAACATAAGAAGTATTGTGTGTGACTGTGGAAATGTAGGTAACAGAAAATGGGTAATATCTTGGCAACGGCTTTGTATGAGCCGCAACAAAAAGACTGTCACACATGCGCCATTAGTAAGTCCGTCTGTGTATGCATGTGCGTTCGTGTGTGTGCGTATGAGGCTGGATTGGAGAACAAAGCGGGAAGCAGAATATTAATTAATTTCATTAACGCGCGCTCAGGAGCCACAACAATGCGTGACACAATGCGCTGTGATGTATCGGCTCCTAGAATTATGCTATAAATATTTTATATGCCATATTAATGCGATGCGCGGCGACAAGGGTAGCGGCGACGCAATTTTAATGAATTTCAATATTGCTTCAGTCAGTACGACGCCTCTTTTCCACACGCAGTGTTTGTGCCTGGCTCTATCTAAGGTTGCTCATGTGTGAATGGCATCTGGGAAAATCCCTAAAATATCCTTGCACTTGATGGCTGTTAATTAAAAGCCGCTTAGGACAGCTGACAACTTTTAAGTGCCTTAAAATTGTGTAAATTTCAAATGGATTCTCGAGTAGAGTGAGTATAGTCGGAATTACATACATACATACGTACGCCCATATAATAAGCTTTTAAGCTTTCATTTATTTACGTTTCATGGATTTTCAAAATATTTATGTCCTTCTTTGTTTTTCTCATCTCGTTATTATATTTTAGTTTTTGTGGATATTTTAAAATAACTTTTCAATTATAAATTTTATATTAATTTTCTAATATTAATTTAAGCCTTTTGAATTATAAATTCACTGAGTTCTTTTCGACAAAACTAAATAAATAGAATTTTTCATTTTCCAAAAAGGTTAATTAAAACGAGATAGAAAGGCTATCTTCGGCATGCCGAAGATCTAATACCCTTACAGACCCAACCTTTTCATAATGCTTATAGTGATTTGCCCGTATCTAAAAAGCACAGGGTAAATAGTTAATGCCGAGTTTGGGCAAGATATCTTGAAAAATAAAAAGGGTTTTAAATCAACAACTTAATTTTCGAGCGATCGTTCCTATGGCAGCTATATGATATAGTGGTCCGATCCAGCTGGTTTTGACAAATGTGCTGCGTGCAACAGAAAGAGGGAGTTCTGCAAAGTTTCATTAAGATAGCTTTAAAACTGAGGGACTAGTTCGCATAGAAACAGACAGACGGACAGACGGACATGGCTATATCGACTCGGCTGTTGATGCTGATCAAGAATATATATACTTTATGAGGTCACGACAAAATTATTATACCCTCTGCAAAGGTATAAAAATAAAATTAAAATACTGATACGGAAAATATTGATTATGCACGAAGGGGGAGAGTACGGCTGACGTAGTAGAACCTATGTACACAACAGAAGACTTCATGTTCATATTTTTTATGGACTCACATATTGCAAATTTACTACAAAACTAAATTCGTTTCCGAATTAAATAATTTAAGCGTAACTTAAGGTATTGCTGTAATGAAAATCTTTAAACTTTAAGTGCATGAACAATTCCGATCCTTCTCAGCCAGTACGAATTCACCGTTATGCCAACCCAACTACGAACATGCAGATACACTTGGATACATTATAACTTTAAAAAGCCCAACTGAATCTAAAGCAGTAAATATTTTGACAATACTGAAAACATTCGCAATAGCGTTCTTTGATGTATTTTACCATCTGTTTTTCTTTTATCCAAGCTTAGCAGATTGCAGAGCAACAAAAAGGTTGATAGTTAGCCGAGACCTAAGCGAAGTGGCCAGACATTTCAACTTTAAATCCACTCTTTGTGCCCGGAACAATTACCAGACTGAGAAATTCGCAAAAAATAAGAAAAAACAGCCAAAAGCGCAGGCAAAAACTAGGCATTGCTTTGGTTTTGGTGTTTTTCTTGGCATGACCACTGACAGTCAGCAAGGGTAGCTCAGTGGCAAATGAAATTACGTTTCATTATTGGCCAGACGGCGGACTCTCAGTGCCTGCTAGTAATGGGGCCTATATTTGAGAGTAGGTCTGCAGGGTGGTAGGTGGTCTAGACGGGAGCGGTAGGCTGCAGCTTACCAAATAAAAAGGCCCACAAAATACATTTAAACACAGCCAGCGGCAATTTAGTCGCGAGCATTTTCCTAACTTCTCACCCGAAAGTCTCTTTTAAGAGCGCGCATAAAAGTTACTTCCTGTCGCCTGGCGACAGGAAAGGGCTAAAAGAGAGGCTAACAAAACTATTAAAATGCCGGCGACAAACACCATTCCACCTATATGTATGTATATTATTTATTTATCTCTCCCCATTTAGATATGTGTGTGGTGCTGGGCTTTCGTATTTTTGGGTCTCTCTGTCTGCAGGCTAAAGCGGAAATAGAAATGCTCTAACTGAGAATTGTGAAATAAAGTTTTCACTTTACCACGTCCGGTAAATGTGAAGTCGCCTGCAGCTCAGCCGTGCCTGTTGTCCTAATGACGCCCAGTCCCACCACACACTATTTCCCCGGAATGGGCATTTTGTTTTGCTTTTAAGTAAAGCTCGAGCTGCATTTGGCAAGCAAAAAACTAAAATAACGTGCGGCTGGCCTCCGGCCGTGTTCAGAGTCCGGCCCCACGCTGGCTCTGTGACACCTCTATTTCAGCTTGGTTGCATTAGTTGTGCCGCGCATTATGCTGTCTTTGGTATTTATTTGTTGCATATCCGCTCTGACTGGACTTAAAAATTAACATTAAAAAAGCAGATTTCTGGGGCTAGAAATTGGATGAAACTTGTCTAAGAATTAGTTTTACCATACACAAACTCAATTCTCATTTATATTCTATATTGCGAGACCGTTTAGGGGCTTTAATGGGCAGTTATCTGGTCTTTTAATTACATATTTTTTCAAATACAGCGTTTAGATCCATCTTAAAACGTGTTAATAGGTACGCCACTCGTCAAATTTGTGTAATTTACCCTTACAACTATTGGATATATATAAATCTTTATTTATACGAACCGGCGAGCAGACAACTAGGCAAGCAATACAGAAACCGAATTTACTCACATTGTTTGTGTGAACCGAGTATAGAAATATACATCTAATACAATACATCAGACATATATTCTTATCAGAAAAAAAAAACTAAAAACGAAATCAAAGCGACTCTATTTTACTGAACTAAATGAATTAGTATTAAATAATACTAACGTTGAATTTACGAATTTTTTAGATACGTCCAG
The DNA here is from genome assembly GCF_003285875.2 of Drosophila novamexicana. Lineage (NCBI taxonomy): Eukaryota > Metazoa > Arthropoda > Insecta > Diptera > Drosophilidae > Drosophila > Drosophila novamexicana. The sequence continues at coordinate 1,902,820 of NW_020825054.1, read as the reverse complement.
CAAAAAATTCCAAAAAAACCCGCCCGTCCTGTACAAAATGTCACTCTCATTCTCATTCTAATCTGACTGACCAACAAAATATTTCATTTAAATTTTTGTGCGGCAAGAAATTAATAATAAAAGAAGCACAAGAATGGCAAAATGGCAGCGTACAGCCGGTGGCAGCTTTCAATCACCTGGGACGCCCCCAGGGACAACTATATAAGGCTGAAAAGCGTGTGGCACTTAATTTATCAGATTTACATAAGGGGCGGTCCCCCCCGCAGCTGTAGGTGCAAGTCAACACGGTGAGAGCCGATGTCATTAAATATTATGTAGTGGATGGCGGCCTGCTGGCCAGGCATGACAGGGATGGCAAAAAACTTTCCAATGGCGGTGACAAAGTTTTGCGCTTTACAAAATGGTTGGGCATATGTTTTTTTTTTTTTTGTTTTTAATAAAAACAAGCAATGCGCTTAAGCTATTAAAAAAGTCTTTAGGAAGTATTTCATGGCTCCAATACTTGGGGACAACATTTTTTCAAGCCACTGCAGGTGTGCGCCCTCCAGCAACCAGACGCCACATAAACTACAAGTTCTGTTGATTAATGATCTTAAATATGCCGACTTGGCAGCCTGCTCTTCGTCATCGTGAACTTCGCTATGTGAATTTATTTAAAATTTTTCAAGGTTCCAATAGATATTTTAAATAACATATTGCAGAAATTCATTTGCATACATATTAATGAATTCCCCCTCACAGTAAGACTTGCTTGTGTCAAGTTGTGAACCATAATTGGTTTGATGCGTCTATGGCCTTCCAATGATAATTGGACTGCTAAGGAGGTTATTTTTTATGTTTTTTTTTATGGCTGTTTATTTTTGTAATTACGTGAGTGTGCTCTTATATAATATATTTTAGTTTTAAAGGGTGTAGCTTTAAAATGAAAACAATATTGCAAGTGAAATTTGTATTTATTTAATATGGTATTCGAAAATTATATGTGTTGGAAGTAACTTGTGTGTAGAAGGGGGGAGAATAAACAAAGTACGATTGCTTCATGTATGTACTTATAGACCAACTTTGACAAACAAGCAGAAAAACAAACGTGCACTTCTGATCAGAATATCGAACGCACACATCAACAGAAGGCTTCACACATACAAATTTGTATACAAGTATAGCGAGAACGACGCCAACGTCAAAGAGTTACGCAGATGACAACAAAGGAATTTTTCAATATTGCAGGACGTTGCGTATACGCGCTGTCAGCCACAACCAATAAAAGTAAACAAAGAGACAGAGTTGCGATTGTGTTATGTAGGTTGAAGAGCGACCGAAAGGTGGAAAAAGAAAAAGACGACTAAAATTCAGAAAAGGGCTGCATAAAGGAGAAAGATTTGCCTTGCAGTCCGATGTGTGCGAAACGGACGGAAAGCGCAAGCGGAAGTAATTTGAAGTGCGTCTTGTAGTGTGTGTCTTGTGTTTGCCCAGTCCCTGTGAATCGCCGCTTGCTTGTACGGCCCTAGCCGTTGAGCTTGACGTACCACTAGCTAAGGAAGCCCTGGTGTATATAGGTCTTCAGGGGTCGTTTACTTCTTGCTTCTTATGCTTAAGCTCGTCGGATGGGGCGTGATTTCCATCCGTCGTCACAATATACTGACACTATAATTTTAATATATGTGTGAACTATTTATAGTTATTATGAAGAATAATGAAGAATAAATCTGTATGTTCACTTGAACGATTTATAACTGACAAACTGTTAATAATGTATTGAAGTTCAGAAGATCTTAATAGTAGCCTATTCTATAATTCCTATAAGCAATCTTAGGTCGCCCATATTTCAAGATCACTTTCTATCTAATAGATATGCAGGCTAGCGTTCATGTCGAACCTGTCAAAGGGATTATGCGTTTATACTATATTAATAACTGACAAAGTATTCATTGACCTTCAGGTGTAAAAATTGATTATAGGCATAATATACGTGCGGCTCGCATATACTTATGAAATGCACGTCAAATCGTTTAACTTGATTTGGAAAAATATAACTGGAAAAAACCCTAATAAAAAAAACCAATTAAAATAGCAGCACATACACACAGCACAGAAATATTGTTTTCGCAATTGGCATGCTGTTGGTAGAATTCAATTAGTGCAATTTGCGCCAGCTTCCGCAAACACGTGACATACAATTCTATTCAAGAAGCTACATGACTTAAGCTCTAAAAACCTAAGAGATATGGTCAAAATAGGATTTCATTATCGATTGTTATCGATTGCTTGAGGTCGGGGCAAGTATCAACTATCGGAAACAAACTCATACTGAGCGGGCACTAGGAGGCTCTGAGATCCGTGCGATCATATATTCGGACAGACGGAAGAATGATATAGCTAGATCGACTCAGCTATTGATGCTGATCAAGAGTATATATATTTATTCTCAAATATATTATACCCTTCATAGCCAGTTTTAATGGGTTCAATGATAATTGTCGAATTGCAAAACATTTTCAAAGTCCATTTTCCAGTGATTATATCCTAAAATGATTAATACCAGTATAAAATATTAAAACTCCTTCATATAAGAAAGATAATTATTATTTTAGGCCTGTTAATACACAATTAACTATCGTTGGCAATTTGAACATAGTACTTGCAGTCAAAATAAAACACTGGGCCAAATACCGCCTTGAGCCGACCATGTCTAAAATTATTTTGTTTCCAGCTTCATGCCAACTTAATTAATCAAAAATGATTTGACCATACTGCAATAACAAATTAAATTAACAAATTAACTGGAAAAGAATGAAACTAGCATAAAAACATATATGTTAACTTACATGTAAATATTTCAACAACTGCTGCGAAATTTGCTGCCGCATTGCGTTAGATTTTTTAGGATACCCGCACTGTGAAATTTGAGTTTCAATCCATGCGGCATTACAGAAAATTTTGCGCATGTCAAATGAGGCAAAATTTGTTGTCCCCATAAAAAGTTAGCAATTATTTTGCGGAAAATATTGAATGCATTTTAATTTGATCGACATTTTTGCCGTTAGCCATTAAACAGGTAAACATAGAAGTTACTTTTGCACATGCAGCTGTAGCAAATGAAATTGAAAAACAATAACTTTAAGATTTTTGACTTAACATGGTTAATTAGTTGTGGCTTCCTTTCACCAACAGCTAAAAACTAATATTGATCATCTTTTTTCTGTTTGCTGCAACACTCTTTATGTTGTTTTTAATTATGTGGGGAAGCTGAGAACAGCCTGCTTTAAGTTTAACATGTTTTGTTAAGGAAAAATTACTTTGAAACAAGTTGATTTAAAATGTTGGCATGCTTTTTGCTTTGTTTTCTCTTTAATTTTTACAAATTTGTAAAGAAAATAAAAAACAACAGTTGCATCATGTGAACAAAACAGATCTAAGATGCAGGTAAGGCCTATATATTTGTTATCCTAAAAGCATTAAAAACTTTCCGACTAATCAAACAGCAGCTGAACTCAACAGCCGTGTTGAGCCTGTATCCACATCACACATTCACACCAACAAGTAATAGCCGCTGGCCAATGGTGGATAGCCGCAGAGTGGGAAAGAGAGGAGAACATGGATATTGGGAGCACCAACTTTCGATATATCATAAAATGTTGATTTGTTCACTTTAGTTACAGTTTCACACACACACAAGCTCTAAAGCTCTAAACATCCAATACATTACCCGAGTGGGACTGCGTTTATTACCAAAATAAGCGACGCGTCCTGTCCACAGTAGGATTTCATTGCTTGCGCCTCCATCTGCATTTATAAAATTTGTGCGAGTTGTTCCAGTTGTTGTTGGTATGGGCGTTGTTGTTCCTGATTCTGTAAGTTTTGAGTTGGCGATGGCAACGCATTCATCAATTTAACAGCAGGACATTGGGAAAGGCAGCCAGCGCCGCCCTCCACCCATTTCTGATTGTTTTTCTATTTTAGAGAACATTTCAAATTTTACATACATATGTGAAGGATATTTTTTGTGAGCGCTTTTATATGCGGAAAATATTTCTTTCTTACCTTTTTTCTGAATTTTTTTGTTTCACTTTCCACTTTTTTCAATCTCTAGCTCTAGATTTATATGAACTCATCCTTATCCTTAACAACTTATTGAATTCTTTTCAATAGTATAGGGGCTCCCCGTTATATTTAGCACGCAGAGACAGGAAAGAAGACTGTGATTTTAGGTAGACAATTTTTTTAACTTATTCAATTGAAGCTAGTTAAATGAAATACAAACTAAAATTAAATTAAATATCAAGCCGACAACTGTCAAAAATCACCTTTGTGTTAGCAAAATTATTTTCCTATACTTTTTTATCCACAAAAAAGGAAACCCAGGAAAAAGACATTTCGGTGAGTTTCAAACTGCCAGTCAACAAAGTTGCAGCGACCTTCTTTCAGCTGGGTCAGAAATGTAAAAGCAGAGTGCAGAAGGAAAAATCTACACGCAATGAGAATTTTGTATTTGCACTGCCAAGTACGAGCAAGATTACGCATACGCCCCGTGGTGCATTTAAAAGCAACTGGCACGCACAACCCCAACTGTGTGTTTTGTGTTCGTGTGTTTTTAAGGAAGAGAGAGCTTGACATGGTTTATGCTCCCCACGTGTGTCTCCTGTAAGAGTGGAGCTAAAAGTTGGGAAAGATAAATAAAAATATAAAAGTTTATAGCATCAAATGTGCTATGAATTATAGAAGAAATGTGTATTGCTTGAACGGGCCGGACATCTAAATATGTGTATATTTGCGTGTCTCATGCATAAAGCATATGCTAATTGAATTCCCTAATACTACTAAGAGCCAAACAAGGTATGTCAGTGACCAGTGCTGGCACTATGTGGGCCTGGGTGACCGAGCTAGAGCTGGCCGCAGAATCAATTGTTCTTGTTGATATATTTGTTGATGTTGCTTTATCCAGCTGCACGAGCTTAAGTCATTGTGGCCACAAACATAAGATGCGCTTGTGATACGCACCATCACATCCAGCTATTTTCCTGCTCCTTCACAGCATCAACGCATTCACCGACCTTTTCTTCTTTTGCAAAGATAGTCTGTGTGTATGAGAGTCAGTGGCTGAACACCCTCTGCTATTGATGAGTCGGCAATTATACGTTCACTGTCGTGGCGATATATATCGGCAGTGGTAGCCCTCCTCGGCTAAATGCACTTGATGGAAACATTAAGTCTTGCGTTAAACGTATCAACTTGACGTCAAGTTATTTGAGTGTGGCCAAGCGTAACCGACCAAAGACTGAGACAGTCTGTGATTTGTAATTATGTCCAGTGCACAACTTTAAATTGATTTTTGTGGATGTTCCTTTTATGGTTTTGTTCGTAATAGTAATGAAAGTGCAACCGCAATAGGGTTATATTGTGTGTTATCACCGGTCAGGGGGTTATTCGGATTTCAACCAAGGCCACAGATCTAGTCAATTATTTTACCTTTCAACCAATGCCACAGATCTAGTCAACTATTTAACCTTGTACTCCTTTTCTGCTGCATATTTAGTTTTAATATTTTGTCACTCATCCACAAAGTGAAACGAGTGTATGCGCACATGGCTAAGCGCACTGACATTTATATAATTAAACATTAGCTTTTTGCCTCTCCATCTCCGACAATATTTCACGCTACCCGCCGGTCAGCTAAATCAGTCTAAATCTAGTTGCATAACATGCTCTAAATAATGATTAATGACTCAAAAACGAGCGCTCTTGTTGTCGCTCATAAATTATGTTGTCTATCAGTTAGTTTTCTTTGAAAACTAGAAAAACAATTTTAAATACTGAGCTTCATGATAGAAGTAAACTCCCTTGCGAAATAAAAAGCACCTAGATTTAATTGCTGATAGTTAAGCTCTAATCATTTTTGGAAATGCATGCATATTTTTCATTAAATTGAAAGATAATGGTTTTAAGAGTTTCACTTTTTCAGTGTTTCAACTGAGATAAATATCTTATTATTTAATATTATCTATGCAGAAAGAACACAATTCTTAACGAATTCCAAGATCTTGAATAACTCCTATATTTATTTATTCATGTTCACGTTCCTCTTTCTCCAATTTCAATGTGTATGACCATATTTCACAGCATATAGAAAAATCTGCAATAGGTTAGAGAAAATCTTTTTAGTTTGCGCGAAATGATAAAAAGAAAAAGCCATGTCATACTATATTTACGGATATATAATTTATTTAATTCAGTTGTAGGTCTTGCCAATGTGTCGTAAATTATTTACTGGATTTATTTACTGCTGAGATTTTAATTAAACACACTCGTTTGTTGTTGCAAGTATGCTGCCATTTTAGTTGCGCTCAATCTTACTGGCACTCCTTTTATATGCTTTCCCTTGCTTTGTTCTAATGATAAATGGCCTTTTGCAAAAAAGTTGCGCAGCAGGTCATAAAACTTGTGCAGACTCAACAACAGCTACAACTAAAACTGGAGAAAAATCGGGCCAAGTGCGGCACATTGCAGTTGCTTATCTATGCGCCGTCTTTTCTTTCAATTTCACCAGCTCGCTAGGTTTATTTGATTTTTTCTTTCCTCTTCTGATAGATATTGTCTACCACAAGCGAACAACTTTATTTTCCAGGTTGCACCACAAAGCACACATTCGCCTTTCGCAATTCGCTGACATTTTCTCCTCATTAAGATGTAGTTCGTAGTTCAAATATCGGCGTGTCATACACTTCAATATCGGTATGAAACAACCTTATTTTATTATCAAAATTACATTTTTTTTTTCTAAAATTGATTTAAGGTAAACTTTTAAGTAACCAAGCCAATTTTTTTTTTATTTATTTATTAATGGTCGACGAATATTTTCGATTTCATTAAAACTTTTGTCACATTGCGATTAGAGTAATGCGGAGCTCCAATTGCACTCAATTTCTTCTCTGAGCCCTTGGAAATGAGTAAGAAGGGTTTAATGGGCTTGTGCAAATGTGTGTATGTAACATATATATACTTGCCTAGTATCAATAACTGAGTCGATCTAGCTATGTCCGTCTGTACGAAGGTATCGAGACTTGAAATGCTTAAGTCGGGTCAACGTAGCGCCCACGCTGTACGAATTTTTTTCAAAGTATCGATAACTCTTACCGATTCCATCAAATCAATGCAAATCCATAGCAAAATCATGTTTAGTTTTTAAAAATATATTGCAGCTTAAAAGAGATAGTTAGACTGTTGTATAATATAATATAGTGTTATAAACGATTCCGAATACTTAACTTTGCGGATAACTGCCCATGAAACCTCCCCTCCACTTAAAAAATTGTAAAAATGTACAAATGGAGGTAAAGTATATAGCAGCGCAGTGTGCACAGGGACGAAATAATGCGTGTGACGTCAGCTCGGCGCGGATTGCAGGGAATCTCCTAGTCGAGCAGTCCCGTCTAGAGTATTCTAATTTGTCATCTATATATTTTTTTGTAGTTTCTGCTATATTTCGCAATTAAGGTCCGTAATAAAATCACGATTAAGATTTTCTCCTTTATTTTATTTTCCTGTACTTTTCTTTTAACACCGAATGCGTTTGGTGTTCATGTAGCAGTTTGCTACTTTTCCAACCTCATTAATATTATTTTCAGTTCTTCATTTTTTATTCCAAAAGAAACGTAAACTGTCTGGCAATTCGGTGTCCATAAAGCATAGATTATAAGGTGCTTCTGTCAGGTTCGGTTGCCAGTGCATTTTTCTTCCGCAGGATACGGCAATTGTTTGCCATAATATCTAGCTTGTTATTGTTGTTGCGAATATGTTCCAAGCAGAAATTATTGGCTTGCATTGAGAAAAGTAAAAAGAAAAATATGTAATATGTACGTCGCTTTAAAAGTTGCGACGAAAAATTGATCAAAACTCTGGGTTTTATTATAATTCTCTTGTACCTCCCGCCCATTTTATTGAACAAGCAATGCGTTCGAGTATAAGGAATTGATTTTCGAACTTTAATCGAGCTTCGTTTTGTATTTGCACTGCAGTCCAATTAAAAAAATGGTTTTAATTATGGTATGAAATTTTTGCCGATATACTTGCAGCAGCGAGTATCAAATATCTTAAAAGTGCATAAGTTTATTTTCATTTTTAGCCAATAGTGTGCTTCCTTTGGATCATTAGCCGTAAAGAATCTCTGACTTCAATATATCTACAGATAAGCTTTTCATTAAATTGCATTTAACTCAAGATTATATCTGATAACAATATACACAGAGAAGCTTTACTATGAGCCACAATGCAATTGAAATATAATCACTCGATTAATAAAAATCCAACTAAAATGTATTTCAATGCGTTATAGTAATCGTAACATATATTATTTACTAGTCAATTTAAGTATTTCATATACCCAAGTTATGCGTTTGCTCTAAAAACTAGTCCAAGAGTTTTCATGCCAAGTTTTGGAAATTGGCCACAACCAAAATACTCTTAAAAATAGATTTAACTAATTAAGTTTATTACTTGGAACAAGGAATAAAATCTTATAAAATAACCTATATGCATTAGGATAATAATTCTAATAATGCTATTAGGTCACTTTATGTTATTACTACCTTTATTGTTTTTCCTATGATTATTATTATTTATATATTATATATTATATATTATATATTATATATTATATATTATATATTATATATTATATATTATATATTATATATTATATTATATATTATATATTATATATTATGTATTACACAATGTGTACACACATTAAATAAATCAAAATGTAATATAATTTTATTTACAACCTGTTACGTCGTCAATTTTAACACGTACCTAAATGTAATTTCTGAAAACGGCAAGCCTAGAGGCCAACAAAACAAAACAAAAAATGAAAAAGAAACATAAAACGTAACCCAAATACAAAATGAATAATGGGCCTGACAAAGGATATATAGCGAGCGCCGCAGCAATAAATAGAAGCGGGCAACATCAGCAAAAACACATGATACTGGGCATAATGAGATTGGAGGTAAAAACCTTTTTATTGATGTTTTTACGTGTATAACAAATATTTTTATAACATACTCTTGAGCCCAGACCGACACATTTTGCTAATGCTTTGCACAGAAACAAACAGTGAAATGACGCAAATGCAACCGAACACACAAGCAAAGGCACACTCTAGTCGGGGCTTAGAATGTTTTATACGTCTAAATACCAAAAATAATCAAAACTTGAAAAATTGTTGCATTAGCACAGCACAGATCATGCAAGCATGATTACCATTTAAGCAATTTAAACTCTTTTACCATAAAGTTCTCTGCTGATGTTAAAAGAATACTGCGCTGTTATCTGGTTAGCTAGTATCTCGCCTCAAATACATACACACAATTAGCAAAAAAAACTCTAGTCCTGTTAAGCCAGGTAAGCCGACAGACGACCCATCGTCATACAGGCCGAATTGTCTCCTGGACACATTGGCCAAAGTTCTGAAGAAGCTAACCTGCACCAGGCTTGAAGCAACTGTCCACAACAATGGTGGCTTGTCCAAAAGTCAATTTGCCTTCCCCAAGGCAAACTCGACAGGAGACGATTCGAACAAAGTGGTCGGCATAGCAACAAACGCTATCCAAGGATCGAGATGGAAGATCGGCACACAGAAGAACTGCCTCATTGATGAGCCGAAAAACTTGTTTATGTTTGAAATGCAAATACATTTTTCCGATTATGTATATATATTCCGTCATTTTCATTGGTAAATCAATGTACATTTTAAAAATTCCTTAGCGTATGAAAAATATACAAAAGATATGCTAATATTAGCTATTTATATGAACATTTTAGAGGGCTCTCCATGAAAGTTAAAATGTAATTTCATAGGCAGAGCAGAAAAACTGTCATTTAAGTGATTTGTTTTTTTTTTTTTTTTTTGTAAATAGTTTCTGTTTTCGGTTTAAAATGTAAATACCTCGAGGTTCTCAATGAATTTACATAATAATTTTGATTAATAGAATTGAAATATTTACAAATATTCTTATATTGAAATATTCACAAAATTCTCTTAAGTTTTCAACAGCTGAATATACCGTGAATTGTGTATACAAATAGAAATAAATAAGTATTACAATTTGATATCTACTGCGTAATATTTTCATATTTATGACAAAGTATTTTATGGAAATTAAATTTGGAAACAAATGTACAAATGTGTATGAGTCTGGTTCGCTTGTACTCAAGTTTCTTATCAGCTTTAATCATAAAACTCACCAGTTAAACCCATTCTTGTTTGGGCATTTAAATGTATTAAGGTCGTTAGCAGTTTCAGCGACAGACAACGTCAGAGTTCATGTTCTTAATATGCAGAGGGCGTGCTGCTCGACAAAAAAGGGCACAATAAAATTCCAAGAAAATGAAAAGAAAAGGAAATAAGAAGGGTTGACCTTCTTGAAACGTGACATAAAGATAATGTTGGCGAGCCAATAAAGCTCAGACAGCAATGAAACAAGAAAATCCGACAACTAAATGAACTGCAGCCGTATCAGCGAAACCACACATAGAAACGCTGATGTGTTCATCACACACGTCTTGTCCGTGGCTCGGGTTCAGCTTACGGTTTGGGCTTGGCTCACAACATGTTCAGCTAAAGGAGAGCTGCGGGCAGAAAGCTGAAATTTCGGGTGTGAGGTTTTTTTGTAAATATTTTAACAATTTAGATAAAGTTAACACATTTCTTCTGAGGCTGCTGCTGTCCGAAAATGTAAAAAGCACTTTGTAGCACACTGTAAATGGGCATTAGTTAGGTCAGTCCTTGCACACACACACGTCTGCGGATGTGGCCAAGAGAGCAGCCAGTGGGCGGATGCCCTTGACACACATACACACAGAAGAAATTACAGAGTACAATGAACTTCAGTAGGCCAAGCACAAACATTTAAGTGGGTTGATATTTTTCGAGGCATGCCATTGCCCATTGTTGAAGTAATTCCCTATAAAAAAAACGAGACTCCTAGACAATAAACATTAAGAAAAGTTGTGATAGCTGTTTCTAAACGAGTAACAACGTCGATTTCCTGATGTGTGTTGTAACTTCAAACATTACAATTCCTAATTGTAAAGCCTAATACTAAATAAACCCCTACGTTTATATGTTGATATAAAGAGAAAAAACGAAAAAGAAGGGCTATCTTCGACACGACAAAGATATAATACCCTTGCAGACCCAACATTTCCATAATGCAAAATAGGTAAAGCCGAGTATGGTTAAGATATCTTTAAAAACAAAAAGTTTCTCATACAACTTGATTTTCCACCGATCTTTATATTGTATATATATGAAGAACATAGTAAATCTAATAAATGCGGAGTTTGGTCAAGAGATCTCATTAAATAAGACGTTTTTTTAACTAATATTTGTATGTTCCTTAGGGTGCAACAATTGTTAATTATAAAAAAGTTAATTATTAAATATTGTCAAAACTCAACAAATTCAAAGTAAAATACACATATATGTATATATCCCATGCTGATGTTGTTCCACATAACTTTCAGCCTCTAAAATGGATTAATACCGGAGTTGAACATTGTCAATATTTCACGAAGGACATCCTGTGTAAATCGCCAATGCTTATTGCAAGCACCTCTTGTAAAATTTCGTTTTTGCAGCCTGTTCAATTGGGACCAACAGTTATAAAGCAGCAATGGATATATATGTTTTTTTCTATGACCAGTTAAGAAACCACTAAAGCATTCAAATGCTTTAATGCAGACTACACATAGTAGAGTATTTCTGATATAAACAAAAATTAACCATAGAGTGAGGATGTCTTCAGCATGCTAATGATTTAATGTAGGGAAAGTTCCAGAAAAGAAATTGCACTTGATATTGAAGTTAAGGGGAAAATATCGTGGTCGGTACAAAGTGATAAGGATACACAAACATGACCGATATAACGTAGAGAAAGTCGGAGATGATCTACGGTAGCTGAATTCACGAAATGATTCGAGAAGAGTTCCATGTCAGGAGGGCCGAATGTAGGAGTCGGGAAAGTTACAGAATATGGGTAATTTCGACCGAATGATATTAATTGAGCCTTTAAGTGTAGTAGCCTCATGCTGACCAATAAGTTTTTCATAAGAGAAAAATATGTTCGACCGAATATTTAGTCCGATAGCATTACTAAACTGCCGAAACGGAAAATGTTCGCAGTCTGAATCGAGGGTAGTGAACACCCTAATTCTGACCATTGGCCAAAGAAGCAGAGTTTCGATTGCTGCATGTTCCATAAATTTCAATTTGTATGACGAATAGATTGACTGACAAATCTATTGGCTAATCGAATATTTCTTGCTATCTCAATGTTGTGCTGTTATTTTTTCCCTCAATTTAAATTCTGTCTCCAATTTGGGATCCATTGCTTGTTTTGATATTTGGACTTTTTTCCGAGTCCTTGGGAGACAATTCGAATTTTGGCTAACAGTTTAGTTAGTAACAGTCATCAAGTGATTTGTTCCTGCAAAATATGCCGCAAAATAACTGCAATATCAGGACCACACTTTGTGATACTGAATAACCTATTCAACATCCCTTTTATCTACTATTTTTGACTTTCCGTTTTTCAGGAAACCTTAATTATGCATATTGGTTGGATTAGAAATCGGAGACTTGTGTATTTACTACCAACGATTATTATGGTACATCAATTGCCCCACCAGTTACTAATAGGCTGACAACATTCCCACCTCCTTAGCAAGTCTGTGTGCAACCCTCAGTCTCGGTAGGCCACTCCCCCACCAACTCCCAACTTCACTTATACATTTCACTTTTGATGTGGCCCACAGCTTTTTTCCAACGCCCCTATGACCAACTTGTCTGTTCGTCCATGGACGTTCTCCGTGCTCGGTCCTCAGCTCTATTCACTCTTGTGTTTAAGTGATTTTTGCTTAATTGCGTGTTAAATGATATTTGGGTCGAGCTCCAGTTTGTTGGTGTGTGTGTCTGTCAGGTGGGGTTGATCCCGCAAATGTTTGGTCGCTAGCGCTAATTGTAGTTGTTGACCGATTCCGCGGAAATGGGGGAACATGTTACAGGTTCGCTTTGATTAGGTCAAAGGTTTCGTAAATACTTAAAGCAGTGAATAAAGTGTAGTTAAGGTAGTTGGAGACACGAAGTGTTTTTAAAGGCGATTAAGTAAAAAAAATGAATAAATATTAATTGTATTGAGAAACAATTCGTTTAAAAATAATATGTCATTAGCATTTTTTTTCTCCTGAATCCATTGAAAATGGGACGACAGGGTTTCATGGTGTGACCTGGGAATTGAAACGTGCAGTATGAGTTTAATTCAAATCATTAAAAACTAGCTTCGTTTCCTATAAATTCATTAAAGTCGATATTGAAATTCTGTATTTGTTTTTTATGATTTCTCATAGATCTTCGTGTAGCCATCCATCAATTTTGATGCTGTATACAATGAAAACTCTCTAAATGGGATATAACCCTCTTATTAATTATTAATTATAAATTATCAATATTTGAACCACTCACAATGTGAGACATGCAATGGAAATAAGAGCCAGCTTTAAGGCAGAACGCAATATTGAATTTTAGCCTACTAAAGTCCGGTAAACGGGCCGCATAAAAAGCGCATTGCAATAAAATGAATGCGTGTAAATGAAGTTCATGAAGGACATATTGATGATACCGATGCCACTGCCACAGCCGATGCTGATGAGATCATGTGGATACCCAGTCAAGAGTATTGAGAGTAATTATTGCTGCAGTTGTTGCCATTCTCCGGTACAACTTGAAAATCAAAAACGCAAGAGGCTGCAAACATATTGTAACGAGTGATAAGATAAATAAATTTAAGTATCTCTTTGAGTGTTGAGTCTGCCCTGCTTCGAACCTTCATAATCCAAAAATCAACGAGCGCCCACGTCCATCATATGGCCACTAAATTATGCTATCAGCATGGGATGTCAGCCACTGCTGGCAGGAGTTTGTGCTAGACGGGACAACAGCAGGTTGTGGCATGGCCATGTCAGCAAGCACGCGTCACCAGTCTTTATTTAACAGCGAAATTCCTATAGCATTTATTCCGAGACTTTAAGGTCAGCATAGTTTTCCCTGTTAGCAGCTCCATTTGCTGGCATCAGTCCCTACCATCAGCAACGGCTGTCAATGCAGAATCAGTGAAACGATGCTTAGGAATTCATTCCGTCTTAGGCATTCATGGCCACTGCAACGTCGTTATTCCAGTGCAACATGAAAAGGACACCCAAATCGTGAATCTGGGCTGCAGACCCACCATCGCCCCACGTGACGCACTTAACACACAAACAGAAAAGTTATACTGGAATTAAGACGCCATACGCTCAAAATGTCAGAGCAAAGTGCAACGCCAAAACCACGTTAGGGCCGACGTTGCAGACCGAGTAGGTGCATTGGTAGAATTGTTAGGGAAGCACACGAGAGTCGTCTCAACATGGTAGGGCACCCGTTTGTTTTATCTTTTATTCTCAAGTAGAGCCTGCGTTTGATGTGTGGCGAATTGCTGGTGAACTGAGCGTGGAGTACCACAATCAACGTCATTATCTTATGGCATCAAGCGTGCTTAAATTGTAACCTCAAAGGGACAATGCGAGTGATAGGGTGTGGGGTGGAGAGATTCAGCACTGCAGATACAATGAACAGATGAAGGAAAATGTTATCAAATTTTATATAAATATTATATAACCTTTATATTTTACTCATCTAAATAATAGGGAATGTAGCTTTTCAACTTCATAATAGACGAGAAAGAAGGGCTATCTTCGGCACTTAATATCCTTTTGAACCGAACCTTTCCATAATGTACATAATGCCTTGTTATTTAAATAAATAAATTTCTTGTTACATTATCATCTAAATGCGCCATGAAATCGATTCGTTTTAAATCGAAAACTAAAATATTTGGAAAGCCCTTTATAAAATCATTGTTTTAATAAGAATAATATTAATTGATTTTGTTAATCCCAGTGATCTGCCTGAACATACGATTATAATAGACTACCGGGTAATACCCGGCCTTGCACATGCCCAGTTTTGTGCTATAAATGTTAGATACTACTTTGACACCCAGTTTGCGCCCGTGGAAAAAGTAATTGTGTCCCTCCCATCTTGAGCTCCACCTCCATCAAACATATTTTTAACTACATCGAATAAAAGACCAAAAATTGGAATCAGTGGTTTCCGCCCATTTTAGTCTTGTTTTAAGTATTGTTGCATGCAACATTTCCAAAATCGCTAAAAAATGTGTTTATTCCGGTCTTATAAAGTGCTTTGAAGTTTAGTTTGAGGCCATCAAATAAGACATAAAACTTCACCCTTCTAACCATTCACCCGAGGCTGTAATCCTAAAAATAACACCCCTCGAATGAATTTAAACACATTGTTTCACGATTGCCGATTAAATGTCCCAAGCCCGCGTCTTAACGTGCACCTCCATCACATAAGTTAATTACAGCTTCCTAGCTGTTAAGGTTCGGACTGTGCATTGATCACCAATCAGTCAGTGAGTCAGTCAGTAAGGAAAAACCGGTTTATATATAGAGATAGACAGAGGATGCAATAGATTCTCGGTTATCCCTTAGGTGCTAAGTCTCAAAGATAACAAGTTTTATTAGGATAATCATAGATATGATGTTTAATAAACTGCGAAATTTGTATGTTTTCGCTGCTGCTGTCAAACCCGATAGGAACTAAAAGCGCACAACACGCTCGACGAGCTCAACGCTCATTTATAAACTAAATTAATTAAATAATTACAGGGATTCTCAGCACAGGACAAGGCACAATAAGTAATGCACATAATGAAAAATAATGAAACGTTTCTGGAGCACATCCACACTCACGACCAGAGTCATAACCCAGCCAGTGGCTTCCGCTGCCGTGTGCACTAATGAACATAAAACGTACGGCGAGATTCATGCGATTCACTGTGTACACATTGCATTACAAGTGAATATACACACACGCACATGTAAACTGTGCACAAAGTATGGCTTATATAAGGTGTTAACATGTAGACTGACACACTATTTGTGAAAATTAGTTATTGATATGGCTTCTACGTGGATGTTGAATATTATATGATAATAATAAACTCATATCTTTCTTATCTAAGTCGAACCATAAGCAATCTCAACGCAAATCATTGAACTCTTTAAAATTTCTAGGCAAAACAAATTAATTTTAAAATTTTTTCGCCTTCCATAGCACTGGCTAGAAAGACCATACAGGAATTTTAAAAGAGGCAAGAAAATAAAATAAACAGACTCTAAAAACAATATTTAAATTAAAATAAAACCATTTAAATTGCTCTTAAATAAATATGATACTTTAACAAATAAACCTAAACGTTTTACCCACATACATGTGTTAAGAAATATATGCATATATATATATGCATATATATATATATATATATATATATATATATATATATATATATATATATATATATATTCAAATATCTAAAAGTTCCAACAATACAGCGAATAAATTTTATCGAAAAGCCGATTTGAAAAGTAAAAGCACGGACAGTGTACAAACTATGTTCACCTGCAAGTGAAGTTAAATGCATCTTGGTTGCGCACGAGGCAAACACATGAGCTAGTCAAAGCTTGGTGTGATCCTTGGATGGGAGAGGGGATAGGTGTTCGACATATACTGTATGTTTGTTCGATAAGTCATCGCAATTCGTATTCGCCACAAATGTAAAGTGATGAAGGTGATGAAGGGCTATCGGAAAATTTCACCTGCAAGTGTGGAAAAATCGCGTAAAACGATTGTATGAAACTTTTTGTTTACCATCCGATCGGCCTCAAACACATTTTCAAAGATCTTTGTTCAAATTCAGATGAGGGGTGTTTCACACTTTTCCAAAAATGTATTCCTCCTTGGTGGAAATGGGGGTTAACGATTTGGTGTCCGATTTGCTTCAAACTTATTTTCAAAGCTCTACATAAGAACTTATTGAACACGTGATTCAGCGATTTGGGAAATTCCACCCACAACAGTGGTTAATTAGCGAAAAACGTTGGTATGAAAGTTTTTTGTTAAACATCAGATCGGCCTCAAATTCATTTTCAAAGATCTTTGTTTCATTTGAGGGGTGTTTCGCAATTTTTCGAAAATCCATCCCTCATTGGTGGAAATGGAAGTCAAAGATGGATTTGTGGGTGACGTTTGGCGCTTAAATTAATTTCCAAGGATCCATAAAAAAATATCATATGGGACCTGTTTTACATTTTTCGCAGAATCCAAGCATCCTGAGTAAAAAGTGCATTTCAAAGATTTTTTTGGTGATGTTTTAATTTTTTTCCGATTTGCTTCAAAATTATTTTGAAAGCTATAAATAAAAACATCAACATGAATACTTGTTTTAACGATTTGGAAACTTTCCACCCGCAAAAGTGGTAAATTGGCGGAAAACGTTTGCATCAAATTTGTTTGTTCATCAGTTTCAATCAATCAGTTTCAAAATGATTTTCAAAGTTGAGACGTCTGTTCGGCGCAAGAACTCTCGACTCAAATATTGTATATAATAAAAATAATTTTTTATCGCATATCTATATCAAAACAATTACTTTGTAGCAGTGTTAATTATTTCATAAACTTACTAAGTACAAAATACAAATCTTTGTGATTTTATTTAAATTGCTATTTTTTTAAATTCAAATTCAAACTCTAGCAAGAAAGATATATTTACACCTGTAAGTTTAAGTTTTGAGTATAGAGCATATAAATAATTTTTTAAAATGTGTAAATTCAATTGAATTCCTCTTTTGCTTGGTAATAATTACATTTTGTAAATGTATTTGTGCCTTTCCAAAAATGTCACGAAAAGAAAACTTCTATTTGTCGCCAAGGGAAATTCAATAAATCAAAAAATGAGACGAGTCGAGGCCAGAAACAGAGTCAGAGAATGAGGGTCAGAGGTAGGGCAGAAGCACAGTAGAGACGACAGGAATATCATATTGCATTAAACAAACAATAATTCATCATTTTCAAATACATACACACATGCATATATACATATTCTATGCACAGAGCCAAGCCTAAACACAGGATTGAAGTTGCGCAAAGGAGGTACATGCAAATTGGGCCTCAGTCCAAGGCCGCAAAGCAAGCAAACAAGTCTGCTGCAAAGTTGGCCACTGACGGAATCAGAGGCAGTCTATTCCAACTGAGTGTAGAGTTGCCCCAGATACAAACATGTCAAGCCATCATTTATCACACCCTCCCTCGTCATTGTGTCACATCCTCCGCTAGACGGCCTGGCGACAGTCTGATGAACCGGAGTCGCAGGCTCTGGCTCAACCTCTATGTCGGCTTTTGGGCGGACTCCTCACTAATGTATCTATACATAAAAAAAAAATTATGTTATTTTATTTTGGATAGCCGCTACTTCAGCCAAAATAAGAAACCCTTATTGTTAAAGGTAGAGCCTTGAGCCTAGGTATACGTTTTATACGCCATTTAATAAAATTCGAAATAGAAAAACCGAAGTTACAGGTTACACATAATTACATATATGCAGTGTAAGAATACGCAAATATGCAAAGGCTCTGAAGCACGGATGTGTGTGCACGTCGAAAGCTTAAGCTTCTATAATTCTTAATATGCCTTTATTGAAATATGCGAGTTTGATGTTCCTGACCAGAATAAACTTTTTCTGTGTATGTGAATATCCGTTTTGCACACTAGTGGGTGCTCTTGACCTCTTCTCACTGCGAAACAAAGGGCAAACTAACGAGAAGCCTAAAAGCAGCTAAAGAAACTGCGCGGCTGCTGCTTAATACACGGGAATATCCTAGGGGAGCCCTCACTGACAGTAGGTAAAAGTAATTTTGTAACTCAGTCTCCCATTTCATTTCGTCCTTTTGCTTTTTTACCATTAAAAAAAAACCGCAAATGAAACTTTCACTTGGCTTCGTCTGATATTAAACTTTAAGTAAAATGTTTTTGCCTGGGCGGAGCGTTTGTCTAAGTTTTCATAAAAGGATAGCTTAGCGCTTGGCAAAAGTTGTCCAGAGAGAGCGAATCAGTCAGGACGGACAACCGCCGGACAGCGGAAAGGTTTGAGCAACACAGCTGCAGGAATTTTTCAAAGGTTATCAAAACTTAAATCATTTTTAGCTTAGCTCCCAGTTTAAATGCATTTCTCAGACGTTTTCACCTGAAAAAGTGTCAGGCATCTAAGCGAATCGGGGACAAGCCTCTACCGTAAGGCTAGATACTCTGCGTTCTGAGGTCAACATGTCAGTCGAGTACGAGAACAATTTGTCAGCCAGTTGTAAATGACAGCCAAGGCGACGCTGGTATGCAAACGAAACACACACACACGTCCACTTTTTGATATATAAGCGAAAATGCCCAGGGCACCTGTCAAAACTCAATTGTTCAATATATTGTGAGGCAATCGAAGCGTTCAAATTAGTATTCAATTATCCTTAAATGAGTTTAACAATATTTTGCTGACAACCGTTGCTGTCAAAAGAGCGTTCTAGCAGCCGTCGCAAGTGAATAGATATTTCTCCAGGTGCCCTAAGGATAAATAACAAAATTATATCACGCAATATTTTGTGCCTTCACATATAATTTGGAACGCCTTGGCCCTGCCTTAAATTGTTAAGAATTGCAAGCATAACGGAAAAAGTCAAATCCTTTGGGATAAATAATCCGATATACCCCCTAGTTGAACAAAGAGTGAACATAAAGTTATGAGGCATCTCCGAAACAGTCGTGCTTGGTCCGTCTGCTTTTCTTCTAGCTTTTCGAATTTAATCTTTGTAGGCCACCAAATTTTGCATAAAGACGCGGATTTAGCATATTATATCCAGTTTGTTATGGAATGGGAAACATAAATGAAGCTATATATATTATCACCATACGAAGTTTCTGCTCGGACTGCTTTGTAATACAATTAAAATACCTTCTGCATGGGTGTAATAATTAGATTTTTATGCCCTGAACCCATTAAAAATGGGTATAATGTAATTGTTCAAATGTATGTAACAGGTAGAAGGATGCATCTCAGACCCCATGAAGTATATATATTCTTGATGAACATCAATAGCCGAGAGAATCTAACCATGTCCATCTGTCTATCTCTCCATAGTCCGTCCATCTGTCGATATTTATGAACGCAAGGATCTCAAAGCCTATAAGAGGTCTTGCTAGTACTCGCGCAGTACGAGTTTGTTTCCCATAATTGATAACTTGCCCGGTCTTTAAATAATCGAAAAAAAAATCGATATCAAAATCCTCTTTTATGAGCAAATCTCGTAAGTTATAAGAGCTAGAGCCGCCAAACTAGGCATGTAACTTATAAAATAATATATATATCAAATATTTATCACTTTATAGCTACCTTCGCCTCCTTCCCGCTACCTCCACATAACTATAAATTAAGTAAATAACTTGATTTGTCGCTCAATGAAGGCCGCAATTTGAATGCAATTGACCATTTGAGAATACTCGACTATTCATTCGCACAATAAGATCTACTAATCTACTGTAAATTCCATCAAGATCAGCTAAGAAACACAGAAGTTATTAAGGAAAACGTGTTTTGACTGGCGTTTGCGTCGCTAATTGCAAGAAGTCCTTTTATTTATTACTTCTAAAGCAGAGGAGTGCGTAGTGCGACTTTCATTTGCTGTTGGTAGAAGAGGGTTCAGGGTATCGCCTTGTCGGAAGCTTCCGACAAGAGCCTCTCACTTGTTTAATTACAAGCATGCATTGTCCCTGCAGTTTGGCCTCCCGGTCACAAGTGTCGTAGTGTCAGCCACCTTTTACCCTCAACCTCGTGTGGTGCAAAAAGTTGATAAAGACATGGCTTTGCTTCTGGTCAAATGGCCATTGGGGTCGGTTATCAAGTATTGAAAATTAAATTTAAGATCTCGGGCCGTAATGGAAATAAATATTATTAGCCGCCTGCCTGGCAAAAAGCGTGTTGAAGAAATTAATTACCCCAAGATTTATTCGAGTTGATTAAAGTATATAATATAATTTTCAAATAGCAAGCAATGCAAAATGGGCTTTCAACTTAGGCAAGATTGTACTGCTCAAAAAGAACTTAACAAAACTATACCAAAAATGCGCCAAGGTATTCGCGACCATTACAATGCGCCCTACAATCCTCTCCTCAAAGCAGCGGAAGTTTGCCGTAAATAACTTTTTTAACTGGGCCGCGAATTTTAGTTGCATCAGAAAGTGTTAGTCCCGAGAAGTGGCAGCTAGGCCTGGAAAACCATAAATCTCGCATACTGTGTCTGCATCAGAAAACGTGTGTGGGTGATCCCCTGCTTTTGATTGCGTATGTGTGCCCGCGTGTGGGCAGAATAAATTCAAGGCCGATTTTCGTTGAATTGTGGTGCCAATTCGTATTTCCTTTGAAGTCATCACCAAGCATGCTGGTAATCTGGCAACCTGTAGAAACAGTAACATCAAGACATAAAGTTTCTTAATATGCACAGGATATTATATCGATATAATATTAATATAGAACTAAATTTAAAAACAAATTTCTAAGCTTACATATGTAAAAAGCTGAAATTCTATAAGAACATAGATATTGAAAAGTATTTTAAAATATTTTACATATAAGTGAAGATAAAAAATATATTTTGATCACAAATTGCATGATTGACACTTACAATATTTCAGCCATAATGATGATGTCTAATAAAATATTTTATATATTCAGATTTGACGATTTGTTCTTACTCAGACATAAATTATTTTACTAAGTATATTCAAAATACTAATAGTGTACTTTACCGTAAATAAACTAATTACAGTTTCACAATCAATGCAGAGAATCGTTCAAGCCTGCATCAACTCTTGGCGTCATTCAAAAGCTGGTCATTCTTCTATAAGACAAAAATATAAGAGAAGGCTCGTGTAGCTCAACCTGAAGTTCCATAGCCGAATGAGCTAATATTTAATAACATATGAACATAACATCTGGCGTGCGCCTTGTAGCGCGGGTAGGGGACAGTGACTACAATTTAATTGCGTTCAGAATTGTGTAATTTAAAGTGCTTACGCTAAGTTGAGGAGCGGCCCACAGATATGCATAGTTACATGCATGTGAACAGAGTCTTGTCTCGTGCGTCCTGTGTCCAGGGCGGGCAAATCGTAAATGGAGATGTTCACACGCTGTGTCGTGTTCTAGGCCATGTTTTATCTAGAAGTAGCGCGGTCCTGTTAGTTTTCCCATTGTTGAACGAAGCTGGCCCATATGATGGGCAGCTCCAAAAATAACACAAGATTTATGGCACGCCGCAGATCCTTGCGCAATTTGCAGTCAAATGGATTTTTCAATTTATTGCGTGTGGCTTAACTGTCCACCAGTCTGGCCTTCTGTCTAGCTGTCTTTCTCCCACCCTGCCTATCCCTTTCTGTTACTTTTTCTGTGCATATACATGCTGATTTGATATATATTAGTCGCAGTTAAAACCAATAATCAGTCTGCATATTGGCCAATGGCGTGCAGGAGCCTCATCGCAACTGCTGCAACCCACATCAACATCATTAGGGCACGAGGACTACCACTTTCATGCCACATATCTCTCGTATCCTTGCCACCCCACTGCTTCAATAGTTAGATATGGATTAAGGCCTATAGGATGGTAAACAAAAAAGTTTCATACAGCTTCATCACATAAGGTAACTACAGTTAAAGTTTCAGCTGCCTAGCTCTTACTATTTGGCAGCAAAACACATCTAAAAGTATCCTGACAATTGATTCTCACGCTATTCAGAAAGTGTTTTTTTACTTAAGCAATGTGTGGTGTAAAAACAGAGAGCAAGCCAAGTTTAATTCAACGCTTTAGATTCTATTGCAATATTTCGTTTCATCACCTAATTTTGTACGTATTTTTAATGCCTCTCACTTCCGCAGACAAAGGCAATTGATATTTTTATTGTCGGTTTGTTTGATAGGATATAAGGACATGGACTGCCAGGTGTAGATGTGTGATGTTAATACTCTGAATAATCTGTTGACAAAGTTAGAAAGATGTATTTCCAACCGATTATCAACATTTAAACTCTGAAGCCGGAAATCGTTACAATCTATTATTGCAATCTATTATATCTGTTATAGTATTGGGTAATCGGTAACTTAGGTCTACTATTTGCTTTTATTTTTTTGTAAAAAAAGATAAATTAAGTTAAGTATTTTATATCGTCCTGGAAAGCGACAAGCTTTTGAAGTTACACATACGCGTTCTCTCAGAGGACTGTAATCGAATACAAGAACATTAGTGCCCCGAAAAATAACTGAAAAATTAAAGGCAATTTTCGGGTGCTTCCGTTTCGATATTTCATTTTATTTATCTGTATGATGTGTGCGTGTGTAAACGCACTTTACACAGCTGGACTTTTATTGCTGTTGCTGTTTTTTTATTATTTATTTTTTCAGGGCATTGTTAAATTTGTCAATAAAAACACGCCCAGTTGACCATCGCTACATGATAAACGCGGAAGCAAAGGTCGAGAAGAAACAAAAAACGGGCGACGAAAATCAGCTTGCAATTGCATCAGAAAAAATCTAGTATATTCTTGTTTGTTGCATGTGAAAAGTAATATGAAGGTAAAATACTCTCTGAACCTCATATTAATCAACATTCCATGACAATATTGCTTCACAATCAAGTCAAATATATTTTAAAAATGTATAACTGCTCTTCAATAAAAATATACGTTTTAATAAACTCATAGAGACCGTCCATGTTTTGATGTATAATCTACGAACTAAGCTTTTTGTTCTTTTCAATTTAAATCATGACTTAAAGTAGCCACAACGTAGAAATTGCTAATTTTCAGAAAACGCATTTTCTTTTTCTTTGTTTGCTATTCGCTTGCACGCCCACATATGAGTGTGTGTGTCTGTACGTGTCGGTGGGCATGTGTGTGCTAGTTTTCATATTCTGTATTTTTGTAAACACTGCATGCCTTTGTCAACACGCTTTTATGGCTGGTCCTTTGTCTTCGACATTTTTGTTCTACAGCTTTGTTCATGTCCTATCCAACATTACCGACAGCCCACCCACCACTCACACACACGCGCACTTCAAGGTTCATTTGGAATAACTCTTTTCATAGTCATTGCACACGATGCGCATTTTTGCAATAAAATACAAAAGTGTAGAATAAGATTTATGAAAAGACGTTAACACATGCGGCGTATACTTAATGCACAGCAATGACTTCTATATTGCCATAAATATGTATATATGTTTATATTATATGTTATGTGTGCGTAGAAAATGTTCTGATTAAGCTTTTGTACAGCTGCCTTTATGCTGGTTATTATTAGGTAAAACATTTAGATGGATTCACTTGCAATATCTTCTCTTATGGAACAAATTATTGTACATGGATCTAAGCACAATTTGAAGAAAATTGAAGTTAAAAGAAGACTTTACTGAATAATACATTTTTTCATAATGTCTGAGATTTCTCAGATAATAAACTTAGTTCTTACCAATAACGTGTTCTAAACAAAACCTCTAGCTCCTATAAACTCTATGAAATTACTCGTTTAAACAGATGGAGAGACTATCAATAATATTATGAGCTTTGTAGGGTAACACAATTTAAAAGGCTTTGTTGGGAGTTCTTGAAAAAAACTTTCTATGAAAATGATATGATAATGTATTTCGATCCCGCCGATTCTGCTAACGATAATGTTATAATTATACAAAAAAGGTTTCATACTTCAACTATCACATTTATGACAATTGTGTGCGAAAAAAACAAATTGAATAAATTAAAAACGATTGAGCTGCGCAACAAAATTGATTGCCAAACAAACATATTTTTTTTATTTTATTTTATTATGCATTATAAACGGCAATAATAATAAAGCGGTAAAACAAACATTTTTTCAAACTATGAGGAATGGCTGGGAATTGGCTGTGCCCAAAAAGTCCAACATCAACGCAAATAAAATAACATACAATATTGAATGAATTAAAGTATTACATAAAAATATACACAAGACATATTACATAAGACCAAAATCCGGCAACCAACAAGAGTTTTGAAAAGATTTTGATATTTCCGCTTGACCAACCAAATTAAAATCGTAAATTTTGGGTGTCTGCGTTAAAATATCGCTCAAATAGTTTAACAAGTCTTGACATTTATATTTTTACGTCGAACAATAAGGGCTCTATGGATATCTTTGATGCAGCTCTAGATAAAATAAACTTTGTGAAATTCATAAAAATTGCACACCAGAAGGTGTAAAAATGTAGAGTTACATTTCTTTTTACACCCTTAACCCACTAAAAATGGTTAAAAAGGGTATAATGTTTTTGTGCAAATGTATGTAACAGGCAGAAGGAAGCATCTCCGACCCCATAAAGTATGCATATTCTTGATCATGTCCATATGACCATTTCCGTCTGTCCGTATGTATAAACGCAAGGAGATCAGAAGATCTGCAGGTCCTCCTAGTCCAAGCGCAGCACGGGTTTGTTTTCAAGCAATCAATAAAAATGGTAATCGAAACCCTACGGAGGAAACTACTTTTTTTTTTAAATTCATTTGTATTACTATTAAAGCAAAGAAGCGCGTAGCGCGATCTGTATTTGGTGTTGAAAGAAGAAGGTTCCGGGTATCCCCTAGTCGGGAGCTCCCTCTTACTTGTTCTGTTTGCAAGAGTCACATGAATTAAGTGTCTTCACTCTTCGCGGTCTGTAATGGAGCTATGTACTTAATTAGTTGTTTAATCACTCATCCGAAAATTATAGAACTTTAAAGGAAAGAACATTTTTTTTTTAAGATAATTTACGTCTTCAGTTCGTTGACAAGCACTTTTGTAAAAGTTCATAAGTGAATAACCTGTAGTATTTTAGTATTGTCGTATACGAGAAATAATATTCCAAATGTTGCAATGTACCATTCGTTGCAATTTTAGATTGGTACTAATCAAAAATGGCTAATCCGTAAGTTGAAGTACTCGCCACACAAATGGCAATAATTGTTTGGAAAATTGCGGCGCTTTAAAACACACACCCATTTTCACGGGATATATAGCCGAGTTCCTGACGAGAGTCGTGTGGGCACCTTCCGGTTTTGCCAGCCATTTATTGAAGTGGACCATGCGCGCACACACAAATAAACGAAAATACACACACACACGCTTGTGTGCATTGGTCACCATGATGATGCAAGTTTTTGACGCGAATTGGAAGCTCCACTTGAAAAACTTTTAGTTTCCCTTGTTTGTGTTTCCGGTGGTATATCCTTGTTGTTGTTGATGTTGATGTGTGCGGGCCTGAGGTCAATTTTTGTATCAATTAAGCGAAACATTGCGTAGCCAGGCACAGTTGGTGTCAATTGACTGAACAGAACTGCAAAAAAAATGATGGGGCGGGTTATGAGCTAACAATGGGGTCAGCTACTCTTCTGCTCTAGCACAACAGCTTGCAATCGTCGTGAATAGGTCTCAAGGCTATAAAAACGTTATATAGTTATTGCTTTGCAAAATGTCCAATTCCGAATGTAGCAAGGTTCTAGTCTGGAGCTACCGACTTGTAAATACCCTGTATCCTCTTATTCCAACACCAAATGCAGCTCGCGCTACTCGCTCGTTTGTAGTAATAGAGATAAATAGGAAGAAAAAAATTTCGCCAGGCAGGGTTAGAGCTCGCAACTCCAATAATTGGGTATTATTGAGAAAAAACGAATTAAAATAGCAGCACAGAAAACAATACAATCACAATTGCAATGATGTTGGTTGAATTTGAAGCAGACG
This sequence comes from Drosophila novamexicana, assembly GCF_003285875.2. Lineage (NCBI taxonomy): Eukaryota > Metazoa > Arthropoda > Insecta > Diptera > Drosophilidae > Drosophila > Drosophila novamexicana. The sequence continues at coordinate 1,876,025 of NW_020825054.1, read as the reverse complement.
CGCATGAATGTGTGTGTGTACATGTATACAGAAATTCTTGGAATTTTCGCTAGCTGTCGCGTAGGCAATCATAACATAAAACTTTTGTGTGTTTCTTAACTGAGCTTAATGAAATTTTCTACATAATATCTTATTGTAGCTGCCGCGTAGGCAATCATAACATAAAACTTTTGTGTGTTTCTTAACTGAGCTTAATGAAATTTTCTACATAATATCTTATTGTATCATAGAATATTTTTATATTCTCAAATCAATTGCATTAAAATTGTAGCTTAAACATATCACCTTTGGTGACTCTAGTTTTTATTATTTACTCAATTTGCTCAAAAAACAGAATTTCGATATCGATTCTTATCGATTGCTTGGAAACGATGTAGGTTATCGATTATCGGAAACAAACTCGATCTGCGCATGGACTAGGAGGACCTACACCTATTTTCACAATTTCATGTCTCTAGCTCTTATAGGTTCTGAGAACCCATATACTTTATGGGGTCGGAGATGCCTCCTTCTGCCTCTTACATACATTTTCATCAATACATTTTACCCTTTTAACCTATTTTCAATGGTTTCAGGGTATAAAAATGGACTATTATCCACAACAATGTTCTGTTCAGCGTACTTTAATCAATACTAATCCCAATTTTCTTTTGTGCATTTTTCAAATATTTGTCAGAAAACGTGTGTATCTTGAGGCTGTTTTCACACTCCGTTTTCATCAAAGTCTAACAACAAATTACTCATAACCTCATTCCACTACGCTTAGGAAATGTTACAATTTCAAACATCACAAATTGGTGTTCCATTGTCAAGTATCGGTTTTTGGTAACATGTGAGTGGCAAAACTACAGCATCTTTTAACAAACATCTGATCGGCTTGATTTGATTTACATAAGCGCCGCTAAGTTTTCCTTTCAAAAGTCAATTTAATGGACTTTTTGTGGGATTTCGCCCACTTTAAATTCGAAGCGAATACACACATATTATAATTATAATTTAAAGTTTCCATTGCCTTCCTTGCTATATCAGCTGTTATTGGTAATGATAATTTCATATTTTTCATAATATCTATACGCAGTTCGATAAATCATTGCAAAAAACAAAAAATTTTCGAAGCGAATACACACATTTCTTGAAAGTGTTACATTTTTGATCAATTTTAAAAATGTTTTTTCTTATGGGAAAACGTACAGGCCACTTTTTTCACATGTTTCAAAAATAAGACATTTTCAAAAATGTTTAAGAAATGTGGACGGTGGAATTAGGCTATCAATCGTCTTGCTAAATACACGATTGCAGATGTCATACAATTATAAAGCAAGTTATTTCTGAAATAAAATACACGGCATCGGCAACAATTTCAGTTTCCTTAAAGCCCACGTTTTCTACACTCATATGAGTAGTGAGCTGTCAACTTGACGACACAACGTTGCCACATAACATTAAAAAAATTTGAACTTCTTGGCCACCCTGTAGCAGCTCCGAACTATGACAAATATTTTGTGGAATATGTTTATTGCATCTGCACTAATAGACATATTTTTGTAAATAATATTGAAACTCTTTGCTGAGTCCTTAACTATGCAGTAACTATAGCTGATTAATATTAGAATAATGTGTTTTATATACTGCAACTGCAGTTAAGTGTTAAGATTTAAAACAATTTTTAATTGTTATATAGAACTAAATTGAGATTGTATTGCATTTAACACATTTATCTCATATGTGTAATGTGCCTAATTTCGATGTGTTTCCAACCTGTGAAAGTGGCTTATCGACAAGTGTGTACTTGGACATTTATTACGGAAATAGCTGTACGGAAGCTTGAAGCTACAAAAGCAATTTTAGTTGAAGGACTGACATAAGTAGTAGCTACATCCACAATTATGCATGTCAAATTAACTGTACTACAGCTTGTAATAGGGCAGGGACAAGGACAAGGGCTGGGGCGTGGCGATGGGGCCGTAAGAGGAGATGGCAGTGTTACACAGCCATAAATCTTAAATGCGACAGACTCAGCGAGCAGTTAGTAATAATGTTCATAATCGGAGGCGCGTGTAAAAGGAGAATGGCCAAATACTGATTTACATCCGTGGGTGAAGGAGTAAAGGAAGGCGTACAGCAAGGGTAAGAAGTGTAAATAGCTAGTATGGGCAGCGACTAGTGCTAAGTTGTGAGCCACAGCAACTTAAAAAAAAAAAAACACCCGTCTGTGTGAGGGCGCGTGTGTATGCGTGTGCGGCGGGAATAAAGGCTGTAGGCGCTATTAATTTAGCGAAAATAAACCAACACCGTAAAGAAGAAAATCTCGAATGAACCCCATTAATTGGACTCCAATTGTGTACTTCAGCTGCTGTGAAGCTATAAAAAGCGCTTAAGCCGTAAATGCGCAATATAGTAAGGAAGGCATGAAAAGGAATCAAGCCAAGCCATAAGCATGAAGAAGATGCGGTTGTGTGGTTGATGTGGCAGCAGCAGAGATCCACATACAAGTTGTTGGCTGGCTGGCCTCGTTTATTGCACAAGTACACCAATTGACATAGACATAGACCCCACTCATGTGGCTAATTCTGGACATTCTTTGACGAGAGTATCGCGTTGTGCTGATTTATGGCCAAAATATATACAAGATACTCGCAGTTATGTCTTAGAATTATATATTCTAAGCAAAGCCTACAAATTAAGCAGCTAGTGTGCTTCTTCCTTTAATATTCTCAAATTATGAAATATTAATTTTTGCATAACCTACGTTTTCATTGGATGTAGAGAATATAAGCGTGACGTTCAAATATGAGGGCGTCCCACATTAAAACTAGCGTCTACTTGATGGCCAAAAACCTAGCTAAAAGGCTATAATCGCGTGTGCTCTTAAAATATGAGGTTGAACGATAGCATGAATGGAAATTCAAGGAGCTATCAATAAATTTAAAGAAACTTTATGTGACATATGAAAATAGCTATATTGATGGAAGCGGATGAGCTACCTAACTGCATATATTTACTTATTGATTTATTTGAAGCTTTTAATCCATTTCGAAATATACAAATGTTATTTATAAAAACAGATTTTCCTATTTAAACTCTGACCTAAGTGAATTTCATCGAACATCGAACAAATGTGCACCTTTGGATATTATTTTTATGCAACAAGTATTAATAAGATATTAGAATATATAAACTTTTATTTTTTTGCATCCAGCATATTTGTCAAATTGTTGGCCCAAACCAAACAAGTTTTCTGAGAGAGAGGAGTGAAATAAAGTGAAATAAGATGAAAGGGGCTTAATCGATAGCTGCCAATGTGGCCAAAAGACTTCAAATTAAACGGAATTATGTATAAGAATCGCCAGCTTAAGCGTTTATAAGTAATACAACATCTTATTCTTTTTATACCCTGAACCCATTAAAAATGGGTATAAGGGTATATTGTATTTGTGCGAAAGCCAAATGTATGTAACAGGCAGAAGGAAGCATCTCCGACCCCATAAAGTATATTCTTTATCGGCATTAATAGCCGAGTCGATCTAGCCATGTCTGTCTGGCTGTCCGTCCATCCGTCCGTATGTATGAACGCAAGGATATCAGATCCTATAAGACCTAGAAATTTTAGATGTAGATGCTCCTAGTTCCCGCGCAGATCGAGTTTGTTTCCGATAATCGATAACTTACTCCGTTTCCAAGCAATCGATAAAAATCTACATCGATATCCTGTTTTTTGGGCAATTTTGGTAAATAATAAGAGCTAGAGTCACCAAACTTGACATATAGCTTCTAAAATAGAATATATATATGCAGTTGATGTTGGAAGAAGAGGGTTCAGGGTATCCCCCATTCGGGAGCTCCCGACTAGAACCTCTTACTTGTTTCATCATTCAGTTGTTATTATCGTTAAGGTTTGCTTACTGCGAAAATAAATTAAAACCAACAAAAATGGTTTAGTGTATGTTTAGGAAATAAGCTTGAAGAAAAGCTCAAAAGAGCACAATTCGTTGAACTATTCCCCCAAATAGAACCCTTTTTAATGAAGTAATAAATTTACCCATATCAAATGCACTTACGTTTATATAACATATATTAAAAAGTTAGCTAACCAACCCTTTCTTTTTGTAAAAGATTGGGTACAAACGTCCCGCTTAATTAACTAAGCGTAACACACAAGATTTCATCGCACCCAAATCAGTAGCTAAAATTGCTGAGTCAATACAGCTTGGAACACAAAAAAGCCGAATGCGGGTCACACAAATGATTATGGAAGGGCTCGAACGACTTTCTATTTACAGCAATGAAATTATGCAAAAGGGTGAGAAGGGTCAATAAATAAACTTGCAACTCGCGTTTATCGAGCGAACCAATCCGCAGAGAGTTTTTAATTATTTGCAAATAAAGGCACCCAAAAGTCTTCCAATTAACGCTGTTACCACTAAGTAGACGCCCCACAAGCGAAAGAGAAAAAAGTTTTCAGAAATGAGCAAGCCATAATGAATAAATGTCACACCGGAAGCGACGGAAATGTGATCAAGTTTTCCATAATGCACAGCATGCCCGTTAAAGTACCAAAAAATGGCAACCACCCTTACAATGTGACCAGAGCCACGACAGCAACAACAATAACAGCAGCAACAAAAGAGGTGCCTGGGAAATCAAGGAGCAAAGTAGTAGTAGCTCTTAACGACAAACGCTGTTTGGCCTAATAAACTTTTTTCGCCCAGTGCAGAGGCCAAAAGCGTAATGACTTTGCTAATAAGTTCCGTAATAAGTCTTGCAACGGAAAAAATAGATCAACTTAAGACTGAGGCGCAAGTGCATGTATAACACCAGAAGCGGTTTATAAAAAATTGTTAGCGTAGTGCAAGCCAAAAGGAACAACACAAATCAAAACAAAAACAAAAAGGACACGGTCTGAAAAGTTTAGTTAACTCTGCAAAAAGATAAAAATTCAGTTGACCAACGATATAATTTGCCATAGACTGTTTCATGGTGCACGGCAAGGTATCTTTGTGATAAAATTACGTGGCTGGTCAAAAAAGAAAATAATTAAAAGTATAAGTAGGTAGATGATGCCAATCTCTATATATGTATATATGATCAACGCAAAGCCCATAACGTAAGAGCTTGAAAGCTGAAATTTCACTGTAGTTACCTTATGTGATGAAGGTGCACGTTAAGACGGGGATTCGGGAGATTCCATTGTATGCTTTTTTTTTGGTTTACCTTTCGATCGGCCTTAAAATTCGAACTTTATTATAGATATTATGGGTGAGGCTGGGTCATACCCGCTAATATAATATAAAATAGTATTTTGTAAGAGTGGGACTACATATAATACATGTAACTATGAATTATTTAAAACTAGGAAAAGTCGGTGAAATAATCCGGATGGCTGCTGTTGTTGGTCGAAGCGTTGTGGACGCGTTTGTGAATTGGTATAAGTGTACTTAAATAATGTTCTCTAGGCTAATGAATTCTGTCCTTGGCAAAGAAACTGATGGTCGTAGTAGGCAACAGGATTATATATAATGGCAATGGCAACAGAAAAATAAAATTTATTAAATACTTGAAAGTTTAATCAAAAAATGATATTAGGACTTTGTCAGTAGGAAATGTTATTTATGCTTGGACACTCGTAAAATTATACTCGTTTTTTCCCAATGCTCCAACATTAGAGTATTTGACAATCTGTATTATTTAATCAGTTCTGACAATATCCGATGTTTAGGTGTGGGTTTTAAAAATTAGCAAAGAATATTTTGGTTAATCCTTACATATATTTACACTTTTAGAAAAATCCAATATTTAATTTCCATTAAAGAATTTTCTGCAACATCGCTCGAAATTAGTTTTGGTTTGAATTCGCCAACAAATGAACAAAAGATATTCGAGGCAAAACATACTTCTAACCATATATAAAAGAAAGAGAATTTTTCCATTTCGCTCTATCTGCGCTGCTCTCCCAGTCCCAATGAAACGGCAAGGTAGCTATAAATCTATATCCTTTGCCAGCCACGTATTAGTCACATGTACTCATAAATATAATTTGTTTGTTTTGCAGTTCAGCATTTGTGACAGGCATTTTATTAATTGGCACACAAAGATAAAGATACAGATAAAATACAGATACAGCTACAATTGTATAGGTTATAGTAAAACAGCAGCTGCACTAAGCAGACAACTAATTTGCAATCCATTATGAAAAATGTCAACAAATGTAAGAGCGTTTAATATTTATATGCATTTCTACCTACACACACAGCTGCACACACCTACTTAGCATGGAGGAAAGTCAAGTGTACATTTGCCAGATAAGAGTCAATGTGAATACCCTCTGCGTGTGGCATGAGGCCATTGCCATTGCCATTTATGCAGTTGCCTGCAATAAATGTGGTTCATATGTGAGCCACACATTTAGACTCCGTTCCCAGAAGGGTAATTGATTATCAAATTCAGCGTTGCATTTGCGAAGGCGCTATTTTGCATAGTACCGCAGCGTAGGCCACAAAGCCATTTTGCATTGCCTGCCTTACACACAAACACAAACAATACTTGCGACGACTGCTCTCCCTGCTAAACTCCAGGCCGGAATTTTCAGTTTTTCCTATTTATTTATTTATTTCGCTATAAACTTTGGCCTGGCACTTTTTGGCAAGCCGTAGGATACTGAGTGGGCGTACCAGTGTAGTAAAGTAGCAAGCACATTTTGAATTCCAAAGTACTGTGAAAGCCTCTTTAATTGAATTTTTCAACATCTGTTTTCTTGTATTTGCTCTCAAGGTGTTACTTGCTAATGACTTTTTAAGCATCTTACTGAACGATTATGTAACATACAACGTATGTGGTCGTGTAGCTACTAGCGGAGCACGCGCTAGTTCCGGCTCTATGACGTCGGCTGGGGTGGGTTATATAGGGTATCACTGTGCCACCTGTTCGCAGGTACGCACAATCACATAAAACTTCGCGTGCAGTTAAAAAGTTCGGATGTATTTATATTGCCCCACCTACCATGAACCCCAAGGCCGCATGACTAGACTTCAGTTGAAGTTATTTTAGAAGTATATTCATTTTCGATTTCTTTTAATTTATTATCGCTATCAGACTTAAGCTCCTTAAATTTTTTCGTTTTTTTTTTTCCTTTTATATAATTCTTGTGCTCATCTTGATTGAACCCAATAAAAATGGGTAAAAGGGGTATAATGCAATTGACTTTTTGAGGATACACAATCCTGTTTTTTGGGCAATTTTGGTAAATAATAAGAGCTAGAGTCTCCAAACTTGACATATAGCTTCTAAAATAGAATATATATATGCATTTGATGTTGGAAGAAGAGGGTTCAGGGTATCCCCTAGTCGGGAGGTGCCGACTAGAGCCTCTTACTTGTTTTTTAATTTATCCTTATTACTTCAAACGAGCGTATTGCGCGATCTGCATTTGGTGTTGGAACAAGAGGGTTCACGATATACCCTAGTCGGGAGCTCCTGACTAGAGCTTCTAACTTGTTTTAATTTAGTTTTACGATCTCTTAATTTAAAAGTGTCTTAATTTATGATAAATTATTATCCACTTACGAACATAACATCCATTTCCAAATGCTCTTCTATTTATGTAAGGCGACGAATTGCGGTCTATGGCTTAGGCACTTTTCATTATTTTATAAAAAACTTTTTTTAAGCAATCTGGAACTTGCACATATATGGCCAAACCAAAACTGTTTATAGACTGCGCGTAGTAAAGTTTTCGCATTTGTAAAAGAATTTTTTTCTTTTTCGTGAGCACAACTGTGCCCAATGACGAACAGAATATAAAAAGGCTGCTAGTAGCTATGTAGGTTAGGCTATACGAAAACTTTTGACATGGGATAGTGGAGCCTTCGCCATTTCCAATTACTTAACTTAATATGAAAATCACCCTCTCCATTTCCATTTCTCTTTTTTCTTAACTTGAACCGCCGATCGTGACTCATAGATGGCGTTATTTTCATCTACGATATTCGTGTTTTTTTCAGCCGAAGTTGTGAATCAATCGAAAGTTTTCATATATTCAAAATGATTAAAAAATTATTTCGACACTGATCGAACGCCACCCACCAAATCCTTGACCCCCATTTTCACCAAGGAGGAGGATGGATTTTCAAGAAAGTGCGAATTACCCATTAAGTGAATTTTCAGATAGATCTTTAAAAATTAAATAAAAAAGTTTCTTACAAACGTTTTTCGCGATTTTTCCACAATTAAGGATGGCATTTTCCGAGGCCCGTCGAAACGTACACCTATATCACATAAGGTACCTGCGATAAAAATTTCAGCTTCCTAGCTCTTGTGCGTTAATGCACCAATCAGTCAATCAGTCGGTCAAGACAAATAGTTTTAAATATAGATATTAAATATAGATAAATATAGATATATATATAACATATAAATTAAATTTTCTCAAAAGCTTTAAAAATTAACAAACAACTTTCAAACAAAAATTTTTCACTAATTACCCACTATTGTGGTTTGAAATTCCCAAATCGCTGAAACACATATTTATAAACTTCTGATGTAGAGATCTGAAAATAAGTTTAAAGCAAATCGGACAAAGCTTACAAGTTCATATAAATATTTAAGAATTGCACTTTTTACCGAGGATGTTTTGATTCAGCGAAAAATGTGAAACACGTGTCAAATGATTTTTCATATAGATCCTTGGAAAGGATTTTGTTCGCGAAACGTCAACCACCAAATCTTTGACCCCCATTTCCACCAAGGAGGAATACATTTTTGGAGAAGTGTGAAATCCCCCTCAATAATTTTGAACAAAGATCTTTGAAAATGAGTTTGAAGCCGATCGGATAGTAGGCTGTACATTGATCACTAATCAGTCAATCAGGACAAGCAGTTTATATGATGATATATAATTTGGTAATAATATGTGTTCCTACACTCAATAACATTTTTTTAAAATTTTTTTGCATTTATTACATAATTTGGCACGGACCTGATATATATACATATATATACTACCTACAGAAAAAGCTTTTAATATTTATAAATTGAGTTAATTCCATAAACACTATATTCTCGAATTCTATCTTAGTAGGCTAAGGATTTCCAAAAGCCTATAACAATATAAATAACATTTCTTCAATTTTAATGTGTAGATTTAAAAGCTTGATACCCAAGAATATATATTAGAGCTGCTATGAAGGAATACAAATTCCATTAGCGCAGTTATTATTCAAGCAAAACCGTTATTGTTATCAATTTTAATTAATTAAAATGAAATTTGGCTGTGGTATGAAATGGAACATTTTTGCAATCAATTGAAATTCAATTAAAACGCGATGGCAGTTGGCACTTGTAACAAATAAAACTCGAAGAGATTGCGTGTTTGGGGCAAGGGTTAAATGTACTTGCGCCGTGGGCGTTAGTTTTTGTGTGCAGCCTAATGGGTCTTACGTCCCACACAGTGGAACACAACAAAATCCATTAGGTTCAATTAAATTTATTCATCAATTAAAAACGAAGGCTAAACAACAACAAAGCTTCATAAAAAGCGAACATAAATTGATTACGACCGGAAGCGGAAATGCGTGAGTGCCAATCACACGACGTCCTTCGCCCGCTCTGCCTTTCAACTAACCTTCGTATTGTGCTACATTGTGCGAAACCAAAGTTTCGCCGCAGGCGAAAGTTTCCCTTCCACCTTAACGTTATAATTTCGGTTATGGCCCAAATTATACAAGGAATACGCTTGAATGAATCAATTTGACAACAACGCCTGCGGGGACGACTTTGATGGGGCTCAGCTCGCAGTATGATCTTATGCGGATCTGTACTTGACTCGGAGTGTATAGCCTGCGGAAATCTATGTTGTGTGCCGCGTCCACTCATCAACACTTATCGTTTGCTTGGCATTGCATGAGCTTGTGTGTTCTATCAATTATTTATGAATCAAACGCTTTTGACTGTGTTGACCACAAAAAAATTAACTGTGTTGTGGTTGGCTTTGGCCTATTTGTGTGTGCAGTTTGAGCTGTCATAACATGGCGTATGTGGTATATTTTCTATAATAGCTTGGATTATATTTAAATATATATGTGTTGTGTATGAAAAATTCAGACGAACCAAATAAAACGATTGTCTTAACGGGAAATGACACAGAGGCGAAAAGACGAGTAGCTCAACGCTTTAAAAATACAGGGTAAATCCTCGTCACAAAAATAAATAAGAAATAAGAGTAATACCCAAAACCTAATAAGAATTTTGTACAATTTTTTCTGCTTTTTTGTTTTAATTATACATAATTAACAAATGTAAGAAATTAACCGGCCGATTAGAATGTAGCCTGAGGTCAAATAAATTTCCTATTAAAAAGAAAACTACAATCCTATCTATAAATATACGAAAAATTAAAAATAAAATAGAAGAATTTATGTTAATTGCATGTGGAAACCATTCGATTTCTGATTCCTTTCATGATAATCAACGAAGCATCCACACATTCAACGATTACTGCGGTGTGCGTGTAATCAGAGCATATTTATTTGTATAGCTCATTTGGCTGGCTGATTTCCTGCCATTGTGTGCACTTTTGTTTTGTAATTACCGTTGCTATATGAGGCGCCGAGCAAAGAACGGATACGGTGACAGAGACAGAAGCGTAAACGGAAGCGAGCGAAAAAGGTCAGTTCTCAAGGTTCGTAGGGCCAACTGTTACAATTGCTTATGCTGGCGCTCAGCAAACAGTCCGCATAGTTGCACACAGTCGGCCCAGCGCTCTGGCAGTTGACCAACATCCTGACCAACTTGTGTTTCCCTTAATCTGCCCACACTGCCTGCGACAACGTAAACAGTAAAATGTGAAACTGAATTTTTCATTCAACTGGCGCAAGCTGCAACTGCAACTGCAACTAGAACTCACACTGGACACTTAAGGCATTTGCTGGCTGACAATTGTCGGCATTCTGCAGACGTGGATGTATGTATTTTTGTCTAAGTTTTATACCGTCCTTATGCCGATAATATATTTAATAATGCCACAGACGAACTGCAAAGGACTCTGATCCACTCAAATTTAAAAGAAAGTAGACTTATATTTATATACTTAAAAATTCATCCATAAAATATGTACCAAATGTATGGTCTTCGTGTCAGTTAACCGACTCCCCACCCGGTACCCACGCAATGACAGGTCCATGAAAAACACTGTCAGTTTAATGCACAAAAAGTCATTAAATCCTTTGGATCAACGGGTGCATGTAGTCAGCCAAAATGTTCAGATCCTAACACCATTAGTTTAAACAAATATACATGACATACAGACAAGCGCACACACACAACAGCAACAATTTTCTAAGCCTGTGGCTTTAAATCGTATGTGAAAGGAATTAAAATAACTACCATAAACAAACAAAAATATTGACAAGGACCCACTCAATAAGCTTACTTTAAAGAATAAAAGAGTGTTAGAGCAAACCCCGGAACCCATAGGATGTTGGAAAAGTTTTACGAATTTGTGACTTGGGTATCGCCCAATTTATAACCTGAACCCACTACAAATGTCAATAACCATTGAGATTACATGAAATGAATGTAATTGACAAAAGAAGGATTCTTCGACCCCAAAAAAAACATATATTCTTGATCACCAAGAACAATCAAATTAACGTAGACATTCCCGTCTATCTGTCTGCTTGTATGTCTAGAGGGATCGATCTCCGGAACTATTATAGCTAATGTAATGATATAAGTACGTATTAACGCAGTTAGTGCCCCCGCTGGACGTACCTTACAGGAGCTTGAAACCTCAAAAAGGTTATGGGGCTTTTGTTTACAAATCCAAACTATTTAACTTTTTGGATACCTGCTCTGGTTCCCACCATGATTACAAAAACTCTATGATTTTTGCTTGCTTTAGAATATCTCCTAGTCGAGCACTCCCGACTTGAATCTTCTTACTTATTTTATACTGCAAACTCGTCCAAAACGCTACAAAGCTAAAATGCGAATGGCATTTCAAGCTTTTGGGCGAAAAGCACAAAGTGAATACATAGATGTATGCATGTATTTGTAAATCATATGTCAGACACAGGGACACGATTTGCGGTTTCTTCTTTTGGGTATTTGTCAGTGTTTGTGTCAAATTGCAGCGTTGACAACTGAAACGTGGTTAGGCCCAGAGCCTCTCCCATTACCGCATCTTATGAACACACATATATACATCCTGAGACTCATTTGTGTTACGTTGGCTTTAAAGGCCATAACTTTAATTACTTGACCAATTGGCCGGCCTGAAAATTTAATGTAATTTTGCCAATTCGTTGCTTGAATTTCAAACCCATTTGTTGCGAACGGTCGTTGCCATTGATTTTATTATATGCTTCTCCGTCCACAAATATTTAATGACTATACGGTATGTAGACCGTGACTAAAGTAAGTTTTGCATATACTTAAATAAATATATATATATATATATATATATATATATATATATATATATATGTATATAATTACATATTATTGGTGAATGGGTCATGAACTTTAAATAAATTTAAGTGCGCCGGAGTGTAACTGTGTTTGCTGAGGTTTACAAAATATTTGTATGTGAATGTGTTGCTGGTTTAATAAGTGCCACTTATTTGCGCCTTACGACCATCAGGGTCATCAGGCTGACCAATAAGAATGCAAATAGTATGGACAAAAAGATAAAACTGTCGCGTTAAATAGGCTAGGAGGTTTGCTACATAATGGTCAACAATTATAGTAATTGATAAAACCCTTTCTAGTTAAGCCCTTGAATATTGAAATCAATTTTTAAAAATGATTTAACAAATGGTCATATAGTATTTTCTCTTAAACAACTTTAAAATAAGTTATTTATTACCACACATAAATAATTTATGGCAACTTAGTGTTATACGCCTATTCCAACAATCTACAGCTTTTAATAAATGAATGTTTCTGAATATAAAGATAACAGTAATCATCAGCATTATATATGGTATAACAAATAAACAGTCTGAGGCAACAACTGTCACTTAGCTTTGCGGCGAGCCCTTTGCCAATGTGAGCTGGTATCTTCGGGGTTAATTGCGCTTGCATTATTAGGCAAACAATAAGAAATTCAGTCAGCAGGCAACAATCGAGCTAGCTGGCAAAAGCAATATCAAACATTGCCAACCTATCTCGAACTCAAATTCTTGCATGTGCAGGTAGAAATGCTATTACAATGTCATTGCTCGCCTGCTGTTGCACTGGTGTTAATTGTTTGCTAATAAACACATAATCAAGTTAAATTTACAGCAGCTGCACTTATTGCATTAATGCAAAGGACAGTCAACCTATGCAATCAATACTCACATCCGCCTCTGTCCAGCCAGCAGGACCTGTGCCGCCCAATTTCAAATTCCTGGCTAAGAGCAACATAAATCGGAGATAGTTTAGTTTATAGCCCGCTTCGACTAAGGCGCAATTACGTTTCAATGCAATGCATGGCCCAAACAATATATACATAAGTATATATATAAATATTAATATACATAAATATTAAATCAGGTATAGTACTGGAGAAAAACGGTTACCTTTTAAAAATATATATTCAAACGCAATAATAATAATAATAATAATAATAATAATAATAATAATAATAATAATAATAATAATAATAATAATAATAATAATAAAAATAAAAAATAAAATCATAGAATATTTTTTTTTTTTACATTTTATTTATATTCACTCTGTCTTAAGACAATAAGAAAATTTAGTTAGCTATGCTTAAAATTAAAAGGAACCCAGTGAAACCTACTATTATATTTTAGTTAATTTGTATGTAAAGTTGTTCTACTTATTTATCTATCTGGGAGATCGAGAATATGCACTCTTTTAGACCTTAGTGCTACAATATTATCTGTTAGATTTAAAGCTTGGTTATTTTGGTTGAGAATATAATGATTTAGACTCATAGACACAATATTGGATAAAGAACAAGAAAATAATTTAGAATTAAATTATGTCCAATTTTACATATAAATATATTTGCTTTTTAATAATGAATCAAAATACGAGGAAATTACGTGTAAGTTACATTTTCTCTGGAAAGATTTATAACAATATTTAATATATATGTACTTATATTTGCCAAACTATATGCAGATAAGTAACTGAGGGTAGACTTCCGTTGAGCATTCCCAAACCTGGCACTTATTGCCTTCCCCAGAGATTAACAGCTTTGAGGTGTGGCAGTGTTGCATATCTGACATCATTTGCCGGACAAAAGGGTGATGTTGCACCTAATATATACTAGTTGCATTATTACAAATATGCCTGTAGCGACCTACTAATTAAGGCAAAGGTGACAAAACGCAAGGAACGTTTGCAGCAAGTGCTAGTCAGGTTTATAAATAAACAGCAGAAGGAAGAGCCTGCTCCGACTGCAGTGCCTAAAATGCAATTGTAATTACTGAAACCGCATTTGAATATTGGGAATTGTGTTAAATTTATTCGGAATCACTAAGGATTGCTTGTTTGCGCTTAAGTTTGGGTTTGAGTTGTTTTGCAAACGATTTCGTATTGGACTCGGGTTTTAATTTCGCTTGTTCTACAGATTCTCCTTTTTTTGCCGGATTATTCTGATCCTCCTCATCCTCATCATCGTCGTCGCTTCCATCTTCGTACTTTGTTGGCTTAATGTCTGTGTTGCGATTCGTGCGTATGCCTGGAGCACGTTTGACTTCAGGCAGCACAGCCACAGGATTCGGATTGTCATCCTGTTCATCGAGATTACGATCGCCTTCGGTTTCATTTGTCTGTAGAGATGTCTCCATATCGGTATCATCAGCCGTGCAGTGCCGCATGGGCTTCACCCTGGGCTTGCGTTGATTCTTTTGCTCGCGACGCTTGTCTGATTTCTCTTTGCGTTCCTGAGCCTGCTCCTCCTTGACTTTGCGCTCGCGATCGAGCGCTGGATTGGTGCTAAGATCCATGAGTACCTTTACACAGCTATTGACTGGCTTATAGAATGCAAGTTTGCGCAAACCCTGCACATGACTTTGGCCAAAGCTTGACTCCAGTTTGGGCCGCAGCGACAGCTTATCCTTGATGGGGCCCTGCATATGATAGTAACTGCCCTGGCGCACATATAGCTGATTCTGCCCTGCGGGCATGGGATGGTTCACAACATCGAAAGCCTCGCCGCCAACGTGAAAGGTTTCCGAGCCATCGGACCAGCGCACGATGCGCGCGTTGGACTCCTTGTAGAGCGCGCCGGTTGTCTTATCCTGGCACTCGCGCCAGCGCACAGTGGTCATCAGTTTGGTAATAAATGCGTCACGAGCCTCCCGGTCGTTGAGATCTTCTGGGCGCAGAGCGTCCTGAAAGGTATGCGCCTCGTAGGCTTTCGGCTCGACGGGCATAAAATGTGGCATACGCAATACCCGGTCGAGATCACTTACCAAATTACCATCAATTGTTGGTAGCTCAGTCTTGAACTCTGCGGACAGTCTACTCTGATACTTATCCTTGCAATACTTTTCAACCTGCTCAACCATCTCTTCAAGTTTCGCCTCACGATCGTCCGGCTCGGCGGCTACTGGCTGGACCAAGGCATTACAATTGGCATCAGCATTTTCCAGCTTCTCAGGGTAAGCTGGCTTGGCCTGGACCAAGAAAATCTTGCGGCTACCATCGCTGTAGCTGCTGCTGCGACTGCCGCTGCGACTGCCACTGCCACTGCTGCTGCTGTCGCTGCCGCTGCTATTTTCGTCGCCACTGCTAGAGGATCCCTCTTCAGGATCCTTTGCTGGAGACTTACTCATGTTGTTATTATAACTATCACAATATTTTGGAGGAAGCTGAGAAGGCGAGCAGGACTTTAACGAGCTGGGATACTTTTACGAACAACAATGAAATCAGAATGCAATTATAATTTGATGAACTTAAAATATTCTATTTAAATTCAACATACCCTTTGACAGCCGAAGTATCGCCTTCTTGTTCCCAGCCAAACCTACGGTAAGAAAACTATAAAAGTTGGAGAACACATTAATTTGCATGCTGTTAGTCTCGTATTTATTATTTCTTCATTAGAATTGATTTCGATTTAACCTTTTTTAAATGCATGCAATAGATGCACTATTCAATAGCAAGACTTAATTCTCAGTGAATCTGTTTCTTCTTCTAGATAAACAGAGTTGCATCGAAAAACGGAACTGGAACAAACTCAAAAGCGCTCTGTACTATATTAGACAGAGAAGCTTTTCCATTTAACACGTTTCGTACTTATAGGAATGAAAACGCGTCTTAAAAAAATTGTGAAAATACAGGCTTTGAATATTATTTTAATAGTTTATTTTAATTGTTTGCTTTTAATAAAAGTAAAGCAAATAATTTTATATTAATTCTCTTATTTCTAAATGGATACAAATTGCGTAAATGAAAATCGTTTTCTTAAAAAGTTTTCTGTATGTTAAGTGAACTTTATCAAAAAAGTTAAGTTATTCGAAGTTTAGATAGAGAATTGCATGAAAGTTAAATTTCAAAAAATTCTTATATGTCGATTAATTAAACCTGAATGTCTATTTATCCCAAATGCTTTAAGGATAAATCAGATTTGAAATAATTAGAAGATATAAAATTAACCAACAAAATATTATAAACTTTTGATGATAATATAAACATATTTTTTAATTGTATTTAATTGAAGAAACTAAAACAGCTGATTACACATATATTGGATAATCTGTACTCATAAAAGAATAATATTAGTTCTATACATACATTTTTGAAATTTACATAACTAATGCCTCATAGAATAAAAACAGAACTTAAAGATAATTAATACCTTAATAGTAGAGAGTTTTTACACATTACTGATGTATGTGCCTTCGCTTTTCTTTTGTCAATTCGGTGTTAAGAGTGAATCTTTTTATACCCTTGCAGAGGGTATTATAATTTTGTCGTGACATGTAACGCATAGAAGGAGACATCTCCGACCCCATAAAGTATATATATTCTTGATCAGCATCAACAGCCGAGTCGATATAGCCATGTCCTTCTGTCCGTCTGTCCGTCTTTCCGTCTGTCCGTTTCTATGCGAACTAGTCTCTCAGTTTTAAAGCTATCTTAATGAAATTTTGCAGAAGTCCGTCTTTCTGCTGCACGCAGCACATATGTGAAAACCAGCTGAATCGGACCACTATATTATATAGCTGCCATAGGAACGATCGGTCGAAAATTAAGTTTTTGTATGAAAAAACATATTGTTTATCAAGATATCTTGACCAAACTCGGCATTTATAGGTTTTACTTTACTCCTCATATATATGCAAAATCCTATTAAGATCGTACCACTATATCATATAGCATAGCAGTTGTTTAACAAAACATTTTGTTTTTCAAGATATCTTGCCCAAACTCGTCATTAACTATTTTCCCTGTGCTTCTTAGATACGGACAAAGCACTATAAGCATTATGGGTCTGCAAGGGTATTAGATCTTCTTTCTTTCTCGTTTTTTTAATAATTTTAATTACATTACGAGTTCCCTATGTGAGCATCAAATTTCCACATTTGAATTATTTGCTGTATAAAGTTTTCTAGATGAAAATATCAATTTATAATTGAAAATTTATAAGTGATAGTTATTGACTATCAATTTGCTGCTGCCACGCACATGTCCTGACTGACTGACTGATTGGTGATCAACGCAAAGCCCATACCATAAGAGATAGAAAGCTGAAATGTTCACTGTAGTTAATTTATGTGATGAAGGAGCATGCATTGACGGGGTTCCGGGAAATTCAACCCGCATGTGTGGAAAAACGCGAAAAACGTTTATATGGTACTTTTATGTTTACCTTATAATCCATGCATATGCTTAAAACTTATTTTCAAAGCTCTACATAAGAACTTAATGCGCACGTGGTTCCGCGATTTGCGACATTCCCACCACAACAGTGGTTGACTAGCGAAAATCAGTTGTATGAAAGTTTTTTGCTTAGCATCCGATAACTGTCAAAATCATTTTTAAAGATATTTGTGAGAATTTATTAGATACGTTCAAATGCGGCAAATGATGGTCAAAGGTTTAATAATCAAATGTTTATCCGTTAGCTTCTTACATAAGCGGAAACTGTTAAATCCAACACTCGGTTCTCTATTCTAAGTACTTAAAAAATATTTTTAAATAGAAGTGGAGATCAGGATGGGTAGATTTCAATTTTCCATAGTTTTAGCAAAAAACGTTTTACCTGCAAGGCTATATCCGCTAGTATGTCTATTTACGCAAGCTATAATTTCCATGATGCAATACAGTAAAACAATTGAATACAAGAGTTAATTCTACTTATTTAATTGTTATTATTCATAAAATACTGCATATATTCTGGACAAACCTTGTCAGCTTATCAATCTTATAATTCTCTTTAATTGATGTGAGCATTGACATCAAATTTTTGAATCCAAATTTTAAGCTTTTGTAATGGAACTGTATTTTATAAAAACAATAAATTAAATGACCGTGGTCTATATAACAATGAACAACTATGAACAAACAAAAGTGGAAAACAAGTCTCCGTGTAATACAAATTAAAGAATTTAAACATTTTCCTCAATATGCCAGCAAACGTAAAAACCCCCCTTTAAGAATTTAAAATAATTTCCACATCGTTTTTACAAAAAATAAATGAAAAGACAAGCTTATATATCTGTATGTGCTCTGCACTATTTTGTGCCTTTTGGGTGCCTTGAAACACACCATTAAAGTTTGTTAAACATTAAAATGTAGGGGAACAAGATGTTAGAACAGTGTTAGAACAAATAAGTGGTTCTGGTTGAGAGGTCCCGACTAGCGGATACCCTGAACCCTTTTATTCCAACACCAAATTCAGCTCGCGCTCTTTTGCTTTAGTGGTAATAAATATTAAATACAAAAAAAAAGTTGCTGACCGCATATTTTGTTGCCGCCTAAACACAACAGCCACACCAGCCATAAAAGAACAAATACTTTCATCGGTAGGGTTCGAGCTCGCAACAGACTGCGCTACTTATTGCCGCCCCTAACCCAATAGACACACCAATTACTGATCTTATTGAGAAAAAAAAAAACGAATTAAAGTAGCACCACAGAAAACAATTAAATCGCAATTGCAATGCTGTTGATAGAATTCGAAGCAGACACGCATAAATGTGTGCGTGTACATGCACACAGAAATTCTTGGAATTTTCGAGAAACATTTACACATTTTCTTTTGTGGTTCTTAACCGAGAAGATGAATTTTTTTAAAATTTTTTTTTTTTGGGTGTTGAAATTCTTTTAATTACAGCTCATTTTTTTTTTACTTTGCTTAGCAATTGACATTTGAAGCAGTACATCTTATTGTAATATAAAATATTCATGTAATCTCAAAAAGTCAATTGCATTTAAATTGTGGCTTAAATTGGTGGGAAATGCAAGTTGGTTTATTAACTTGATTTATTGCTTTGTGGTGGTAGCGGGGAGGTGGCGATAGCTATAAAATGAAAGATACTTGATATATGTATACTATTCTATAAGCAACATATCAAGTTTGGGGACTCTAGCTCTTATTATTTACCAAAATTGCCGAAAAAACAGGATTTCGATTTCGATTTTTATCGATTACTTGGAAACGGTTCAAGTTATCGATTATCGGAAACAAACTCGATATGCACGGGCACTAGGGGACCAACAGCTTTCAAGTCTCTAGCTCTTATAGGTTCTTAAGATCCTAGTGTTCATACATACGGACAGACGGATGGACGGACGGACACGGCTTGATCGACTCGGCTGTTCATACTGATCAAGAATATATATACTTTATGGGGTCGGAGATGATTCCTTCTGCCTGTTACATACATTTGCATAAAAACATTATTACCTTTTACCCATTTTCAATTGGTTCAGGGTATAAAAACTGTGCAGGTGTGCATGTTCTTATACTAATGCAAGCACACACTTGCAAACCCTCACAAAAACACACACGGTCAGCTGTGTTTGGCATTGCTGGCAGGCAAAGTGAAAAATAAACCAACGTTTAAAATAAATATTTAAATTTGTACAATAAGAATGAAAGGCTTAAATGTCTTTACATGTGGGTGTATATATGTGGGTGTGTGCATATGTATTTTCTTAAAAAACAAGTGCGGAAGTGGCGACCGCCTAAAGTTCAGAAATATTAAGCTTACCACTCCGCACCACACACTTTACTAAGCTGTGTATTCTGTCTGGCAGTGTTGAGAAGAGCCCGCGGTGGCAGGTTTATCGCGCCCACTGAATCTGCGCCACAAGCCGGAAGTGATGCGGAGCAAAGCGCAGCTACTAGTCATACAAGCAAATATATGAAGTAATGAACTCGCTGAAATGCGAGTGAGTGAGCAACGTTGACTCACCAGAGAGTTGCTGTAAAAATAAGTTTAATATATCCGCCTCGAGATTGCTCCAAACCGGAAGACAGCGTATGTTGATAAAGGAATCGACTTTGCGGCTGACTTCGCCCAAAAGTATGCAACGTGCAGTGTGTCCAGGTCTGCAGGCAGAAAGTAGCACACAACATACAAACTAGAGTGGAGGTTTCAAGTTCAATTTGCTGAATAAGTTCACTCGTTCATTTTCTGGGCGTGAACTAAATCACTCATTTAGTTCACTCGTTTAGCTATTCAGTCGGTCATGAACGATGAATGTATCGTTCAGGAATGGCTGAACTGCTTAGTTGCATACAACGTTCATGACCGACTGTACGAGAATCAAGAATGTATCGTTCATGACCGACTGAACGAGTACAGAAGACATCGTACAATATACCCTTATACCCTTTTAATGGGTTCAGGGTATAAAAGTAATAACTCATGACACATGGGTAAGTATTGCATCTAAATCTAAGCTTTATTTGTCACCCACTGTTTTCATAGCGGTAAAGTAGTTATACTTGGTACGGTTTTGCCAATACTATATCGACTCGGCGGTTCACATTTATATCGATTAAATAAACATTATAGCCGAGATGAATTCTTCTATGAGTTACATATTTAATTAAATCGTTGCTTCCCCAAATAATTTAAATGTTAAATAGCCAACAATTTGTATAACCCTGAGTGATTTTTTGATTTTGTTCGGAAAAGCAGAGGTTAATTGATGATTACATAGTTCGCCAAGAATCGACTTTTAGATAAAGTGTAATCTCGGTCTCTAATTGGCTTTCATTTAAATATGTGCAATCATTCGAAGCGCTTTATACTACACTGGTTGCCATTTCCGGTCGTTCTCAGTTGTCGCTGACGTTATTTCCGCAGCTGTCTAATGGAATCCTTTAATCAGTGCTCAACATAAGAGAAAACGGAGAGAGGGAATGATGGCAACATGTTTAAATTATGCAGGCTCTGATCAAGTTGCACCACCTGGACGCATCACATGCCACAAACAGCTCTACTTAATTGCGTGGAAATGCAACCACCACCTCCCTCCACGTAGCGACGCATATGACTTCTCCACTGGGAAGTATTTATCCCAAGTGCTCAACAGACTCGTATTTATACTCTGGACCGCCCGTGGATTCCATGTGCTGTCGTGTGGCTTATAGGCCAAACGCTGCCTGACACTTGGGAGTGGGTGTAGTGGGTCGGTAAAGAAAACGTCGCGTAGGCGCTGGGTATTGAGGTGAACATATCCTAGCGTTAAAACAAAGCAAATCAATCTTTGTGGGTACTTTGAGTACATTGGTATATATACCATATTTGTTGCTATTCGAATCATAAATTTACGTGTGTTGTGGGATTATAGAGCAAGGTTATATGCATACCTTTGTGGACTTTTTCCATAAGATTTATGACCTAAATTGAAGGTACACACGCCCGCGACACATTATTACTTATACACACTCGCATAATTCCAAATATGCTCGCCTGTGCCTGTCAGTTTCTCTACGCCCTGGGATCGCACGAAAGTATGCTACACTTTTGTTTTGTGAGTCAATACCACTTCGCCCGTAACAATGGTAGCCACATATACATTATTTAAGAATGCATGTGTGTGTGTTTTTTTTTTTTTTTTTTTTTTTTGTATAGAAAGAAAGAAAGCATTAAAAGCCGAAAAGTGTAGGACTTGAACCCACTAAACACCCACCTACGCTCCGCTTTTGCTATTGTCATTGTTTTTTTTTATAAAAAATATAAATTTCTAAATATTTAATTAAATTGTCTGTAAAACTTCACAAAAATATTCTGTGCAATCTATTTTTTTTAGTTATTTTTTGGCCTTTGGCTATAACAAATATTTGCTGGTTTCTAAAATATTGTTTTATATGTAAGTTATCCATCATTCGTTCCTAAATTTATAATATACGAAACATTTTAGTTTCAAAAGCCTACCAATATATTTTTTTTAACTTATCTATTTTTGCATATGAGATATTCTGTGGCCTTATAAATGTTGATTCATTAAACCATATTTTTTAGTGTTTTATTTATTTTCATTCACCTTCATTCCACTAGCCGTATTTATCGTGCATATTTATATACCATCGTGCATATTTATATACCATCGTGCATATTTATATCCATATACATTAACCCAGATTTTGATTTTCAACTTGGCTTGTTATAAAAGAGTTTTAGTTTCCATTCAACAAATCTGTTTAGATAAATGAAATCTTTATTTAAGAACAAAATCAATGTTCTTTGGTAGACTCGGTTATGCAAAAATGATAATAGAATATTATGACTCCGTTCGGACTGCGACTTGGCTGTTTTCTCAGATAATGGACAGGAAGCATAATTCGGTTCATGGTAAAAAATAACTAAAAATTACGAGCTTGAATCGGTTTTTACCGGTTTGACTCAAACAGGTCTGCAGTCTTGATATAATTCGCTTTATATATAATCATTTTTTCTTTAATACTAATTAATAAGACGGTTTATTCTAATAAAACTTTTGTAAACATTTATTTATTTATTTTATTAAATTAAATATTAAAAACAATGTTATTCTTGTAATATATGTAAATATAAAAACAGTATCATGCACAAAATAGATTCAACTGTTAAAAAATTATAAATTAACATTTTTAATTTAACCAAAAATAAAAACCGCAAACAAAATAAAGACAAGTGTAATAAAGTTTAAATTAAATAAAGCTGACAATTTAAAGATACACACAAAAATTACAAAGCATAGCGACAACAGATTAAAGATTGAACCCACTTAATCAATTACCTTCTAGGGCTAAGCACAGTAATTAAAAATCAATGCAGAACAGTTTACTCAGCGAATTTGGTTAAGGGATTAGTCGGAGCCACATTGTAACCCCCAAATGCTGATGCAGATTTGCGACTAATCCAATTGCGGGCGAGCATATATAAAGGCCGAGTGGAGCGTACACTGATTTTGTCTTGGGCAATGACGGGTCCATCAAAGTGGCCAAGCGGACCATGGAGTTCAATATAAGTGGCATTGGAAACGTGTCGACAGTGCTACGACCGGAGGCGCGTCTGGCGGCCGAATCACGATTGCTGGGGTGGAATGTGCCGCCGGATGAGCTGCGTCACATACCCGAGCATTGGCTAACGTATCCGGAGCCACCGGAGTCGATGAACTATTTGCTGGGTACACTCTATATATTCTTCACGCTGATGTCGCTGATTGGAAATGGCCTGGTCATTTGGGTATTCACGGCAGCCAAATCGCTGCGAACACCCTCGAACATACTGGTCATCAATCTGGCCATCTGCGATTTTCTGATGATGAGCAAGACGCCCATATTTATCTACAACAGCTTCAATCAGGGCTTTGCGCTGGGAAACCTGGGCTGCCAGATCTATGGCATCATTGGCTCCTACACGGGAATCGGAGCGGGAGCAACAAATGCGTTCATCGCCTACGATCGCTACAATGTGATCACGCGGCCGATGGAGGGCAAAATGACGCACGGCAAGGCCATAGCCATGATCATATTCATCTATATGTATGCCACTCCATTTGTGGTAGCCTGTTATACGGAAGCGTGGGGTCGCTTTGTGCCCGAAGGCTATTTGACCTCCTGCACGTTCGACTATCTGACGGACAACTTTGACACACGCATGTTTGTGGCCACTATCTTCTTCTTCAGCTTTTTCTGCCCCACCAGCATGATCCTGTACTATTACAGCCAGATTGTGAGCCATGTATTCAGTCACGAGAAAGCGTTGCGCGAGCAGGCCAAGAAAATGAACGTCGAATCGCTGCGCTCCAATGTGGACAAGAGCAAGGAAACGGCGGAGATACGCATTGCCAAGGCGGCCATCACAATTTGTTTCTTATTCTTTGTATCCTGGACACCGTACGGCGTAATGTCGCTGATTGGCGCCTTCGGGGACAAGAGCTTGCTGACGCCGGGCGCTACAATGATACCCGCCTGCACCTGCAAAATGGTAGCCTGCATAGATCCGTTTGTCTATGCTATTAGTCATCCCAGATACCGCATAGAGCTGCAAAAGCGTTGTCCCTGGC
Organism: Drosophila novamexicana; assembly: GCF_003285875.2. Lineage (NCBI taxonomy): Eukaryota > Metazoa > Arthropoda > Insecta > Diptera > Drosophilidae > Drosophila > Drosophila novamexicana. The sequence goes on along the minus strand of NW_020825054.1, from coordinate 1,851,554 downwards.
TGGCCATCAGTGAGAAGAATCCCGAGACCAGCACGGTGGCCTCCACGACGACCACACACGAGCAGGAGCAAACGACTGCAGCGTAGGACTGCAAAATACCTGTTGACCCCCCAGAAAGGACACGAACTCAACTGAACTCGACTCGTAATAAGAAATGCCAGGAAAACAACTATAACAGAAACTCGTAACAAAAAGAACTTGTGCTAACAATAATATTATAGCTGATGTTTATTATTTGTAGCATACTCTTAAATAAATAGTTTATTAATGCAAGCAATCAAAAGGAAGCACACGGTTGTCGGTCAAACCCCCATCCCTGACCAGCTGCGAAAGGAAAAGAAAGCCATCCAACGAATACTCTCAGTCAAAACTGGAAGCTACCCCAGTCCCCGTACCCCCTGAGGAAATGCTTAGCAGCGAAACAAAATAAGAGCAACGGCGGAAACACAATGAGTGAATGTCTAATATCTTGTGCTAGTTTTCGTTTGCCGAATGCAATCCACAAAAAAATCCAAAGCAAAGCTCTCTCTGACTCTCACACATTGGAATGCGTTTGCGCATTAAAACGCAAGTGGTACGAAAGGTAAGAGGCAAAGTGTTTCCGCAGTTCCCGATCAAAACAGCATCTGCGGGCTGATAACAGCCTGAGTCCCACATGATTTCTCAACTTTGGTTTGAACAGCTTCCACATTCGTTCTACATGACAAAAATGTATCTTTTAACTAGATCATGTGCTCCACAATCAACTCGCATTGCCTAAACAGCCCGCCCCTCAGCAACACAAATACATATATTTGCATTGGTATTTTGTTTCTGACCCTGCTTCTCAGAAGGCGTTTAGACACCTACCCACAGCTGCCGCAAGACCCGCAAGCCAAAGTGTTGCGCCGTTTTTTTATGTGACGCCGTATAATTAGACGCGTTCACGAAGTAAAGAAGAGAATATTGGTTTTATTGTTTTAATTTTTTTGAGAAAACAGTTTATAATATATATTAAGTGATATGATTATAGGGAGTATTGATAATAGAATTAAGACCAAGAATCACTCTAAAAATAATTCTTATTTTATTCGTTCATAAGTTGGGCGGTTAAACAATTTAAATTATTTTTGGACAAGCAAAACACATTCGGTTACAGCCGATTGCAAAATTCTTGTTGATAGTTACCCGCAACCACGGCTCGTTTCAGAAACAGATTCTCCTTCTTCCTCACTGTCAGTGCCTAGCGGCTATAGCCGCCTTAGCCAGCGCCTTTTCCTGCCATGCTTTGCGGCAAGCCCCAAGCCGCGAACAGAACAGCGGCAGCAAGTGGCGCAGGACATAAGCCGAAATCTTTCGTGGCGACAGCAAAAACGAAACAAAATTAATGAAAATCACCCACAAGCAAACGTTCGTTTTCCCTTCTCACACACATATATATATACAAAGCGAGACAATTAAAATGCAGCCACAAACGTCCTTGCGGTGCACACGAGCTGAGTGACTGCCGCTAGGACCGGCAGCCGACAACCGACAGCCAGTCCCCGCACATTTGTCTTTCACGAATTTTACTTTCGCACTCATTAATTAAGATAATTAGGTATTTACGGCGCCTTCCAAGTTCAACCTGCAAAAAGGCACCCAATAAACGAAACGCCAGTCGCACGCTTGAAGGACGACGTCGCAGCCGCCGTCGAAATTGAGGTCGCGCCTTAAGTGACAGTTCGAAGCTCGTCGAACGGCACCTGTAATAATCATGGTCCTGGACTTCGATTTTGAACGACTTGCTTGGGCACTTGAAGCCTTTAATAAGTGCCCAGAACATGTGGTATGCCACACATACACACACCTATTCGGCTTGCGTGCATACCCACCAGCAGTGGTCCTCTTTGTGTACCTTACCTGTATTTGTAAGCATGCGGTGCCCCAAACGGCAGGGAGCCACACAGCGGCAAAACTAGTTTACATGAAAATAAAGTAAATAACATAAAAAATCAAGTCTATTAAATAATAAGTAAATGTTTTGTAAAAAATCACACACACATATCCTCTAATTATGTTTGCAGCTTAAAGTTATATAGTTAAAAGGGGAAAAATGTATTTGTGCAAATATGTGTAACAGACAGAGGGAAGCCATCTATAAAAAAAGATATCGTAATCCTGGTTTTCGCGCCAATCTCTTAGGCAATAAGAGCTAGAGTCAGATATTGGCCAGATGTTGAAGTATTTATTCATCAAAATTAATGAAGCCCTTGCTTATTGTGATTTTATGGACCTGAATGTTATGCTTGTGATTGCTTCGCGGCCCATAATCATATTTGGTAATAATTAAAATTGTCTTCGAAAAAATTGGTTCAAATTATATTACAAATCAAGTATTAAACCGAATGCTTAGTTCATATACCACGTTCATGGTTCGAACTGTAACCATCTCGCGGTAAAAAAAATATTTTTTTTTAGTTTGCTTTTGTATTTGCAGCTAAAATTTTGCTAAAATTTTTTTTTTCGCGAATTCCGATGCAACTCACTGCAACCCACCTCCCGCTCAACCGACCGAGGGGTGCAGTCGTGTAACGTACGACACGAAATGCAAAATAAGTATTAAAAAAAAACATAAAAAAAAAAACTAAACAAACTACAAGTATGTGTACAAATGCAATTACAAATAAAAACAAGACTATCTACTTGCTAAAAAGTTTAGAATGGTTTAAAATTTGGTTTGTGGCTAATTGAGATTAACATGATTCTTTGAGTTTGTCTATCTCTCCCTCTCTCTCTTTGTCTTTCTTCTTTTCTCATGACTAACCGAGTTGTGTCATATTTTGTGGTTCAGCGCCAATCCTAGTACTTTGCTCTGATTTGTGCCAGAATGCGACGCGATGAATCCCCGCTAGTCCCTTGTTAATTGCAATGCTTTTCATTCAACGACCAATTTGCATTTAAATTACAAAATTTAAAGCTTTTTGTTTTTGTTGCCAATTGCGTTGTGCACCCTCATACTATACGATTTGCAGAAGGCACCAGAAATTCGGTGGCATTGGTGGCATTTGCCATCGCCATTCATTTGAAACACTAGAGTCTCTCTGATCTGTTGTTTATTCTGTCACGTTGGCCATCGGCTGGCTAATTCTCAATGAGCATGGCCAACGTCGGGCAATGTTTTCAGCTAATTTTGTGCGAATTGCTCGACTATAAAAAAGAGCAGCGAAATTGCCGTGTTATGGCACAGCCCGTCCTGACCCCGAACTTTGCTCACTGATGCGGACGCGAGATGCTGGCTGCTGTTTGCCGTTTTATAAAAGCGGCACCCAGCAAGGGGCACGCACCAAACCCCTTACACGTGTTGACCTTATTGTGTTAACTTTGTGTGCAGTGAATAAGCTGTGATAAAAGTCACACATTCCTGTTGCCTGCCCCACGTTGCCACTTTTTTAATGTGTGCCTGCTTGGCTTGGCTTTGACTATGGCTAACAATTATTAGTTCGTATAATTGATGGCTTCATTTTAGCTTAAAAAGTTGCGCCAGGGGAGGCAACTCAACCATTTCCTCATACACAGATAAAGCTCTTGATGTCGTTCCACTGAATTATTCTTAAATTCGTTGCATTTCTTTTTAAACTATAAAAGTGCCGATGCTTTAAATTTGTATAAGCCTTATTGACAAGCAATTTGTAATTAAAATTAAATTATTAATTGATTGAGTCCAGATATTCTGTTTATTATCATTATAGAGAGTTATTGAAAGATCCTCAGGCATAAATACGAAAGGCAATGTCGTATTGTTGAGCCCCTAATACCGAAATGGATTTTGGATTGCGCGAGCACTATGAGGACCTTCATTCACTACACAACACTAAATGTCGCCACAATATGTTCAAAACTTGGCTATTATCATTTACAAGTAAATTAAGTTATATTCCCACGGTTATTTCTGACTGTAGTATGCATAATAGAAAATAGAGTATCGTATGTTGGGAATGATTTATTGCGCGTTTTAACAGCTTAAAGTCAATTACGTAAGTATTTTGAATGATTGTCAACAGTTTGCCCGCTTGCAAATAATTGCATCAAACTTTTCTAGGACAGCACCTCCTGCTGCTTCGTGGCCTGCCAATTTCAGTTTACAGTGACACCGATTGCACTGCGGTTCGGTTGCGTCAGAAACTATTGGTTTGAGCATTTGTATTTTTTAGTTTTATTATTTGTTTTTGTGGGTCAACGGAAGGACGGGCAAAAGTGTTATGTCTAAGTCAGTCATCACTTGGCTGGCGGCCAAAAATGGTTGAGTTCTGCATATTGGCACTTCCATTTTGCTTGGAATGTGCCAACTAAGTTAAATACAAAATGTCAACTAAGTTAGTTTGACTTTAAAGGCGACTCGGCAGCTCTGGTGGTGTGCTCTCAAATGGTGTGCTTAAAAACGCTAAAAATGCAAAATTGCGCAAACTAGACATTTTTTTGTTACATTAATTGAAACTCAAACAACTTTTAAATATATGCGCTCTATTAACTCAAAGCGCAACTTTGTTTCTATTTGAATTTATTCGCATTGGATTATATAGTATAACGAAATTAAATTTATATTCATATAGTACTTATGTATATATTTTGCTTTTAAATGTAGTTTGATTTTTTATTTTTAAACAAAGTATAAATGCATATAAAAACAGGCTTTCAATGTATTTACTTCAAATTGTTGTTACCTTATATTTTTAATCGGAACAGCCTTTGTATCTTTGCATATATTGTTAACGTATATATTGTTTTAGCTAAACAATAATTGTTTTTAATGTAATTCTTACGGGAAAAATAAATGTATTTTATATATCAATTTATTTACATTATATATTAGCTAACATTTAACATTAAAGATCAAACATTTAAATATATTTGTAAGAAATAAAAAAATTGAATTTTTTGATACAGTTGGTAGGAAAAATCAAATATATTTATGCTGTCTTTTGTAGCCAAGGAGTGTATTATGCAATTAAAATACCTATCTGAGTAGCTTTTAAGCTACCATGTATATGCATCATAATATTTTCTTTAATTGTAAACTTTGAGTCAATAATATTGAAAAACGTGAGAAATTGATTGGCCGATTGAAAAGAATAGCCGTTGTCGTTTCTGTTTCTAAGGCGTTAAGGGCAAGTTTTTGGCATTAAAAATCAATTTTCTAATGGCCATTCTATCTGTACTATGTATATATACTTACATTTGTTGCGCAAAGCCAACTCTCCAATAAGCTTGCCAGAAAATGTCTTTCTGCTTTGCGGATTTGAGTGCAAAATATAACAAAACTCTTAAATAAAAACTAATTCTAAACTCAACGTACAGAAACTTGAAAAGTGCTCTGGGCCAACTTCCAAACAAGCAAAAACACATTGGCTAAAAAATAAGAAACCAATAAAACTTTGTGAAGCTGGAAGCTTACGATACTTTAACAAGTTGAATTGAATCAAGTGGAAATCCAAATCGAAATGGAAATTCAGGTTGAATATGACTGGAATGAAATAAAAAAAAAAAGCGCGCCCGGGCTCTAACCTCTTGAATTTCCAATGTAACAAGCCCCGATGTTTGCCTAATATAGCTTACAACATTGTCAACTGAAGCTCTAACAAATGCAAACTGCTAACAAGCAGCACATGGCAGTTACTGCTGCAACTTGAGCTCAGCTAATGCAGGTGCTCCGATTTGCGGCGAACTGGCAGTCTGATTTTTCTGATTTTTACAGCCATCGCTAACGAGTTCCACTGGCGGTTGCAAAGCTATCGAAAAGTTTACAAACAAATAAATACCACTTGGATTACCGATATTTGCCTAAGACCCCACGTACAAAGCCCAAAAAATGTATTCGGGTCCAAGCTTGCATTAACGAATGATCAATTTCCATTTGATCGGCTTCAAAAATATAATTAAAATACTATTTTTACGAACTACAATGATTAAGGTATGTGCGGAAATGAGTGGATGAATTTAACTTAAATTTAAAGAAAGCCAATTAACTGCTAGTACGTACAAAAACCTTAATCGTCAAATATAATAACATAGCAAATGTCATGTCAATCATATTCGGGAATAATACTAAATTACACATATACAAATCCATTAAAGCATCAAGATTAATTTGCATTCAATTAAAAATAAAGATTTTTCTGAAACATCCCATTTTCTTAGGAAATTTTCAAATATATTTATACACTTTGTATCAACAAGCTAAGCACTTAAACGCATACAAAATCATATATTTATACATTTTGGAACAGGGCTTCATTCATTGCTTTTAGTATAAATTCATTTTACATATTTTCGAAATTCTTCTACCTATTAATAAGCTTGTCAGCAATGTAAACATTTGGACATTGTAAAGCAAAGAAAAATAATCAATTAAAGCTTGTGCAGTTTTTATTAAAATTGAAAATCAATATGCATGCAATGCAGCAAAGTTGCCGTAAATGTTGCACTAAGGTGATTAACAGGGCAGAGCTGAAAACTCTGAAGGTGCTGCAGAAGCAATGCCTGCATATCAAGTAAACGCATACACACACATGTGTGTGCCATACACACTGCATATGCTCTTAAGTATGTGGGTCTAAAATTAAAATTAGCATGCGCCCCCACAAGTCGAAAAATATCTGCGAGTCGGCAGTCTGACAGCTGGTTCGCTGATACTAGAAAAAAATGGTGGGCCGGTGCGAATCGTCAAATAACAACTCTTTCGAGTTGTGATTGATGAAATATTAATCTTGTCTAACGCGACCGTTGATAAGCACATGAAACGTCTAGGTTTAATTTCGAAGCTTGACATATGGGTTCCTCATATTCTAACAGAACAATTTGCTTTGTCACATTAACGACTGTGATTTGCTTATCAAACGTCAAAGAAATTGTCCATTTTTTTAAGCGCATAGTTGCTGGCGATGAAAAGTGGCTTCAGTGTTCCACCAGGATAATGCGAGACCTCATACAAGTTTGATGACTCGCCAAAAGCTTTTGCAGCTTGAATCGGATGTGCTACCACTCCCGCCATATTCTCCAGACTTGGCACCTTCGCACTATTACTTGTTCCGGTCTCTGCAAAATTTGTTGCATGGGAGAACCTTTACCTCAAATCAGGACATCAAAAACCACATTGACCAGTTTTTTGCCTGCAAGAATCAAAAGTTTTCTGTTGCCCGAAAGATGGCAAAAGGTATAGAATCAAAATGGAGAATATATAATTTCATAAAATCTTTTACACATTAAGAAAATCGTGTTTAAATTGCACTAACCAAAAACGAAATTACTTAGTGAACGATAGTAAACATTTGTTATAAGAGGTATTTTGCCACAAATGCCCCAGAAATTTGTTTAGCATCGCCCTGAAGTACACTCTATCTGCACATAGTTATTTTGTTTTATTAATACACACGTAAAGAGGAAGCTTAATTTTAATACCATTACCAGGCAGCTTAATTATGATGTTTCGTGAATTGAAAACACTCCACAAAACCGATTACGCAAAACATAAAAAAGGCCTGTACAATAATCAATAAAAACATAAAGTAATCATGTCACCTGTGAATTGATTTAATTCTGCCATTTTGTTTTGACAGGAAAGAATTTTTTCTGACAGCCATCCCTTCCTTAAAGAAAAGTCCAAGGTTGAGGTTTCCCCTTTCTCGAACGCCGTAGTCGTTTCGTATAATGTTCACAGACAAAAGGCCAGGTAATTTGAGCTTTGAGCACACGCTATGCTCGCAGAAAAATCGCTTCGGTTCAGTTACGCGCCAGAATGAGGCGAAAGAATAAAAAGCCCATTGAAAAGGCTGAGCACAATGCGACAAATCAACAAAAAACCGCGACTTAGATCGTTACAAAAAGCCAAAATCGCCTGGCCACGTGTGTACGAGTATCTATGGGTATGCGTGGGTGTATGTGTGTGTATGGATATGAATAGGCCACCCAGCGTTCACCATTAATCCATTTTTTACGCAATATAAAAAAAAACATTTGTTTACTTTCCTGAACTCAACTATTTCCTACCTGACCAGAAAAATTAGTAAATATTCTTTGGTGTCTATTTACTTGAATTCTAATTTAAATTTCCCTTTCTTTAATCTAATCAATTCAATGAAATATAATATTATTTTTTTCAAAAATAGGAAATGGGCATTGTAAGAAGCAGTTGGTTAGAGCTTACAATAGTATTTAGGTCTTAATAATTATTTATACTTTTCCTTTTATCTAGCATAATTTTGTATTTCTCACTTTCCAATATTTATATACTTATTTAAGTTTATTCTATTTTCTTGCAAACTATTCTCTCAGTTTTCGACACTCCAACGATAACTATATTTTTCATCTTACTTCTTAATATAATATAGCTTTTGTGGACATAACATAAACTCAATATAGACCATGTGATTAACGGGTGAGGGTATAAAAAATCTGCCGGCGTTCCACACAAAACGAATTTCAAAATTGTAGTTTTTATGCATCCGCACCGGAAAATCTGCCCAAAAAGTGGCCAGTAAAATTGTTAAGGCCCACGAGCGTACAAAAGCCAACACTTCAATAGGACCACGTCCACACCTACGACCACGCACCGTCCAAGAAAAAAGTGGCTGTCGAATTCGTTCCAGACTCTCTATGCTTTCAAGCTGCCATTGTTATTGTTTCACTTGCAATGAAGGTGTCATTGTATTTTTTCAATTTCATGCAGATATTTTGTGTACTTTTGCTTGAATTGAAATATGTGTATTTGTTTTTTTTTTTTTACCTATTAATTTGGCTTCGTCCAGTATTGGTGTTTAGAGTGAAACACCTCATAGTTCTAAATATTCAGAAATTTTCAAGAGAAGATTATTTTGTTTTATTTAGGAAAACGACGAGAAGGTAGGTAAGATGAAATAAACTTCATAACTTCAAGTTTACAAGAAGCTTTTAATCCCAAATTATGCCTGATATACCCCAAAGAAATTGGCGTAGAGTATTCTGATGTTTCCCTCACTTGGCAACGCAGAAAAGTCAGCAGAAATATGAACGCATGTGTGTTGAGGAAAAAAAGATTGTTGCACTTTATGGCACAAATGGGTGCATAAAAAAGAAGGAGGACGCACAAAATGCCCAATTGCTGTATATGAAAGAGACAGAAGACACGCACACTCACAGACCAGCTCCCATTCAACTAAACGCATACCGAAAAGCACAAACACTTGCAGTTAAGGCACGAAAAACTCGTTACAGAAACTGTTAGTTTTTCAATTATGGCGCGCGTAGATTAGTATTTGAAAGCAATGCATGCAGTATAGGATTGTCTACGTGTATGTCGGTTGATGTGTGTGTGTGTGTGTGTATGTGCATAAATCTGCCGCAAGAGCAAGAATAGAGCCATTATTGGATTTTGGCTTGCAACAGTGCCACTGGACATTTGCTGAAGGTGATGGCAAAAAACTTCCTGACACCCGCAGAATAACTTTGAATGAGAAGAACGTGCAACGATTCGGCGAGGCAAGCGGGATCCCCATCAAAACTTTGGAACTGCAATTTTCCATTCAAGTTCAGGTTTTCCATTTACGTAGTTAGAAGAGTTTTTGCCATTGATTAGCGCGGCTGTGCGTGCACCATGCCAATTTAACAATCATAACGCATACGCCGTGTTGCCCCGAACCATTTTCGAGTTTAAAACAAGTTTTTTAATGGCTCCTGCCCTCAGGATAATTTGGGATATTATCTTAAATGAGGCTTAAATTAATTTTGTATTGTAGTCATAATTTGATTTATTGCTTATTTTATAAAGACTATCTTAGCCGACGAAATAGACTTAGCAAAAACTTAACCGAAAATTTGAGCGGATTATTTGGATAAAGAGCAGAAGCTGAACTTAAAACTGTATCAAATTATATTTCTTCAAAACACGCTTTGATTCAAACGATTATTATTACTATTTTATAAGAAAAGTATAGGTAAATCAAATTTATTTATTTATAAACTAGCGGATATTGCCCGGCCATGCCCGTGGAACGTTTTGTGCTAATTATTTTTGATATTACCTTTCCACTAAGTACAAACCAGTGGAAAATTTATGTCTAACCATCCTAAAATATGTTTTTAGTGCATCGAATAAAGAACAAAATGTTGGATTCAACGGTTTCGGCCCTCATTAGTCTTGGTGAGAAAATGAAGAATAAATTTTAGTTAATTTATCCTTTGACCCACATTTGCCTCATTTGAGCATATCATACAAATTCTCAACAAAATCTTTGAAAATTATTATGAAGCCAAGCGGATGGTAAAGAAAAAAAAATGCAAGCTTTCTCGTGATTTTTGCCCACATGCGGGTGGAATTTCCCGTAACATAAGGTAATTTTAGCCTGTTAACTCTTACAGTCAGTCAGTTAAGTCATGCAGTCAGTAAGACAGTCAGCACAAGCAGTTTTATATATTGAGATTCAGCCAAGGGACTTTTTTTTCTAAGAGACTAAAAGGGAATTTACTACTAAAGTCTGCACCATATAAAATATCCGCATACACATACAAATGACTAAACAACGAATCGACTAAGTGATTAAAAAGCTTGGGCTGGATTTACTGAAGTACTGATGCTGATTCCTTCTATTGGTACAACAAATTCAAATAACGTACAATGATTTGTTAAGATTAACAGAATAAACACAGCTTATTTGCCTATAATAAACCCAATTTTCAGAAATGATAAAGAACTTTAATTTAAGTGCCCAGTTCTGTTTTTCGTAATGATTTTGCACAGTCATACTTAATAGGTTTTTATGGTCGGCCACTTCATGCAGTTATCGCTGCGGCAGCCTAAGTCGCAGTTGCAGTCGTCCGTATAGTTCGCAATTTTATTGTACATCGAACGGACTTGCGTGTGAACTTCTAGGCGACAACAACTTATGCCATTTCCGCTTCCGCCGACCTGCGCTGCGCCACACCGGCTGCAGCAACACAAAATGGGAGATGCCAAGGAATGGAATACAATTGTGCGTTCATGTATGTGACAAACAATAAGGACTATAAGTAACGCACTGGTTAAGGAAAGAGCGGAAACGGAAATGCCCTGTGTAGATACGTTTGCTCTTTGTGTATGAGTAAGCAATTGTATATACATTTGTGTCTATGTATAGCTATTACTTATGTGTCTGTGAGTGTGCGCGATTACTTTAAGAATTAAATGCAGTTTTCGTGCGCTTTTGCCGCAAAATATTTCATAAGCTTAGTTTATTTTGTTCTACGAAAGTATGGTTGCCATCGTCAAAAGCTTTGGCTTTCGTATAGGTGCTCCAGCAGCAAACCGAACGGCAACAACAACAACAAACCCATGCGGCAGCTGACACTTAAAAAGTCGTAAAACGCACATTACCCATTAAGACTCACATTACACATAAAGAACCATAGCATACTCTTCCTGCATTCCATTTCGGGCCTGAAATGTGTCCAGTTTGAAGTTTTAAGTTGGACTTGTTGAATTCGACATTTCAAGAAAGCTGTCTTCTATCTTTTTGGCACTTTTTTAGCATTCCCTTCTTAAACATTTGTGTTATTTATGGACTGGGAGTTGTATGGAGAAGCACAAATCTACTGAATTTAATAATGACAAGAGGTTCTAGTCGGGAGCTCCCGACTAGGAAATATCCTGATCCCTCTTATTCCAACAACAAATGCAGTTCGCGCAATACGCTCGTTTGAAGTAATAAAGAAAAATTAAAAAAAAAAAACAAGTAAGAGGTTCTAGTCGGGGGCTCCCGACTAGGGGATACCCTGAACCCTCGTCTTCCAACATCAAATGCATATATATATTCTATTTTAGAAGCTATATGTCAAGTTTGGTGACTCTAGTTCTTATTATTTACCAAAATTGCCCAAAAAACAGGAAATCGATATCGATTTTTATCGATTGCTTGGAAACGGAGTAAGTTATCGATTATCGGAAACAAACTCGATCTGCGCGGAAGCTAGGTGCATCTACATCTAAAATTTCAATACATCTAAATTTTCTCTAGCTCTTATAGGTTCTGAGATCCTTGCGTTCATACATACGGACGGACGGACGGACGGACAGACGGACAGACAGACGGACATGGCTAGATCGACTCAGCTATTTATGCGGATCAAGAATATATAAACTTTATGGGGTCGGAGTTGCTGCCTGTTAAATATATTTGGCTTTCGCACAAATACAATATACCCTCATACCCATTTTTAATGGGTTAAGGGTATAAAAAGCCAAACTTCGTGAAAATCGGATGAGATTTGTCCGAGATATGGGGGTGGTCATTTTTGACCCATGTCTAGATACGAATCTTGGGGTAATATTTGGACATGAATTTCGACTAAAAAATCGTTGTTCATATTTAAATGCCAGATTAATCTAGAGGGAAAACCATGAAGAAAAATCCAAACTTCGTGAAAATCGGATAAGATTTGTCCGAGATATAGGGGTGGTAAATTTTTACCTATGTCTATACGAATCTTGGGGTAAGATTTGGACATGAATTTCGACTAAAAAATCAGTGTCGAGATTTGAATGCCAGATTAATCTAGAGGGAAAATCATGAAGAAAAATCCAAACTTCATGAAAATCGGATGAGATTTGACCGAGTTTTGGGGGTGGTAAATTTTGACCCATGTCTATATGCGAATCTTGGGGTAAGATTTGGACATGAATTTCGACTAAAAAATCGGTGTCGAGATTTGAATGCCAGATTAATCTAGAGGGAAAATCATAAAGAAAAAGCCAAACTTCAAGAAAATCGGATGAGATTTGACCGAGATATGGGGGTGGTAAATTTTGACCCATGTCTATATACGAATCTTGGGGTAAGATTGGTAAGATTTGGACATGAATTTCAACTAAAAAATCGGTGTCGAGATTTGAATGCCAGATTAATCTAGGGGGAAAACCATGAAGAAAAATCCAAACTTCGTGAAAATCGGATGAGATTTGTCCGAGATATGGGGGTGGTCATTTTTGACCCATGTCTAGATACGAATCTTGGGGTAATATTTGGACATGAATTTCGACTAAAAAATCGTTGTTCATATTTAAATGCCAGATTAATCTAGAGGGAAAACCATGAAGAAAAATCCAAACTTCATGAAAATCGGATGAGATTTGACCGAGTTTTGGGGGTGGTAAATTTTGACCCATGTCTATATGCGAATCTTGGGGTAAGATTTGGACATGAATTTCGACTAAAAAATCGGTGTCGAGATTTGAATGCCAGATTAATCTAGAGGGAAAATCATAAAGAAAAAGCCAAACTTCAAGAAAATCGGATGAGATTTGACCGAGATATGGGGGTGGTAAATTTTGACCCATGTCTATATACGAATCTTGGGGTAAGATTGGTAAGATTTGGACATGAATTTCAACTAAAAAATCGGTGTCGAGATTTGAATGCCAGATTAATCTAGGGGGAAAACCATGAAGAAAAATCCAAACTTCGTGAAAATCGGATGAGATTTGTCCGAGATATGGGGGTGGTCATTTTTGACCCATGTCTAGATACGAATCTTGGGGTAATATTTGGACATGAATTTCGACTAAAAAATCGCTGTTCATATTTGAATGCCAGATTAATCTAGAGGGAAAATCATGAAGAAAAAGCCAAACTTCATGAAAATCGGATGAGATTTGACCGAGTTTTGGGGGTGGTAAATTTTGACTCATGTCTATATATCTTGGGGTAAGATTTGGACATGAAGTTCGACTAAAAAATCGGTGTCGAGATTTGAATGCCAGATTAATCTAGAGGGTAAATCATAAAGAAAAAGCCAAACTTCGTGAAAATCGGATGAGATTTGTCCGAGATATGGGGGTGGTCATTTTTGACCCATGTCTAGATACGAATCTTGGGGTAATATTTGGACATGAATTTCGACTAAAAAATCGGTGTCGAGATTTGAATGCCAGATTAATCTAGAGGGAAAACCATGAAGAAAAATCCAAACTTCGTGAAAATCGGATGAGATTTGTCCGAGATATGGGGGTGGTCATTTTTGACCCATGTCTATATACGAATCTTGGGGTAATATTTGGACATGAATTTCGACTAAAAAATCGGTGTAGAGATTTGAATGCCAGATTAATCTAGATGGAAAACCATGAAGAAAAATTCAAACTTCGTGAAAATCGGATAAGATATGGCCGAGATATGGGGGTGGTAAGTCTTGACCCATGTCTATATACGAATCTAGGGGTAAGATTTGGACATGCATATCGACTAAATAATCGGTGTCGAGATTTGAATGCCAAATTAATCTAGAGGGTAAATCATAAAGAAAAAGCCAAACTTCATGAAAATCGGATGAGATTTGACCGAGATATGGGGGTGGTAAATTTTGACCCATGTCTATATACGAATCTTGGGGTAAGATTTGGACATGAATTTCGACTAAAAAATCGGTGTAGAGATTTGAATGCCAGATTAATCTAGAGGGAAAACCATGAAGAAAAATCCAAACTTCGTGAAAATCGGATAAGATATGGCCGAGATATAGGGGTGGTAAGTTTTGACCCATGTCTATATACGAATCTTGGGGTAAGATTTGAACATGAATTTCGACTAAAAAATCGGTGTCGAGATTTGAATGCCAGATTAATCTAGAGGGAAAACCATGAAGAAAAATCCAAACTTCGTGAAAATCGGATAAGATATGGCCGAGATATGGGGGTGGTAAGTTTTGAACCATGTCTATATACGAATCTTGGGGTAAGATTTGGACATGAATTTCGACTAAAAAATCGGTGTCGAGATTTGAATGCCAGATTAATCTAGAGGGAAAATCATGAAGAAAAATCCAAACTTCATGAAAATCGGATGAGATTTGACCGAGTTTTGGGGGTGGTAAATTTTGACCCATGTCTATATGCGAATCTTGGGGTAAGATTTGGACATGAATTTCGACTAAAAAATCGGTGTCGAGATTTGAATGCCAGATTAATCTAGAGGGAAAATCATAAAGAAAAAGCCAAACTTCAAGAAAATCGGATGAGATTTGACCGAGATATGGGGGTGGTAAATTTTGACCCATGTCTATATACGAATCTTGGGGTAAGATTGGTAAGATTTGGACATGAATTTCAACTAAAAAATCGGTGTCGAGATTTGAATGCCAGATTAATCTAGGGGGAAAACCATGAAGAAAAATCCAAACTTCGTGAAAATCGGATGAGATTTGTCCGAGATATGGGGGTGGTCATTTTTGACCCATGTCTAGATACGAATCTTGGGGTAATATTTGGACATGAATTTCGACTAAAAAATCGTTGTTCATATTTAAATGCCAGATTAATCTAGAGGGAAAACCATGAAGAAAAATCCAAACTTCATGAAAATCGGATGAGATTTGACCGAGTTTTGGGGGTGGTAAATTTTGACCCATGTCTATATGCGAATCTTGGGGTAAGATTTGGACATGAATTTCGACTAAAAAATCGGTGTCGAGATTTGAATGCCAGATTAATCTAGAGGGAAAATCATAAAGAAAAAGCCAAACTTCAAGAAAATCGGATGAGATTTGACCGAGATATGGGGGTGGTAAATTTTGACCCATGTCTATATACGAATCTTGGGGTAAGATTGGTAAGATTTGGACATGAATTTCAACTAAAAAATCGGTGTCGAGATTTGAATGCCAGATTAATCTAGGGGGAAAACCATGAAGAAAAATCCAAACTTCGTGAAAATCGGATGAGATTTGTCCGAGATATGGGGGTGGTCATTTTTGACCCATGTCTAGATACGAATCTTGGGGTAATATTTGGACATGAATTTCGACTAAAAAATCGCTGTTCATATTTGAATGCCAGATTAATCTAGAGGGAAAATCATGAAGAAAAAGCCAAACTTCATGAAAATCGGATGAGATTTGACCGAGTTTTGGGGGTGGTAAATTTTGACTCATGTCTATATATCTTGGGGTAAGATTTGGACATGAAGTTCGACTAAAAAATCGGTGTCGAGATTTGAATGCCAGATTAATCTAGAGGGTAAATCATAAAGAAAAAGCCAAACTTCGTGAAAATCGGATGAGATTTGTCCGAGATATGGGGGTGGTCATTTTTGACCCATGTCTAGATACGAATCTTGGGGTAATATTTGGACATGAATTTCGACTAAAAAATCGGTGTCGAGATTTGAATGCCAGATTAATCTAGAGGGAAAACCATGAAGAAAAATCCAAACTTCGTGAAAATCGGATGAGATTTGTCCGAGATATGGGGGTGGTCATTTTTGACCCATGTCTATATACGAATCTTGGGGTAATATTTGGACATGAATTTCGACTAAAAAATCGGTGTAGAGATTTGAATGCCAGATTAATCTAGATGGAAAACCATGAAGAAAAATTCAAACTTCGTGAAAATCGGATAAGATATGGCCGAGATATGGGGGTGGTAAGTCTTGACCCATGTCTATATACGAATCTAGGGGTAAGATTTGGACATGCATATCGACTAAATAATCGGTGTCGAGATTTGAATGCCAAATTAATCTAGAGGGTAAATCATAAAGAAAAAGCCAAACTTCATGAAAATCGGATGAGATTTGACCGAGATATGGGGGTGGTAAATTTTGACCCATGTCTATATACGAATCTTGGGGTAAGATTTGGACATGAATTTCGACTAAAAAATCGGTGTAGAGATTTGAATGCCAGATTAATCTAGAGGGAAAACCATGAAGAAAAATCCAAACTTCGTGAAAATCGGATAAGATATGGCCGAGATATAGGGGTGGTAAGTTTTGACCCATGTCTATATACGAATCTTGGGGTAAGATTTGAACATGAATTTCGACTAAAAAATCGGTGTCGAGATTTGAATGCCAGATTAATCTAGAGGGAAAACCATGAAGAAAAATCCAAACTTCGTGAAAATCGGATAAGATATGGCCGAGATATGGGGGTGGTAAGTTTTGAACCATGTCTATATACGAATCTTGGGGTAAGATTTGGACATGAATTTCGACTAAAAAATCGGTGTCGAGATTTGAATGCCAGATTAATCTAGATGGAAAACCATGAATAAAAATTCAAACTTCGTGAAAATCGGATAAGATATGGCCGAGATATGGGGGTGGTCATTTTTGACCCATGTCTATATACGAATCTTGGGGTAATATTTGGCCATGAATTTCGACTAAAAAATCGGTGGAGAGATTTGAATGCCAGATTAATCTAGATGGAAAACCATGAATAAAAATTCAAACTTCGTGAAAATCGGATAAGATATGGCCGAGATATAGGGGTGGTAAGTCTTGACCCATGTCTATATACGAATCTTGGGGTAAGATTTGGACATGAATATCGACTAAAAAATCGGTGTCGAGATTTGAATGCCAAATTAATCTAGATGGTAAATCATAAAGAAAAAGCCAAACTTCATGAAAATCGGATGAGATTTGACCGAGATATGGGGGTGGTAAATTTTGACCCATGTCTATATACGAATCTTGGGGTAAGATTTGGACATGAATTTCGACTTAAAAATCGGTGTCGAGATTTGAATGCCAGATTAATCTAGAGGGAAAACCATGAAGAAAAATCCAAACTTCGTGAAAATCGGATGAGATTTGTCCGAGATATGGGGGTGGTAAATTTTGACCCATGTCTATATACGAATCTTGGGGTAAGATTTGGACATGAATTTCGACTGAAAAATCGGTGTCGAGATTTGAATGCCAGATTAATCTAGAGGGAAAACCATGAAGAAAAATCCAAACTTCGTGAAAATCGGATAAGATATGGCCGAGATATGGGGGTGGTAAGTTTTGACCCATGTCTATATACGAATCTTGGGATAAGATTTGGACATGAATTTCGACTAAAAAATCGGTGTCGAGATTTGAATGCCAGATTAATCTAGAGGGAAAACCATGAAGAAAAATTCAAACTTCGTGAAAATCGGATAAGATATGGCCGAGATATGGGGGTGGTAAGTCTTGACCCATGTCTAGATACGAATCTTGGGGTAAGATTTGGACATGAATATCGACTAAAAAATCGGTGTCGAGATTTGAATGCCAAATTAATCTAGAGGGTAAATCATAAAGAAAAAGCCAAACTTCATGAAAATCGGATGAGATTTGACCGAGGTATGGGGGTGGTAAATTTTGACCCATGTCTATATACGAATCTTGGGGTAAGATTTGGACATGAATTTCGACTGAAAAATCGGTGTCGAGATTTGAATGCCAGATTAATCTAGAGGGAAAACCATGAAGAAAAATCCAAACTTCGTGAAAATCGGATGAGATTTGTCCGAGATATGGGGGTGGTAAATTTTGACCCATGTCTATATACGAATCTTGGGGTAAGATTTGGACATGAATTTCGACTGAAAAATCGGTGTCGAGATTTGAATGCCAGATTAATCTAGAGGGAAAACCATGAAGAAAAATCCAAACTTCGTGAAAATCGGATAAGATATGGCCGAGATATGGGGGTGGTAAGTTTTGACCCATGTCTATATACGAATCTTGGGATAAGATTTGGACATGAATTTCGACTAAAAAATCGGTGTCGAGATTTGAATGCCAGATTAATCTAGAGGGAAAACCATGAAGAAAAATTCAAACTTCGTGAAAATCGGATAAGATATGGCCGAGATATGGGGGTGGTAAGTCTTGACCCATGTCTAGATACGAATCTTGGGGTAAGATTTGGACATGAATATCGACTAAAAAATCGGTGTCGAGATTTGAATGCCAAATTAATCTAGAGGGTAAATCATAAAGAAAAAGCCAAACTTCATGAAAATCGGATGAGATTTGACCGAGGTATGGGGGTGGTAAATTTTGACCCATGTCTATATACGAATCTTGGGGTAAGATTTGGACATGAATTTCGACTGAAAAATCGGTGTCGAGATTTGAATGCCAGATTAATCTAGAGGGAAAACCATGAAGAAAAATCCAAACTTCGTGAAAATCGGATGAGATTTGTCCGAGATATGGGGGTGGTCATTTTTGACCCATGTCTATATACGAATCTTGGGGTAATATTTGGACATGAATTTCGACTAAAAAATCGGTGTAGAGATTTGAATGCCAGATTAATCTAGAGGGAAAACCATGAAGAAAAATCCAAACTTCGTGAAAATCGGATAAGATATGGCCGAGATATGGGGTTGGTAAGTTTTGACCCATGTCTATATACGAATCTTGGGGTAAGATTTGGACATGAATTTCGACTAAAAAATCGGTGTCGAGATTTGAATGCCAGATTAATCTAGAGGGAAAACCATGAAGAAAAATTCAAACTTCGTGAAAATCGGATAAGATATGGCCGAGATATGGGGGTGGTAAGTTTTGACCCATGTCTATATACGAATCTTGGGGTAAGATTTGGACATGAATTTCGACTAAAAAATCGGTGTCGAGATTTGAATGCCAAATTAATCTAGAGGGAAAACCATGAAGAAAAATCCAAACTTCGTGAAAATCGGATAAGATATGGCCGAGATATGGGGGTGGTAAGTTTTGACCCATGTCTATATACGAATCTTGGGGTAAGATTTGGACATGAATTTCGACTAAAAAATCGGAGTCGAGATTTGAATGCCAGATTAATCTAGAGGGAAAACCATGAAGAAAAATCCAAACTTCGTGAAAATCGGATAAGATATGGCCGAGATATGGGGGTGGTAAGTTTTGACCCATGTCTATATACGAATCTTGGGGTAAGATTTGGACATGAATTTCGACTAACAAATCGCTGTTCATATTTGAATGCCAGATTAATCTAGAGGGAAAACCATGAAGAAAAATTCAAACTTCGTGGAAATCGGATGAGATTTGGCCGAGATATGGGGGTGGTAAATTTTGACCCATGTCTATATACGAATCTTGGGGTAAGATTTGGACATGAATTTCGACTAGAAAATCGCTGTTCACATTTGAATGCCAGATTAATCTAGAGGGAAAACCATGAAGAAAAATTCAAACTTCGTGAAAATCGGATAAGATATGGCCGAGATATGGGGGTGGTAAGTTTTGACCCATGTCTATATACGAATCTTGGGGTAAGATTTGGACATGAATTTCGACTAAAAAATCGGTGTCGAGATTTGAATGCCAAATTAATCTAGAGGGAAAACCATGAAGAAAAATCCAAACTTCGTGAAAATCGGATAAGATATGGCCGAGATATGGGGGTGGTAAGTTTTGACCCATGTCTATATACGAATCTTGGGGTAAGATTTGGACATGAATTTCGACTAAAAAATCGGAGTCGAGATTTGAATGCCAGATTAATCTAGAGGGAAAACCATGAAGAAAAATCCAAACTTCGTGAAAATCGGATAAGATATGGCCGAGATATGGGGGTGGTAAGTTTTGACCCATGTCTATATACGAATCTTGGGGTAAGATTTGGACATGAATTTCGACTAACAAATCGCTGTTCATATTTGAATGCCAGATTAATCTAGAGGGAAAACCATGAAGAAAAATTCAAACTTCGTGGAAATCGGATGAGATTTGGCCGAGATATGGGGGTGGTAAATTTTGACCCATGTCTATATACGAATCTTGGGGTAAGATTTGGACATGAATTTCGACTAGAAAATCGCTGTTCACATTTGAATGCCAGATTAATCTAGAGGGAAAACCATAAAGAAAAATCCAAACTTCGTGAAAATCGGATGAGATTTGGCCGAGATATAGGGGTGGTAAATTTTGACTCATGTCTATATGCGAATCTTGGGGTAAGATTTGGACATGAATTTCGACTAACAAATCGCTGTTCATATTTGAATGCCAGATTAATCTAGAGGGAAAATCATAAAGAAAAAGCCAAACTTTATGAAAATCGGATGAGATTTGACCGAGACATGGGGGTGGTAAATTTTGGCCCATGTCTATATACGAATCTTGGGGTAAGATTTGGACATGAATTTCGACTAAAAAATCGGCGTTCAGATTTGAATGCCAGATTAATCTAGAGGGAAAACCATAAAGAAAAATCCAAACTTCGTGAAAATCGGATGAGATTTGGCCGAGATATGGGGGTGGTAAATTTTGACCCATGTCTATATGCGAATCTTGGGGTAAGATTTGGACATGAATTTCGACTAACAAATCGCTGTTCATATTTGAATGCCAGATTAATCTAGTGGTAAAACCATGAAGAAAAATCCAAACTTCGTGAAAATCGGATGAGATTTGGCCAAAATATGGGGGTGGTAAATTTTGGCCCATGTCTATATACGAATCTTGGGGTAAGATTTGGACATGAATTTCGACTAAAAAATCGGTGTCGAGATTTGAATGCCAAATTAATCTAGAGGGTAAATCATAAAGAAAAAGCCAAACTTCATGAAAATCGGATGAGATTTGACCGAGGTATGGGGGTGGTAAATTTTGACCCATGTCTATATACGAATCTTGGGGTAAGATTTGGACATGAATTTCGACTGAAAAATCGGTGTCGAGATTTGAATGCCAGATTAATCTAGAGGGAAAACCATGAAGAAAAATCCAAACTTCGTGAAAATCGGATGAGATTTGTCCGAGATATGGGGGTGGTAAATTTTGACCCATGTCTATATACGAATCTTGGGGTAAGATTTGGACATGAATTTCGACTGAAAAATCGGTGTCGAGATTTGAATGCCAGATTAATCTAGAGGGAAAACCATGAAGAAAAATCCAAACTTCGTGAAAATCGGATAAGATATGGCCGAGATATGGGGGTGGTAAGTTTTGACCCATGTCTATATACGAATCTTGGGATAAGATTTGGACATGAATTTCGACTAAAAAATCGGTGTCGAGATTTGAATGCCAGATTAATCTAGAGGGAAAACCATGAAGAAAAATTCAAACTTCGTGAAAATCGGATAAGATATGGCCGAGATATGGGGGTGGTAAGTCTTGACCCATGTCTAGATACGAATCTTGGGGTAAGATTTGGACATGAATATCGACTAAAAAATCGGTGTCGAGATTTGAATGCCAAATTAATCTAGAGGGTAAATCATAAAGAAAAAGCCAAACTTCATGAAAATCGGATGAGATTTGACCGAGGTATGGGGGTGGTAAATTTTGACCCATGTCTATATACGAATCTTGGGGTAAGATTTGGACATGAATTTCGACTGAAAAATCGGTGTCGAGATTTGAATGCCAGATTAATCTAGAAGGAAAACCATGAAGAAAAATCCAAACTTCGTGAAAATCGGATGAGATTTGTCCGAGATATGGGGGTGGTCATTTTTGACCCATGTCTATATACGAATCTTGGGGTAATATTTGGACATGAATTTCGACTAAAAAATCGGTGTAGAGATTTGAATGCCAGATTAATCTAGAGGGAAAACCATGAAGAAAAATCCAAACTTCGTGAAAATCGGATAAGATATGGCCGAGATATGGGGTTGGTAAGTTTTGACCCATGTCTATATACGAATCTTGGGGTAAGATTTGGACATGAATTTCGACTAAAAAATCGGTGTCGAGATTTGAATGCCAGATTAATCTAGAGGGAAAACCATGAAGAAAAATTCAAACTTCGTGAAAATCGGATAAGATATGGCCGAGATATGGGGGTGGTAAGTTTTGACCCATGTCTATATACGAATCTTGGGGTAAGATTTGGACATGAATTTCGACTAAAAAATCGGTGTCGAGATTTGAATGCCAAATTAATCTAGAGGGAAAACCATGAAGAAAAATCCAAACTTCGTGAAAATCGGATAAGATATGGCCGAGATATGGGGGTGGTAAGTTTTGACCCATGTCTATATACGAATCTTGGGGTAAGATTTGGACATGAATTTCGACTAAAAAATCGGAGTCGAGATTTGAATGCCAGATTAATCTAGAGGGAAAACCATGAAGAAAAATCCAAACTTCGTGAAAATCGGATAAGATATGGCCGAGATATGGGGGTGGTAAGTTTTGACCCATGTCTATATACGAATCTTGGGGTAAGATTTGGACATGAATTTCGACTAACAAATCGCTGTTCATATTTGAATGCCAGATTAATCTAGAGGGAAAACCATGAAGAAAAATTCAAACTTCGTGGAAATCGGATGAGATTTGGCCGAGATATGGGGGTGGTAAATTTTGACCCATGTCTATATACGAATCTTGGGGTAAGATTTGGACATGAATTTCGACTAGAAAATCGCTGTTCACATTTGAATGCCAGATAAATCTAGAGGGAAAACCATGAAGAAAAATTCAAACTTCGTGAAAATCGGATAAGATATGGCCGAGATATGGGGGTGGTAAGTTTTGACCCATGTCTATATACGAATCTTGGGGTAAGATTTGGACATGAATTTCGACTAAAAAATCGGTGTCGAGATTTGAATGCCAAATTAATCTAGAGGGAAAACCATGAAGAAAAATCCAAACTTCGTGAAAATCGGATAAGATATGGCCGAGATATGGGGGTGGTAAGTTTTGACCCATGTCTATATACGAATCTTGGGGTAAGATTTGGACATGAATTTCGACTAAAAAATCGGAGTCGAGATTTGAATGCCAGATTAATCTAGAGGGAAAACCATGAAGAAAAATCCAAACTTCGTGAAAATCGGATAAGATATGGCCGAGATATGGGGGTGGTAAGTTTTGACCCATGTCTATATACGAATCTTGGGGTAAGATTTGGACATGAATTTCGACTAACAAATCGCTGTTCATATTTGAATGCCAGATTAATCTAGAGGGAAAACCATGAAGAAAAATTCAAACTTCGTGGAAATCGGATGAGATTTGGCCGAGATATGGGGGTGGTAAATTTTGACCCATGTCTATATACGAATCTTGGGGTAAGATTTGGACATGAATTTCGACTAGAAAATCGCTGTTCACATTTGAATGCCAGATTAATCTAGAGGGAAAACCATAAAGAAAAATCCAAACTTCGTGAAAATCGGATGAGATTTGGCCGAGATATAGGGGTGGTAAATTTTGACTCATGTCTATATGCGAATCTTGGGGTAAGATTTGGACATGAATTTCGACTAACAAATCGCTGTTCATATTTGAATGCCAGATTAATCTAGAGGGAAAATCATAAAGAAAAAGCCAAACTTTATGAAAATCGGATGAGATTTGACCGAGACATGGGGGTGGTAAATTTTGGCCCATGTCTATATACGAATCTTGGGGTAAGATTTGGACATGAATTTCGACTAAAAAATCGGCGTTCAGATTTGAATGCCAGATTAATCTAGAGGGAAAACCATAAAGAAAAATCCAAACTTCGTGAAAATCGGATGAGATTTGGCCGAGATATGGGGGTGGTAAATTTTGACCCATGTCTATATGCGAATCTTGGGGTAAGATTTGGACATGAATTTCGACTAACAAATCGCTGTTCATATTTGAATGCCAGATTAATCTAGTGGTAAAACCATGAAGAAAAATCCAAACTTCGTGAAAATCGGATGAGATTTGGCCAAAATATGGGGGTGGTAAATTTTGGCCCATGTCTATATACGAATCTTGGGGTAAGATTTGGACATGAATTTCGACTAAAAAATCGCTGTTCATATTTGAATGCCAGATTAATCTAGAGGGAAAACCATGAAGAAAACGCCAAACTTCGTGAAAATCGGATGAGATTTGACCGAGTTATGGGGGTGGTCATTTTTGACCCATGTCTATATACGAATTTCGGGGTAAGATTTGGACATGAATTTCGACTAAAAAATCGCTGTTCATATTTGAATGCCAGATTAATCTAGAGGGAAAACCATGAAGAAAATTCCTATATCATATATATATTCTATTTTAGAAGCTAAATGTCAAGTTTGGTGACTCTAGTTCTTATTATTTACCAAAATTGCCCAAACAACAGGATATCAATATCGATTTTTATCGATTGCTTGGAAACGGAGTAAGTTATCGATTATCGGAAACAAACTCGATCTGCGCGGGAGCTAGGAGCATCTACATCTAAAATTTCAAGTCTCTAGCTCTTATAGGTTCTGAGATCCTTGCGTTCATACATACGGACGGACGGACAGACAGACGGACATGGCTAGATCGACTCAGCTATTTATGCTGATCAAGAATATATATACTTCATGCGGTCGGAGTTGCTTCCTTCTGCCTGTTCTTCTGTTACATACATTTGGCTTTCGCACAAATACAATATACCCTTATACCCATCTTTAATGGGTTCAGGGTATAAAAAGTTCCCTTGGCAGGGTTCGGACCCGCAACTAACCGTATTACTTGCTGACGACTCTACTCAACAGACAAACCAGAAAAAAAAATAATCGCGACAGACCGCAACATTTGCTATGCCTCTACTTAACAGCCACACCAATAACTAAGTATTATCGAACTAAAATAGCATTACAGAAAAAAGTCGCAATTACAATGATGTTATAATGCGATAGAATGCAAAGCAGACGCGCATGAAGAGACGTGTTTGAGACGTGTTTCACACCTTTCGCGGATCCAAGCCTCCTTGGTAGGATTGCGATTCAAAGATTTGTTGAGCTAATTTTTAAGCTTTGTTCGATTTGCTTCAAACTTATTTTCAAAGCTCTACATAAAAACTTAATGAATACGTGTTTCAGCGATTTGGCAATCCAAACAGTGGTAAATTGGTGGGAAACGTCTTGTTTTATATGTATTTATTTTATTTAAATATAAATTCGTTCTGCTACTGGGTCTTGTATAATTTGGCTTATGCTGGCTTGTATATTACAATTTTTAAGCACCTAAAAGAAGTAATGCTGACGAATATTGCAGAGTTCTCAAATTTCTCAAAATATAGAAGAACAGAAACTAGACGATTAGCGATTGGCCAATCGGCCTGTGTTGTACCACTGGGAGATATGCGTGTGATCAAATAATCCGGTGTACCACTGGGGGTTGCATAGTCTTGCGAGGTACACTCTTAAATAACTTATAATCACAATAGCAATTATAATATTAATAATAATATATTAAAATATTAAACTGTTTCCAATTTAACACGCTAATACATATAATATATAATATACTCAATTATATTGTTTTTTATGAGTCACAAATTAAATAGTTTTGCAAATCCCTTGCTAAATTCTATCTTTTATATTATAAAATGATACGATAAAAACCATTATAAGCCAGTTTCTTTAGCCAACACTGCTGCGCTGATATATCATCAATTTGTCAAGTGCTCAGTGTCTTGCACTTCTCGACCTTTGGTTAACCTCCTCATGCTAGCACTCTGCCATAATGTTGGTCATTGCGAGGACTAAGAACATATTGTTAAACAATTTAAAAAAAAAAACTTGACTATTATAGAATTTCTGGACTTTGGTCTAACGTCTTAGAATGCCTGGACGCACACACACAGCACATTTCGAGCCATGAAAGGATTTGCGAAGAGCAGAAAAAGTTCAAAGCTGGAAGGAAGTTAAGTGTGAAGTAACGATTTTTCCACATTCACACACGCAAGCATGTACACTCAGCTGACACATTCAGCTGATAGTAAAAGTGCCACAATATAGAAACCAGCACACTCACACATACACTGGCTGACATTCTTGAAGTCCCGTTGTGTCCTGCCGTGATTCGCTTGAGTTGCTTGGCGGTTGAGCAGCGCAGAAATATGCCACAACTGCAACATAACTTTGCAGCTTATTATTTTTTATTGCAGCTAATAAGCTTAACTTGCCAGTTTAATGGCGCATTTCCGTTTCCGTTGCGCTCAGCACAGCGCACAGTAAACCTGTCGTAAACTTCAAAATGAAAATATTTTCAGCTTATTGCTGCTAAGAAGGAATAATAGCAATGCCAACTTGTTGTTCGAACTGTCTCAGACCTTCAACGACCTAAGAGAACATTAAAAGGCACTCTCACGCACACTTTCTGGAAGTTCTTGTTGTTTTCCACACTTTTGAGCTTATTAAAATAAAATTTTGCACACTTTTCATTTAGTTTATTTGCACATGTTTTCTCATTGAAACTTTAAGTCTCATCCTGCTCTGAAGTGGCCCGGACAAACCGACCCCATTTACTAAGAATAGCGGCAAACAACGAAACAAAACACGACTACATTGGTTTTGTTGTCTGTTGATTGCGTTTTGTGTGCTTTTTGTATAACACTGTCTCTTTGTCGATGAATTTGTAGCTCATTTGTGTGCTTGACCGGAAGTTGTTATATCTTCGGATACGCCGCATGAAAATGTCCCTCTACCTCATCTGAACGGCCAAGTTCATGAGCCCATATATATCCCTGATAAATAAATTTAAGCGCGAAACTTCACACACAAATTAATTTGAACAAAAATCTTTGGAAATGAGTATGAGGCCGATCGGATTGTAAGCAAATATGTTCCATACATAGATATCTACAGTGAACATAAGATAACTACAGTGAAAATTTCAGCTTCCTAGTCAGTCAGGCATTCAGGACAGATTTATATATATAGATTTAATTTATTGCCAAGCATCGAACACATTATTATGTAATTATTTTTTAAATTCACACAAATGGTCAACTATGCGTAAATAAAAAGCAACAACATTAATCCGCCGCAATCAAAAAGCATTTATTTTCAAACAATTAAATGCACATACTTTCGCATGCTCATACATATGGAAAATAAAATAAAAATTAAAGCGCAGAAATTAGAATAAAAACAATCATAAAAATATAAATTAAACAATCGTAAAAATATAAATTATGTTGCTTGTAAACGAGTACAAAATTGTCCACCAGGGGAAATAGATACGAATCTGATCCCCCAGCCCCGAGGAACACGATACAGAGAGCCCTGTGTGCCTTACTGAGATGCCAAAAGTTATGGGAAAAGTTGCGATAAACAACTAGGTTGATAAGAGTTCTAAAAAGGCAATCCACTTTCTGGCACAGTGTTTAATTTATAACAATATTTGCGTTGCTGCGCCAAAATGTTACCCGAATCTCTGACACTTAAAGACCGGCCAATACTTTGGCATTCAGCCAGCTTGAGAAAAAAAGGAATCGATGTACCAACATCAAGAAAAAGAAGAAGTGCTACTTTTACAAAACTAACAAAGCAAATATCACAATGAAGAAGAAGAGAAATCGCTGCTTTTACAACACTAACAAAGAGGCAAGCATAAAACTTTTCAAGTTTTCTTCAAAACAAACCACAAAAATTCTTGTACAATTGGCCAAAATGCAAATGCAGATAAAAGTGGACAAACATTAAACTGCTAAAAACAAGTAAGAGGTTCTAGCCGGGAGCTCCCAACTAGGGGTTAACCTGTACCCTCTTCTTTCAATACCAAATGCAGCTCGCACTACGCGCTCGTTTGCATTCGTAGTAAATATAAATTAAAAAAAAAAAAGTTGCCTTGGCAGGGCTCGAACTCGCAACTAACCGCACTACTTGCCGCCGCCTGCACTCAACAGCCACACCAACTTCTGACTTTTAATGAAGAAAAAAAACGAATTAAAATAGCAGCATTAAACAATACAATCGCAATTCAATGCTGTTGATAGTGTGTGAGTGAACATGTATACACTTTGCGCTAGCTGCCGCAAGCACGTGAGCAGAAAAAACACATTTTATTTGTGTTTCTTAACCGATCTTGAAGAAATTTTCAGCAGTAGATCTTGTTGCATTATAAAATATTCGTGTATTATCAAAATGACAATTGCATTAAGGTTGTAGCTTTAATTGGTGGGCACTACAAGTTGGGTTATTAACATGATTTGTAGCTTTTCGGTGGTATCGGGGAGGTGGCGATAGGTATACAATTAAATATACTTGATATATTAGAAACAGGATTTCGACATCGATTTTTATCGACTTCTTGGAAACGGAGTAAGTTATCGATTAAAGAAAACCAACTCACACTGCGCATGGACCAGGAGGGCCTACAGCTAGTCTTTATGTCTTTTAGGTTCTAAGATCTTGTAGGTTCGGACGGACGGACAGGCGGACAAGCAAACTAACATGGCTAGATCGGCTGTTTCACACATTTAAACAAATGCATTTCACCCTTTGTAACCATTTCAATGGGTTCAGGGTATAATAAAAGTTTGTAGTTGGGACAATAGAATTTACAGTTGCTCTTACGCAATTTAAATATTGATGTTTGTCGATTTCTGTTAGTTTTTACTCTTATTTTCGACTTGTCTGGCTACCATTCTTTTATACGCAAAAACTTTTCGTGCACTTTATCATTTTTGTACAAAGTTTTGTCAGCTGCCTTTTGTAAATTTTTTTTCCGAACCAGACAATTTCATTTGGTCCAGCCTGACATCATGTATGCCGCCATACTATATAATTGATTGTCATCGTAAGAACTTATTCGATTATAGAAAAAGATGTACTTATCAAAGTACCGTTTAATAGTTAATAGTTTAATAAGTAAAGCCGCATCATCAGGTCTGCAAGGCGAGTAAAAGTCGTCGGTTGGTCGGTTAACGGTTCGCAGATATACCATGATTTTAGTTTAGATAATTCTAAAATGTTTCGGCGCGGGTTATCAATCTGAGAATGTCCTTTAGCTGTTCATTTTAATACTGACATTGTACCAAGCCATTACCATATCGGAGAAAAAAAAGAAAACTCCCATTAAAACTCAATGAAAATAAATTACTTCAATAGGTATAACTAGCCACGCCTTGCAAACTTCCAACAAATGTATTAAGAGAATGGTTTGTACATTCAGACAGGCAAATTATACGCACAAGCAATAACAATTTATATAGCCGTAGATATTTCACTGCGGCGTACGTGACTCAAAGCGGGGGGTGTGCAAAAGAGTCGACAACCTTGGCGAAGACAGGTGCATTTCGGAATTAATGATAATTGACATTACAAACGACAAGTTGAGCTGCAGAGCTGGCAACGCCAACGGGCATTGACCATGGCATAATAGCCACTGACATTAGAAGCCAATAAATAAGGGAACGAACACAAATACTGCGTACCATGCGAAACGTACGGACAACGCGGCGTATGAGCAACACGAACGCAAGTGTATCAGCAGCTGGTATTATATATGTATGAATAAATATATAGTAGGGCGCTTTCAAATTATTTGGCATAGACTAAACAGTATTGATGTAAATGTAAACAGAAATATAAAAAATATTATTGACATAAGCTTAAATAACATTTAAGGTATATAAGTATGTATCATATGTACGATATATTTTTTATATTATCTACATATATAAAAGAGCGAGAGAATGAGTGACTAACCGATAACCAAGAGCAAACATTAGAGATTGTTCAATTGTTAACCAATTAGTACAAGGAATTTTCAAATGGGATGAACATGTTTAAACTCATAGCGGAAACAGGCTCCCTAACGTCCAATTACTCTAGAAGGCAATTGGAGTTTGAAAAGGCAAAGTGGGAGAAATACCAATTTTCGATTGTATTGCACAGCATTTTAGGGGAGCGTGTTAATTTCAGTGCTCCTTAAAGCGCTCTGTTAATCAAAGCAGCCTGTGTTGCTATTATTGTTGAATTGTTAGCTACGTGTGCGCGGCGTTTTATGCTATCAGATTCTCTAGAAACTATATAGAATGCCAGTTAGCACGTGTCTGTCGCATTGGAGTTTATTAATATAATGAAAACTGATTTGTCGTAAAATATATGGAGCAGAGAACGTCAAGAAATGTTTCGCCCGCTCAATTTATTTTCGTTCGGCATGCACGCCTTTGTCATTCAATAAAACAATACCTAGGGACAATTGAATGCCTAGGAAGGAGAGTACGTGACTTGTGAGCTTTGTGGCTATGGATGTCAGCTCGGATTAAGATACTCTGATTTAAAATTTTATTAATTACGTCCGGATGGAAGCAAGTCAGAGTAACAAGAACACCGTGCACGAAGATTAGGGATTGAATCCTTGTTGAAATTATGCTTTAATGACTTTCAAGAGTAAATCTCTATGTATATTATCCCCCACCGGGTCAACGATTTCCAACTACTATCCCTTTGACCTATCTACTTAACACTTTATACATCTAGCATTCATTTACCTTTACCTTATTTAACAACTTCTTTCTTTCTTTTTTCTTGTTTATTGTATTTTCTTAATTAATATAGTAAATAAAGATTATTTTTAATTTTTACTAAAGAACACTATTTTCTCTACTAACATCCTTCTTCTTAGCCCTAAAAGCGTCACTGACAAAATTAGCTGTGAAAAGGGGCATATCTGTCAGTGAAACTTGTGTAAAAGTCAAATTCTACATTCATTAAGACAAGTAAAATATTTCGATATTATCAATAGTTGCTTTATTTAGGATTCGAATACTAGGTTTTGTCCGATTTGCATCAAACTTATTTTAAAAGCTCTACATAAAAACTTAATGAGTACGTGTTTCAGCGATTTAGAAAATTCCACCCGCAATTGTGGAAATTTGTCAAAAAAAACTTAACGCTTTGATTTATTATCAGTTGCAAGCTAATTTTTGAAGATCTTTATCAGAACTTATTTGACACACCTTCGCTATTGGATCGAAAATGCGGGTCTGTAAACGCAAGTTTATTCTCCCTCAAGATTCTTACCACAAGACTAACAAAGGCGGAAACCCCTTATTTAAACATATTTGTAAATAGAAATAGAGATCAAGATGGTACGGCTAGATTTCAATTTTCCACGGGCGTGTACTAAATGGAAAAGTAATATCTTAAATGTTTAGCACAAAACGTTCCACGGGCAAGGCCGGGTAATACTCGCTAGCTTACTTATATATTTATAACACACTATTTTGCGCTACACCGATTAATATTCAGAAACACAGCAGAAAACTGTGACGCTGGCTTTTAAATCAATAACATAGGATATATTTATTGAGCCTGTTACTCTTATGATCTCTTAGTTATTGCCCATTTTCATCTCCTTGTGATGCTTCCACAAGACTTGGCAATTAACTATTCACAGGATTTCAAAAATTGGTTTGCAAATTCATTGAACTACCACTTGGTCGAGCTCCCTTCGCTTGACGTTGATGCCTGGGGAAGCTCCAATTGATTTGTGTGCATCGAGCAGGGTCCAAAGTATTTTTTTGCCTTTGCCGCCATTGTTTTCTGAGACTTACGAGGTCATTTGTTGCTTACGTCGTGCAGCCGGCTTAGCCTCCTCTCGCCAAGCAACCAATATTGGCAATATTTCGGTTTTATGCGCCAAAGAATGAAATGAAAACGAGTTTAAAAGGCTTTTTGGTTAGTGTCTTTATTGCCAAAGAAATTCTTTCCACACACATTCTTTTCGTGCTGTATTCTTCAAAGTCAGCCAGACATAGAGGCAGAGACAACGACTTCCAACAGAAATTTGCGTCGATAAGCACAAAATGGGCAACATTTGAATTGCGCTTTATTTTGCATTTGGCCATTTCAACATGTTCAATATGTTGCTTATTTTCATTTCGAATTTCCCCACTGACCCAATATCCAACCAGTTGTATCCATAGGAACGGGATTGCACAGATGTGGTATCTGGGCGAAGTATGAACTAGAGTCTTGCACAAGTCCAATTTAAATGTTAAGCGAGATATTCATAAATGCGTTTTGACCGGTCCGGCAATAAACTTGCTTGAATGATAACAACTAAGTAAGTATAATGCTCTCATTTGCTTGGACCGAACGCAGGCTTAAACCTTAAATACCTGTACCTACAATTGTCAACGGCGACCGAATAACAGCAAGTAGCCAAGAGTGTTCAATGTCTAAAAAAATGTGTCTATCGGCTCAGCGAACTCAAATTACAAGGCACACTGACAAAAGAGTATCAATTATGTTCAGAACAGCGAAAATATTAATTCTCACAGAAAGAAAGAGTAAATAGCTACTCGTCTCAGTTTGTTGTGCTCGTTTGATTTCTCATTTTATTTGGTATTGCAAGCAACGAAGACGAACTAGGTTTCGTATTCGACTCTACGGATTAACTAAAGCTGAAATTTTCACTGTCGTTTTAATTTTCATTTGTATAAATTTTTTTTTGTTTACCATCCGATCGGCCTTACACACATTTACATGTTAGCGTGCACGTCTATCATATAAGGTAACTACAGTGAAAATTCAGCTTCCTAGGCTGTGCGTTGATCAGTCCGTTCAGACAAACAGTTTTATATACATATAAAGATAGTTAACTTCTTTATTTTATAACAGTTTGTGTTTTGAATAAAGCTTGTATGGTTTAGCAGCTACTAAGCGAAAATAATGAATTCACTAGTCTACAAAAATAAAATTTTTATTTTTAAATTGACCACTTTTAAGAGCACATTTTTAAAGGCGCAGTACCCAGCCTAAAAAACCTGGCTTACTTATTCACTTTCGCTATTGGAGGAAACTGGCAACGCTTGCTCTATATTTTTGTCATGATGACCGTTCTCATTGTTGTCATCGTCATCATCATCATCATCTAGCTCGTCCGTGGGTGCTGTTTTCAGGCGAGCTATCAACTCCTTGGCAGGATTAAAAATGCCATTGGTTTGCTGTGAACAAATTATGCAACGCTGCGACTTCTTGTACTGGGCCAGCGCACACTTCTCGCAGAAGTAATGCTTGCACCTGAAATGTGTTTATAGATTTGTCAGTATATTTTAATAAGCTGTATATTAAGACAACTAACTTGGTGACCACAGGATTAACAAAGCTTTGCCTGCATATGTGACACTTGAATGGCAGGGATTCCTCGTCCGAGTGGATCTCATATTTATGCTCATCCCCATCCGAGTCACAATCTCCGCGCCGTTGCGCCTCGTGATCCATTTCTAGCTGCCAGCCGGCTTTATAGTCGCTGCGATCATGTAAAAACTTGCAACTATCACCAAAGCCGCAGTAGCCTGTCTCTTTAAAATCTTTACAGATATCTGGCTGATAATCCCAACGTACAGTCGCACGTAGATGCGCCGGGGCCCGTATGGGCCCACTGCGCACCATGCCCGAGCTAGCATTGCCCGCCGCTGTGTCCTTCTTTTTGTAATATTGCGCATAATTATTAATGCCTCGATAGATCTTATCGTCCGCTTTTCCCTCGAGTTCTTCATTGATTTTAAGTGAGCGCGCGTGTATCGCCTGGGCATCGCGATCCAGTTCCGTATCCATTTCATTAACGGCAGTGGCGCCCTGATCCTGAGGTCCACTAGAAATAGCTTCGCGCTTCGATTTATAAGCCACACCCACGGCATTGCTAACCCCCGCCGAGTCAGCGTCGCTGCCTGATGAGTCGAATCTGGAGCCTATTTCCGCCTTACGTTTAGATAACGATTTAGTGCTCTGGAAGTTTGGATTAGTACGCTTTCGACGATTTTCAGCACGAACTAAGGCACTTGTTTTACTTTGCAGCTCCTCGTCGCTATTTTTTGCTGTGGTTATTTATAATATAGAACTGCGTTTTATCATTGCTTTTTGCGCCAATTTTCGACTTACCCGAATCATTGCTGCTGGTGCTGCTGACTTTCTTCCGCCGCATACCCGAACCTTTGTTGAAATTACGCTTCTTGAAGCCAAATGTAGAAGTACTTGGCGCCTCTTCAGACATTGTATTACTTATTTACTAAAAGTGATGCCGGTTTATTTACTTATCGTGCGTTTTGCTACTGTTTAGTGTTGCACATATTCGCAAACGGAGTATTTTACAACACAGCTACGACTCAAAACCTTATTTCAGGGCTGAACTTAGTATGGAACCAGTAATGAGCCCTGGTACCGGTATAAAAATATTCATACTGATTCCTTTCACGAAGAAAATTCTTATTAAAACAAAATCTACATAAGTAAATATTTTGCTTCACTTATTGTATAGATACTATAGTTTGTAAATTTTAGAACATGAAGCTGGAACTGGTGTCGACCACAAAATGCTTCGAGGGCGAGCAACGTGTCTATAAACATCACTCTAACATATTGGATTGCGATATGACCTTTGGCGTCTTCTTGCCACCTGCGGCAGTTGAAGATAAAACCCAATGCCCGGTGTTATACTTTTTGAGCGGCTTGACCTGCACGCACGAGAACTTTGTACAGAAGAGTGGATTCCAAGGGACTGCAGCTAAGCAGGGCCTTATAGTGGTTAATCCTGACACTTCGCCACGTGGAGTAGACCTGCCCGGCCAGGATGATGCTTATGACTTTGGCAGTGGCGCCGGCTTTTATGTAGACGCTACTGAAGCACCCTGGTCAAAACACTACAAAATGTACAGTTATGTTACGCAGGAGTTGCCTGAAGTAGTCAACGAGAATTTCCCGACGTTGCCTGGCAAAAAGGGCATTTTTGGTCACAGCATGGGCGGACATGGCGCATTGATTTGTGCCTTGAAAAATCCCGGTCTGTACCAATCAGTCTCTGCATTTGCACCAATTTCGAACCCATCGGAATGCCCATGGGGCCAGAAGGCATTTACCGGTTACTTGGGTCCAAACACAGAGAACTGGCAGCTGTGGGATGCCACCAGCCTAGTCTCAAAGTATGTCAGCACACCGCAGGAACTATTCATAGATCAAGGATCAGCTGATAACTTTCTTATTGGCAAACAACTGCTGCCAGAAAAACTGCTTGCTGCAGCTGCCACCAACGACCACATCCAAACCATATTCAAGCAACGCGAGGGATATGACCACAGCTACTTCTATATAGCAACCTTTGTAGCCGAGCATATTGAATACCATGCCAAGTTGTTAAAGGCATAAGGGAAAACTAAGATGTTCGAGTTTTGTTTGTAAAAGTTATGTTGACGAATAAACTCTGTATATACAACTGCACTTTTGCTTATTTGCACTTGTCTATTTATTTACAAACTAATATTTTATTTTTGCAAGCATGTGTAACATCCTTGCAGGGTAAAGTTTAAGACAAAACGTATTTTTCGTATACTCTGACCCCAGTAACTTAACAAAATAATATTAAAACAATATATTAATCATAAATATTGTGTAGTTGTAGTTTTATTTGGGCTCAATAACAAATGCATATTAATGAAATTGTATCGATTATTCTTTCCAAAATCAACAAATAATAATTCAAGTAATACGAGGTGCCTTTTCAGGAGTTATGATAGAAGTACATACCGGTGTTTCAAGCCTCACTGTCCACTAAATTCAATGTAAGAGTATACATCGATTGTGTGATTAACACATCTGAAACATGTCAGAATCCAAATAAATTAGTAAGGTTTTTACTCTTCAAAAATGAATTTAAAAAAAAGTCGGTATTTTGCAGTAAATACACTCGACGCCTGTATCTCATCTCCTTCCAATATAACATGGAAATCCGTTAGATATCGAGATTCGTCCTAAATTCTGGCCGCAACTGAAAAAGTGGCACAAAAATATAGATCATAGTCTCATTTGGTATTTTTGCAGCTTGGATCTGGTTTAGGAAACCCACCTTTAAATTTTTAATTCGCGTGCTGGATGAAAAATTATCCAACATCGAAGCCAAAGGACCGGTTCAGTGGGCTGGTGTTCTATCATAAGCTCCACGGGCTAAGCTGGTCAAATTTTAAAATTGTCATAATGGAAAGAATTATATCGATTCACAAAAAGAACGCGCCCGAATAGCTTAATCTTAGAATGCTTAAAACTCCTTAACAAAATACTTAAAAAAATTAATAAATCTATAGACTTGCAATGCATCCGCTGTCTGTGTTGACCAAAAACTTGTCATCTTGAAGCAACTGCTTGGGCGGAGTGCGACTGGGGCTCCATTCGCAGCTTGGAATAAAACCAATTTCCGAAAATTTATTGAAATAGCTATGCTCATCAACAATTGTCAGTGGTTTCAGCGGTGGCTGGCATTCTGGTAGGCCAAAGCTGTTTTCCTCCAGAAATCGGGCGCAGCCCTCATCCTCGTACGCGGGCGCAGGCTGATGCTGATAATCTGTTAATAAATCATCGATAAAATCATTCCATGAACTTGATGGCGGCTCATTTATATATTGTTCTGCGGCTACACTACCATTGTCGTCGTTCAGCACGCCTGGAAAGGAGTTCGTCTCCATGGGCAGCTCATAGCTGCTGCTTGAATAAGTTGATATAAGGGAGCCATCAGGTGAAGCAGCCCGGTTATCCGGCGATGAAATGTCCACATTTAGTACTGTGGTAACATTTTTGTTATTTTTGCAATTGCCCAATACGTCCTTCAGATATTGACACTCTTTTTCGAGCTTTTGTGTTAATTTGAACTGTTTCTTAAGAGCTTTTAGCAACGATCTGTTGGTGCAGCGAGTTTCGTCAAGCTCCTTTTCGACTGCCTCCATGTACGCCTTCTTTTTACGGCGATTTTCGCGCGCAAGCAACGCATTTCTGTTGTATACATTGGGATCTGGACGTCTTGTCGGCAGCCGAGCTGTTCCGGTTTTACGTTTGCCGCTCTCCCCTTCAGCTTCATTGACAGATTTTCTGTGTGCTGGTCGTCCAGTCGATATGTAAGAGTCACTGTCGCTATCGGAGCTGCTTACATCAACAGACGCATTACATTGGTATTGTGCGACCAATTTCTTTATTTCCTCCATTATTTTGAGTTTTGCAAGCAGGTAAAATGTTAACTATTATGTGCTCTATTTCACGATGGATCCTTGTCTTGTACTTTACCTTTTATTTAATTATATCTAAAAATAACATTCAACGAAATATACTTTCTTTTCTATTGTGAAATTGCAAACGTTTAGAGCGAAAAATGACGCATCGTGTTTAAGAAATCTAGTGATGTGTCAACACATCGCGATGTCGATATACCAAACATATTTATATCGATATTTAACAACGATAGCTTGATTTTCAGGTTTCTTTGGGTTTCTCTTGAAACTATTTTATAGTTACTTTTCATATGTTTATTCTTTTATCTTAAATATTCGATCTATTTAAGTTAAGTTTATTTGTTTTATCCTTTCTGCGCATGTATTTGATTATTCTTCTTTTCTTCTTTTTACAACTTTAACGCATTATTTTCTTAGTCACCTTAATGAGTACTTACATAACCATATATTTGGTACATGCATGCATATATAAAACAGCAATTAAAACAAGGAAGCCATGCACTTTATACATTATGTTCAACAAATTAACTCATATTGTCGTTATAAGGTTTAATGACTGGCATGACATCACTGAATTAAAACTGATCTTAATGGCAGTCACTGTTTTTTGGATAAACAAGTCCATTAAATTCCAGCGGATGAAAACTCTTACTTGTAGAACGTTGAAGCATCACATGAACTGGATTTGGGGGCATAGTCCCGTTCATTTCACGCGAGAGGCATGCAAATGTGCGTAAATTGGATTGAGCCAGAAGTGTAACGCTTCAGGAGACTGTGATTTTGGTTTGGAATGGCCCAGGTGCTTAGAAAAGTAAAGCATATTTTTAGTTTTATTTTATCTTTTATTTTCCCTGGGTTCTCTATTTAGGAGATTGTTTTTAAATCTTTTAATTATGTTTTATTTAAAGCACAAAAAATTGAAAACCAAACTATTTATACTCTATCAACAATTACATAACATTTTAATTAAACGCCGTTCCGCATTTTACCAAAGTCGCTAATTTAATAATAAATACATACAAATCGCCCACATAGAGTGGGGGCAAATGTCACTTAAACCGTTATAGGCTAAATGACACCACCCGACGCGTGTCCCTCAAGTGCCGTCCATTTCGAGACCCGTGTCTACGCGACCCGGTCGCTGTCGTGTCCCCGTCATTGCCATCTTTACCTACCAATACAGATGAATGCACTTCAAGCTTGTCTACTTTTGAATACACAGTAATTTAAGTGTGGGATCAGTGATTCCCGTCGGCACAATATAGACTATATCATACATGCATACATATATACTTATGTCTATCGGTACGTACATACACATGCATACATATACACGTGAGTCTGTGTGCCACCGGCTATTGTCATCAGCTACGCTCTGAGCTGGACTTGTATATAAATGTGATAAATCTCACAGTCTGAAATTCAGTTCAATTCCAACTCGACTCAAAGCCGGTTTTCGTTTTTTGCTCGAGACCTTCTGGAATATTAAAATGCGTTTTGCTCTGTTAACCATTCTGGGTAAGTTATAGTAGATTAGCGGAGCTGCAAAACGCAATGAAATAAAAACAAAATTCTACTACAATGATATTTGCATTGTGGGGTAACGCAAAGCTGGATGTGGAGTTCCCTCCTAATACAAATTAAACTTAAGTTATAGTCATATGTTTTAGGGCCTTATATCAAGATCTCTACTGATATACCTATGTATATATACAAATATATAGATTTTTAGTTCCCAATATCAAACTGGCTTCTGCAAATATTTATTACATACAGATATTGTTTTATTTATATGATAACCAAACCTTTAAGCAAATACAATCTATAACTTCTCATGTATGGCTCAAAGAGTAGCCTGTAGCTTGTACGGGAAACTGACCCCTCCAACATCTTTTGAGATAACGTTAAAATAATTTGGGTAGTATATACAAATTAATTTATATGGCGAGTAAGTCCAAAACTTAAAAAGCGTTAGGTTATCACGGTGAATAAGAAAATGCTCTTTTTATAGCACTTAATTTGCTTGTTTTCACTGATTAGGGCTGTGTCTGTTGGCGCTTGTCCTTGCCAGTCCAGCCAAGGACTCGAAAAAGCCGGCAAACAGCTGCGCACGCGCTTGCGGCGACGACTACGAGCCCGTGTGCGCCAGGACTAAGAACAGCAGCAAGGAGCGCCTCTTGACGTTCGGAAGCCCGTGCGTCATGGCCAATTACAACTGCCAACACGCCGACGATCGTAAGTTTATTTTGATCAATCTTCAATTGGCATTAAATGTCATTTTCACTTGCAGCATTTGAGGTCAAGTCAAAGGGCGAATGTGGCGGCGGCGTCAGCGTGCGTCTATCATAAAAATTGCGAATAATTGCGAACCTCCACAACTGAAATAATCAATATTTAAAGTCTTATGGCACAAGCAATAAAACTGTTTATATATATTTAGATTTGTTAACAGTTTATTGATTATTCATATACATGTACATTCTACAGGCTCAAATTTGCATAACTAAAAATTTAAATGGCTTGCACACAACATATTGCCTTTTCACAAAAAGGGTAACTAATAGTTAGCTAGCCCTTAAAAACACACATCTTCGCATTAACATTCACACATGGCTTAGATAAGTTCTGTTCCAGCTATTTCCCATGGTTTGTATTCCACGCACACACTTACTGCACAGTCAAGAAATCACACGGTGTCTATCTGTAAAAGAGAAGAGCCTTAAAATATATGTATGTTTTATAGTAACTTATACTACTACTCACACATTTATATACTGTAAAATCCAATGCAAATAATATATGTAAGTATATTGTTGTTTTCTAATATTGATAACTTAAAGCTGTTATCATGTTTGTTTGTTTGTATTTAACTGGAGTATTTATGTATGTGGCTTTAATTCGCCTCCTTCTTTTGCTGCTTGACCTTATAGTCGGCTAGGGCAGCTTTAATCGCATCCTCGGCGAGCATGGAGCAATGCAGCTTGACGGGCGGCAGACGCAGTTCCTTGGCAATGTCCGTGTTCCTCAATTTACCTGCCTCATCAATAGATTTGCCCTTAACCCACTCCGTGGCCAAGGAGCTGCTGGCGATGGCTGAGCCGCAGCCAAATGTTTTAAACTTGGCATCAATGATTTTGCCATTCTCGTCCACTTTGATTTGCAATTTCATAACGTCTCCGCAAGCTGGTGCGCCAACCAGGCCGGTTCCAACGCTGACATCCTTCTTGTCCAGCGAACCCACGTTGCGGGGATTCTCGTAGTGCTCGACTACCTGAAAGAAAAAGTCAATTATTAACACGTAATTGTTTTCTTAGAGCGTGCCAAGAACTAAAGGTTGTACAGTACAATAAAAACAGACAAAACATGTAAATTATTTAGTATAAAATATGTTACGAAAGAAATTTGCGTGAGTCGAAATCTTTAGTTTAATACATACATTTTCATGGTATAGTGCCACTGGTACGCTCTGAACTCGACGCAGCTGGACTTGTAGAAGTCGAGATGATTTTTGGATAAAAGACATATTTATTTCGAAAATGTTCTTGCTTCAAGTCAACTGATTTAAAATTAAATGGTTGTGAAATAGAAGCACGAGAAGAGTCGAAATTAAACACACTGGATACTGCGTAGTTTTTATCGAACCAGCTCAATGACTGGAACTAGCGTTTCAAATTGAACTGGTACAAAGAAGCTTTGTTCGTTCATTGGTTCTTACTTTTATATGTATGTATGTATATACACATTTGTTTGTATGCAAGACATTTGATATACATATGTACATATAATGATTTCTCGCCAGCATATACTTTTGTTCTGTTTGGGACTTCTTTTGTTTACAAATATATTACTTTTGCTTTAAATAGGGACATGCGGTCGCGTGTCTCGAAAACAAAAGTTCAATTTACGAATATGTAAATTAGTTGAAGGGAACATACGAGAGTTATTCAATATAATTTAAACAAGTAATTTATTGAAAAAGGAATATAAATAAATATCAAAGCATTGTTTTACATAGAATTTTGTTTTTATTCGTTTATTATAGCATTATAATTATATCTTCAATGTTTTATTCCATCTCCTTATTCTCGACATCGACTTATTTAAATATACAAAAAATTGTGTGTTATAAAAATGGTTTAATCTTTTATCGGTTTTGTTGTTGGTTGTTTGCTTTGCTTGTGGGTCGAAGGACGAATGTCCATCCAAGAAATTGGCTGTTACCCCGTTTTAGCGGCACCCACCCACCTTGTGAGGAGATATTAGAGCACGCAGCGGGTGACGCTTCAGTCTTCGACAGCATATTTCTGGGTCCATTCACGTGCATTGCGTATGGCCTCGGCCTCATTGACCTTCCACAGCTCGGCCACATCGTTGGCTAGTGGATCATCGGGATTGGGCGCACTGAGCAGCGCCTGAATGGACAACAGAATGGTGCGAATTTGCAGGGCCGGACTCCACTTATCCTTCAGCACATCCAGACAAATGCGTCCAAGACGATCTATATTCGGATGGTATATTTTTGTGATGAAACGCACCTTGGGTGCCGACATTGGATAGTCCTCGGGTAGAAACAGCTCCAGCTTGAAGACTCCGCCCTCAAACGGCGAGTCATTTGGACCGGCGACCACTACATGAAAATAGCGCGCATTGTTTTCATCGGGAATTGCATTAATTCCGGGCACCGGCTCCTGCATCAAGCGCTGCGTCTCCTTAATAATGCGACGTGGCAGACTGGACATGTTTTAACCTTCTTTTTTGTCCCAGTTGTTGTTGTTGGTGCTTCTGTTGTTGAGTTCACGCAACTTAAGAATGACAAAAGTAAAATATCTTTTTGGTTTGTTCCGCCAAAAGTTAACTGATCTGCACCTGTCTAGCTTCGTATAATTGAGATGGACATAGGACTATTACAATGACGAGCTGTAAAACTATTATTTATAGTTTGATCGAGCGTTTTATAAAAGCAAACTAGCCTGTGTCCCTAAAACTTGAACAAAAAAACTAGTTCAAAAAATGGAATAAATTTGCACAACAGCTGCTGAGCAGTGTTGGTAAATGTGTAACAATGTACATTGCGTACACGATTCAACTAAAATATCTCGTTTGTTGGCATGAACGTGTATTAGGCGACGGTGCAGATGTCAAACTGCCAGCAAGAGTAGCAACAAAAGGCTGTCTTCCATTTCTCAAAGACGCCCAGCAAATTTGTTTAATTAACACAAACCGTTTTACAAGTTGACTACCATGACGTCACGAAAACGGAGCGGCAGTGGTTCCACAAAACGCCCCAAGGAAAAGGTTTGGAGTGCACCTCAATTCACCTAGCTTGACTGTCATTTCGGGCATTATTTTGATGTTTTTTAGGTTGTTTACATATACGAGTTGCTGTGTCGTGGGGAGGATCCCAGCGCGGATAGCCCCGAGTTCTGGCACGAGTTCTTTCTGCTGCAACCCAACTTTGAGTCCCTGGAGGACCAAATCAGCAAAATAAACAACGAACAGCTGCATGTGGTAAAACCGAACTTGAATACACTATTCCAAAAATGTATAGAAATGCTGGACACATCACGGGGTAAGACGCCTTATACTTAACACACACCCGCACACAGATCTAAACCTCCTTTCACGCGTAGAGGATCACCCCAAGCGGCTGTGCAACAGCTTGCAGACATTATGCTCGCTCTTCTATGGCATATTCAGGAAATGCAACACGGATGCCAGCTCAAACATACTGAACGAGATCTTCGGCCACGAGACAATGGATGAGTGGCTAAAGTTGCTAATGCAGCATTGCAACCGAATTCTGCTTGGCGATGTCACCGAAAACGCGCGCTTCATGTGCCTGAAACTGTTGCTGGTGCTTGTGACAGGCACGGATGTCAGCCAGAACGTGCTCCTTGAATACCTGATGATGCACAGCCTGTTCGATGCTTTTGTCCGCCTGCTGAGCGATCCCACATTTCGTGCCCAGCATGGCCACGACATTGTCATACTGCTGACCATTCTGGTGAACTATCGGAAGCACGAGGCAACCAATCCGTATGTGGTGCAGCTCTCCATTCTGGCCGACGAGCTAGCGTTGAATGGGTAATATGAATCACTGATTATAATTATAGATAATTAGACAAGCACGTTTGATAAGGAATGTCTCATAATGTGCCTTTATCGGTTTTGTAGCTATGGCCAAATGATCTCGCAGTCACTCATTGATTTTTGCCGCCAGTATATGCAAAGCTTAAATAATGTGCAATCCTCTTCGTGGTTCTCGTCGCTCTCAAGCATGGTGGGCAACATGTTCGTTTCCGACGAGGGTTGCGAGCGTGTGCAGCAGATTAAGGCTAACAATGGCCTATTGCTGGCCCTGTATGAGGCAGTGCATCTCAATCGCAATTTTATTACGACCCTGGCGCATCCACAGGCAGAGTCGAGTGCACCGCCATCGCCCAGCAACACATTGAGCCTAACACAGCCGGTGCCTGATCTAGCCAATGCGCCCATCATAGACATGACACAGTATCCCACAAATCTGCTCGTAGCAGTTTTTCAATATTGGTAAATCTGTGACAATTCTTGTCGATTGATTCACGTTAATTCTTGTGTTTCTACAGCTCCATTGTTATGCAGGACAACAAGAATGAGTCCAGCATTGCCAACTTGAAGCTGTGCTTTCTGATACTCACCTGCATATCGGAGGATCAGTATGCCAACTCAATGATGCATGACAGTAATTTGACTTTCAAGGTGATGTTGCATCGCGCCCAAATGCGTCATCGCAAGCTCAATGTGGATCGTGTGGGGAAGTCGCAGCCTTTGGCGGCCACATTGCTCGATTTGCTAGTGGAGTTCATTGTTTCGCATTTAATGAAGAAATTTCCCATGGAGCTGTATCTGTTGTGTATTGGCGTTATTCATCGCATTCTGTGCTATCAGAAACGATGTCGCGTTCGCCTCAATTATCCTTGGAAGGAGCTGTGGTCGGCTTTGATTGGTCTATTGCGCTTCCTGGTCAATCAGGAGCAGACACTAGTAAAAAAGTGCAATATATTTCACTTGTCGCTGCAGGTGGTCAACATTTTCAATCTTTTCATTACGTACGGCGACACATTCCTAGCCACAAC
This sequence comes from Drosophila novamexicana, assembly GCF_003285875.2. NCBI lineage: Eukaryota > Metazoa > Arthropoda > Insecta > Diptera > Drosophilidae > Drosophila > Drosophila novamexicana. Next base: position 1,806,996 of record NW_020825054.1, on the reverse strand, counting down.
AAACAGCTATGATGAGCTCTATTATGAGCTGAATCGCGAGGAAAAAGTATTTACGGAAATACATGCCATGGGTAAGCGAACGAAGGAAAATTTATTTAAAACCCCATTTAATAATATTCTTTCTAGTTTTGCGCTACACAACTATGCCGGAATGCGAATATAAGGACGATGTTATCAAGCTACTAAATGCTCTTGTCAACATACTCGCCATTGTGAAGCATTTTCAAAACAAAATCAAGGAATGGCTGGCCGAGCAGGGTCTGTCGACACCGACGGAGGAGCAAATACTTGATGTCGTACGCAAGAATTATGACCTTACATTAAAGCTGCAGGACTCGCTGGATCAGTACGAACGATATGCTGAAGCACCGCTGCACAGCAGTTTCTTTCAGGCCATGGTCCGTGATGTGGTGAATGATACGCGGAAACACATCTACGGCTATGTTAAGGAAGCTGTGTCCATTATACCCGAGCAGGAGGTGTTACTAGCAACAGTTACCACCTCAACACCGACGACACCGGCGCCATCCACGTAGGAGCCCACTGACTCCCAAGACTGTTAAAATTGCTTTCTGACGTTTAGTTATATAATTATATCCTTAATTATTCAATCTCTGGAAGCATACACTCGATGTAATCTATAAGATTAAAAGTGCTTTTGCTAGCTTTTGTTACCTTTCGTTGTCGAGCAGTGCACTTATACATAAATATAAATATACATAAATATATATGTGAAAAATTATACGTATATGGCTATCGCTACTATTTATCATTATAAATGTATTTAAAATATATTTCGTATATTTGTCTACATTTTCAACAATCGTGTTTTAAAAGTTTGGGACTGGTCTCGTTTACTTTTTTGTTTACCAATTGGGGTTATTGTTGATTCTCTTGATAAAACAAACAAATATTTGATATAAAAAGTTCTTCAAGATGTTCACCCTAATCGATCAATATTCATCTGGGAATTCAATTAAGCTGACGATTTCAAAGTATGAAAATTATTTAGTCCATTTTATTTATAGTTATATTCTTGTTGCTCCTTTATTAATACCCAAGCTTTCTAAGTGCTTATATTTTTCTCATACAAAAAGTAAATATATGTAATACATATAAGTATATATATTAATTTTGTTGGCTGTATAGACGCTGCCTAAGTCTAATGCATCTATATGGTTTATATATGTATATCTTTTGTATACATTTGCAAACGATGAACATTTTCAATGCAATAAAATAGATCATAGATAAAAACAATTTGCAAATTGCGTAGAATGAAATATCAAAATTCGATTAAATTAATGAAAAGTTGTAAAATACATAGCAATAAGGGTAAATAAATTTCATTAAAATATACAGTTTCTTGTTATCAGATTTTTTATACAGATTTCCCTTTTTTTGCTTTCGCTTCGATAATTTAACTCGTTCGCTTATATAATTTATACGACACTTGGTTCAAAAGCAAATCGATCACTTAAAGGCACAATTAACAAAAATATGCAATTAAATAAACTCTTTTTTTTCATAATCAATATCTAAGTTCTGTTATTTCTGTTGTCGTGGAATTGTGGCTTATATGTTATTTGATGATGTTATTTACAATTGTTTATATGAATCTAATTAGTTCCTTCTATGAGAGGATTGTGTGTTTGGGGGCGGGGATATATGGGGCTAAGTAACGTTCTAAAACTATATAACTGTAGTGCTCTACGGCCTAGAAGTGATCCACCTTGACGGACACTGTGTGGGCAGCCGCATTACTGGGCAGATCAATGTTGTCCCATTCGGTATGGAGGTTCTTCTCACTGTCGGTGGCCTTGAGTGCCAGACCCAGTGATGCGGTACGTCCGGCACAATGGGGTATATTGAGTGTAACGGGCACCAGAAACTCAAGGCCCTGCGGCCCGCACATGACAAGTGGCGATAGCATCGTTTCACCTGGTTAGGAGATTATAATATATTAATTATCAATTGTTTTTTATTTTAGAAATAATAATAGCTAGTTGCAAGTATATGCTTGTGTTGGTGGGTGTAATTGTTTTAGGAATAGCGAAATAATACAAGTTTGGTGTTGTTTGGTGTGTTACGGCATGTGAAGTAATAGAAAAAATATAGTATATAGCATAACATTTAAAGGAATAGATGTGGCTGATAGGGTTATACAAAATAATAATTGTTGCCTACGAACGTTTTTTTTTTAAAGGTACCAAAGGGAAGCTCACATAAGTTCATTTATATATTTTGGAGCATATACATTTTATATATACATCTATTGAAACTATTATCTGATTATATATTATTGTTATACAAAATATCATGCGGCGTAATTCTCGCCAGTAAAAGATAATTGAAACTATATGTTGAAAATAATTATCGTGTTTTTAAAACGTTATTAAGAGATAATACCTCTAATGAAAACTAACAATTAACTATGTTAAAATATAGTTACGCAAACAGGGTAGCAAAATATGCTCAATATTTAGATGGGCAAACATATGTTTAAGCTCAGACGATATAAATGGTTTTCGTTTTTAGGATCTTAGATTTGGGCCTCACAGCTAACGAAGCAAATTCTGTGCTCCCATATGCAATTATTTCTCGAGGAGCATCGGACTATGTTAGAAGAAAAGAGATCAATTGTGCTTCAATGGAAACACACAAAATTCTGGATTTTGTGCCGGCCAAGCTCGAAAGTCAGCCTACTTATTTTCCTAATTTTAATAAAAATATTTATTCTGTTCAAATATATTAGTTTACTAAAAAAGTTTTTGTTTCGGTAAATGAAATGAAAGAAACTATGTATATATATTTAAATATAAGAAATTAAAAATGTAATAAGTTAAAGCGTTTAAAAATATGAGTGTAATATTAAATATTTCCCTCAATTCCATTCCGCCAATTAGTAAATACAAATCAAGCAGAATTAAGAACATGCATGTTAAACTGAATTATAATAAAATCCCAACTACAGTTAGATCTAACTACATATAATATATAAAGCGATATAATATTGCACATTAAAAATCAAAGAATTGCCCCTTCCAGAGCTCAATTATATAGAAAATTTGCGCAGTTATTTACAAAACGATCAAATTAATTTTAAAAATATATTTTTAACATTAAACATATTTTACAGCTGCGAATATTCAAAATAAACTGAGTTCCGTTAGGGGAATATCTTTATATACATTGTACCTATATACACATAGATTAAATAATTAAAATGATTTGCATTCAAAATATCGCAAGCAAATTTCAAGTAAAAAAAAGAAACTTGTGAATTTGCTTTAGTAATAATTATTGTTGCTTGTAACTTTAATTGTTTTTGTTGTTGCTTTTGTTGCTATTGTTGCTGTGGTTGCAATAGGCGGTAGTGGAGGTACAACACAATACGAGCAATACGAGAGTAAGAGAAAGAGAGAGTGTGTGTAGAAAGTTAGATAGACCAACCATTTTCCATGTCGAGCGGCGGACCGCCAACGGCCTGTCCCATGCGCGGATCGCTGACGGTAAAGTAGATCTCCTGACGCACACCAGCCGGAATGGCGCCCGGCGGTATCTGGAGCGAGACGTGCCACAGTTTGTCAGCCAGCGTGCCACCGCTGGCATCAAAAAAGCCGCGCGTGGTGCTTGGCTCTCGCGGCAGGCTGGGAAATGCGGCGGCACCATTAGCCGGCACTGGACCAGCAATGGGCAGGGACATGCTGCTGCTGAAAGGTGTGCTGGTCGCATTGGGCGGTCCCACCGGCAGGCTGGCCTGCGATGTGTACTGTGTCTCAATCGAGGTGCAGCTGTCGGCCATCAGCGAAGAACTAGGCGGCGGCGGGGCTGTGCGCTTCAGTATATTGGAAATGTGAAAGGGCGCGCGCAGTGCGCGAGGCGACAACGGCTGTTTCGAGGCGGAAATCGGCTCTGTGGCATGGGGGAGTGGGGTAACCTGATCGGTGGCCTCAAAAACATCATCCGACATGTTCTGCGTCTCGCTGGCCAGCATAGCTACATTGTGCTGATTATGTTCAATAGCTGTGGGTTGCTCCGCAGGCTCCGCGCTGCTGTCAGTCTCATTGGGCTGGTCATTCTCAGCCGCATCCGCATCCTCATTCTCATCCGCATCGATCTCGTCCTGCACCAACGGCGCTTGACAGACGACGACGGGGGCCAATGTATTCTCAACGACAGTGTCGGAGGACTTTTGCAGGTCTGAGCGGCTCAGCGTGCTGTCCTGGGCATCCTCGGGCTGTGCATTTATTTCCACCTGCACCTGTTCTGTTTTGCACTCTTTCTCCTTCTTCTCATCGGTTTCGTTCTCACGTGATTGAAGGATGCTTTCCTCGCGCGTCTCATAGATGGGCGCCGGCCGGCCCATGTCTCGCTTGGTTACATAGATCGGTTCCGCCATGCTGTCCAGTGCCTCGCGCCGCGTCTGATAGATTTGTTCGCGAAGCTGGCTGCGCGTACCCTCCCGCCGCGACTGATAGTTACTATCGGAGTTGGAGCGCTCGGAGCGGTCGTCGCTGCGCTCAGATTGACTGCTGCTTTGTGCGCTCAGTTCGCGTTCCATGTCGCGTTTGCCCTGTATGATGCGCTCCTGCATTTCCCGCTTCGACTGGTACAGATGATTGCGCTGCATTTCGCGCTGCATTTCGCGACGCGTCTGATACATGGGTTCGGCCTCCTCGCCCTGCTCATTGGCGGCGCCCGGATAGAAGCGCCGCCGTGTCATCACCTCTGAGTTGGGTGCACGCCGCTGGTCGGGCAACATATAAGCGCCCTGGCGTGTCTGATAAATGTCCGGCGGCTGTCCTTGCTGCTCATAGCCATTCGCGGCATGGGACAGGTGCATGTGCCGTCTGCCAGGTGGTGCGGCTGCACCACCATTACCTCCACGATCCGCCGTTGTGGTGCTGTGTCGACGCACAATGCGTCTTCCACTGCGGCCGCTGACAGCCGCCTCGGCTTGACGTCGCTCTAGATCGATGCAGGCGCGATTCGCATATAGATCGTACTGATCATAGCCGGCGTATCCTGTGGCTGGTGGAGGCCGTGCCATTTGCCGTGGTACTGTGCCCGCAATATTTCCATAGATATCTTCACTCTCCAGATTCTGATAGGTGCTGTTCATCAACTCCTGCTGGGGATAGTGCGGCGCACGGTAATATGGATCCGCAGGTGGCGGCAGCGGCGGCCGCTCTTCGTAGCCAGTAGCCGGGTAGGTGGGATACTCATCCGGATAGTAGGGCCGCTGGACGCCGCGTTCAAGCATCGATTGCTGGCGTCGCAAGCCCTTCGGCTTGCGCTCCGGCTCCACCATGCTATTCATACGACGCAGTGGTCGCGTCGATTTGATAAGCGCATTTTTCAGCGCCGCGAGCGGACTCTTCAGCACCGATTTCTTCTTCTTGTACGGCGGCAGCGGTGGTGGCGCCACCTCCATGCCATGCTCATCATAGTATTGCATTTCCTGGCCTCTGTAGCCACGACTGCCTGTGCCGTAGTGGCTGTAGTAGTTGGGATCTTGCGTGTGCGGCGGCCGCTCATTGGGATAACGAGGTGCGGATCGGGAGCGCTGCATTTGATGCGTATATGGATGTGCTGGGTGTGGATGAGCCGCTGCCCCTGTCGTTGCCACCGCTGGTGGCGGCATGGCATAATAATTATCATCATAACGCGCATCGTATGGCTCCATTTCGCTAAAGTTTTGAATTTGTTTTATTTTTTTTTATGGAGATTAGCAAAAAGATTTTTCGGTTTTTAGACGGGATCAAACTTTGGTGCGGCAACGCGATTTGGGAAAGTGACTTGAAAAGCTAATTGTGCCAGCAATTAGGGACTAATAAATACTACCAGGGCGCAATCAGTCCGAACATGAATTCTTCTTGCAACTTTTGCCATTTTGCAAAAAAGTGAAGTAGATTTGTTTACGAAAAAAATATGCATTTCAATAAAAAATCATACAAAAATTCCTCCTTGCAAAAATTAGTTTCTGTTACGCGACCTTCTGCAAATCTTTCGAAAAAACACACAAGCGCATACCCAAAGTTTTATTTCTTATTATATAAATAAGTACAATAAATACTTATTAGATTTTGCAAAAATAACCAAATTGTAGATATGTAATACAAAGAAAAAAATTGTAACCATTTACCATGTTCAAGTATTTTCAGTAAAAGCAACATTTATGAGAGTACTAGAAGTCAATTAGTCGTTTTTGGGTGTTAGTTTTAAGCGTAATCATAATAATATTGTATTTTCTTATAAGCCCAAAACCAACGATTTAAATACACAAATGTGTTGAACTCTAATTAAAGGAAATAGTTCAGAAAAAGAAGTATGCTCGCAGCATGAGTATATGTAAGGTGTGTAGGAGAAATTCTAGAATAAGTGAGTGTATTCTAAGTAGAACGGTGTGTGGCAAAAAGTTAACCCGAAAAATGTTTTATTTTCGTTATTTTTATTTTTATTTTACTTATTTTTTTTTTCAAATTTTAATTTTTAATCAGCAAAAAATGTGCGCTTAGCGAGTCGAGATATATATATATATTTTTTTGGTACATTCAGCTTGCAAATTTGTTAAGCATTTTGGTTAATAATTTTGGTTATTGCAAAATACAATAATTATTTATGCGTTACTAACGTAAATCAAACAAGAATTTATCTTTCGGTTTTATGCGAGTTTTTTTTGTGCGTTTTGTGAAAAAATTGCGACAAATTTCCAATTGTTTCTATGCATTTAAACATTTTAATGACCAGCAACCGCATGATTATGAATATATTATATATTGGCAGCATGAGAGAGTTTTGATTGATCGACTGATTGACTGATTGATTGATTTTTTGTTGTAAATTGTAAATCACAAAATGACATATAACAAAAATAAAAACATTTTTCGTTAACAGATTGTGCTTGTAAACTGTGTACAGAGTACGGAGTACAAGGTGTATAGAGCTTTGTATTGTTCTAGGTCTTAAGGAGTCTCCAGACACGCAACAAACACGCACACACACACGCACACACACATACAACTTGCCGAAGCTGTAGAAATTCTCAATCTGTTTGTAATTCAGTTTTTTTGGGATGGGGATAATTCAGTGTACATTGGCTTGAAGTTGCATTTGAGCACTTACCTCATGTTGTGATGGTGCCCAACAGAGGCGCCGATCTGCGGCTTACGATATAATTCAAAGGCGGAACCGCGCTGTTCCCGACTCCCAGCCAGATCCAGTGCGTGACGTTCGGGTGTATGGGGTGGTAGATTGCCTAGGAAATTGAAAATTTTCAAAAATGCTCGGTTATAAGGGGACAAAATACTCCAAAGCTACATATACAGGATGTTTTTAAGATTGTATAAATTTATTGAATCAATAATCAACTGTTAATAGTTTAGTTTACTTCAACTGATTGATTATGATTGATTATCTTGACCAATTTAATATTTGTATTTTTTAAAGATATATTTTAAGTTTAATCTATCTATTTTTAATTCCCCTTTTAAATTGTTTAAATTTGATTTAAACTCGAAATCTTTAGTTCTAATCTATCTTAGAGTCAAATAAGAGCTAGATATATATCTTCTCCTACAGCATACGCTAAGTTCATTTGTTTTCCATTATATTCTTCAACTTTCATAGTATCGATAAATAACGAAGAGTATAAAAGCTAGCTGCAGCAAACTAGGTATACACATTCTGATATAGTATATACAGACAAAACTTTTTTAGTTTTTGGATATATTGCCCATTTGCTGGGTATCTGCTTTACGGGTACACCCGAGTAGAGCACATATACTTGTACTTTATAAGTCTCGTTTAAGTAGTGACTTACCTATTGGCGGTGGCATGCCCCGATGTGGAGCAATGTACGGTCCGGTGCCACTGCCACCATTGTAGTGATGACTGTTGCCATTGTACCCATTGGCCTGGGGATATTGCTGCTGCTGTTGCTGCTGGGTCGGCGGTGCTTGCCCGTAGTTGCCAGTGTTGGTACCGTATGTAGGCTGCTGCATGTGACCATTGCTGGGCTGGCCCTGATGCGGTGAGCCGGGTGCCGGCGTCTGTTGCCCGTAATGGTGATGCGAAGGCGTCGGAGGATAGTAGAATCCATTGGGCGACCGGGGTGAACCAGAGTCCTGCAAGGAGTAAACCACTGAACGAAATGGCTCCAAAAGAGTTTTTGATAAGTTACTTACGCCATTCTCCCAGGGCGTGGTGCCACCGCTGCCACTGCTGCCGCCGCTCTGCACGGGCGGCCGATAGTTTTTGGGCTTGGGTGGTGGCACGGGCTTAAATGGTCCGCTGCCATTGCTGCTGGGCGTGGCACTGCCATTCATTTGCCCACCATTGCTCGCATTGGTGGGCTGCACTACGCCGTGTGGATTTTTTGGAAGCTTGCTGTAGTCGGCTGCCGAAACGGAGTTGTTGCGGCTAGGATTTTTGTGATTGTGGTTGCATTTTTGGGGCGTGATGGAACATGGTGTTGGCACATACAGTTTATGTGTGTGTGTTGGTGTTGTGGTAGTTGTATTCGAGTGGTTGTGTGGTTGTGACAGCGCATAGACAAATTGTATGAAACGTGTCGATGGGCACAAACAGAAGCGAGAAAGAGAAAAATATTTGACATAATTATAGGATATGTGTAATAAACTATGTACGCAGCTGAATGAATTGGGCAAAACATAACACAATTCGATACTTTTAATACAGTTGTCGTTTATTGCACAGCAGACATTTGGAATTTTTTGGCATGGTCTATATACACAGTTGGACTTGATGAGATGCAAGGGGGCATACAAATAACTATTTTGATAAAAGAATTGATAATAACAAAAGAAAAATAAAGAGTTGTATAGAAAATAACATGTAGATGCAGGCAGTTGGCAGGATCCAGAGATGCATACATATATAAACAAACTTTCTTTGTGAATTAATTATTTGCGATAATGGTGAATAAAACTATATGTATATAGATATATATCTATTTTTGTATAGTCCATCTCAGATAACTCTTGAGCTGTGGTGCAATATCGTTTAAAAAAGATTTCGTTGTGGCTTCACTAAACGAGCGTATCGTAAGCTGAGACAATTGGAAAATTGGGCGACATTTTGAGGCGGGGCGCAGCAATGGGTCTACGGCTCCAGTAGCCCAGGCCCGTTGCAGTTGCATCCATGGCGCCGAAACGCGCCAGGCTTTTCAGCTGTAAGGCCGTGGGCGGCTGTGAACGATGTGATGTGTATTTGAAATGCATGGGACTAGGCACATGGTAGCGTCTACATGGACGACAGCGCAGGGCAGGCGACAACAAAAAGGTACAATATTTTTGTATATTTACGAAACGTTTTGAAAATGCATGCGATTGAAATGCCGAACACATTAGAGAAAGAGAGAGGAGAGAGAGAGAGTAATAGGTTTCTTTATGATTTCACGCACGATTATACGGAGTGCTTGGTGTATAAGACTATATTATTATTCCTCATACACATACCTATATTTGCCGTAATCGGTTTTTGTTTCCACCAACGGTTTGCGCGGACTGCTGTCCAGGCCCAGATTCGATGGACGCTGCGGTGTGCCATTGCGTGGATCTGCGGAGGGATTGAATTGAGTGAATGTTTGGTGAGAAATCAACGGCTCGGAGACTTACCAATATTACGGGACGCATTCAGATCATGATAGAGTGGCCTGCCGGGACTACTTTGGCGATTCAGATCATTGGCCGCCCCAAAAGCGCGATGATCGTGCGGTGCCGAGCGACCATAGTCATGGGGCTGCCCTACAGGCGGCAAGGGACGACCACTGTAAATATTGTGATTTGATTAGCTGTAATGCCAGGTCATCATAACTTAAAGCTAAACAGTTTCTTAATGAAATAAATAAAATCAAAATGCATTGAGTTCCTCATCTGAAACCTCATCTTACTCATCTTGAAGCCAACTGGCTTAGATTCCGTAAGTGAAACTTATTTTAATCATTTACGAACCCGTTCCAACCTTAGTTTGTCATATATATGTTTAAAACTTTAATAAACTTTCGAAAATAATAATTTAAAACAAGTAAGAAGTTCTAGTCGGGAGCTCCCGACAAGGGGATACCCTGAACCCTCTTCTTCCAACATCAAATGCATATATATATTCTATTTTAGAAACTATATGTCAAGTTTGGTGACTCTAGCTCTTATTATTTACTAAAATTGCCCAAAAAACAGGATATCGATATCAATATCGAAACAAACTTGATCTGCGCAGGCACTAGGGGCACCTACATCTAAAATTTCAAGTCTCTAGCTCTTATAGGTTCTGAGATCCTTGCGTTCATATATACGGATGGACGGACGGACGGACAGACAGACAGACATTGCTAGATCGACTCGGTTATTGATGCTGATCAAGAATATATATACTTTATGGGGTCGGAAATGCTTCCTTCTGCCTGTTACATACATTTGGATTTTGCACAAATACAATATGCCCTTATACCCATTTTTAATGGGTTCAGGGTATAATTACGTGTTCTGCTGAAAATATTTTTATAAATATTTTCGTAAACATTTTCATATGCAAGATTTGCGCTTGATTTGATCGCTATCCAGAATTGGTATCTTCCAAATTTGATAAATGAAATACCATAGTTGGTTTCTAGATTAAATTTACTTCAGTGCTGTGGCTTTGAATGCTTTATATTTTAAACCAACCCATTTTAAAGAAAAATATTGTTCGGTTCGGCTATAAGTTCAGTTGTGTTTTGAGAATCTGGCTTGGTTTAATGTTCGGCTCATTTATATTTATATTTCTATATCTTACCTTGCATTTGGCACTGATTTGAGATCATCGGGCGCATTGGGCCCCAATCGGCCGAGATTCTGCATGGCCAATTGTGTGTTATTGTAGGAGTCGTAGCTGGAGACGCTGTCGTAGGTGGAGGCAGGACCTCCATTACCGTTAGTCTTGTGCTGTGCTGGGCTGCCTATGGCCGCATTCATGCGCGCCTGTCGCTCTAGAGAGGCCTGTTGCTGCTGACGTTCAATGGTATCGCCGCCGGTGCCGACCAACGCATTGCGCGTCACATACTCGGCCTGAACATCGTCCTGGAGCACGGCCTTGCCGAAGAGACGTTCCTGAGCGCTGCGGCCCAGGGTGCCGCCGGAGCTGCCGTTGCGTGATGAGCTGCTAGAGGTGTTCAAGGGCAGATCACCCGGCTTGGACTGGCGGTCGACGCGAGGCGGAAGATCCGGTGCATTAATGCCATACAGGGACTGTGGGCGTGTGACACCCACTGTGGAATCAACTGGCTGCTGCTGCTGTTGTTGTTGTGGCTGTTGTTGCTGCTGGGGCATATGGGTGCCGTAGATGCTGTACTTGCTGGAGTCGAGGGTCTGGCGTCGATTCGGTGGCGGCTGCACGCCATGATCGTAGGGTACCTGTGTCGGTGCATAGCAGGTGAGGAGTGAAGGGCAGCGAAAAAGATTAGCACACACTGTGATCAACATGGATACGATGGATATATGTATGATATATTAGAGGGCCTGAGCTGGCCGCATCGGGGCACTTGAGTGGTGTTTAGTGGGGTGCATGCTCGTAATGTTTAGAATTACGTTGGGCTTGTTTGGACCTCTTACCGTATATGGAGGTGGTAGTCCTTCACCAATTATGTCTCTATCCCTATCCAAGTTATCCTGGTTAGTGGCAATCGATGGATCTGAGCTCGCTTTAACCAATTGCGGCAAATTGCCAAGCGACAATGATGCGGATGGCCCGGGACTTAGCTCCAAATCAGATTCGGGACTTGATGCATACGATAAACGGGATGTGGTCATGGGGAATAGGAAATCATCGGAGAGGGATTCGACGGGCTGGGGTTTTGTAGTTTGTTAAATGAAGGCACGTTAGGAGCGGAGCGGAGTCAAGTTAATTTAATTTTGAATTGGTTTAATTAGCGATATTCAAGAGTTTTGCAAAAAAATAACGCGGGAGCAATTTTAATTGTTGTCGGTTATCGGTTATCAGGATAAAGCAACCAACGATTTGTATTTTTTGTTTTGATAGTAAAACAGCAACAATAAACGTAAATGAAACATAGCAAATTGTATGTATGATTGTTTGATTGATACGTTCGATTGAAATTCATTTGTATTGCCAAGCATATTGAATATATAATAATAGTTTTTTTTTTGGACGAACACAAGATAATTGTTTTTTTTTTGTTTTTGTTTTTAGTTTTGGACGAGGACATTTGTTGAGTATTTCGTTATTTGTTGATAATTGTTGGTGTTGTGTTGAGGTTTTTTTTTGATAATTGTTGATTATTATGCGTCGTGTTTAACGGGATGATTAAGCAGGAAATGACCATGATGATGTATTGTATTTTTTTGTTTTTGATTTGGTTTTTGTTGTATGTAAATAAAAGAAACAAATGAAAACGATAAACATTTAGTTAGCAACTTGATATAAAATATTTTTGGTATATGGTAAAAGCAAAAAAATACATCACTCTAGCTATAAAGCGAGCGATTCTTTTGCGTAGACTTAAGCTAATATTATGAAGATACGAGTAGATGTGAGATATAAATATTTGTATGTATATAGTTGTGTTAGGTATGTATGTATGTTGATGTGGATGTGGATGTGTTTTTGAGGGCCACTCGTTGCGTTTAGATTTAAAATAAAGGTTGTAAGTTAGCTATTAGCCAGCAGAATCGGGATATTTTCAGAGATTGTTGGCCGAAAACAGCTGCTATTTGAAACTTATTTAGCTTTTTTAGGCATTTCAACCCTGTTTACTGCCACTTTGTGCTCAGCAACTTTGATAAGCTGTGTTTAAAAGTTATTTTCAATATTGGATACAGCTAGTTTTTTTTATCAACCAGTAGCATTTACTCTGCAACGAGTGGCGTTTTGTTGTTAATGATTTCTGCATGCGTTAACTACACACAAATATGTACAGACACAAACACACATTAAATGAACACTCAGATATAATTTCGATTTAGTTAAAACAACTACATGCAGTTTTACAGGCAACTAGATTAACAACGAATCTCATGCAATGCACTCGTTGCTGCGGCCCACATTTTTATTGGAATCCGCATTGTTATTGTTATGATTGTTGTAGTTGCTGTTGTTGTTGTTGTTGTTGTTGTTGCTGCTCAAGTTATTCAAATTGGCGATCTGATTGGATAGATTATTAAAGGCCAGGTTCAAAGATCTAGCGGTCGGCGTCACCCCAAAGCTCGCCTCGTCTGCCCCATCATCGACCAAGGTGCCGGCGCTGCTGCTGTTACCATTGCACAGCAAATCACTACTGGATGCATAACTGCTATAGGCAGCGGCCAATTTGGCGCTGCTGACGCTGCCGCCGGGCAGCCGCTGCTGTGGCTTGGCGACGGGGGTTGCCTGCTTGCCACCCACAGCGGCGCTGCCAGCGCCAGTTGGCGCCTTGGTGGCTGAGCCGGCCGCCTCCAGCTTTGAATTGCTGTTCTTCTCCCTGTCCTGCAACAGATTCAGACTCGAATCGAATACGTTCTTCTGTAGCAGCTCGTGGTAGTAGTAGGGCGTGGTGCGGCGTTCTATTGAGACGGCACGACGACCCAAGCAGGCGGCAGCTGTCGGCACACGATGACCGCTCCGCTCGCCATGAAGGGCGCTGTTCAAATAGAGATAGCTGCTGCTGCTGCTCAGTAAATTGGGCTGCGAGCTGTGGTACTGTGAGCTGGCATCCTCATTGACAGAGGCGCTCTCAATGCCTCCGCCTCCGTCCAGCAGGTGACCTTTGCTGCCCGGCATGGAGGAGGCGGGCTTTAGAACGGGCACCATGGTAAATGACTGGCGACTACGCGGCTGCAGCTGCTGCTGCTTTTGGTTGTCTGCCGAGGCTAAGCTAGCGTGTATATATGGACCTCGCTCATAGCTAACGGGCGGTGGGCGTGGCGGCGGTGTTAGCGTGCAATCGTTAAATGGCATTAGCGAAAAGGAGTTGCGCCTGAGCCGCGTCCCATTATAGCGCGGCACCGAGATTGAAGTGGGGCGACAGCAGGCGAACTTGCAAGGCTGTGCTATATAGGGTGGGAATAGCATTTCGGTTGGGGATTCGGGAAGCTGCTCACATTGAGTTTTTATTGAATTAATGCATGTGTGTGTGTGTGTTTTTTTAGGGTGGTATGTGTGATGTGTTGGTGTGTTTCAGACGGGGAAAAAATTGTTAGAAAATAAAATTAGAATATTGACCATAACCAGTTGTAGATAAAGAGAATTAAAGAATTATTAATTAAATTAAAATTAGTTAAAGTCAAGTTTAAGTTGGCTCAGGTCGTGTGTGGGAGTTGTCAAAATTACAGTTATTATTAAAAAAAAATTGTCAACATTTCTAGAATCTAAAATCCACAATAAAGATTATTTAGAAAACTAAAACTTAAAAATGTTTGACTGTTTTTCCTTCAAAGAGTATCCATGCAACTTAAGCCCTTTCATTTCCGAGAGATCACTGTACTCTTTATTGTACTAACTTAAAAGGGGCCCGCTTTATGTCTACTTTAATGTGAATAACTTTTAACAGAAAGTATCGCCAAGGTGTTCTCAACATAGCTCTAATGCGCCTGTTCAATACTTTGTTAATTTTTTTTTTTTAGCTTATATTATAAGAAAATGAACTTGTAGATTTTGAACGGCTCTTAGGCAGAAAATATAGCCCAATACAGGGAAAGGTATTTGTCAACATTTACGATCGAGAAAAATTAGACTAGGAGTTTGTTACTTCGTAGAATAAATAATTTAAATAATATGTGACCTAAAGCCGGTTATTTTTATCAATTTAATTAAAAGTGTGATAATATTTTTTTATCAATAAAAAATAAAATATTTCTGGCTATAAGAGCTTTGAATAGTACCATCTACTTTATATTTTTCCCGATCTTGTGCTAACATAAATTATAACTTTACAACCGTTTTGGCGAAATATAAAAGTTTTTGAACAGGAGTTCCTGAGAGTAGTCTATCAAAAATTGTTTCGATCAGCCCCATCACCAGACAATTAAGCACACACCGAGAAGATCGTAATTAAATTTCAATTATCATGTTACGTTTGATGTTATGATTAGATATTCACGACAAAACGACATCGACATCGACACTATGAAAGCTACTTGAGATGCTTGCATAAACTTAGGACTAGACTACACAAGACACTAGACAACAAGTTGTTCCTGTGATGAGATAGAGAGGTGGTTGCAAGTTGAACTCACCTTAGACTCGGACATCCAGACGGCGCCGCTCTGCTGCAGATCAATCGAGTCACGGAGCTTGCGGTACCAGGATTCCTCATCGTTCAGCACAATCTGTGTGCTGAAGATGTGTGACCAGACGCGATCCAGTTTCTGGCACTGCTCGAGCAGTTTCTTGGAGCTCTTGTGCGCCGCCTTGGGCAGGCCATGGCGTAGCTGTTTGATCACGTGTTTGCTGTCCGTCTTGAGGAATATAACGATGGGATAGAATTGTGCATAGTTGAGCCGGTCGACAGCGTTGGGCGTTATGTCCAGCAGCGCATGCTTGCCTCGATCCATAATGTCGCGTATGTGGGACAAGCGGACAATGCGGCATTTGCCGTTGCCGTTGCCGCTGCCATTGTTGTTGCTGTTTGTCTTGTCATCATCCTGTAGCGGTGTGCAGAACTTGTCCGGGAAGTCTTTGGCAAGTTTTTCCCTGGCCAGGTCGGAGACGGGACCGAATAGCACGAGGGGACGCACGAAGCCGGGATGACGCAGAACGACGCGCTCGTAAGCAGGAAACTTGGAAATGCTGTCCGAGAAGACGACATCGTCCCAGTTCTCGCGGGAGAGGCTCTTGGAGCGGCGATGTGTGGAGCTGTTAAGAGAGTGTGGATAAGTAAAACAAGTCTCTTGAGAGCAGAGCACGACTTACCGGCGACGTCTAAAGAAATTGCCGCGTGATTCATTGGCATTCATTTCCTTTTTGGTGGCATTAAATTGAGCTGTAGCCAGCTCCTCGGCACGGGATTTGTTTGGTATTACACCACGCTGCATTTCCTGGTGGCCGCGTCCGATCTTGAGTACCTGCCACGAGCCGACGACGCCATTGTGCAGCGTGTCGATGACACGGAACACGTCGCCCGCCTTGAAGGCCATCTCACCCTTGGAGGGATTGTCGCAGTGGAAATGGGTCTTGATGTGGAACGAGTCACCGCGCTGATTGGTCACCACTTCGTCGTACTCTTCCTTGCAGTACTGCACAATCAGATCGATGCGATCCTGCAGACTAAGCAGAAATAGCACCGCTTCCTCGCGCGTCACGCCGTGCATGTCCATATCGTTCACTTTGAGTATCTTGTCGCCAGGCATGAGGCCTTGCAGCGAGGCTGGTGAGCCGGGCTGCACGGCGGTCACAAAGATGCCCGCCTCATTGCCGCCCGTCAGCCGAATGCCAACGCTGCCTTCCTTTTGGAATGAGATGAAACGCGGCTCGGCGCTCTGCCGCTCCTCGTACAGTTGTCGTCGCGAGCTGTAAAAGTCCTCTTGGGCGGCGCGCGGTGGTGGCGGCCTTGGCGGCTCATCGACACGTCCACGCCCTCCATTGGTGGGCGTAACGGGCCTGTCAAGTTGCTGCAGCGAGACACCGTCAATGAGCGGACCACGTGAGCGTCCGCGTGGCGTTAGGTTGCTCTTCTCCTCACTGAGTCCATTGCCATTGATGCTGGGCCCGTTGGAGGTGCGCGTTGGCGGCTGCACGTAAAGATTCTGTGAGGAGTAGCTGGCGCCACCGGGCAGATATGCATCATCCAGATTATTGCTGCAGCTGGAAACCTGTGCCTGATGTGTAGCATACAGATTCGCATTTGTCTGCTGATGGCTCGAGTTGTTCAGCTGATTGACTGCCGCCGCCTGGTTGGTGATGTCGCGCAGCACGACCAGATTGAGACGCTCCTTGCAGCCATCGATGATCTTCTTGGCCTCCTTGAGGCTCATGTTATCCGCACAATTGGTGTTGTGTATGCGCGTTATGATGTCGCCCTCCTGCAGCGAATAGCCATTGGCAGTCAGCTGGTCGCGCGCCTTCGTCGAGATCTCCTTGACGAACAGCCGACAACCCAGCACAATGCCGTAGTCGTCCTTCTTACTGCCTTTGGTCAGCGTTACCTTGATGGGCTGGGCACCGCTGCCCGCGTTCTGTACCAGCGAGGAGTTCAACGAGTTCGGCTGGCTCATGCTGGACATCGCGGCGCTGGGCGCCTGACTGCTGGCCATGCCACTGCCATTGGTCAGTCCTAGGCCCACAGAGCTCATGCTGTGCGAGTGCTGATGCTGTGCGGGATTCGTTGCGGCCACATTCAGCGGAACGCGACGCTTCACGACCAGTGTGACCGTATTACCACTGTCGCGCAACACCTGCACCGCGGTGGCATATTCCACATTCTCCAGCGAGACGCCATTCACAGTGATAATGCGATCGTTCACACTGAAAGTTCAAACGAGAGAGTAAGAAATTTAGAAGATAGGTTAAAATAAATTAGAATAAAATGTGAATTATAATACATAAGAAATTTGCCAATTTTACGGTACAATTAAATATATACAGTGAAGAGGTTAGACTGGAGAATATATAACTCAATACATACAACATACCCTCAATCTATATATACAAAAGAGTTAATGCGGATTGACTGACTCAACGGTGACTAAAGTAGATCCCAAATCGTAAACTTATACGATGCTGAACTTTTCTTGTAGCTTTCTTTTGGGTCGAAAGTGAGCAGAAAGACGGAGATTTGAAAATTCAATATGCTACTGGGGGAAAGTGGTGTTCTCAACTTGAATTAAACTCCGGCAGAAATATTTACATTTTTGCCGTTTTATTGAATTTGTTATTATTAAAAACCAAAAAGATGTGTGTTAAGAGCTCAAATCGTCAGAAAAAATTCAATCCGATTTTTATCCTAAAGCGATTTTAATTTCACATTATTTTCTTAATATCTTATGATAATTATCAAGACCCAAAAGCAAAATACTTGACTGAACTACCTGCATAATTTTACGTTAACAAAAATGTTCTATTTTATTACAGCACTAATTATTCCAACAACGTTATTTTAAAAGCTTAGAGACAGATTCTCTTTTATAAGCAAAGCCCAAGGAAAGATAAATCTAAAGGTTAGAATAGTAGCAAAGCCTTCTTTCATAGATCTTAAATGTACATGGTCATATTTCATTCGTCACCTCATTATCTATGCTACTTTTAAGAAATCAATAGAAAATGATCACAGGTAAGCAAACGTTTTAAGAATCGTAGTCTAAGCTACCATGATTGTACTTGAAGCATGTGTCGAACCTTTGGACTAACATAAGTCCAATTCGTGACTGGCTTTCGATATGGATTTGTGCTACAACCAGTTGCGGGTCATTGGGAGGCAGCCTTGTCGTGGCAGCAGCCAATCTGAATCGGATCTTTATACAGTCATTAGTCTATAAGCTATAATTAATCCACGAAGTCCACGGTAGCAAACGCTAAAAAGAACGCTTAAAGGCATAAATAGCTGGCTAATACGAGGCTGGCATAGTGTGTAGAGTATAGCAAACGTCAATGGTGAATACTTCAATATCTGGTTACATGTCACAGAGAAATCAGGTTATGCACGGATCGGAGTCATACGCTAATAAACAGACAATTGTCTGTGCCTAACATGACTAGACACACGGCTTATGCACGGATACAATATATCGTCAAATGAACGGTAAAGAGAGAAAGAGAGATGAGAGGGAATGAGGTAATGATCGTGATATAGGGGCGTCTAAGCAGATTGCGTATTTCAAGGGAACAATACAGGCATATCTGTGCCTACCCAATATATACGTATATGGTACTTCAGTTCTATATTAACAATTACAAACTGTTCTTGGAACGGAACCTAAGAGTATGACTCGGAAAAAAAGTATAAACAAGAAAGTGGGTCTATCTTTGGCGCGCCGATGATTAAATACGCTGACATGGATTATGAATATGTGCGAATAATAATCAGGCTCAACATTGCTAAGTTTGTTGTAAGATATTTTTGAAAACAGAATAGTTTGCCGTACAAAAATAACTCTTTTTATAGAACTATATGTATATGATATAGTAGTCCGATATTGATAATATTTGACTCATATGCAAGGAGCATAGTGAGCTTTGTAAAGAAATCTCGATGTACAAAAAAAATGTTCACACCAGAACTTAGTTAAGGCTGTCGATGAGGAGGATGCCATCTGTGCGTTACACATTTTATTGTAAACTTATAATACCTTCTACAAGGGTATACTAGAGTAAATAGTACATGACTATAGATAAATATATATATAAATATATATAAGTAATTGAGTGTGTGTGAGCAGAAAAATGATAATGATAATGATGGAAGTTGCATGTCTGTGCCGACATAATTAACATGTCTAAGACGCGCATAAAGCGTCCATAGCCGCGCTGGAGGATCTGTGCCGCGTTTTACTTTCCGTTGACAGGCCAAAGACTTCACCTAAGCATTTAAGCTGCTCAAAAATGCGGCAAAAGAGAAGAGGAAGAAGAAGAAGCACCAGCGGCAGTGGCAGCAGCAAAAAGCTGTTTGCAAGTAGATAGATGAAGCGCAGCTAAAGTATGTGATGGGCAAACATTCCAGCTGAAATAACAGTGAAACTTCAGCTTGAGCTCACATCCAAGCGAGCAGCTCACATGTTTTGGCAGCTGAGGCCAGGCAAGAGCTGGTCCGCCTGTCAGCTAGCCAGCCGGCCGGCAAAGTCCGCTGCGGCCTTTTATGTTGCACGTAATTTACACTTGTCGCCGCCGCACAAATATTTTTGAGCTCTATTCTCGGGATTTTTCGTTTTTCTTTTACAATTGCTGCAATCCAGGCTGGCTCGCTGGCTGGCTGGCTGGTTGCCAGGTAGACAAACTCAAATTGTTCTTCGCAGTGTAAATAGTTTCGTTGGAAAAAAGATTATGACAAGTATTTAATCACACAAGCACGAAACGTCATTGAGCAGGTCGCTCTGCTTTGCTTCTCCCGCCGCGTCGCCTCTATTGAAAAACGCTTTGGAATTTTTATTATCAGCACACACCGCGGAAAAAAGAGCCAGAGGAGCTGTGGCAATTGTGCCTCAAAACCAAAAACGCATTTGGTTTAATTATACGAAGGCTCTTGCTACGTGATCTGAAGTTTTGAAGCTTTTTGGAATTTGTTGGGTTTTATTTAAAGTTCTAAGCACAAGATTAACGATGTCAGCTGTGAGGTGCTCTGTCAATTGCTGGACTTATGAATGCAAGCCGTCGCGGCGTGCTGAGCATTTTATATTAGATACTTCAATATTTAAAGGGGGTTGCTTGAACCTACGGATGTTAGGAACGATAAAAAATTTAATCTGATTTTAGATAAATATATACTTTTATGTGGCGTAATACAAGTGATGGCCGAAAATGTTTAGATATTGTTTAATTTGATGATTTACAAATAAAATCATTATCTACTGAGAACTGAGGGAACTTTGAGTACTCTTTTTGTACTTGCTGAATAGGACATCTTTAATCTAAGATACTAAATATTGATATTCATATTGATCTTCAATTTTCAAGGAAAAAAAATCCTTAACAGTTGTCTATTTAGAAATTTACATGATCGCTCGATGAATAGGAAATGCAAAGTTTGCGTTTAGTTATTTATGCAAAATAATGTCTAAAATTGACTTAAAGTGGGGCGCATCATATAGGGGCGCATTAAAAGCAAAGAAACAGCATGTTAAACATTTCAAACACAACACTTAATTTCCTGCCCCGACAGCGACAACAGCTGACACATCAGATTCGGACTTATAAGTACGTAATTATCAGCAGCTGGCGGGCTCGAATACTCCCATATGATATTTGCCAAGTCACTTTGGGTTCTAGTGAGTCGCTTCTTTGGGTTGGTGTAGTTACATAGATATACATATTTAGATTTATGTTCTTACTGCAAACGATCCTCGGCTGGTCCACCTTTAAGCACATCGCTGACTGCAATCGAGGGATCTCCATTGGCAAAGTGGGGATTATCACGTCCACCGGAAACGGCAATGCCAAACCCGTAGCCGGGCACTCGAGTCACCGAAACTGTGTGATACTCCCATGTGGTGCGATCGCCCTGCAAAGGCAAAACAAGAAAAAATAGGGAATTGAAAAGGTATTGTAATAAAAAAATAAATAAAAAAATGTGTGAATGCAAAAGAGAAATGAGGAATACGGCGATTTGCTTGTACCCTCACAACTCTCATTCGCGCGCTCTCTCTCTCTCTATCTTTCTCTCATTTTTTTCTTTCATTTATTTAAATAAATTTTAATTGAAATTTGTTAAGGATGGGCGCCGAGCGTTGCAACGAAATATGCTTACGAGGCGGAAGTGCACACATGTGACTTCCGTTTTACAATTTACACAGCCATGCTTGAGTAAGAATGTATTAAATTTAATTTTAAGACCCGACAGATTTTATGGCTAATAGAAAAATTGCTGAAAAGGGTACATCCTAGTGGTTATAATAGACTTATGCTGTGAATAGTCAAGTTAATTTTTAATAACTTTCATGATTAACTCAGGTTAGAAAACTACTAGCAAAAATACTGAAACTCTTGTTTGCTTTAAATGAAATATATACCAAGTTATATAGAATGCACAATAAATATTAAAATAGAGAATTTTAACAAAAAATGTTCCCGTGATTTTGCCGTTTGTTTAATAAAGATAAATACTCGTATTCATTGACACTCTATACACTATATAGAATTCTTGACTTTCTCTTTGTTGAAACTTGATTATGTCTGTTCAATAAAAATTATATTTTCAATGCACTCATGCAGACATATTAAATATTTCAACACAATTTAGCTTAGTGTTTTACAAAAACTGTTACTGCAACACCTGCCATGAGGAATTAATTGATTTTGACTTAACGACTCGTAAATTCCATTTACACTCGCTGCGGGTGGCATCATTTTTTGTCGATTCTATATGCGAACCTCAACCCTGAAAGCCATCAGACAGCTATTTGTCGGAGTTGGCCTGGTAAGTCAATTAGATCTCAATCAGTACAAAAATCCAATAATACAAAAATAAATCAATTAAAAATAAGTCCCATTGAGTTGTTGTTGAGTTGCCCAATGGCAATCATTCGGTTGCATTCACTCTGATTCACTGCAATCAATTTTAAGTCTCTCAGTCAGAGTGCCAATCCCTCATTCCGAATCAAGCGAAAGCCATGCACTAAACTCAGAGGTGGGCGCCAAGAAAAAACAAAAAATTTGTAATAAATAAATAGCGTTACGAGTAGTCGCATCCAATTTCGAAACCCCATTTGCAACCAGTTGCCAAGAAACAAAAAAACAAAAAAAAATATATATATTTTCACGTGGGCTGCGCTAGACGTGTGCCTAAATAAAAATAAAAAACTTGATGCCATAACAAAAATTAACTAAAAAAGAATTTGTTGGGCTCAGCCAAGCGGTCGCGTGGGCACATGCAAAGTTATAAATATTTATTTTTTTATAACGTTTGCAGGTGTAGATTTTAGATGCAATGTGCCCTCCCCGCTCCCCAGAAACGGGACTTATCCTTAAATTAGCATAAAACGCATTTGCTTGAACTATGTATTAAGCAAGTTTAGTTTTTAGTTTTTTCATCTGTCTTTGAGTTTCATTCAAATGTTATGCTTGGCTTGTCTGATAAACAAAAAACAAAAAAGATTTATATAGATTTATTCATGCACACATATGGCAGGTACTCTCATATGGTGACCGAGTTCCGCTTCAAGCGGAGCGGGGCGATGAAATTAAAATTAACTTAATTGCAAGTGAAATTAGCCTGAAGTTTAATGATGTGCTCTAAAATGAA
The DNA here is from genome assembly GCF_003285875.2 of Drosophila novamexicana. NCBI lineage: Eukaryota > Metazoa > Arthropoda > Insecta > Diptera > Drosophilidae > Drosophila > Drosophila novamexicana. Next base: position 1,784,114 of record NW_020825054.1, on the reverse strand, counting down.
GGCGTGCGGAAAACTCGACTGGTTTGCGAGAGGGTAGGGGGAGCGGGGGGTGGTCGGCTGAAATTATACTTTCTTTGTAGTTTTGTTTATGTGAGCATTTTATTGGGGATCAGCTCATTTCATTGAAGTATTTTGAATGTAATTTATTATTTATATGGTACGCGTGTTAAGCGAGAGCATAGCCCTAATGAGACAGACAAGATTTATGACTTCTCATGTGCGCATAAAATATTAAATTTGCAATATTTCCATAAAATCTAGACTTTGTGCAATACAAATGGAAACTGAACTATAAAATTCGCTTTACACATTCGCTTTACACATCGATAAATAGGAAGGTCAACAAATTTTAAAGTAAATAGAAAAGTAGGCAATAATTAGAAGCTAATTAGAAGAACTCATTCGATTTACACAAAAGGAGGTGCAACCAATAACTGCAACTAAGAAAAATAGAAAACAAGTAATATTTAGAATATTTATTTGATCTTAACATTTGTGGGCTCAAAAATATATCGATATATTTCTTTTAAACTTTACAATAGTTTGTTTCTACAGCGAGCATGAAACTTCCTTGAATTTCTAAATGACAGTCAATATTAATTTTAACTATCTTTAATTCTTTTTTCTGCCTGCTTAATGACCTAATATTTAATCTAAAATACCAGTCCTATCTTTAGTTCTCATCGGTCAGCAATTATGTTAACAAGTAGACACTGCTTTTGGTTTCCCATACGAGCGTGTTCTACCAGTTTAAAGCTCTTCAAAAATTCCAAGCGCCAACTTTTATGTAACTCAACCTTCATAAAAATAACTCTGATGGTTTAACTGGGCATGGCTGGGCTTTATTCATCATTTCAGACACACCAACTTGATTTATAGAGCATTTAATTTTGTCTAACGAATTAAATTATAAAGAAAAACTACACACACACACACACAGGCACATACTTGGGTTAGGTTTTGGTCTAAACACTTTTTTTTGTTGCTGTTGCTTACCAACATGTTGTTTGGCACATAATCCGGAAACTTCATTGTAAATTTGTGATGATGTTTTTGTTGAAAATGAAAATGTTTTTTATACAATTTACGCACTTTGAGCCAGTCAAAGTAATTAACTGAAGCATTTAATTTTTAATTGTGCGACATATTTATTTGGCTTTTACTTATGTTTCACTTGTTTACTTAGCGATAAAAGCCCAGATATGAATACACGCAAATAGGCACTTGAAGAAACGAAACCAAAACAAAATATTGTTTGCATTAAAAATGAATACATCGAACCAGACGCGCGACGCGATATAGGTAAATAAATAAAAAATAAAATAAAAATAACAACAGGTAAATACAAAACGAAATCAAATTGATTCAAAATCAAGAGTGTACAACAGCAGCCAAAGCTGATGTCACTTTCAATTGTTATATGAAGTACGGGCACAAATATTGCATAATTAATTGCACTTTGCCGCTGAGCTAATGATTTATAAATAAATTTTACACTAGCTGCAGCTCACAACTAACTTCCAGACGAAGCACTAAATTTATTCAGGAATTTTTAACAGCATATGGCGACCGGCGACTTGTATTTGCATATTATTTTCTGGTGAATATCTCAATACGCGTCATCCGGTAGCGCACAGATACGAAGACGCTTGTTGTTGACTTTTTCGGCTGTTTAACATAAATTTATATTTTTATGTATACATTTTTTTGGTAATTTGCGTTTAGGGGTGTTGGCTGTGGTTAGCCAAGGTGGCTTTAATTAACACAGACACACGAAATTACATGCTAATTGCTGCTCGCACGCACTTTAAGATACTTTTTACGACAAGTAACTCGAATGTGATCGCATCTACTTTTGATGAAAGCAACTGCATTGTCTTCTAAGGTACATTTTGAGGGAGCACACACAACAGTACGAAAAGCCAATGACCGAAAAGCTTTGCAAATTTGGAGCGCAGTTGCAAGTATCTGTTGGATGCACCGAAAGTGAAATGCTCGCGCCTTGCAGCTGCGCTTCACTGGACACCGCTGCAGCGCTGTAGTGAGTAATCCGCTGGGTTCACATAAGCTTTAACGTTCGATTAGCATTTGAATTGTATTTTGTATGGTTCGGAGTTGCTATTTGGGCAGCTGGCCAACTAATTAACATTTACATGTCACAGATGTAGCTCTACTAGCTAGGTATTTGCGCTCGTACGAGTATCTTACAGATACTTCGCGTCGTTGTCGCTTGCGCCGTCGCAGTCCGCTCGCGGCAACCGTTGACGTTGACGGCTTGAAACACGCTTCGAAACTATTTTACAATTGTGGATGGCAGTCGCCGTCCACCAGTCACAAGATCCAAAACCGGAGAGCGAAGCGAAGCAACAGACGAAGCTGATAAAGGCGAAGCACAAAACAAACAGGCGAATAAAGGCCAGACAAAGCGAGCGGCGTGCAGTAGCTGCTGCTGCTCGACAGACTCGACATGTATCTGTGAAGTTGTGCTGCCCTATCTGTTAGATGCATTTGTATCGGTGTGTGCATGTATGTATGTTCAGCCCGCTTGTTCATTGAGGCCGGAAAGCGGCAGCGAACACAAAAATGTAAACAAAGCGACGAAAGTAAACAGAGCAATATTTGATAAAGCTGTGTATAAAAGAGATTTTCAGATTGTTTGCCGTGTCGTGCCGTGGAACCTAACGCTGTGGAACCTACACAGGTACACACATACATACATAGCTACGAGCTTGGAATTCATAAGGAATGCTTTAAACAAGAGGCTCCTTGTGAAGTTGATAGAAAAAAAGAACAGCTTGTCTTTTGTGCATCCTCTTTGAACTGATGAAGATGGATTATGGAATTTCATCATAAACTGAAATGCAGATCAATTAAATTGTGTTTTGTATCTAAGGAAACAATGTATATCCAAATTGAATGAGCTTTCCTGCCAGATTTAATAGACTCATTTAAATTTCGTGAATAAAAGAGTATATTTACCTACTATATTATAATAATAATAGTAATAAAATCAATAATAAAAACACGACTAATAATAAAACAAAAAATAATAATAGTAATTAAATATCATCAATAAAAGAAAGTTTAATACAAAACTTATTTATAAGATTACTATTCAATTGAAGATTTTCGATAAACATTTTAAAGAAAATGTTAATGTTGATTTTAACTTCTCATCTACAGTTTGAGTAATGCATTTAAATGCTGTGGATACCATGTTTAAAACCTTCAAGACACATACATTACAACGGATGCATCTGAACAAATGCAATTTCTGAGATTAAATGGTGAATGGAAAAGTACTTGAAGAGGCAAAAGTTGAAAAGTTCAGAGCTTGATGCGCATTAAATGGCAACTTCAATTCAATTAAGCGCCCGCACCGATCCGAGCCCGGATCAGCGACACAAAGGCAACTTCTTGACGTATTAATTCAATCAAGTGAGTGCTTATTAAACGCTTTAAGTGACAAACAGACAAAGCAAAAGATCTCCATTACGAAATAAGAGAGTCGCAATTGCAAGGGCAGTAGCTTTCAATTTGTATGTATCTGTATCTATGGATCGGTGTATCTGAAGTAAGCAGCGAAAATTCCATGAAGTACATTTTAGACGCCAAATGAAAATATGCAAGCTAAGCAAAAACTTTCATGAATTAAAGACAAAGCTTCATAAGTGTCATGGTGAGAACTCGTGTGTGTATATGTTTAAATATATATGTATGCTTGGTATGCATGCATGTATGTATTAAGTATGCAGAGATATTCATTTACTAGCTCTTGACAGTCGTCACCGCATCATCGTCATCATCACCATCATCAATGGGGGTTCGCTGACAGCGACTGCGACAGCGACTGCAACTGACATTCGCGCATATTTATGCAAAATGAAAAGCAAATCGTGAAGGCAGTTACCACTCCTAAATGGATCCACTCTATCAACACAACGACAACGATGTCGACCGTTTTTCATGTAAAATGTAAACGACTCGAGTCGAGTCGATGCCGATGTCGAGCCGATGCCATTTCCTATGCCAATACCAACTATTATGCTAACAATGCTGACTATACCGAGACTGTCTGGAATTTCTATAAAGTAGAAATTCATATTATTGTAGTTGTTGTTGCTCTATTCTGGTGTGAAGTGAGGGTTCACAAAAGCGTTTGTTTTCGTGCCAAAAATAAAAAAAAACAATGCCCAGCCGATAGTAGCTCAACACACACAGATAAACTCTCTCTTTGATAGCCAGTCCTGGCCCGGTATGCTAAAAACAATATTGTTGGAATTCAGAATATTGAATTGCATTAATGGATATTGAATTTGCTGTTCGTTTAGACAACTACAAGCATCATTGTCTAAAAAGAAAACCTTAAGACATGACGCAATGTTACCCTCGCATAAAAACAAACCGCAACTACACAGCTAAAAATTTTTTTTAAAAATATATTAATTTCTGACATTTTAGTAACTTTTTTTTAGAAAAGATGAAAGATTGTATTTATGGCAGTTGTACATACCCTTTTCTACCCATTTAAAAGGTATACATGCATGCTGCATGAATGTAAAACTGTCTTAGCCATACTATTTCAGATAGTGTGAGGTCAGGTCATCATAAGGAATGCCCAATCGTAGATACACCGCATCCAAGATAGAATCGCGTTCTAAGTGATCTCCTTAATTCGTTCGACACCTCCTGCAGTGATTTAACCTTTTCCCTTCTTGTATTGGTATTTTTCCCAGCGCTATGCAATTTTTCAACATGCTAATGATTTTTTAATCTATTTCGTTTTGGTTGCTGTACACTTTTCTCAGGCATTTTCCGGGCGACGCCTTAGGTAGCCGCAGCAATCCTAAAAAGGGTCTTTGAGCCCTGGGGCAACCCTGGGCTACCCTTGCAGGTAGACAACACACAGACGAAGATGAACATGTCTAGACAGGCACAACAGTGGATTACAATCAGCGCAACACGTTCCACACCATTTCGAATGGCCTCTGGGGAAGTGTTTTGTTTCCATGCAGACGCAATTGATAAACAATTGACTTTGGTGCACAACACTAAAATGCAATCAAGCGTTAACATTTGGTTGCAAATTCTGTCCTCTCTTTCTCTCTCAAGGGTTGTTTTAACGGGTCTGGCTATTAAACAGCAAAAATGTTGCGGCAACTAGCCGCACTGCGAGATACTCTGTTCTAAAACGACCAGAATCGAGTAAAAATTCGCGTATTGCTAACTATCAAAGAAAATATCAGTAGTTAGTTTTACCAACTATTCCTTGAAGCTGCTACATATATATATATTTTATTCCATTTTTCATTTCGTCTTTCAATATTTTTGATTCAACAGCTTTCGAATGGTAGAGGATATTGGGCATAGAAAGAACACATCTTAAAATTGTTATAACTTAACCAAAAGTTGTCGCATACATATGTACATGTGAGTATATGTATTTATTCGTTGTCCAAGTGCAAATATAAACAACTTTTAAAGATATGTCGTACTCGCGGCTCCAGAATACCTGTTTTTATAAAGGGCATATTCAAATCCTTAGTATTTGTATATTAGTGAATGTGCGCTAAAAGTATGTTTTCAATATGAAACAAAAAAATGTTCCTATTTTTTTTAGTGAAATTAATAAATGTTCTTACATACGAAAAGACTGGCGAATTTCTAAGAGTTAGAAAATACATACATATACTTCCTGAAATTAGCAAAACTAAAATATAACTCTATTTACGCTTAAGAACGGTCTTTGGCTAAATTTTTTTAGTCAGATGAGAAATTTATATAACACAAGGAGGGTTCTGGCTCAAAAGTACTGTTCTCTCATAATAATATTATAATTGATACACAAAATGATCAGAGACCAACATTGGCTTTTGTATTTGTGAAAAAGTGGTATATCCCCTAATGTTGGATTTCAAAGTTGCTTGTAAATTCTTATACTGCTGCTCATACCGGAGTAGGAAAGAATGCAAGTTGTTTTGGGAATAGTGACAACAGGTTGAGTTTTTGCTCTCCTGTCGGTCACGTATGACAAACGACCGTCTGCGGCGATTAACAGCCCGGAAGCAGCGGGAGCGAGGATACGGAAGCAATGAAGTTAAACTGGCATTGGGGAATGGCGTTGACGCGGCCATTTGGGGGAGCATTTCAATAACAGCATTTGCATATTGTCGATTGGCACGTCCTTTAGACGCCCATCAGGCTTGGGGCGTGGCAAGTGTCGCAATGTTGCATGTTGTGTGTAGAGTGTCTGCTGCTGCAGGTCCCATTTGGGAGCATTTAACGAGTTTTATGCCGGCGCGACGTGTTTATGTTATGCCCTGCCCAAGAGGTCCTTGCAATATGCATAAATCGGAGAGCTTCAATGTAAAATGTGTGTATCTGGCAGATACCAGTAGGTTGATAGTGTTTTGGTCATTTGTTGCCATTCGAAAAGAATTTCTATGCCCATTTCTGTGTCGAGTACATTTTTCGTTTCGTGCGTGGTACGTGCTTGAACTACAAAACTCTAGATATTCAGATTTCATAAATTAGGCAAAGAGGAAGGCACAAAAAATTAAAAAACAAAAGAAAAAAAAAAAACAAAAATACCGCACTGAGCACTGAGGCATGCGTCGAGGGGCCATCGACGCCGACGCCGCTGGGTCACATTTCCAAGTGCAGTCGAGTGAAAATTGTAAAGCCTAAAGTCGGGCCGGTTGTCGGGTTCATGTGTTTGAGTTATGGTGCGCATGCGTGCAACGGCACGGGGAAAGTACCTCAAGTACCTCGAGTCGCTAGAGGCGAGTCTCTGTCTATCTGCGCAGTTCCATTTCTTGAGCACGCAGAGAGGCGCAAAGAGCGGCAATGGACTGGCCTCAAGTGCAAGTAGGTAACGTTTTTCAACTTATCATTCTTAGGGTCAATGTGATAGTAGTTAAGCTAGGCAGACGCTGGGCAGACCCCAGATTGTATTCTCTTTTGAAAACGAATGAGTAATCAAATCTCACACAATGGTCAACATAGTGATTCACTGAGATTAGAAAAGATTTTTCATATTGAAAAATTATAAAAAAAAAAAAACAAGAAATGAGGGCTCTTCAGTATGGCAACGATTAAGGCAATAAGTGATGTTTGTAAATGCCATCTTTGGTTAAGATATGAAAAAAAACAAAAACGGTTGCTTACACAAAATCTTTAATATTTGCCGTTTCCTCCTATAGAACCATATGATATAGTAAGTAGTACAGCCCGATGTTTGGTCAATATATTTTGGCATATAACCAAATCTTTTTATAGAAGTAATTAATTTTCTGATTTATTTATAGCTATATTAAAAGAAATAAATTAAACTGATAGGAAGAATTCAAGTGAAGGAAAGTTAAATTTTAAAGCATGCTAACTGACTTTTAAAATCATATGCCCACACTTTACTCTAGCTAATTAAGCTGTTAATATAGACCCAAGTTACTGGTAATAACCCATTGTAGCAGCACTTTAAGCCCTTTAAACCTATGTCAACAACTTTCTCAGGCATTGGCGCTTGAAAGCTGAGTAGTCTTTTTAGACGTTGACAGGAAAAATGAAAAATAAAAAACTCATACGTGTTCACAGATCCTTTCACTTGTCACGGTGTGTTGTGCAAGATACACACATACACACACAAACACACACACACACATACGCACACATACAATCCACCCATCGCCCTTAGCAAACATCACATACTCCATTTTGTGCGACCTGATACTAGAGTAGGAAATGTAAACAGGAAACGGGATACGGGCTTCGGGATACGGAACACGTTTCTAGTGGCGTACTCGTATGCAAAAGTAAACATTTTCAAATGAGTGTGTGTAATTTTCCAAGGCAAACAACAGCGCCAGCAAAAGGACTACAAAAATGAAGCAAAATGGGCACATGACAAGCAGCTTGTGAAGTGCAATAACAAAGAAACATGCAAAATGCAAAGTACGACGTGTCTGTATCCCAATAATTTTACTTTTTCCAATCACTAACTGCACTGATTTCTTTTGGGAATGTGGAACCAAGATGCTGAACAAGAAAAAGGCAAAACAAAAATGATGAATTAAATAATAATTAGTTATAAAATAATAAGTAACATGAATAATAAATAACATATTATTATTCCATTCAATTCTATTGTACTTTTTTATAATAACTCCTATATTATACTAACTCTCCTATATAAAACATGCCATTATTGTGCATCAATTTAGTTGTAAGTGTGTTTTAAATAAGCTTAAAAGACAGGAAATGAACTTTCTATTAAATATTTATTTCATATAAACAAATTTAGAAATTACCGAAAAAACTGTTTCCATTAGAGAACAAATTTTGCTGTTTGTTCTGATTAAAACGACAAAAAATTTAACCTATATTCAATCAAAATGGCAGCAGCGTTTATCTGGAGTATTATTGACATTTAATTTATTACAAAAATAATTTCACTTAAAGACCTGACAATTTTGCATTGATTAAGCATTTAATTACAGCGCGACAGGTTTTGTTTTTAAGCCGAGCAAAACCAAAGTGGTTTTGGATTCTAGAGAAACCCACGCTTGCGTTTGCGAATGGCTTTGTGGCACTCGATCAATAATAATAGGTATAAAATATATTTAAAAAATTCATTTGTGATTATGGTTTTATTTTCTGAATTGTAATGCAAACTATGTAACAACGGCAACGACAATTGCAACAAGAAAGAGTGAACGACACGGCATTGGCCGACTGCTAGATACCCTGAAAAGAGCGCCTAGCTGCTGACATTCTGTCTTCTAACATATACGTGCATACACAAAAGTCATACTTTAACGCTTTGCGAATCAATCGTGCTTTTTCCTCCCTTAGCCGCACATTATGCGAAATTCGTTCTTGAGCAAATTCAGTGTTTATGGTGTGGTCTGTATGAAACTTTGAAGGCCGAAATCTAGCACAAAAATGTATGCGTGTACTCTATCGACTCAGTTCGTCATTCTGATCAAGCGTTTATTTACTATATGGGGTCAGAGTTGCTGCCCTATGCCCGTTACATAAATTTGCACAAAATCATCATTCCTCTTTTACGTATTTTCAATGGGTTTAGAGTATAAAAACGACGGCAACTCTATTAAAAGCCCACACATCGATTTAAGAGCAATTTGCATGAATGCAGTGTCACTTAGGCAAAACAAATAATTGATATCGATTGGAATAAGGCTTTGCGCAAATATTTCTCAGAGATTATAATACCCAAGCAGTAGTATGCATCAGTTTTATGCATTGCCAGAGGCCCTGGAGTTTAACAACGTGTTGATGGCAATGTGACTGTCATTATATCATTAGATATTGAGTGTAAAAGCGAGCAAGAGGCAGAAGGAAAGAGATAGAATAGTTAACTTGTTGTTTTTAGACGCCTCAATGATTCCGTGGGTACGCGGCACATACCTATAATATGTATGTTTATATAGATATGTACCCGTAACACATGCAATTAAGTGCCATGTTACATAAAAGTTGCCATCCATTCGACTGGAAAATGAAAAACGACCATAAAAAGCGCAACAGCCAGAGAACCAAAAAGAGTGTGGGCTTAACTAAAGATAGATAGATGGATAGATTGAGTACGCTCGCATATGAAGCCCTAGTTGGGCTGTCGTTGTCGCTGTCGCTCAAAATTGTTTTTGCCCAACTATTACAGCTCCCTAATGGGGCACATGTCCAAGCGATGGCTGGCACTTAGGGCCAGGCCAATTAGGCACTGCTCGAATGAAGATTTTATACTCACGAATATGCCCTAGGGGCTTGCGATTTGTTTAAATTGAACATTTAACTCACCTGCAAAGAAATAGAAGCAAAATTTAAATAATTACATTATTATGAAAAATATTTATGGTAATAATAATAAACATAAACATCCACAGTTTATAAATAGTAAAAAAAATGCCAAGGAATGCGGTCGCGGTATGCCATATCAAATGTAATTAATTCGTTAAAAATGAAGAACGAGTAATTATCTGCGGCTTGCCGAAGATTGAATACCCTTGAAGTCACCCTATGGATACTTAGCGTAACGTAAACTGTAAAATTATGTAATTATCAGTTAATGGATTCTATGCCAGCTATATATAACTTATTCAAAAATGGGGAAACAATTGTCTGAGTTAATACTGAAAGAAATAAATATATAGACTTATAGACTTATACCCTGGGCAAGGGTATAATAATACCTTTACCATTCAGTCTTTATTCGTGTTTATATTTTCAGCTCGAAATTCAACTCGAGCACATTGTTGAATGTCAGGTTTTAATTTTTTATTTAAACCTTTTGTATTCCTACGACGATGAATCATGAACAGCTTTAGCATTCAATCATTGTATTCAAATGTGGCTGTACAAGAGAGGGTCAGCCAGAAATCAGCATAAGCTCATATGTTAAATGAAATTCACAAGAGTCGCAATTAGTATGCGAGAAAAGAGCGAACTAAATAAGGGAGCATACTACATTTTGAATTCGCAGAACGAACGCAATCATTTTGGTCTAAATTGCTGTAAAGGTCTGTTCTGTTCAGATGGCTGGCTAATCTTTTATTCAGACTCCGTTTGATTTGCATATCAAATTGCTTGTTAGCTGGCTTCGAGTTGTGCTAACGAATTAAATGGGATCCCCAAAAACTTTCACGTACGGCGAGAGTGAAAGGTTGAAAACTTTAACCTCCAACTGTCGATTGATTCTACATTTTAAATATTGTAAAAGAGCGTAGCTAAATTAGTTTGTGGCCCCAAAAAATCGAATAATTAAACTTTGACATTTGAGTGGAAAAGTGTGTCACTAAATTTATCGAAGGCGGCAAACAGCCCACGCAAAACACACAAAGCTGCGCTTTAAACAAATTTGAAGGTGTGAAAAACGAGATTTCCTAACGATGCGATGGAAAAACAATGGCGTCCAATTGACGTGCCATGTGAAGCGAGTAACGGAAAAATCATATAAAATTGTAACATGTTAAGATATTTTAAAATATTATATTTATTTAAAATTGAAAGTATTCCCAAGCTTTTCTTCTGATTATAATCAATAAAATATACGCAACAGACTCTTTCTCTTTGCAACTTTCACTGTCTCGATGTTCTTAATCATACAAGTATAGATGACATAGATGACATTTACAATTAAAAATTTCTATTTTATTTTTAAGTGGAAAAGCCAGAAACTTTCTGAAATAATTGTGCCACTGATGTACAATTCAATTGAAATTTTTGTGTTTTTCAGTTACTGGAAATGAAATTCTATAATGGAATTTCTTTTCACTGAGTAAACAACAAGAAATTATCAATCTCTGTCTTGGCTGGATAGTGAAATTCAAAAGTTTTCAATTTCAATGAATTTATATAAAAGCGTATACAAACAATTGTAAAAAAACCAAAGCACACGAATAAATTGTAAATAAATATGGTATGAACAATGAATGCATTTCAAGTAAGTACAAATAAAATGAAAGAAAAAACAAACTTCATTTGATTGGCTATAATGAATTATGGCGGCAGTCATTGTGACTCTGGGCAAGACAAAGGGCGTATTAAATAAATGCAAATGAAAAAATATAAATAAAGTAGTTAAAGCAAAAGACGCAGAAACCGCAGCGTGACACAAATGCCACTCAAATGCGCTGGCAGGTGTTTAATATGGCAATAAATGAATACCTGAAAAAAATACGATACAAAAAAATGAGAACTTAGGAATGTGCTTGATGGTTCTGCTTGATCTGATGTGAACTGAGAATTACATTGATATTGCCAAAGAGATGAGAATTTTTGAAGTCTTATGCAAATATTTGTGGGGGGCATGAAAAAACCTGTTTAGTTTTTTATTCGCTGCATTATGAATCAATTGTCTGGAATTTGCGTCTTTATTAACTGGGTGCGGTATGCACATGGAATCGTGTATCTTAAAGATACTCGTTTATGGGTCCACACATGATTTCGAATGTGTTGCAGCTCATTTCCTAATCAACTGCATACAACATATTGTTGTTGCTACTTTAGAGCGCTTTGTTGGTTGTTGTTGTTGCTGTCTGCCTATCTTTATGTGTCTGTTGTGCCAGTAACTTGGATTTGTGCAGTAGTTTGTCCGGTGGTTTGTCGATGGTTTCGTAAGCAAACGAGTCTTGCTTTTAGCGGCTCAGGAGCCGCACACAAAAATGCCGTCACATTCGGCAACCACATTTTTCTTGGACTGTGGTAGACACAAGAAGGCAGAAGAGGAATCTGTGTAGTGTCGAAGATTGAATACACTTGCAGCTGAATATTGTTATTTCGAAATTCTTAAAAGATTTAGGCGTCAGCCCCAAGGTTGGAAGCGAGAAAACACGCCAATTCTCAGCTATGAAGTGAAAGATAAAGTAACATTCTATGTTTGTAAAATGCATTCATTATTAATTACAATGTTTATAGTATAATTAACAATAGTGTGTATATACCAGAGAGCAAAGTTTCACGTAAAAATGCGATTCTTTTGCCTTCTATTTAGATTTTAACAAACACTTTATACCGTTACAAATTGTGTGACAATATCTTAATGCCCAGCTCTGCAAGTGTGTTAGAAAATAATAATAAACAGCAAGCAAATGTAGTTTGAACGCAGTTTACACGTTTTCGTATCTTGTATCTGGTAAATGTAGCTAAACTATGCAGCAGCAATTGAAAACTTGCTGAGTAGAGCTCAGCTCACAGACAGCTCAGCTTTTGTCTTAACTGTTTAGCAAGGCCCAGTTTCTATTTCAGTTTCAGTTTCAGTTCCAGTTCGAGATAATCGAGATTGTCGCTATAGATTTCGATTTCCATTTCAAAATGCTAATAAATCGCTGTTAATAAGCTCGTTTCAGTAAATACATATTGTGTGAACTTTGTGAATGGCGGCGGCAGGTTGTAAAATGTCTTTTAGGCCTGAGAAGTGGCTCAAGTCGAACGACATTTTTCCTAAGTGATATTTGAAGGTGAAATCTTATGTTTATCACTTATATTGTAAGAAAATGCAGGTGCTTCGAGTTTCTTATAACTAAAAACTTCCATTGTTGATATTTTCGATGAGTGTTTGGCAATAAAAGAGTAAATTTAGTATTAGCTTATGTACATAAATTAAAATTAAAAAACTAGAATATTTCTATAAGCTGAAAATCGAATTTATAAATAGAAAAATTGCAATATTTTACGAGTAAAAATGTTGTAATTTCTGTATGCATAATTATTTTTCCAATATTGTATGCTTTAAGACCAATCGACATTTTCTGTTATAATACTTATTTAACTAATTTAATTATAATTTTGTAAGGTTCTGACATTTAATTTTGATTAATATACTAATAATAATAATAATAATAATAGCAATTATAATAATAATAATAATAATAATAATAATAATAATAATAATAATAATAATAATTACAATAATAATAATAACAATAATAATAATAACAATAATAATAATAATAATAATAGGCCTTGGAAAATTGAGCCTATGTGTCGTTTGCATAACCAAGATTTATATCAAAGAGTTAATCGCAGTTTATTACCAGTTTTGCACTAAGATTCCATAAACAATCATGGACTTAATTACCTGACTAGCAAATTAGTGCAAAAACCCCCAAATCCATTAAAGAGGAAAAGAGCGAAGCAATTTAAGATCACGTGACCAACACAATACAGTAGCTAAATTAACAATTTTACGGCTCAATCGAGCAATGCCAGCATATTCCAAAGGGTTCCGCTGGCATGCCAAACAATTATGAAGATTAACATGGCAACCAGCGCGTGGAACGGCAGCTCGGGTCGAGCTCCCTTTCATGGCCAGGCCCAGCCATGATTGCCTGAATGGTGCAACTGGGCTGGGCCCAATGCATGTCTGTGGCGCTGACTCTATTCCTATAACCCATCGATAAAGAGCTGGGGATTGTTCAATTGTTTGATCGTTGGAGTTCACGGCCTGTTAGATAACATTCGAATCGAGAGCCGGAGCCCAGCTGCAAAATAATGGCGTTAAATTACCAATATAAATCAATGTGTTAAGCGAACTTGTGAGCCAAACACACAAACACGTACATACACACACACACACACACTCACAACAATTTTTAAACCCACACCCGCATCTGCGAGCACAAGAAGAGTACTCAAATGTCAGGGCGGGCGGGGCGGTAGTCTCCAAAGTGCGGTGCGGCAAAAGGGCGAGCCGCCAAGCCTGGGGCCGGTTTATACAAACGTCTATACCCTGGAAAAAAAACCAGTTGAACAACTTGACTTGATTCTAAAGACTTTTTCTTTCTTTCCAAAGTAAGTTGGTTTCTGTTCTTTTCGTTTTGTTTTCGTTTCGCTCTCTCTCTCTCTCTATCCCTCTTTGTGTAATCGTTTATCTTTGAGTGGAACTCAACTAATGAAAGATCAGTTGGAGGAGCCCTGCAGTTTTTTATCTCCTTTTTTAGGGCGACATTAAGGCACACACAACTCGTGTTTGTGTGTTATATTTGTGTAGCTATGTGCTGCTCCTCGAGCGGATCGAACCTTCTTTTATGGCTTGCAGCATGTGAAACCAGTTTCTTTTTTTTTTATTTGTCTGTGTAGAGATTCTTTATGGTGACTCTGCGATTGTATTTGCTTTAAATTGTTGCTTTATTTCTGTGTTTTTTTTTTTCTTCTTTTTCATCTGCCTTTCCAGAAATTGGTTTAAAGGATTTGTGTTGCGCATTTGTGCGCATAAATTGCGGCTTAAGGTGCTTCAAAACGTCTTTATAAATATGACAAAAATATAAAATTTAAGTATGACACATAGAGAATATTTGACCTGATCTAGTCAAGGCAAATGTTTGCCTGTATTGCTAATATCCTCGTGGCTCAAGCTCTCATAAGAACTCTTCTAGTTACAATTCTCATTATGCTTTTCTATATGTTTACTTAAAATACACTTAAAGTGTTCTTTTCTATACTGTCAAATAAAAGCCTCATCGTTATTTATTCGCAATATTTTGATTTTACCCATAAAATAATGCAAAGTTTCATAAAATGGTATTTAACTGATGAGCACAGAATTTATTGCCATTCAATTATTAGTCATATGAATTATTTAAAATGTGACATAAAGATTGTTGTTGTTGCTTTTTTATCGATTAACTGGCGCTCAAGTCTCTCACTAGCGCGATAAAAAGTGAATGTCAGCTCCGAGAAGCAGCGCCAAGTTTGGTCAAGCAATGTCAAGTTTCTCTAGTTAATAGTGTTGGCAGGGGAGCTATTGGACAAACCAGATTTGCCCCCTTCTACGTTTTATCTATGGGAACGTGTAAGCAATTGTCTTGTAAAGTGCTGTTCTTAAGAATCTTTGCAATCGCTAATTGTGTAAATAAAAATACTTAAGAGAATTGACTGTTACGATTTTCATACCGTAGCCCATTGAAAACTCAAATAAGGTATATATATAATATATATATTCTTGAACAGGACTAGCCAAGAGACTTGGAATTTACAATGCTTATTTTGCTACACCAATTGATGAATATTATGTATCGAAAAATATAGATTTTAATTTACAATGTTTGGAGCTGCGTTAAAGGTATCTCATATACATCTAAGTTTATACGTACCAAACATATATATCCGATATATTTAAGTGAACAAATATATAATAAATACTAACAAATCACAAGATTGCATCTGATTATTATTAGGTATTCATTTCAGAAAACGTCAACATTAAAAAGTTTCACTTTCGGAATTTCATAAATTTTATGAATACAAGTTGTTTTTAACTCGATGCCCACTTTTTGCACAGATAGTAGTAAGTCAGGGTGGGCAGCGGACTGACAAGGGGCGGGACTGCAGTAGCAGGTCCGTGTAAGACCCAAGGCCTAACGCCAAATTTTAATGACAGTCCAGCTGCATATGCGCCTAGTTGCAATGGCTTTTTATATAATTTTAGATGTTTTTTGCTGTTGTTTTTGATTACTTTCCAGCTGGCGCATGTGCTGGGCATATTTGTTAAATTATACACTTTATGTTAATTGGCAGCGCTCCCAAGTGGTTGGTTTTCTTTTCTTTCTATTTTTTATGGCTTTTCGTGCTTGTTTACGATGTTATCAGTGAAATTGTGATTGATGCCTGGCACAAGCTGAAGAAAACTTGCCTAAGCAAGGTTTTTTTTTGTTTTTTGTATTTTTTTGTTTTGTTTTAAGGGGGTTATCAAACCTTTGGCATCGGGCTTGTGCTGGTGCTCGTCAAATTCTTGTTAAAATGATAGCTACACATCGATATATGCCTAATGACGTCTTTGGGCATTGTTCCATTTTTCCAACCCGTCAACAATTTGTCGCATTAAATTCAATTAGTGGTTTTCTTGTATTTTAATTGCACTGGCTTTTGCGTACCTCGAATGGCCATTTGCAGCTATCATAAAAGTCCGCTTTTTTTGAAATGCATTTTCACTTAAATGCAAACAGCTGCAAAATTGCAAGTTGACATTTATGCCATGCAACGCGTGTCCATGTTGTTATTTTCATCTTTTTTTGCTTTTGCCAAATAAGCCTCGCCTAATGCTCAGCATTAAGCCAAGAGGTGAGAGTTTTGCAATTGAAATTGCATACAAATGAAATTGTAAATATTTTATAAGCTGCACTACAGGCTTTACTCTTTAATGGAAATTAAGCTGGTCGGATAAAGATTGGTTTACCTTGTCGAAACTCCCTATTATTTATTTACAATTTATAGAGTCTATTTAACTAACAACAGAGATCTGAAATAAAACATTATTCAATAAATATCAGCTAGTACAAAGTACATGCCTAAATATGTATTGCTACTTTTTTTCTCTATGGGTTAATCACATTTTATAGCTTTTAATTCCAGGAGTTCGCTGTCTTCTAATAATAAATTGTCCAAGATATATATTGTTTAGTTCAGCTTTAAATTTAGTTTTATAGCTCTAAATATATAATATTGAAGGTAATTTAGATTTCCTTTTCTCTAAAAATAAATGTAATTTGATGGCATCAAATCCCATCTGAGTACACTTTACAAAAAGAGAAGGAATTTTTCAAGTTTATTCTAAATAAATAATCATAATAGCTTGGCATATTCATTTAGTATTGACATTTAAATTATAGCCGCAATTATCATAATCTATATAATTATAATTGAGTTTTCTTTCATTTCATTGTGTAAACTTTGTGTGTTTACATTCATTTCAAGATTGTAATATAATAAATAATTGACCTCTAAGTATAAACATATGTACTTTAATAAGTATGTTTGGCTATTGAATTAATAGGTTATAAAGGTTATAAAGTGGAGGACTTATTACTTTCGAATTGTCTTAAGTATGCAAACAAAATTAGTTTCTAATTCTAATTATAAAATATCAACCAATTTCGTACTGAGATTTTGATTATTTTGAATAAGAAGCAACGCAAGAGAATTAATAAATAATAATGTGAACAGAAAAAAGCCTCAGGCAATAAGTAACCTTTTATCCAAATGATAATGATGCAAATAAATATTAATTTTGGCAAAAAAAATAGGGAATACCACAGTTTTAATGGAGATTGTTACGAAAGTTCTTATAAATGATTTAAATATAAATACATTAATTACTATTCAACCATTGAAAAATCAGTTGGGAGATGTATTGTTTCTTTACATATATACTTTAATTTTCATTGTGTAATTGAAGTAAATGTTTGCCATGCTAAGCGTGCCCCATCTTAATGGGGTTCATTACATTCAATCGAACAGGTTTCAACTTTCCATACTCGGCAATCGACACTCTCTTTACAATAATTATCGTATTTACCTGTTGCAACAGTGATTCATGGCGATAATGATTGTTTGGCAGAACGTGCTGATTGCCCGTTGCCGTTCCGACGATATCCATGTTAACAGCCGAAAAATATTGTGAGAGGTTGTTGATGATTTCGTTTTTTTTTCTTTCCACTATTTATTTATTTTTATTTTTTGCTTAGTGTGGCAGATTTGCGTGCTGTTGCTGTCGCAACATGTTGCACAAACTAAATGCAGGCGTTGCGCGCATGCGCTGTCAAATTTACACGAAAACAACAAAATGCACAAATTTTCACAATAATTTTAAAATTATGCTGTGCGTGTGTGTGTGTGTGTGTCGCAAAACTTTAGCTGAGCCTTGGTTAATTAGTTAAACAATTTTAGCGAAATGCACATATTTTTACGTTGGGCTGCACTGAACTTTATACTTTTTACTTCATAAATTAGGCTGCACTTTAAATGGGTTTGGGCGGCACGGGATGGGTGCCCTGGCGGTGTGGCACAAAAAAGTCGCGAGACACGCGCGCGACAAACAATTTGAACACGAAAACACACAGCGACAACAACTGCTAACGGGGCACGTTCGCAAATGGCCCACTGCTGATTTTTTTATAGAAAGAGAGACGAGTACGGGCTGGCTTTAGTGTGCTGGAAAAGTACAGGCGCCGCTGCAGCAGTGCAGCGAAAATCAAAGCGCACGACGACGTCCAGATTTGAGCCCAAAATAAACCGAAACGGGCGAAATTCATCCGTTAATCGCGTCCATTCGCCAGCAAACGTTGTCGACTTTTGAAATGGACGCCGAGCGCTCAAGAAAGCAAAAGCCGCCGTTGCCGTTGTCGTACGTGGAAAACGTAAAATATGCTCAAATATGCCCAACGCGCACACACAGGCGCAGGTAAGCAGCGCGCACCTTTCACACAGACGCAGACCTTCTCACACACACACACACATACTGACACATGTGTCAGGTAGACGACAAACTTGTTGCTGGCAACATGCGCGCGCGATGCTGGCAAAAATGTTGCCAAGCAACTTTTTGAAACATGGGCCAACCAGAGACCCGGTTTGGCGGCCAACTCTACACATATACACATATGCACACACACACACACACACACACACTCAAAAAATAAACGTATGCCTCTTTTGTAGAGTTTGCTGCTGAGCGGCAAGGCGACAGCAAACAAATGGGCAGCACTGGCAACGGGTTTTCGATTTTGATTTAAAAATTTGCTGCTGTTAACTTTAGCTTTGGCTCCTTTGCGCGCCGCTTGCCAGGAATTGTTAAAGGAGTGTTTGTTGCCGACTCTCTGTGGCGTGTTCAAGTTTGCAATCAAAGATAAAAGAAAAACTTGCCAACGTTGGCAGTGTGAAGTGGTATTTATAGGAATGTGGCTCCCTTTTGTAGCTGGCTGCCGTTGTGCATTTCCAATGAGTGACTGCTGCGCCAAGCAAAACAGCCAAGTATGCACATGCACATGCACATGTACATGCTGTGGTAGTTGATATCGCCATGAGTCAGTTGGCTGGTCAAGTGGTCGCTCGCAAGGGCGTTAAGCGCTCAACGTTTGTCTGTCGGAATAACCTATCGCAATTGAATTTGCTGTGTGCCAGCGACAATACTTTAGATATTTTAAATACCTTAAGCTTGCTCAATTCTGCTTTGCCAATTTCAGTTTTGAAAGTGTTTTTCATTTTACGTTTTTTACACAGCTCTATATGCCAGTATGTTGTCTGAAATGTTTACTTATACCTTTTGACTCACTTGTTTGCCGCTAGATTTTAAATACAAGGTTTTCGTCATCGGGCTGCCGAATATTAAATACTCTTGTAATCTTGAATATGCTTAAAAATTCCTTCTTTTGAAATTATTTATTTCCGACCGACTGCTACTATAGGCGCAATAGAACAAAGTTGTACATTTTGTAGATCTTGAAGAGATTTGTGAAGTTCGAAATAGTTTAGTTATGCGAAGATACCTTTAAAAACAGAAAAGTTTTCCTTACAAAATCTTGTTCTTAGACCGATTTTCCTATAAAGCTATATGAAAAAGTGGTTCGATGTTGATCAAATTTTGCTCATAAGGAATGAGCATAGTAAAACTGATAAATGCCGAGATGGTTCGAGATGTCCTAAAAAATATGTTTTTAATACTTCATTATTGACCGATAATTGCCAGCTGTATGATATAGTGTTCTGATCTGCCCGGTATCTACATGTGTACTGTAGAAGCAGACAGACAGACAGAAGGACAGAAGGACTTGGGTATATCGATTCGGATGTAGCTACTAGCTCGGATATGCCTTACTTTTTGCGTTGGCAAAATTAAAATAACCTCGGCTAAGGTAAAAAAATGATCCAGATATTCAAACTATTTAAACAGACTCGCCTTACCCAATAATAGTTGAGACATTTCCAGTGCTTAAAGAAATTGCCTGCAGCTCAAGTGCATGAGTATGCAGACAGTAGAAAAAATAAAAACATAAAACATTTACCAAGTTTGCTATTGCTCTTTGCTGATGGGCGGTGGTCACTATTTTAAGCATTAACTCAGGTTATTTGCCCTCAGTATTGATTTTTTTCTGGACAATTGAAACGTGTGCGGGCAGTTACGGGATTTTTCAATTAAAAACTGAGCTGCTATCGCAGAGTCGTATCAAAGTAATCTGAGCTTGGCTTAAAAGTAATAAAAGTATTAAATTTTATGATATGGTTATGGTCATTATAGTTAAAGCCAAATGGGCAATGCGCTGCTTATCGAACCGCTTTTAAATGGGAGCAATGCAAATGCTATGAACACCTAATGCGTTTTTTTGTACCCACAATTGTTTTATCTAACGTGTTTCTTTTTATGATTGCCCACAACAACAACTATGAGCACGTGCAACCTTTCAAACTGGCGGCAATTCGTTTTTGACACAATTATTGCTTTGAAAGGGTAGCGGCAGGCAGGGTATTTACGATATGACACAGACAGAACCAGCTGCTGATCATTAGCCTACAAGTTTTCGGTATTCGGGCGCCGGTTGGGTAATTTGATTTGTACACGAACATTGCAGGCGCACAACTTTATGAGCCGTAGGTATAAGCCACGCCGGGTTTTCATACCCTTAAAGAGAGTATTTGGCTTTTGTTGCGTAATTTGTAACGCGTAGCAGAAGAAGACATCTTCGACCTCATAGAGTATATATACATTTTTGGTCAGTATCAACAGCCGAGTCGCCTGTCTATTTCTATGCAAACTTATCTTACAGTTTCGCAGCTAACGTCACAAAACTGTGCATAGGTCCTTCTGTAGTAGGTAGTACATTCCACGTTATTGGCTGTCTTAAAGCTACTATTTTATTGATCGGTGGAAGACATAATTTAGGAACCAGTTGGGAATTAAGACTCGCATATTTGTCGAAGAGAATGCTTTTCTATAAGAAGCAGCTATTCGAGGAGATCAAGTTAATTGGTATGCGTCAAATATATTATAATATTTATTTATCATTATTATACATTTTACAGAATTTATTTGTAAATGATTGTTGATATTCTTCAAGCTGTTCACTTATCTGTCTGTTCTATCTTCCGCAGTTTTTGCCTCAACTTCAATCCAATTCAGAATTCCAATTATGTTGCAATGTATGTTATTTCGCTGATTGATCCAAAAAACAGGAATTCCTGCACTGCATTCATAATAAGCTACCGCAAGACCTCAAAAAACGCGTATTTTGTGTGTAAAGAAATAAAAAGCACTGCAGATTTTGTGTTGGCACGTGACTGCGTGCAAATGCAACAACAAGTATGAGAAAAGCAGAAACAAGTAGGACTGCTCTGGTCGGGAGTGAACGTCGAATATATACCCTGCAGTTGCAATCATAAGCGTTCGAATTTTCATGTATGTATGTCCACAAAACGGACACTTGCGGCTTAAATATGTTATATAAAGGTACTTTTAAACATTAGTTTTTATTTTAAAGTTTGTGCAGCATGGAGAATTAAATATTTTATAATATTTTCGTGTTAAGCTTAAGTAAAAACCAAGTCTCCAAATCGATTTTTATCTATATTTAAAAAATGATGTTTGGACTTCCCCTGATTGACAGAAAGACGAACATAGCTCCTCATCGTGGTCAGGAATATGGAGAGTCTTCTGTCTGTTATAAACATTTGCATAAAACAACACATCTATTTTCAATCGGTACAGGGTATACAAAAATGTGCAATTTTGTTAACAACTTTCTTCTTTCGTCGGATGTCTTCAAGCGAAACTCCAACAATACGGCATAACACATGCCGGCGAGGAGGAGCCCTGCGTGCTTATTCAATTTACGACCAACTGCAGCGAAAAGGTGTTCGCGCTGGCCAACTCCTGGAACCGTCCAGACCCACCGCTGCAACTGCATGGCCAGTTTTGCATAAAAAAGGAAAAAGTGTCGTTGTCTGCCCACAGTTTTTGCCTCCCCCCTCCCCTGGCAAGTCTGGGTAATGTCATTTTATCTATGCAGCATTTTGCGTGCTGCCAAGAAATTCATTTCACATGTTGGCTTAAATTCCAACACATTGCTCGTATTTCAAGGGTTTTACAGGCTGTGTCGCTTCAGCCCCCTCAAGCCTCCGCTGGTCTCTCGAATTGAATGAGTTGGCAAGTTTTCTTGATTCGTTTTTTTATTTATTTGATTTCGAGTTGATTCGAGCATAACTCCAAATGGAATTTTACACAGCGGAACTTGAGTCACTTGGCACACTGGTCTTAAGGTGCAGAAATTGTTATGAACTCTAATTTTATATTTTATTATTGTTTCTTTATATATTTAAGAAGCACAGGAGTCATAATTTCGATTGATTTAACGTTTGAGCAACAAAAAATATGATAAGTTCTTAACTGAAAATATTTATGGATATAAATGAATCAAATCGATTTATAGAAGAAATATTATATGTTGTTATTGAAACGAAATGTTTATGAATTTTTTACATTTATATTAACTTTTATGTATATATACATCATATCAGTTACTGTCAAAACAAAAATAATGAAATCACGCCCAAAGTCTACGCATTCTTTAACTTTAACTCAGTTAAGTCTTCAATTGGTTTTAAAAATTTGATTATTTATTTTTTTGTAATAAAAAATATAATTGTTTTTAATATATTGGTTTAGGCAGGAAATATAGCGGAAGTGCGTTCTAGTCAGCTCACACTGTAGTTAAAAAAGCAATCATGAAAACTAATTTCTCAAACTTAAATGCTCTTCAAAATTCAAAACAGAAGCGCATAAATACTGCCAACAGCGCGTAAAAAATAGCGCAAAAAACATTTTTTTTTTTTGGGTTCACTAATGATGCTACGTATAGCAAATAAAAAATGAAACAAAAATGCCTGCAAATGGCTGAAAGAACTGACCAAGACCAAGAGTCCGTTTGTGCTGTGGCTGGAGTGATTGCATAAATGAGTAAAGCCCAAAAAGCTGACGGAAACCGCAATGGAAGGCCTCAAAGGAACCACAGCAAACGGGCAGCCGGATAGGCTCAAGCAGTTCACCTGGCAGCTATGCTAGCGTGTATGTGTGTGTTTGTGTTTGCTTGCCAAAGTCAGCGTCAAATTAGCAGCTACTGTGGAGTCTGACCAACGTCGCATCTGCGGCTGCTTTTCCTTTTGCTGGCCCGCAAGCAAAATTTGGAACATCATTAATATTAATTTTTGCGCAGACAAGCCCTCGGGGCCCTACGGGGGGCTGCGGGTCGTTGCAAGCTTCGCTGCGTTCTGGACATGGGTGTGAGTGATGGGCAGGAATTGCAATGGGTCTCGGCGTCTCGACTCGCAATTAAGGTAAATGGAAAAATGTTGGCTTGACAAATTCTGAACGCCATTTGATTGATCACCTGGTCAACTCACCTTTTTGAAGCGCCGCCGCTGCTGTTGCTGTGAGGAGGAGTGCACTGAGGCCGTTTCGAGCTGGTTGTCGGCGCTGGTGTTGCGTTTACCCAGCGCATGCAGCAGATCGTCCACGTTGCGTATATAAGGTCGTTCCCGCTCTCGATTTCGATCTACTACGGTCGAGCTGCCGCCGCCGCCTATGCAGCTGCTAATGCCCTTGTTGCCCACACTGTTGCTGCGGGAGCGCGAACGGGAACGCGAGCGCTGCTTGCCCAGCCAATAGACTTGATTTGCCAGATTGATGTCGGCGGCAGCGGTCTGGCGGGCGCAATGGCGTGCTGCTGTGGCCTGCTGCTCCTGCTGCTGCTGTTCCTGCGCCTGCTCGCTGCCCAGATACTCGCCCGCAATGTGCACCTTGGGCGTGCTGACCAACTGCAGTCCGGTAGCGCCTAGCTGCTGGGGAAATTCATGTAGCTCCAGTGGAAAACGCGGATCCATCGGCTGGCCAGGCTGACGTGGATACATGTAGCCATCGCGCAGGAACATTTTGCTGGTCGTATAGACGCGATCGTCGATCTGATAGAGGCCATCGGTGCCGGGGCCGCTGCCGCCGCCGATGATGCCATTTCTAACAAAGGCGGTGGGTCGATGACGTACGAGGGGATTGTAGATATTTGCTTTTGGTTGCAGTTGTTTCGTTTTAAAGCTGCGTCGTCTTGTCGAAGGTTTCATTTTGACAGCTGCCCGAAAGTATGCAATGAATTTCCGATAACAATAATGCGCACAAAAGTATGTACTGGTTGCGGCTGTTGCCAGAGTATTTCCCTAACAATTGACAGGGAAATTCACATGGACTATTGCATACTTTTATAAGCCATGTAAATAAAAATCCTAGAGGAATTTAATTTTAGGGAAAATTCGAATTGTCCGGGAATTGCAGAGTACAAAACAATTCTTTGGAAAAAAATGACAAAAATGTACAACTTTTGTTTATAGCGCGCGACGCACATGTCACGTTTTAAAAAATCCTGATACACTTAACGAAATTTGAATTGCGATCTGTAAATAGTAAGTGCCTTAAAATTATGATGATGCAAATGTTTGCATGTGTAGGAAAATTCGAAATACCCATTTGCTCTTAGTTCTTGTACTTAGCACATGAACAAATATTCATAAGAATAAAAATACATAAATATTTATTCAGAGGAAATTTGTACTGTTGAAGAAACCCCAAATAAACTTGGTATTTAGGAAACTTCAATTACGAGCACTTTGAGCTTAAATCACGTCGTTGAGCGAATATTCCTTATTCCAGATTTGAGGAAATTCGAATTACCCGACGCAGCAAGTGGAATTATGAGTTTTTGGCAATTTTTCGAATTGAATTTCGACCGAGCGACGCGCACGAGACGTTCAACACATTTCACGTTCGATTTTTCACTGCAATTGTTTGAATTTTATTGCAACAACTTTTTCTATTATTTGCTAGAAAAGGTAGCTGCCCAGCTAATCCAATTAGCGAGCCCGTCGTAGCAGACCTGAAAATCCGAGAGCCGGGTAGCTGACCAAAGAATTGGCACAGTTGTTGCCTCCGTTTAGTTAGTTGGTTTGCTTATTGTCTTCCTGAACATTGTCCATCATGTGAGCGATAACGATGCCAAGAACTGAGCCTGGTCAAATTCTGTGCTAATCTGTCAGCTTGAGTTAGTTAAATAAGCTAGATTTGCAAGTTATTGGCTTAGTGCCAGTGAACACTCGTGGCCCCAATTCAATATTAAAAGCCCCCGCGCGAATTTTAGCGATTAAATGAAACAATGCACGGATCAGTAAAAGAATCGGAATACACGTAATACAATTTGACGCCCCCTATTTGGATATAGATAAATGGAATTGAGTTCAGTTTATTTTCTTTGTGGTTTAACCAAAGCCTTTTCAAGGTCAATTTTGGTATCGGAATGGTAAACAAGTCGAAATTCAAATTTAAGCCTTACAATTTTCACAATTATACACAATGTACATACAATGGCATAGATACAAATATCTACATACATATGTACATTTACACTCACTATTACTAAACACATTTAGCATACAATCTTAGAACTTTGTTGGCCCTGTTCAGCTTTTCTCTTCCTTTCACTCTATTCTTTTTTATGCAACCTTATCACCTTATAAGTAACTTCTGTCAGCTTTATATTTCCGCCCCACGCAACAAAGAAATGTCAAATAGAATTCTTGTTCAAAACGCGACGAGAAACAAATTAGTACTGAATGCATAAATTTGAGAAGCAATCTACGGGCAAATGTGGTTCCAATGGTCATTCATTACGAAGATAAACCGAGAGATAAACTTCCAGTCACAAAAGCCACAAAGAGAGAACCAAAACGAGTTGCGATAACAATTGTTTTGTTCTTGTAAAGAACGTGAGCTTCGATTAAGATACACCCCCTTTTATTGAAAACGGATGAAAGTGAAGAGACGATAGATTGAAAGAGAAACCGAAAAGCTTTTTAATGGGCATTAATTGCAAGTACCATTGTGATATTTTATACCATATAATAATATAAGTAGTGGAAAATTGATTAATGGAGGTGACTACACTCAAAAAAATGTCTTATCGCGCATTTTATAATAATAAAATATTCAACCAGCATTCTAAAGTTGGAATATAAGGTATATTCCTCATTTCTGATGCAATATTTCTATAAACAAAGGCCCCAATTCAAGACATATTTCTATAAAAATGAAAAAGCAATTTCACTCGCGTGTAATTTGCACGTATTCGAAAGCAGACCGTTGATTATCACGAGAGTAAATGGTATTTCCATTAATTAAAATTGAGAAAATAAAGCACACACATGGATCCGATCTATTCGAACATGCTTCCTAACTTATATACATATGAGTAGTTACATATGTATGTGTATCTATAAATTGATAAGAAATAGTTTCGTTTTACTTACAAAAAACTCATCCTCGATGACCGGATCGGCGAGCATCTCAATGGCCTCTGTCATGGAGCGGCAGGTGCGATTCGTGTTCTTCTTTTTCTTGAGCTTGCGTCCCAATGTGGCCGCATCGCTAAAACGATGCAATAGCTTGTCGCGCTTGCGCACTGCGAGCGGACTGGCCGTGGAGCTGGCATGGCACAGCAGGGACGAGTAGCCATTGGTGGAGGATATGGTGCCGGTGTTGGCATAGAAATTCTGTGGCTGGTACTGAGCCGGTGCAGTCAGCGTGCTGTTCGAGTCGATCTTCTGTATGAGATTATACTCCGACTGTGGATATTTGCTGGCCATGATGCTGGATGCATGCGAGGAATCAGTGGACTGTAGCGATGCCTTCGATGTTAGCTGCGGCTTGGGCGGTGGCGGCGGGGGTGGCTCCTTCATGAGCGCCACACGACGCGGTGCAGCACGCGGTATGGTGGCACAGTGAGTCGGTGAGACGCCGCCGCCATAGCTAACAGCACGACGGTTGCGATCGTTCTCCTTTTCTCTGCAATTCAAGTAAAGAACAATTTTTATGAGATTAGAAAAGAAAGAGACAGGGAGAGAATTTTGAGTTTTAGTCTAAGGATACACGGCCCACCTAAAACGTCGCCGTTGCATGGGTGGACTGAAGAAACAGTTGGGCGCCAATGGCACAAAATAGCCCCACTGTGGTGCCGCCTCCGGCCCATCATGATAGACGCCCAGCTGCGGTGTCAGCTCCCTGGAGTGGCTGCCGGCACGCAGAACTGGCAACGAGACACGCTGTGGTGCATAGCGTTTGTGCCGCTGATGCTGCTGGTTGTGCTTGCGATATAGGTGGTGCTCTATGGAGGATGTGGTTGTGGCATCCGAATCCAGTGTGCAATCAGACTGCAAAACATTCTCGAGCGTGCCATCGCTGGAGTCATCTCTGTCATTACCATTACAATTACCATTACCATTTGGATGCACCACATCATCATCATCATCATCACCATCATCATCGCTGGAGCACTCGGGAACCGTGTAGCAGCTATAATCGATCTGTGACATTGTTTCTTAAAGAGTTTACTAATTTTTTTTTTTGGCAGTTTTTTCGCACCTTTTTTCACTGTCACCGACCGTTTCTCACGTTAACATTTTTATATCTTATTGTGTTTTGAGATTTTAAATTAGTTCACGACTATTTTTTTTGTTTGGTTTTTATTTTATTTTATTTTAATTTTCGTATTTGTTGGCGCTGCCTTTGACAAATGTTAAATGACAATTTCACGTTGTGTTTGGTACACATGCAATTACTCTACAAGTTTGTTCCGACACATTTCGTGCTCGGCTGACTTCAAACTTCTGAGAGAGCATTGGACTGGCCCACGCATTCATCAAGTGTCAAGTCTGCTACCCCCTGGAACAGAGAACTCAGCTACAGAGCTAGCCAGCTGGCACAGACCCAGCTCTGCCTTCCAGCTCAAAAGCTGTGTCCAGTGGGCGCAATTAAAAGTAGTTTTGTGCTCGGAAAGTTGCCTTAATGAGGTGCCGAGCGGAAGACGATAGAATTGTCTAGTTGCCTAGTTGAGATGTTTAACTTTTTGAAAAGGGTCCAGGTTGGCAACTCATAAAATCCCCCTCCTTAGATGGGGCAGAAAATGAGCTTAATTTGCCAAGTATGAGGTCAACTATAAAGATGTATGTGGAAATAAATAATTGCTAACAAATTGAAATTTCTTATGTTTTTTCTTTTCTCAATATTCAATCTAATCCATAAACGAGATTTAGTAAATGAATCTTAAGATATAAATGCAATGCGAGCACCAAAAAAATCTAAAATAGAATGAAAAATTGATTCTTATTACACTCAATTTACCAAAATTTAAAACCGTGGTCTATTTTAAAGACATTTGCAAATCTAGAAATGACATGAGAATAAAAAATGCATATACGTAAATATGCTTTTTATGATAATAGCATTTTTTGGCAAGATGCCCAAGCAGCAATGTTTGCTCTATAATATATATATATATACATATATTATTAATAAAATAATATATAAATAAAACTGTTTGTCCTGACTGACTGACTGACTGACTGACTTATTGACTGACCAAGAACGTTTGAAACATTTGGCTCCAATTTAAAAATAAATGAATATGGTAACGGGCATAAGCCCAAATTCATTGATTGAAATCACTATGGAGATTTGTATGGGAAAATTGGGGGAAAAAATCTAATTGGATAAACTTCTAATTTTTTAACATGGGTAAGGGACTTAATTGTTGGGACGTGTATTCTCCAAGATATATTGCAATTTTAAAAAAAATGTCGAAAAAAATCCTCTGCTACAGAAAAAGTATCAACAAAAAATCAGTTTTATCAACCGCGGTCATATTCCGCACACAATGGTTTGATATTACAAATTTGAAAATATTTTGAAAAAACAGTTAATAACAATATTAATGGACAATGCTGAATTTGTGCCGGCGACTCGCTGGTTACTGGTCCGAGGCTCACACAAAGCTGCATTCATAATAAATTTCTGTTTAAATTACTGGTACTTTTCGTATTTAATTTTCATTTTTCATATAACGTTCTTTAATTCAACTTATGCTACGTCTTAAATATTTTCAAATTGATGGAATTTAACCACCCAAAGTTAAATAAAGTTTTCTAATTTTCGCTGTTTCTCGAAAAATAAAAAGTTAAATTAGTTTTTGCTTAGAAGTTAGCAGTAAGACAATCTTTAAGCCCGAACAGTAACCGCTTAAAGTTCCATTTTGGCCAACGATGGGCGAAATGTAAACTGAGAAATGCATTTGAACTCAAAAAGAGTTCATTAAGAATTTATAAGAAAGCAAAAGTGTCAACAGGGAAATCCATCAACAAAGCAATTAAGATGTCAAACGGCAGAACGAGGAACACGCTCCAAGCACATTCAACAGCTCCAGCTCCAGCTACGGCTCCGGCCCCCCATTAGGAGTGAGCGGGTTTGCCATCGTGTCAACATTGCAGAGTTTTTCATAATAATGATGATGCAAAAAGCGCCGCCAGTGACAGTGAGGCACATCACCAGAATTAAAAGCATTGGAGAGCTGGCACAAAGATAGAGACAGATGGTGTTGGCAGACAGGCGACATGGTAGACACGCAGCGAGCCGGATATGGCAAAGATTACAAGGGATTGTTGTTGCTCTGTTTTGTGCATGTGCGAGTGTGTGTTGGGTTACGTGTTTATGGTGATTTTATTGTTGCAATTATTTTAGAATTTGCGCAAATGAATTGAATTGCATATTGGCAAATGGGCTTGATTAATGCAGGAAAAAAAGGGAAACAGTCCCAGACCGGAAAAGAGTTGAACGATGGAACCGCATTAATGACACTGTCAAACGATTATGTAAAGCTTGGGAGTTCCATTCCATTAGTATAGCAATTCAGCTCCATTGAATACAGTACGTACGCGTAATGAAAGATTAGAGATGAGTGTTATTAACTCTGGCTATAAGGGAAGCTAATGAAAGTGGACATAAAAGCTAGTCAGAATTGTCTTGATTTCCATTTTTATATCACGACTTTTTTTTTTCGTTCACATAATGAAAAGAGTATATTGGTGCTGTCATTCCAAATCCATTTGAAAAATACAAATTTTATTTCCCCTGCAAAGAAATGCATATATAAATGCTAAAAAAGTATTTTTTCCAACACAATTTGCTTTGCTAATGGATGACTTTAAAATCACATTTGTCATCAAATCACTTTGCCACCTTATGAATATTTATATATGTACTTTGGTTCGTTTTAAATTTAGCAATTGCTCACTAATTATTTGATTGCGAATTTTCACTCATTTTCGTTATTCATGAAATGTCACATTAATTTATGTGAATTTTGAATAATTTTCTTTTTACGCATTTTCCACAAACGATAGGTTCATTACAATTCGTCCATTAAAAATACCCCAAAAATAGGCGGAAAAAACGCGAAACGAATTTTTCAAATTATTCACGTTGTATTCTCTCGAGCGGCTCGACCGAATAAATGCGCTGACCGCCGGCAATTTTCAAACTGATTTTCCGAGCGCTGCGACAGACAGAAATGCTGTAGCCTGGGATATGAGAGCGGATAGAACGGAAGAGCTGAAGAGCGGCGGCAATAACATGCGCGGCAGACTCATGCCTAAAGATGCGGGGACATGGGCGGGCTCTTGCGACCAAATGAGAACAAACATTGTTGTCGAGATGTTTGAACAATTTCGGATAAAAATAAAAAGCCAAATTGCAAAAGACATTTCAGACATTTTTACTGGATAACTAGGCGCATGAGTGTTTTGTGTGTGAGTGTGGGTGCATGTGTGAAATGTCGTGCGAAATAAATGTCAAACGTGTAAGTTTCTCTCACTCAAGTCTCTCGTTTTCTTTCTCTTCGTCTTGGTTGCTTATAATTACCGTGACTCTTTAAAAATATATTTCTTATAAATAAACACACACCCCTCGCGCCTACTCTGCTCTCCAGGCCAAGAACAAGCAACAATTTTCACTTGTCACGCATACATTTGCCCATTTTCCCCGCAACCCCACAATCTGTGGGCTGTCCACGAATGTGTGCCATGGTTTATTGACATCTGTTTGCCTGCAGCCAGTTGGAATTGGTGTGATTAATCAGAAGTGCAACCAACTGCCAAAGCCATTCAAGCGCCTCTGCTGCTGCGGTTGCTTTATCAATTACACTTGTTAATTAACGGCTCGATGCGGCACGGTTGGCCATGGATTAACCCGCATCTTGGACATCCAAGCCATTCTGTTCGCATTTGCCCGAGAGGGTGACGATGTGTATTTGATAACAATTGCATGTTGGGAATGCTGGTGCACAATTGCAATTAAATCAGTTCCAAACGGGCGTTCACTGAAGCCAATTGCAGTAGTTGTTGCTCTTTTTTTTTTATTCGCAGGCCATGCTGGCTGCCAGGCGACTTAACGGCAGGCGTGGCGCTTATATGGGCTGCGAATTCCATAAAAATTAATTGAAGCGATGGGAAGAGAACTTCAAGATTATGCCGTGCGGCGGTAGGTATGTGTATCGTACATATATACAACACACATGTGTATGACTAGATTTGGTGGATTCAGAGGGAACAAGTGGACACGCTAGAATTGCGTGCACACGACAATGCGATACCCTGTAATAAGCTGAGCCCACAGTAGGCGTTCTAAATGGCAAAGCTCTCTTGTTAACTAATATCAAATAAAAAAAATAAACATTTTAAGATACCTTAGAGGCTTAAAAATATGCCATTGTTATAAATGCGTTGATTATTCTTCACTACAGCTAACATAATAATGTAATAATGTTTATTCAAGTTCTTAAAGCATTTAAGAAGTTTGAAAAATAATTATAATAATAAATTCGAAACAAAATGAACCATTTTTAAATAAAACTACAGTTTATAAGCTAAACATGAGCGTTTTATAGACAAGGCCAAATCACATTATATTAAAATGTTATAGAACTGATTTAAATATTTATTATTTCCTAAGTTTGAACACGGTCGTTGTCGTTGCCATGTGACAGAGTGTTGTAAAGCTAGCGGGCTTACAAATTATTTATAAAAAGGCAAATAGAATACACAAAATATTCACATAAATAAATTTTAATTGTCGTTTAATTTTCTTGCTGATCCATACCTATCGTGTGCTCATCTGTTTTTGTTCGATTTTGCTGATAATTCAAGCGTTTCGATAGTTTTTTCATAGTCGCTACCTTCGGCAGGCCGTGATTTATGGTCCCCGGGTCTGAAATTAAATGGCATCTCAAAGAGTGAGGTAAAAAGCCTACTTGGCCTAGGCTCGTGCCGGCAAAAAACTCCCAAGTTGTGGCAAGAGACAATATGCCGTCTTACATTTTGCCGCAAGACGGTAAATTTATTATTATTGTGGCACCAAAAACTTGTCACCATAATTATAGCCGCAGCTTAGCGTTTGCTTCGTCTGTGTGTCATTGTCTGGCGGATTTTCCACTGCGTGTGATTTTTTTGTATACCCTAAGGCCATTTTAAATGAGTGCAAGAGGTATAATGTGTTTGAGTGAATGTACGTCCTCAGTCCATTTGTCTGCCTATCATTTCGAAAGCGTCGATATCGGAAACTAAACAAGCTAGGGGCTTAAAGTATCAATATGTATATATTTTCCTATACCACAAGCAGATTAGGTTTATATTTTTTTCGATATCTTGCCATAATATCGATAAAAAACGAAAAGAGTGAGATTTACCAAGCTTGGTCGAAATGTTCTCGTATATATTTTAAATTACGAATATTTCAATTTTTGTATGCCTTTCCCATCCCTCAAAATCTGTTAAAATATAATTTTGTAATGTAGACACACTTTTGGATGCCGCATTGAAGCCCTGAATGCTTAATAAGGATCGGACTGCAAGCACCGAAGTTAATAAATAATGCATTTCACAAAAAGTGGGAGCTAAGAGACAAAGATGAAACACAATTGCTTCAAAAAGTGCAGAGCTTGGCGCTGGGTTTAGGGTATCTCATAGTCGGGCTTACTTGTTATCTCGGGCACTTACGAGAGTTTTCTCACCCAGCTGTTCGTTTTGGCAGCTGTGAAAGGGTTGCTAATTATAAAGAGTAGTACTTACTTATTGCTGTTGTTGTTCTTGCCTATTTTATGTTTATTAATTTTGGTCGTTGCTGTTATTTATAGTGACAGATGCAGGGCAATGTGTTCTAAGAGGGGAGCTGGTCCCCACAAATACCTACACATCGTTTTGGCTGCCTGAGCATTTTTAATGGCCAGAAGCATTTAGTGATGCTTCTCAAAACAGACAAGCGCACCAGCATTGGCCGCATTATTTAAACACATTTCCAAAATATATTCTTATATACATATATATATAAATTGCTTTCTGGAACATTTTAGTTTCATAAGTGCTGCCCACAGTTGATTTATTGCTGTTATAGGCATGAGTTATGGGAGGGAAAGTATTTGAGGGCGGGTCGCTTAGTTCTTATAAGCATTAACAATATGTGGTAAGGGTATCCAGGTATTTTCAATGGTTCAGCATATCCTTTACATTTATAGTTATTTATAACCGGTTCTTTAAAGCACTTAGCAGATACTTGTTTCATATTTAATGCTGCAAACACTTTGCACAATTAATCATAATTATAACATGTCCACAATTGCACATGTCAATTGGGCCACGTGCCAGCAGCAAGTATCAACCGCTGTCAACAAACTAAATGAACTGTAATACTACCTCTGAGATCTGGATTCCCAGTTTCGTTTTTTTTTTTTTTTTTTGTTTTTAGTCAGCCTGAGAGTCTGAGAAACACACACGATTGCATCTGCATCTCTGCTTGCTGAATTATTAATAATTTTTTGTTCGTGTTCCCCTCTTCATTTTCTTTTTATTAAATTTGCATCGTCTGCTCCACAGTTCCGTGTCATTTGGTTCATAGCCTCATAAAAGTCAACTGCAAATTGCAAACTGCAAATGCATCAGCAGCAGCTGCTCTATGTCTGCTGTCTCTTTCGCTCGCAAATTCGTGTTAAGAGGTTAAAATCATTTGACATCGTGCATTATAATTATGCTGCATTCCTGTAGCGCAATGTGCCTTTGTCTAGAGTTTAATTTATTTATCAGCGAGTGAATCAACTTAAACGAATAAGTTTTTAATTGGCAGCTTTATGCTGCAGGTGCTGAAGAGAACTCAAACTTAACGCAAAAAAGCTGTTTTACAATATGTTGCAACTGCCAAATGCAATCTAAAACTGTTTTTGGCAGCACTTTCTGATTTACGAATAAAATTCTGTTTATTTAGAACTCAAAAAGCAAAGTGAATCATAAGTGAAAAACTATTATGAACGTTTGAATTACTCCTACGTTCGCTAATAAAAGCAAAATCAGCTCCTTAAAATTTGTGCAGTTAGCAGCTTATAATTTACAATCGGTTTATGCGTAGATTAAAAAATAAGGAGTGAAAGAGAAAGGTAACTATACAAAAGAGTATTTTCTCATATCAGACACTTTGAAGCTCTAATGAAACCCATCAACGCAATGATTAGTCTGTTATCGAATTTCCCATCATCTTTGAACAATTGCTCTTACCCATAAACGAATGAATGCTGCGCAAAGACATATAGTACACACATATATGTATATAAATGCTGGTATAGATTTCACATAATGAGAAAATTTTCAAGGGCTCCATTGCCTAGGGCGCTAAAATTAAAACTTGAAAAGGCTCTTGATGAAAGGTTTCAGCAGGTAGGAGGCCCCGCAGCGTCTTTGTCTGGTATTAACCTATAATAGGGTGCGATAATTGTACGAGTACCTTAAATGATTTAAGTGAGAGCGATTTGTACTGAATTCAAATACCATGTAATCAATTTTTTGAAAGTAGAAGTGGCAGCTAAGCCAAAAAAATTTCTATATTGTCTTGATGGTGTCATGCTATTGCAAAATAAAAAGCAAGTTTTCGTTAATGTAGACATCAACTTTTATTATGTGGCAATCAGACATACCCGTATTCATTAAGAACAGCACCTCACTTGCTGCTAAGACTCAAGGTTAAGCTTAAAGTTTTTATTTTGAATGCACCATCAGATATTTCATAGACAATTTGCAACTTAAGCAAGTTTCTAACGTGTTTTTACCATATGCATATTTTTTCATATTTAATTGAACACTTTTTTTACACAAAATATTTAAATGGTTTTGTGATGAACAGCATTCAAGCAAAAAGCTGCTAAAACGTGTTACTGCACAAGAGAGACCAAACGGAATGGAGTTGAGAATTGAGGTGCCGAAACCTTTGTGATGCGTTTGACACGCAAGCGTCAAAATACTTATGTCGAGTTATACAAATATAAAAATAAAAATTAAAATAAAAACAACATAGAAATATGAGTCTCATTTCAGAAACGACTTTTGAACTTGTTAACAAAAGGTTGCTTTGTCGTCTTGATGTACATAGTAATGAATTGTTATTAATAAAACTTTATAATAAATATTTAACAATTTTCTATTCCAAGACAGATGTAGAAATATAAGCGTTATAGCAGGAAAAACGAGAGGTTAAAGGTTCAGCCAAGTAAGAAATAGACAGAGAAAGAGAGTGAGACAGAAAGAGGAGGGCCATAACTAGAAATCCAAGAGTATTAAATATGTCACATGCTCTCTAATTTAGTTTAATACCCAATGTAAGTATAAAGACTAGGTAAAAATAGTCTATATATAATATTTAATATATATCAACATTACAATGCAAACAAGAGACAGAAAGAGAGAGTGAAGGCAATAGTAGCCATCTGAAAAAGGAGATATATTATATTACTATTATTTTACTATATGTACTATCTACTCTTTACTATAATGGTAAGTAGGAAAGGGAGAGAGAGAGAGACAGAACGAAAGTAAAAGACATGCAAGACTATATTTTATTTTCTATAATATAAACTATATACTTAAACTGTCTACTCTACACTCGGTGGATATTTTGACTTTGACATTTGTGTAACCTTATTTTAATAATTGTAAAATAAAATAATTGCTCGGAAAGTTATCTTGCTATATTTTCAACAATTTCAGATATACATGAAAGCAGTTCAAAACAAGAAACTCAGAAAAATCGCTGCTTGAGGATGAAAACAATAAAACACTAATTGCAAGCAAACGTAAAATATGAAACGTAAAAATAAAGGCAAATTCCAAGAAATTACCCAAGACACAAACCAAATGGGGCACACACTACTAAATCAAAATGTTGTTGCTCAAATGCAAGAGATCTTGTGGAGCTTGCAGGCAAAATTGGCCCCAATTGCAATTGCTGCGCTTTACAACTAGTGATTGCTCTTGGGTGTAGCTACCAGGAAATAGATAAATTGGAGCCAACACAGCAGAGCACAGCGCAGAGAGATTGAGTCATAAAGTTATGATTCAAGTTTGGCTCTGACTCCAATGGGAGCAATCAGTGTTCCCAGTTTTTTGATTTGGCCATCACGAAATTGCCAAAAGCTGCCGCTGGCCAGACAGGCTAGAAGGTATCTATCCCCCCGTACACACTCCCCTTACCCTACACACACACACACACTATAAAAAACCAGTGGCAATTTAATTTGCGCAGCGAATGGATCGTAATTATTTCAGATCTTATGGCTCTTTGGTTCGTCAACCGTTTCAACTAATTAGCTACTGCTTTAGGGTATGATGACGGTTTGGGCATGGCTCCGGCTCTGGGTGCGGCATCGGACTCTCTTTTTATTTATTTTTTATTTTCTTCGGTGTTGTATTCTCATTTCGCTTCTTTCTTATTTGCCGATTTTCTAGTCTAATGAGGCAAAGGTTCAGAGTTAATCAATTGCCAGACAATTAACCGCAACATTTTGAACTCTGATGCCCGGAACGCGGGCCAACGCAATTAGCGAACGCAGTCAAGTCGCGATTGCAGACGGAGCAGCTGCCCCAGCCAGAGCGGTATGAGGGGTACGGGGGTGACTGTAACAGCGGCATCTGCGGCGCGTGTTGCCAATTTATCTTGAGCGAGTGCCCCGCCAAGTTGCAGATTTGTAGTTCAGCTGCCGCTCTGACTCACTGCCTTATGGAGTTAATCCTGTTTTTCTGTGTCAGCTTGACTTATCGCCCAGTGCGCTGCCATCGCTCAGGTAAGGTATATAAGATTTACAAAATCAACAACAAAAGAGTTTAAACGCTCAGATTTCAAATGAACACAATTGCAAAAAGTTAAACGAAGGAAAATAGAAGCATTTCAAGTATCCAATCCTGAAAACACCAAGACTGGCAAATATACTTCATAAAACAATGATTAGAAAATAAAGTACAAAAAATAAATTTAAAAATCTATATGTTGCTTAGTTTTTTTTTTAAATATTCTTTAAGTTAAAATAAATTACTAATCATTTTTTTTCTTACATTGAAATTTATTTTCGATTCCATATACTATGGCAAGACTAACTTTTACTTTCGGAGGTATCTAAAGTTTGCTACTATGAAAATTCAATTCAATTTGTTGCTGATATCTATCTTTTAAGATTAGTGGAGCGTTTAGCTTAAAGCTAAGGCCAAACACTTTTGCCCCTTAAACACAATATTTGTCGAGTTCTCAATGGAACTACGTAAAATTAATTTGGTGAATAAAGCTAATTTCCCGTACACCCATTTATTGAGAGCGTTAAATGTCATTTTACACTTATCCTTTTTGTTGGTTTAGTATTTCAGACCACTGACTATTATCAAAATGTAGCTTATCTATTTTAAATTTCATCATCATCGATTTGTCAAAAATCTCATTTAATATTTAGCATTATTTTTTATTTTCTTAAACCTATGTGTTGAGTAGATTTAAATAATTTCACAATTTTGTATAAATAATCACACATAATCTTATTTTAAATTTGCATAAAAAGTTAAGCGACACTGAATTTCAATAGTCTTTCTCTATAGACTGTCAATGGATATGTAATTTTCAGTAGCACCCATCCAATTTGTAATTTGTGGAAGGCATACAAATTTCGCCATAACTCAAAGACAAAGACACACAGCTCGTAAGCTTTGTTTGCCTGGCCAAGTTGCTTTGTTTATAACTGGTTCAAAGTTGGCACGTCTTTGGCATACATAAATAATAAAAAAAAAGAAAAAAAAATAAGACCTGCGCAGTACACACACAACTTGTTTATCTGTCTTTTCAGCTGTCTGACAGGCAGCGTCTCCCTCTCCCTGTGCCTGTACCTGCCCCTATTTCAGACGCTGTCGTTGTCCCGGTGCTGTTGCAAGTCCTGTCCGTTCCCCAAAAACGCTTGACAGGCAGCGCCAACAGCTGTCGTGCCAGTTAGTCTCTATCATGTAACCCCTTACTCACTTGCATTTGCTTACTTTCATGTGTTGCAATGGGTGAATGCAGTAATATTCCCCAACGCTGCTGCATCGCATGTCGGCTAATTTCCATGCATATAGTACCCAGGTTGAAGCTGCCTGCCTGCCGTCGGTTTTTAGTTATAGTTGTCCCCTTCGCCGGCTATTATGAGTCCATATATTTGTGAGTCTCCGATGAAAATGTTAATGCCTGGTCAGATTTCATGACTGCTTTTCAAAATGCTTCACGTGCATTTCCTACTCATATGCTAATTTCACACATGGCACAAACGTTTTCTGAATTTTAACCGCCAGCATTTGGGCTGCAACTAACAATTTGTGGCCGAAAGACCAAATGGTTGGGTTCATTATTAAAGACATTGCCTTATTAACGTATTTCTGTAACTGTTTGCCCATTCTAGGTCCAGTTTTTTAGGGTCAATGGGCGCCCCCTTTGCCTTGCTCCCAATATGAGTAATGGAACTGCGGTAATTTATGTGTCAAGTGAACTAACCAATTTTAGACTGCGTCTATAGTCTGTGAGCAAAGTCGACGCCCATATTTTGGCTATTTTGCATTTAAAATAAAGTCGGCCATGGCTATGGCTTGTGCCCCGCAGGCGGGCGACGCTTTGTTGTTGTGAAAGCCGAACAGAACTCAGCTAACAGCGGCTCGTGCCAATAAAATGGCACAAAATGCATTTGTTAATGGATCATAATAACTGCAGGTGGCCCACCAAGAGCGAAAAAACTAAACAAAACAGTTATCTTTGGCATGCCGAAAGTTAATAACCCTTTCAATATATATACATATTTGATCTTAGCTGTAAAATGTTATATATGGAAACTTAATTATTTAATAGTGGCACTTTTTTGCTTACTTTGATAAGAATTTCATTATTAGGCACTAATATCTTTCACAGGATATTGATAAATAAATGAGTATGTCTGTTAATACTCTTCTTCTTTATCTTGTATTATTCCAAAGTAACGTAGCTATAAAGACGCAACTATATATGCCTATTATTAATATATGTACTTAAAACTATCTTCGCGGAGCTCCTTCAAAGCATAACACATTCCCTAGCAAAACTAGAATACCCTCTTAAAGAGTATATGAAACAAAAAACCCGAAAAAATAATGCATAAAAGTGGGCACGGACGTTACGCCCACAAATTGAGCAAGTCGCTTGATCACATTAAAAACTCGCAAAAATATTTGCTTGGGTTTTATATACTTTTTTTTCGGGGCGTTTCGTTGTTGCAACGCCTATCTGATAAGCATAAACGTTTAATTAGAGCACTAACTGCATTTTTTAAAACTCATAAAACAAAAAAAAAATAACAAAAAAAGAAAATAAATTTTTATTGCCTTTGTTCAGATATTAATTTATCATTGTGCAGTATTTATTGTTTAGCTCTTGCGTTCAGTTTGTCAACGCGCGCCGCTGACAAAAAAAAATATACAAAACAAAAGACTTAGGCGACAAACTTGTTTCTTTGTTCAACTTGGTTTTTGTTTAGTCTTTTTTTTCTTTGATGTTGCTACTCTATGAATTTTCATGAAAGAAAATCTTTTGTTTTGCTTCAATACGTTGAAAACGATTCAGTTCGCATTTGCAAGACTTTGCAGTGATTAATGATCGGTTGATATGTTTCTTAAGGAAATTTTTTATTAAATTAATTTTTGCAAGTGTGAATAAGCTTTATTTAGACGTTTCGCAAATTTAAATTCAATTTAATGACCAGACAAGTTATTCAAAATTCAATATATTGTCTCAAATGTGTCTTTCGCATTGTAATTGACAGCGAATTTAAGCTTCGAACTACTGACAAGGCGTTGTCAAGTCAAGGAAGCGCTAGCAAAGTCAGCTGATGCTAGTATTGGGAGCTTATTAAAGTAGCTA
The DNA here is from genome assembly GCF_003285875.2 of Drosophila novamexicana. Classification (NCBI taxonomy): domain Eukaryota; kingdom Metazoa; phylum Arthropoda; class Insecta; order Diptera; family Drosophilidae; genus Drosophila; species Drosophila novamexicana. The sequence goes on along the minus strand of NW_020825054.1, from coordinate 1,743,700 downwards.
TCGAAACAGCAGAGTTTGTGCTTTACTTGGCTATTTGCATGTATAACTACCATCCAGCCAAAGCAAGCCTCGCTTAAAATTTGGTTAATAAACTTAAAATAAGCCTCGCTTAAAATTTGGTTAATAAACTTAAAATTTGACGTGAATTATAGGTGTTGTTCATAAATAATTTTCCAGTTACGCCTCGAATTACTCAATGATTTTCGTTTACAAAAGTTCGCCTTTGTTTCGTATAACCCTTTATAAGCTTTCCCAGCATATTGTCTGCTTTGTAGTTGGATGGTAAATATATATATTTTTTTTTTGGCTTGAGAATGCGCAACGACTTGGCTCTTCAGTGGTTTGGCCCAAAGCTATTTATAAACTGTATTTATTGGTTCGTCATTTGATAGTTTTTTACTTTTGTTGTTACTATGTTAAATTCATAAGCAGACGACCGTTTGATATTTTCAGCTAACGCCGCGCCAGCAGCTTAGCCATTTACCAAATAAAGTTGCCAAAAGCAAACGATAACAAAAGGGGAAAAATAACCTAACTCAAGCAAATAAAGCCCCTCTTTATATATTTTAATAGTTGTCTTTTTATTGTTATTATAATCGGCTGGCAGGTCGAACGTCACGTAATCGCCATCACTGGTTACACCTGTTTTTCGTCGCGCTGATCGCTGTAACATCGTGTAATGATATGCCACCAGCGCGCACACACAACGCCCGTACAGTTAGATGTTTCCTCTTGCCAAAAGTTCATCAAACGCAAAGGCATGCAACAGCAGCAGGGGGCGCAATCGACAACTGCAACTGAAACTGCAAGTACGAGTTGGTGTCCAACTACTTATTATTTGCAAGGCTTTTGATGTTCGGCTAGCCGACTGATAGGTGCCAATACTCGTACAGGACAGGCCAAAAAACTAATAACACTTGATTATTTTGCTTTTACCACGAACCGAAAAGCCACAGCAACAACAACTGCAATCCTGAGAGTGCAACGAAATCTTTTAAATTTCATCAATTAAAAACTCACTTCAGTGAAAGTCTTTTCGCACATGAATTTTGCGTAGGAAATTTCGTAATAAATTGCACATTAAAACACCAAAAAACTGTTCAATATTCACACACTTTATATGTTCGTGTGTGCGTGCGTGTATATGCTAATATAAATGCGTTACGGCTAGGGAAAACAACAAAAACGAGAGCCACGGCAGCCATGCGACAAATTGCCATCAATTCGTGCGTTTGTTGACTCTTCGGCTTCATTTGCATACTCTCTGAGCCAGTTTTTTACCGATTAACCCAAAGCAAAGATGACGCTTGGAAAGCAAGTGGGACTGCTGTAGTCGGGTGCGCCCGACTAGGAAATACCCTGAACCCAGCACGCATCTGCAGTTACACATCATCTAATTTCCTCGAACGAGTTCTTTATTAACGTTTAAGCTTTTAGTGCGAACTATATGCAACCATATGCAAACCATATCGCAATGCTTTATACTTGAAAATTTTAGATTTTTACAATTTATGTAGGATTTGGAGGTTGCGAATGTAAATAGCATTTATTACCCTCCAGTAGTGACAAAAAAAAATCGATGTTTATCGATATTATGAATATATTATTAAAACAACCAGACAGGCTATGGAACTTTGATAGATCGCCTCAGCGAAGATACTTCACTCTGCCTGTTACATTCATTTGCACAAAAACAGTATACCCTTTTGCCCATTTTCAGTGTATAAAACGTGATCACGCACAAAAACAAGCCTTGATTTTGATATGGCGCCTTCGAAAGTGAAACTTCAAGACCGTCCAAAAGAAAGCGATTCATTTGCCTCATTAAGTCGTAGGAGTTCAGATGAGTTTGTTCAATTTGTACGTCTGGATTTGATAAAATTCTAATTATGCGCATGCAATTGAGTATAATGATGATGCTTTAATTTATGGCCAAGTCTAAGCTAAGTAGTTGGTTGACTTTTAACCTGTCAGCGCGCATGCGAATGTTGTTTTGCATGCAGCCTGAGTGTGTGTGGGGAAGAAGTGCTGTCATCACATTTAATGGGATAATACTAAATAAAGTTGTTGCCTCATTTTTATAGACGGCATTAAAAAGATTACAACGCTTTTAAGCTGAGAAATATACGTAAGCCCGGATTTATCAGTTTCTTTATAGTGTCATTGCATTTCAGTTGAATGAACTCAAATCAATTTACGAAAGAAACCTAGCACCTGGCTGAGATTTAGCGTTTGTTAGTGTCCAAATGGTAATTAACTCAACAGTCGAAAATTGTGGGTGCAATATAATTAATCAAGAAATATATATATGGGTATATATTATAAATTGTATGCCTTTGTATTAAATTTGTTTGCAAAACTAATAGTGAAACTGAATCTATGATAGCTTATAGAAAGTTGTATGTTTCTCAAATTTGTGCATGCATGCGGGTGGTATAGAGTAAGACATATTTTACTTTCAAGATCTGAAAGCTTGGCAACTTGCAAGTCATTAAAAATTACCCACATTTCCGTTAAGGTGACTAAAAATTACCTAGTATATACAAATATCATATGATTAAATATGCTTTTTAAATACTTATAGGTAAATATTTATTGGTATATTTCAATTGTTAGTAGTTATTATTTTATTGATTGGTGCTTTCGATGAGCAACGCTCATAGATACAAATATAAATATAAAGAACGCATATTTAATATTTAATTCAATAATAATCTGATATGTTGCTTTTTTTTGCGATCTAACTATATTTAATTAAATATTTTTCGGTTGTACAAACCAGAATAAGAAATGATAAATGCATACAAATCCAATGAACTCATGTTTATTTATCTGGCTACTCTCGTTTATGCCAAAGGCTCCCTAGTTCGTTGTCTTAGTCTTTTGTTCTGCCAATCAAATTATATGGCTGTATCCCGTATACGTTCCAATGTTATCCCATGGGTAATTAATATCTTATGGGAAGTTAATTAAATGTCGCTGCCTGGCTATAATATTGCAATATTTTTCATGCAAGAAGTGATGTCTGCAGCTCGAAAACGAGTTTCCAATACAACCCGAGAAACCAAAAAAGTGTTGTACATACATGCAACAGGCAGACAACAGCCAAAGCAACAACTGAAACAAGTGCAACAAAAACAACAACTGCAACTACAACTTGAATGTCATAATTATTTTGGAGTCATTAAACTTTAAGAAGCAAAATCTCGACTACATATCAATAAGTTAGCCAGGCTTATACGCTGAACGGGTAACAACAAATTATACAAAAAAAATGAATAAATCCAAAAGTAAAAAAATATGACCGCAACGATAAGGAAATTATGTATTAAACACATCAACGATTGGACGGGTTACATGATCAAGAAAAAGTCGAACGAACGACGGAAAAAAATTACCATTTAATGTTGGAAAAAACTTAACAAGTTGCCGGTGTCAGCAAAAACTGCAAAATCTGCCACACCAGCCGATTTTGGCGGCTGTTTAACTGAATTAAATATTGCGCAATCTGATGTGTGTGTGTGTGTGTGTGTGTGTATGAGCTGAAACTCGCCCGTGTTCATTGGCCATATAAATGGTAACAACTGTGGCGATCATTGAGTCGCTTGTTGTTGTTGTCCAATTGGCGTCCACAAATGGCTTAAATGTGCTCATGACCGCAAGTAATAAAATAATTAAAAAAAATTGCTGCATAATTCACACTTCAGGCCGAACGGGTTCCATGGTTAACATGAAAGAGGTAACGTCTAAAGCCTGTGCAATCAGGCTAATTCTTTGGGTTAAGCGCACAAGACAAGGAAAAGAGAGCGAGTGCGACTTTCTAGATAACAATTTATTGAGTGCTGCCACACGAGAGCGGAGGTTTGCATCGTTTGGTTTCCATTAACATGAAATGGTATTGACTTGTAATTTTGAAAAAATTTGTGCATCAATTTAATCAATGTAAATAGGATATCTGTCTGAGTGCTGACATTTGATACATGGCTTACGGGCTTGAAGATATGTGAACAGAATTGAGAAACTCGTGATTGGCAAGTTTAGTCAAGCATTTTTTTAGAGCGACTCTTTCAACAGACCTCCATGATATATTAGACCGATGTTGATCAATTATGAACATATTCGATTGTCAAAAATATAGTATTATAGTATATACATATACAGTCTACAGATTCTACAGGACATTAATATGAGCAGTTGGCAGGACTATTATTACTTGATATATTTTATAAATTCTGTTGCTTAATTTTTGAAACACATTTACCTTTTGCTGTAAGAGTAAGATATATTTTTTGCAAATTAATATGTTTTAATTCTAAGCTGAATTGGTCACATTTTCACACACAAGAGTGAAACTTTAGTTGACTTCAAGACACAAAAGAGCGCAGACATTTACATATTTTGCATAGAAAACAAGACTATGCTGTCTCATTATTAAAAACCCTCATTTGTTCCATCCTATAAAAAAAGCTGTGGTCACCCACTTAAAAGAGAACAAAAAATAAAAAGGAACGACAATCGAACAACTAACAAATTGTAATTGTAGTTCATGTACCAACAACCCAACAACAACCACAGTAATCAAAGCAGCAACACCCAGCACTCAGCGTTGTCAATTTGAGGATTGGTCAAACGTGGCGTATACACAATTTGCACAACGTTCCGGCAATGGCCAAATGGCCAAACGGTAACTGCAACGCCAAGATTAGTAAACAATTATGGTTTTGAAATTGCTACAAGTTAATTCCACTTGTAATTGGTGGCAACTCTGGCGACTGTCTAATTTAATTCGTGTGTTATTTTAAGGGCGTTTACCAAAGCGAAAAAAAAATATAAATAAAAATGTAAAAAAGCGCAATTGAAAATTACAGCACTCGTTTGGCAGTTGGTAATTTTCAACTGCAACTTAAATTGGCTGTCAAAGTTGCGATTGAATTGATTTGGTTTTGATTCGAATTAAATTGTATTGACACCTATTTGGGTTCCGTATTTGTCTCTATAATTACTGGTTCTATTTGAGCTTTTTGTTGTATGTTTACTTTTTGTTTTGCGTATACTCACTTGTCAATGTAGTCGATCGTTTCAATTTCCTTTTGAATTTTTTTCTCGCCCGGGCTGTGCTCGCTATTGGCAGCATCTGTTAAAGATAATATATAAATAATTATTAAAAAAATTCGAATTTGAGTAAGTTCTTGGCTCAAAACAAATCACATAGCATTAACAACATTCACAATAAACTTATTACCATACCACAATTTATAACTTATGTTATCTCTAGCTTTTCCTTACACCATAACATGATAAAAGTGTAATAGTTACACGAATGCTTTTTGAAAATGGTAAACACACTTGCCACTTAGCCAAGACTTACATAAATTAGCCATATCGTTGCTTATAAATCATAATTAGTAGAGCAGCCTAGACAGACGCACACACACACAGACACACACACACACGCACATATCAATTGGAATTGCAAATCAGTTGGATATACAAACATTAAGACTTACGCACCCATCGACGACAATAATAACAAAATTCTGCCCGACCACAATAATGTTTAACCTTACAAGCAAGGTATATAAAACGTTGTATATGGCTTGATTTATGACACAACATTCGATCGAACAACCAACGCAATTGTATCAACTTTTACATATACATATACTCACTTACGTATACACACATGTGCACCTATCTGTATGTGATCACATTTAAATGGAGCAGTCAATATGCCAACAAATGTCAATCAGCGCAGATACTAAACGAACAAGGGCCACGAGAGACACTTATACATGTATATATATATATATGCAGAACTATATACATACATACATACATGTGAACTGATTGATATGATTGTAATCATTTAATAGAAAACCATGAAATAGACAAAGGTTAAATACTCTAATAGAATAATGTAAGACAAAAAAGTTGTAAATACTTGAAAGTACTGAAATACATATATTTAGTATAGGAAGGAACTTAAACCATTTGTTTGGCTCTATGAGTTTTCCATTTCAAAAGCAAGTTGCCTTTGAAATAATCTTTTTTTTTTGAGTTCAGGTGCATGAAACTAGCACTGTAATTTTCCGTACCCGAATATTTAATTCTTATGAATGTATATTATCGGAGAATAAATAAAAGAAAAAAAATATTTGAAATTTATATTTTCTTTTTTGATTACATATTATAAATCAGATTGATTTCTTAACAACAAAATACTTTTAAAAATACATTTACGGCATTGTTAGGTAATTAAACAAAGTGCTAAATTAAAATAAACAATAGTTATAAAAACAACATACAACATATAAATAATAAGAAAAATAATACTAAGTTTCATTTGTCAAATATTAACTACAACTACAATAAAGTTATAATTATTTATTCAATCTGTGATTGAAGAGACTTTTGTGCATTATTTCTCAATAATATATAGGGTCTCACATTGATAATCAATTAATTTTAAATATTTTCAGTATTACAAACGATTTAAAAACAACATTTAAATATATTTTCTTTGGTGTCACTAGTGTACAATAAAGTTTTTAGATTACTACTTTTAGTGTTTTACACGAGTTGTGACCAACGCAATGTCATAGTACTTATGTCTACCTAGGTGAATGACAAAGTAGAGCAATAAGTAAAAACACATATGGATAAGAACTCGAATCAAAACAGCAGACACCTAAGAACTTGTGGCAGAGACAGGCTGGCAACTGGCAAGTGGCACAAGCAACTGAATGTAAATATCTATGGCAGTGTACGATTATATGAAGTGTACCTGGATCGGCGTGTGTTCTGATCTATAGCTGCGGCAAACACTTCAAGTTCAATTGAAAAGCGGCTGTCTGGCCAAAGATCAAATGAGCGGAGAGCAACAGACCAACCGCACATAGCCAGACAGACAATGGAGGTCTGCGACGGATGACTGTCGGGGTTGGGCCCCAGCTGTTGGTAGTTGGTATAGTTTTGGACGGGTTTTTTACTCTTTTTTTTTTTTTTGCTTTTGAAGCATATGACTAGATGAAGTGACTGCCAGGCAGGGGGGTTGTCGATGTGTCTCGGTCGTGTCTCGGCTCACTTAGCGATTTCATGCATGCAAATTAGTTTTTGAACCTGTTGCAATTTGTTGTTGTACCGCTGCCAGTGTTAACGGCACCCTGAAGTGGCAGCCACAAGCGGGCACGGACCACGTTTTTAACATGGGACAAACTGCAGCCTGGCTGCTCAGCTGTGTTCCCATGTTGCATGCTAATTGAGTTTGAAGTGTAGCGCGCAAAAATCACTAAACTAAAATAAACTCATGGAAAATAGTGCACCAATTATTGGACCCGACTAGGTCTAGTAGGTTGCCTCAACTGAAACTCACTCGTGCATATCCTAGAGACATGCGTGAGAATATCAACATAGAATTTCTCACGGATACACACGGTTCACCCATCCCAACAGGGAGATGAGCAACCCACCCAACTATGGCCGCGTTGTTGTCGTTGTTACATGCAACAAATTTATGCGCCGCCAGCAACCTGCAGCAGTTGTCGAAAGGCAAACGGGCGCAGGGCCAGTTCGCTTGTTGCAGTTGCTAGTTGGGAGTTGGCTGTAGGCAGCAGTTGGTAGTTGGCAGTTGGCAGTAGGCATGCTGATTTTTAGCTTGTACCGTGCAATGTTTAAACATAACAACATACAAAGGTATATAACATGCTTAAATTACACACTGCACACACATCGGCACTGGCATAGTTAAATGCTTGCCAGGTTGGATTACCTCGTCTGGATGGTGTGGAATATGTAACGAAAACTTTGCATGTTCTGCCACAAATGTAACCAAAGGCGTCGTCAGCACATTTAAAGGCTGTTGCTCTTTCTCTCTGTGGAGCTGAAACTAACAATTTCAGTCTCGTTTTGTTTAAGCTTTACAACTAACCAGAACAATTCTCATCTGATTATGTTGGTTGGGTTGCCAACTGCTAGCCAACTGATTATAGTGTCATCAATCGGCCTTTGAGTTTTGCGAATATTAATTATCAAATATAATTGCCAACAAATATAAATAAATCTAATTTAGTGCAGACATCTTCTTAATTGTCAAATTATTTTATGCATTTGACAAGTTTAAAATGTAGTGATCCGATTTTGTTGAAATTTTGTGAATAACTAGCAAAAAAAATAATAATTTGGGAGCGCAGCAAACTAAAAAAAATAAATATTTAAAAAATATTTTGATCCCCTAAGCGATTCTCATAAATTCAATAAAGACATATAGATTATGATACTTTGAATATTATTTATAAATAAACTTTAACTCTGCTTACCCTCAAGATATCTTAAATTGTTGATACTACTTGTAAAAATATTTGACAGCAAGTAAATGACTAGACATTACCATACATATGTATATGGATTTTAGGCTTTTGCTTTGTAGATATAACACATCATTTTAATTATTTTTTTTTTTTAAATTGAGTCAGATAGAAATAAGAATAGAGGCGAACTTCATTGGCGATAATGAGTTGCATGCAAATAAAATAAAACCACAAAATATTACCTTAATCTACAGTACAGACTAATGCCTCAGCCAAAATACTGAACATTAGAACTACGGAGCACAGGCAAAAAGATAAATTGTCCGCAGCAGAAAGAGACAGAGAGAGAGAGAGAGAGAGAGAGAGGGAGAGAGCGACAGAGAGAGAAAGAGAGAGAAACGGAAGCGGAAATATCTGAGCCAAGTTACGGCAATTTGCGGTTTTAATAGTCGTTGATGCCCAAAAAGTTCCTCGGCCCTCGGTGCGGCCAAGATAAAAGTATAAACAGTCTTATGATGCTATAATTAAGAGTTGTACATGTAACTAGACACACCACATATATCTAGAAAAAAGAGATGAGATCAAAAAAATATATATATACGCTTGCCAGAATGCCTTTCCCAGACTGAAGACGAGTCTGCAAAAATATGCAAATGATTTTTTAGAAAATGCAGCCAACTGTTGCGGTTTGCACTGGCAAGGGATGGGTCAAGTTAACAATTACTATAAACAGTCAGGACAAAAAATTGCATTAAAAGAGAAAAAAACTTTTGATTATAAAATAATCAGCGTGAGAAAATAGTTTGTTGGCAAATATATATATTTAAATACGCGTATTTGCTATTGTTGACAACACACAAGTAACGAGTGAGCGAAAGGCATATATTACAATTGTCATAAATCCTATTCAACAAATTAAAGTGTGCAAACACTTTACACAATGAGGTACAACAATGAGATAATAAAGCAAAAATACAGCTAGACTTATATATAAATTTCAAATTGAAACACAAATGCAGTGTATATAAAAATGTCAGCAAAAAAAGTACTAAAGACAACAAACATATGACAAGAGTCGGTTCCAAATATGATACCACTTAGGCTAACCGGGAGTTCAGGTCCACAGCGACCCACTCGAAAGGGGCAGACAGTCAGCCAGACAGACAGACAGACAGACCCACAGACAGAAATTGTCGCGCCAATTTTACAACTTGAGTGTCAAGTTACGCCAGACAACGTTGTCGGCCGAATGCCGCCACAATAAGAGAAAACAGAAGAAAAACAAAATCGAATGAAAATAATATACTTTGCAATTGTTGCAACAATTACTGCAAGCACTGCGACAGCAGCAACAATGGTATCTAAAATGACGCAAGTGACATAATTTTTAGAGACTTAGGCGATTTACACAGGTAGACCCAGACACCCCAGAGAAATGAAAAGCCTAAGCCATGCGGCAAGTACTCGCGTTTTTTTCAATTAGAGAAGAATTGTGCAATTTATTGAAAGAGACGACTTATGAGAGTTGAGTTGAATAAGATATATGATATGAAGTTTGATAGGCGATACAAATCAACAACAACAAATAGTTGGCTGGATTGTCGATTCGAATGTGAAATGTATATTTAAACAATGAAATAAAAAAATAAATACTTAATTAGCTCAGCGCTTGCACTGTGTTACATCAATGCTGATCAATTTCGTGGCCAATCCATTTATTTATTCACATTTAGAGTTTACCGATTCTTCAGCTGCAGAAAATAAAACAAAGATCAAAACGAACTAACCAAAATGTTGTGTATATATGAAAACCACATTGAATATTACAAATGATTGTTTCAATTTATTTCCGTGTACATAATTAATATAAAATATCTCTAAATACTGCAAGCACGCAATGCTAAAATCCATTCCCTCATATAGGTACAGGTATTTAAATTTATAATAAAGTAACTTTTCGAACTATGCGCATAATTGATGAAACGGCAAAGTGAACTGAGCTTTGGGGTCGACGTCAAGTATCATGCAGATCAAATAAAATATTTATGAATTCAATGTTCCGAGGTATTTTGCTCAACCATGCAACCGGGCGGCAAACTGTGTAATTCGAACGGATTAAGTGCAGGCCATGCAGATCGCACGCCTTAACCATTTATCACAGCCATAATGAGCGGCTTTCGCGGCCGTTAAATATTATTTTTAAAGGCCCAAATAACAGAAAAAACAGAAAACAATATGCAGAGAAATACACATGAGCCACAATTTGTCGCAATGCAGCGCCAAACAAAATGTCACATAGATTAAACGGGGCTTAGCGAATGTCGCAGTGTCAAGAGTGTCACAACGGCAGCTGTCGTGCCCCCAAAAAGTATCTGAGGGATTAACGCAGGCAGCAGCATTGTCTAAGGCAATTGATGTTGTCACTGATATGTATTAAATTGAGCGCGCGGGCGTGCTCTGGCTCTGACAGTCATCAACAGTTTGCAACTGCGCCCTATGTTAATCAATTTTATTAACATTATATACCTCGTTTTTTTTTTTTTTTTTAAGAATTTTGTTTGTTTTTTTTCTTTGAATTTTAATTTTGTTCCGCCTTCAACTGACGGACACAAGTAAGTACGAGTGTTGTAGCACTTTTTCAAGTACAATTTCAAACATCAAAAGTCAGCTCTCAAGTGCGGCAATTCATCAAAGCTCAGACGAGAGAAAAAAATAAAAAATAGAAATGTAAAGAAACAAAATTGTGGAATTATGAATGAGCTGGCAGCGTTTAATTCAGCATCTTCTACTCGATGGCCGCATGAATGACGACGCTGATTTGTTCTGCAAATGGTTTTTGCTATTTTTAGTTGATTTTTCCATTTGTCTGCCAACGATTACGCTTATGTTTTTGAAGGTCGACTGTGGGCCTAGAAACCATTATAGGCCTCGATTTGATGAGCAGCTCAAAAACGAAACCGAAAACGCAAAGTGGCGATTAATTCGATGGCACTTCTATTTGTAGGCATATAAATTTGAAGGGGCCTCAAATTATTGCTGTTGTCATGAACTCACGAGGAAGAGCTCGAAATAAAAGGAAATACATTTAGAAACAAAAACTTATAATTAATTATTCACAAAATTCAGTTTATTCAAATTTGTAGTTGTTTGTGATTACAGATTGTTGATCTTTCTGGCTTTCTGGCTTTACAAATTTCATTTCATATAATCCATCATGACAAACTATTTTCTCTGCTTTTTATGTTAGTTTTCTAGGAATAATAATATTTTGAGGGTGAAAGTTAAATAACTTACCTGACTGTGCCTAAGTTCTAATTAATTTCAAAAGTGAGAAGTCTACATTGTGAAATTAAAAAAAAAAGTTAATCAAACTCTTAAATTTATATTCCTTTTAAACATTTCAATATGGACAACATCTCCTACCTCAATAGTGACATCTTTAATTTAGTCCCCAAAATAAATAAAGGTTTTGTGAATATCGCTAGTTGTTATTATAAATTGATTGTATATGTTATTTATGTAAATGTTATTTATGTAGTTCATAATTAAGGGTATACAATTTTAACTTCAACTGTACTTCCAGATACGAAATAAATATTTATCCGCACTCATGATTTGTTAACTATGAATGATTTTTTCAGGAGTTTAAGTAAATCCAATTGTGCTTAAGCTCATCTCACCAAGGGATCGAATATAATAGTTTGTCTTCTTCTATTTTGATTACAAATTCAACATTAAATTAACCGTATTTGATTTAACAGCTCTCCTTTCCCTCTAGCACTCTTATTTGTGCTTTACCTTCGACCTTTTTGGCAAATCGATTCTTGTGGATTCTCGAATAACCCCAACAATTCGCAACAGACTCGTGCTATTGACAGCTGACATTACAACAAGTGTTTGTACTTGTAATTGCTTTATTCGGCTTGAATTTCAACCCCGACAAGGCTCGGGGCCATGGCACATGGCACATGTCGTATCCATCCGCACAGGACTCATGTATGGTATGTGCATATGCAGCTCTTCCTGCTCTTCATAGTCAACCATCGGCTCATAAAGTCGCGTGCGCCCCTGTCTTTGGTAAATACCGTTTTCATAATGATTTTGAGGAAATTTGATACACCCCTTTGAGCTGATAGCACATGTGTTTCCTCCAACCCTTCTGCACCCACCTTCCGCTTTTTGCTAACCAACCCAAGCCATGTTGCACGTAACTCCTTTCACATGTGAGTCAAAATAATCCCTTTTCGTATAGCTTTTTGCTAAAAATTTGCAATTCTACCAAAAAATAAAAAAATGTATTCATATTCTATGACAGAAATTCGTTAGCTGCAGCTGTCGCCGCACACGCTTCACTGCATCCAGCCCGTTGTCATGGGACCCGGCAAAGGCCCCGTCTCCGGTCTTGGCCTCATTCAAATTTCATTCCGCATAAACAGCTAACGCAAGGACGACGAAGACGACGATAAAAATTAAATAAATCGCTGATGCTATAATTTTTCGATTTCTGTTTAAATTTAATTCGGCTCGACTTCTAGTAGTTTCTCGTGCCCGTGTTTTTTCTGATAAATATACAACCATGCACGAGTATATAACACATGTTCATTTTTACTTTTGTGCTTCAATTGAAATGCGAACGGAAGGCATTAAAATTGCTGCAAGTGCAAGTGGACAGCGGAAAACGTGACCTGCCGGACGCTTTATTGAAAACATATAAGTTCGACAACGTGGCTATAAACAAATTTTATTTATCATCAATATTATTGCTCGTTTGCACTGAATTCTACCCATAAATAGAGCTTTAGCTTTTCGAGAGCACAAAAAACAGCTCATGCATATAATTTGTGTCTGTTTTGATCGTTTTCTGTGAAATTCATTTGTAAAATCAATATTAAACAGTTAGCTTAGTCCAGAAATGCTTAGAAACGTTAAAAATAATTGACTAATAGGTTATACCCCTCTATTCGAAACTTATTCTAATAATACTGTTAGAGTATAGCGGTATTCCCTATCATATCGATAATCAAAACGTTTTTATGCAGCTACATATAATATCGATATACATTGAAAAATCGTTATTTACTATCATTTAATTTTGAATTTATTTATTTATTGCCTATATAGATAAGTAATAAAGTAAGACGTTCTTTCCGATTAGAGATTTAAGAGATCGTAAAAAGTTTACTCATTTTGTGATAACATTTTATAATAGGTTTTGCATTATGTTATTCAAAATCGTATGATCGATATTCATTAACGTCCAATATCAATATTCTATCATATATCATGTGTTTAGTTTTATGTTACATACAATAACTGCTAATAGGGTAATCAATTTGCTTAACTATTAGATAATGTAATCATTTACCTTACTTCTCAAGCAATTCAGTACATTTCTTTCCAGTACTTTGCCTATTAGAAAATTCCCTAACTGCTGCACAGCAATAACAATCTCTCTATTATGGCAATTGAAAAGTGCAAACCAATTATGACAATTCTTAACCTACTTTTAAAAGCCAGCAAACATATTTTTACGCAATTTGCACAATAACCTGAAAAAATAAAAAGAAAACATCATAAGAAGCGCTAGCATTAAAAGCAAATTTCATAGCTGCGCTTTTTCCTCCAACTTAATTGCATATAGGCTAATTTTTCCCATTCCCAGTTGCATTTCTCGACGCACTGCAACCGGAAAATGGGAGACACAACCGCAGACATCATCAAAACTGGAACGTGCGAAGATAGCCCGGACAAACGGCGCCCGAGCAGGGACATAAGCCATTAGGCTAATTTTCAAATGAAGCCCATAGAACATAAACAGAAAGAAGCGGTGGAACCGAGAACAGCGAGAGCTGACAAAAACAAGAACAACAACAATTACCATTGCAACAAATGCCATTGCAATTGCAATGGGGTTAGGGACTGTCGAGGCGGGCACATTGACAGCTCCATTGAACTTGGGTTCAAGTCGTTGCAGAGCCGCGAGCTTGGCCCGCTTCTGATTGTAATTAAATCAACTTGTAAGGCGTGCCGCCGCCAGTGTTGCCCAAGTTTTAAGTTTTGTTTTTTACTTTTGGAAGTTTACAGTGTATGTGGCCAGTGTGGCCAAAACCAACGAAACAAACCTCTAAGCATTTAATGGCAATTATGAGAGCTGGCTGGGTGACTGTTTGGTGACTCGTTAATTGTCGACTTAATTGCGCTTGGCCGGTTAATTGCATTTCAATTGTCATGCCAAGACCAAGTGTCGTGTCGTTACAACTAAGATGCGGCCCATCAAGGTTGCAAACAACTTGCAACAACTGCCATCATGTTGACAACAATAACAGCAACAACAACAACAACAACATCTCTGACATCTGCTTCGTGTGCCGTTGTCTGTCCAAATGATGAGCCGTGTTTGAGTGCAAGTTATTTGATAATGAAAAAATAAAAATGGGTTACATAAGCGCATTAACAAGCTGTAGCAATGTATGAGTGTGCATTACAATTTATGCATTCAATATATTATACTATACTCGTGGGATTTATATTTTCATACCACTGACATATTGATAGAATAGCTTTCAGATTGTTATTGATTTTATGCGCCGCAAACGTTTACTTAATCACGCCGCTAATTTTCAGTACAATTCTCATTGTTCAATTAGCTACAACAACTTAAAATGCTTGCGACTTATTCCAGTTAAATGAACTATATTTATTTATATACAAAATGCATTCCGAAAGGCAAGGAACAAGTATCAATCTAATAAATTCTAAATTCAATGGTACTTTTATGACTCGCTAAGATAGATCACAGCCATTTTTTTCATATTTAATTTAGTTACGTTACGAGAAATTGTAACCTGGCAATCATTTTATTGAATCATATGAATATGGATTTATAACCATGTTCCTATATGAACTTTGCCCTTGACACTGTTTTATTTCGTGTGAGTTTCATTTAAACTGTAACACATGATTCTACAACTTTTTTTTTTAATAAAGACTGCTCTAGAGGAGGGTGCAGGACTGAGAAACATATCAGCAATATATCACACAAATATACTATATATATATATAGATATTAATCAATTTTAAAAAAATAGGACAACATTTTCTTACTATTTTGAAAAGGCATTAAAAACTAATCAACCGATTATTTTTTTTGCATTGTATGTACGAAAAATTGTCAAAATTAATTAATAAATACTCCATTTTGTGCCATACTCTATCTATATCCGCATTATTGGAGTTGCGTGAAAATATTTTAAAAGTAATTTATCATTTGTATTTATCACCAAAAAAAAAAAAAACTTCCTGATTCAATTCAATTTAGAATTTAATGAGCAGACCGCTGATCTATTTTAATAAGCACACGCGACATCTTCACTTGAAATCTCAATCTGAGCCGTAAACACCATATCTGTGTGATCATTAACTCTCAATTATAACGCTGGCATTTCATTGACAGCATTCCATTCCAATCAAATCGATAAAAATCTTCAGTTTCAGACACTTGTCAACAACAAGCACAACTTGACAAACAGAAGAACTTGTTTTTCCAATTTGAACGGGGTCAGTTGAGCAATTGACAGTTGGCAGACCCGACAAATCGGTTTACAGGTCAAACTGTGGCGAATAGTGCAATAAAACCAAAGCAATAATTGCGTATCTTGGCACATCGGGTGTGTGTGTGTGTGTGTGTAAGGTTGTGTGCGTGTGGCAAGTAACTAGCAAAGATTTCTTCAAGTAGCCAAGACATCTACTGCAACAGGAGTAAACAGGCGGCAGCCGCAAGCGCATCTGTGCAGTTCCAGGGAAAATCATTAACGTGTCTTAAGCATAAATAATTAAAAACTCAGCAGAAAGCGTTCCACAAGAGACCAAAGACAACAGCAACAACAGCAACATGAACAACAACTACTTGGAATGACAGCTCTATGACGACGTCAAGGTGTAGCGTCTATGAATCTGGTATTTGCTGCGCTTGCCAGCCAAGATTGGCGCGCACATCCTGTACAGTTGGGTTTGGGAAAAGTGTAGCATAGTAGTTCCATAGTGGAAGTAGTAGTAGTAGTAGCTGTTGCGCTCTTGCAATTAGAGAGGCTGCAACGTTCATAAGGAAGCATGCCTGTCAATATGATGAGTGTGTGCTTGAGCGCTGTACGAGACTGATTGATTGACTGACTGAAATGGATGTCAACATGGTGGTTGATCTCACTTTACAGTTTGTGCGGTCTCATGCCTGAGAAAGCTCCGATTCCATCAGCCTCACAAACATACACTGGATATCGCATTTCCGGTGCGGTTATTGTGGTAATCTTATGGCCTATATGCAGTGAAGAGAAAACTCAGTGAGATAGACATCTCCATATGCAGCAACTGTGTCATTAAAAAAGGCTAAGAAAAATACAAAAAAATATTTCAAATATGTAGAAAAACAACTCAACTGAATTATAGCCACATTCTTAATATTTATATACCACTTAGTGCCCGGTTCTAATGCACCAAATAAATCAGCGTAAATATTTAGCATTCATTTAACACTCGAAAAACGAGCGTTATGAGAGACCCCGTCACTGCGCCGTAGCGTCCCCTGACCAACATTCTCAACTAGGTAACAATCGCTGTTCTTGGCTGACTCACAAACTTGTCTCGCACACTCCCACATTTGATAAATATTTAAGCATATTTAATCTCGACTCGCAGCCCACTCGCACGAACAGGCGGCTACCGAGTTCAGCAGAGCGAATGTATCTAAAGACTCGTGTGTACATTGTATCTAGTATAAATTGTATGTGAGTTTGTCCGAAAGGTGCGCTTAAGCCAACAGTTCAAACAACTCGGGTATGACGAGTAGTGCGGGTAACTAAAAAAAACTGCGTTAACAGACCCAAAAACAATACAAATATTAGGCAAAGAAACACGCCAAATACTACACTTATTTATGGAGCACTTACCGATACGAATATAAGCTTCAAGAATAGCCTCAAATTTGCTTTCGCAGAGTACATTCCGCTTTTTTGCCATAAGACAAAATATTTACCCTTGTATTTTTCCCTGACATTTTTGCTGGTTAAAATTATGCAGGCAGAATGAAACATCGCCGACTCCATTAGTATATATATCCATTAATATATATATACTTGATCAGGACGACAAGTTGAGTCGATCAAGCCTTGTTGGTCTGTGTGAACGCCTCGCTCTCGGAAAGTACAAGAACTGGAGTTTTTTCTTATATCATACATATCATGAGCTTATAGTTTTTTATCAATATATCTCCCAATTTCAAATTATCAATAGCATAACTCAAAAAGTCGACCTTGATAACAAAAATACATAAGAAATTTGTTGTATAGTACTTATATAAGATTAAAAGTTATGTTATGTTAAATATTAAAATGTTTTATTCATTTCGTTAAAAATTGGAAGAAGCTCGTTTTGAAAGGTAGAGCCTTGTTTTATGGTATATACACTCTATTCTATGCTGTATTTAAGCACTGAAAATTTCTTAAAGATCGGACTATAAACAACGAAGTTAATTTAGAAAGCATTTTGCGTGCATTGTAGAGTGGGAATAGTTGAAGAAGAAGAACTGCAACCGATGCGTAAAGTCTGCAGCTTGCGCATACTTGTGTGAGTGTATGTGTGTTTTTGTGCATTTTGGTTTGATTGTCGGCTTGCCGCCGGGTTCAGGGTACCTCCACAATGCTAAACTACCTCAGTTCTCTAAGGAAATCAAGGCAAGAAAACCTGCAGTTATTTATGTGGGTGAAGTTCTATGACAATAGCCGGCCACCGTGGCCGCTTTGTGTTTTGGGTTTTTTCTTGTTGTTTGCTGTCTTAGGCAGACCAAAAGTGATTTTTAAATATTGCCTTCCAGCGGCGGCCCGTCGACTCAATGACGCGGCGACCGGCACATATATATGGTGTATAGCGTGTCGCAAGAGTTGAAAAACACTATGGCATATAAAAATGCTCACATTTATGGTCTCATATGTATGGCCATACGAGAGAAATAAAGTCACAACGGAGCCAAAGAACGGACGGTGCTAAGCCAAGCGCTCACAAAGTGGCTGTTAAAGTCGACGACTCAAATTTTAGAGGTTTGGCTGGGTTGGTTTTGGGTTTGATTCTTGAATTTGATTCTTTATTTTGTTGCGCCTCTAATGAGTGGAGCTCTTCACTAAGAGCTCTGAGTTATGCTCAAAGCGTCTTGCTTTGTTTGGCCCATAAAATTTATGAGGTGTTTTGTTAAGTGTTAAGATTCTTACATACAGATACAGGGTCGAAGTCCCAGAATGCGATTTGCGCGTGTCCAAATACATAAAATAATACTCGTATTCTGGTAAGACTATGTATATACATATGAATATACGTTTGTGTGTATTCAAATGGCAACTAATTAAGGCAAGTTTAACTAATTATATGATCGATGTATTCCATACAGATCTCAACTGATGCTAAGCTTAGCCGATTCTCTGAGAAACCACGTAATGACCCGGCAGCGTTGAACAGGATTGACAAGTTTTCAATTTCGCTTGAGTTTACAAACAAGATTTTGCTGCTCTTCTGCAGCCGCAACCAGCGCCATAAGAGCTTTGACGCGAAAGTGTCAAATTTTTTATGCCCTTCACAAAAATTACAATAAATTTTGAAATTTAACGATAAGCTTGAGACTTCCCCAAACGCTGAAGCAATCTTAAGCCGCCTTTGCACATTGGCTCACCGTATAGTAGATGACGAGCCCATAATCGAATGTGAAATGGGGAGTGGCAACTGAAGAGTGTGTGTACACGGGCAAACATTTTTACATATTTTTGTATTATATTGCATAAAAAATGAAGTGTTACATGAGTTATTAATTTTATAATTTTATAATGTTTTCATTTTAGACCTTAAGCATCAGATTTTTTTGATGAAAGCATTAAAGGAGAATTTAAAAAAAATAAATAGAATCAGGATTAACAATATATGTCCATATAAAAGACTATTAAAATTTCGGACATGGATATTATTTTATTTAAATTTAATATTATTTATAAAGACTTTCGATGTACTTAGCAATTAAATGCTGCAAATAAACAGATAAAGAAAGATCGCACCAAAATTGTCGAAAAATTGAGAACGTGACTGGAAATTAAAACATTCTCATTACAGCATACTGAATGAATCATATATTGCTTGGCAACTCTCGAGCTTCAGGGTCCAGAATATTTCATATCCACAACTCAAAATCTCAGATTGATATGTATAACAAAATGCTCGTAGCCACACCTGATATCTTGCCAACATATCTGAGCGTGTAATATATAAATACATCAAACAATTTGTATGCCAAAGGCACAATAATATTTAATTTTTTTTCTTTTTTTTTCTTTTATTAACATCTCAACAGCTACGGCAAATTGTAAAGCAATTATTCGAATCACACGCCGGCGCGGGTGCGATAAATTTATAAAATTGGAATATAATGGAACGGAATGTTCGTATGGTGTTATATGGTATGAAATGCTTTGCATCGTTGCATTCGAGCAGACGTCAAATGTTACAGGCTGGCGATTAATTGGGGAATGGACGGGGGCCTTACAAGTGGCCTGCGAAATTGTTTTCCACTTAAAACCAAATAACTATCAGCAAAAAAGCTTCGATGATGTCATTTGCTGAAGTCATTAGACATAATGAAGACGAATTTGATTTGTTTATTTGCTTTGTTTTACATACAAAATAAAAAGAGAATATAAAAAAAAAACAACAACAAAATTACGCATCAAAAGCTAACAAATAATATAATACGATTTTGCGATTTTATGAATTCATGATTTTATTATCGTCTTTTAATTCCTGAGCTCTTTGCTTATTTTTCCATATGGCTGACCAGAAAATAAAAAATTGAAAATAAATAAAATTGCAGCGTACATTGACCATAATTTCATGTTTCCAATACATTTTTTGGCAAGACTCCGTGGCGCCGGCTTTTTCATTATTTTTGCCAGCAATACGACCAACAAAATCTGGCACACAATGCGAATTCGCGTACTGTGTAAATATATGTGATAAAAAATTGCGTCGCATACGCAGAAAACAAATCGCTGTCGTTGTCAGTTTTGTGGCTTGCCAAAAAAAGTTATTGCATTTTGCGCAATTTTCACAATATTTTATTTTTCAAAACTTTTTACTTGTTTTATTATTGGTTTGGCGTTGTGTTTTGTGTCTAATTTTGCCACCTGCATTTTGGCATATTTGGCAGTTTTGACTAGTTGGCAACTTGACCAATTGGCAGCCCCCTAGTTGGCCTATTGATCGATTGGTTTTGGCCAAAAATGGTCGCACGCGCAGCTCATTGGAGGAAAAGGGTGGCTCATTTTGGTCAAAAATGATTTATTAACGTGCTCACTTGTTTATGTCGACTTGGCTGACTGCCTATGGCCAATGCAATTTGTTATTTAACAATTTGTAAACGATCCGTGTAATTTTATACCGCACTCGATATTGTATAAATAATGCGACATTCCATGGCTGTTTGGTATGCATTTTGATATAATTATTAGTTACGGGCAACTTTTAACGGAATTTCGCTAAAAAATGTTTTAAAAACAGCAATAAATATTTATTGAGTTAGTTATTTAAGAGCGACTTCTAGCTTTTAAAGGCTTTGAATTCATTTAAATAATAATATTCAATATTCATTAAACAAAAACATTTTGATCACCCTTTTTAAATTTGCGTACACTTTAAGCTACAAATATAAGTATTCAAAATATCATTTTAACTTATCTTTTTTTTCAAGGAAGTTTGTTTACATCTGTTTATTTCGATTAGGTATATTGAACATATCTCTAAATAACAATACTAACCCAACATTTTTGTTAAGTTGGCTGATATCATGCCAGCCAACATTTTCTGCAATAACCAATGTTGTATTAGGAAGTATGAATCAAAACTTTATCAAATATTCAATATTCAATATACAATAGGAAAGGGCACTCGAAGAAAATATAAAATAATTCTACGCCTAATCTAATATAACAGGGAAAGAAGTTCTCCCATAAATTCAAGTATTTATATAAGAAATGATCATGAGAGTGTTTGCTCTTAAATCATGCCCAGCGAAAATAAAACTTAAAATAATTTGCCTAAAGTTACTTTAATTAGGTTTATTAAGTAATTATGTTATTTTCGTTGCGTATTCTTACATTGAGTTTAATGGAAGTTCGGTGGAACTGCGTAAAAAAGGTCCCTTTAAAATATTTTGGGTATATATGTTACTTGAGCCATCAAAACTTGACTTCAAAGCAATAGCGCCAAATTGGCCATTTGCCAACCCACAACTCACAATATTTAACTCGCCTTAAACAATTTTACAAGCCAAACACGTGCGGGGAAACACGAAGCTGGCAATGAAGAAAACAAAGCCAGAACAACAATAATAATCATTAAATAATAGAAGCTACACTACAGCAGCAGCAACAACGGCCTCAACAACAACAACAATAAATCAAGTCGTAAATAAAATTTTGAATTAAAAATGGCAATAGCTCCACTCCACTCTACAAACTATGCAAATTATACGCAACAATAATAACAATAGCAACTGAAATTGTATAAAAAAATATGTGTATATTGTTAGAGGTTTCATACTTGGCCTCTCGTGCTGCCAGCATTTACAATAGGTGCCAGAACAAACTTACAGATAAAGTATCTATAAATAAATGAAAACATTTAAGGCTGTTGAATTGACTTCTGTTCGGCGATATAAATTTCAAATGACTCTTGAATAAATTAATCATTTTATGGTTTTATTAACTAGACTCGTATAGACTAGGCCACGCAACAAGTAAGCGGTTCTAGTCTCCCGACTAGGGGATACCCTGAACCTTCTTCTTCCAACACCAAATGCAGCTCACGCTACGCGCTTGTTTATGAAGATAAATTAAAAAGAAATGTTCCCTTGGCAGGATTCGAGCTTGCAACTGTACGCATTACTTGCTGCCGACTCTGCGCCAAAAAACAACCAGTTTCCTCCCTAGGGTTCGAACTTGCAACAAACCGATTCCCTTGCTGCCGCTTCTAATCAACAAAATATATAATTAATAGAATATAATTAAGTCCTAATGAGAAAACAACGAATTCAAATAGCAGCACAGAAAATAATACAATCGCAATTGTAATGCTGTTGATAGAATGCAATGAAAATGCGCATGGAGTTTGCACTTCTGCCCCAAACTCAAGGCTTACAAAAACACGTTTTATCTAATAACTTCTGTGTTTCTTAAACGATCTTGATGAAAATTTCTTCATCTTATTGTACAATAGAATACTCGTGTATTATAAAGAGTCAATTGCATTTGCATTGTGGCTTATATTGATGGGCATAATTTGGATTATTTACTTGATTTAAAGCTATGAGGCAGTAGCGGCGAAGTGGTGATAGCTTTAACATGAAAGATACTGTATATATATACTACGCTAAAAGCTACATGCCAAGTTTGGTGACTAGCTCTTATTATTTACCAAAATTGCTCAAAAAACAGGATTTCGATATCAACTATTATCGATTACTTGGAAACGGGGCAAGTAATCGTATATCGGAAACAAAATCGCTCAGCGCGGGATTACAGCTAAAATTTCAAGTCTCTAGCTCTTATAAGTAGGTTCTGAGATCCTTGCGTTCATACATAATGGAGGACGGACTAGATCGGCTCGGCTGTTGATGCTGATCAAGAATATATATGGGGTCGGAGATGCTTCCTTCTGCTGTTACTTCCGATCTTCAAATATGACGCAAATTAGATAGATAGATACAGTGAATTAAATTATCTAATTAGATAGATACAGATAGTGAACTTTAGAACAATTTGTTCTATACTAAAATCAAAAAAAAAAATTGTAAAATATTGTGAAACTAATTGGACGGCCTACTAAATTGACGGCTAAGTTATGGATTCCAAAGAAGCTTACCCATGGGGAACACTAGGTCCGCTTGCTGATAGGCTTCATTGAATTGAGCGATTTATGCAGCCATAAAATGCTAACCTGTGAGTCAACAATTTACTAGCCTCGACGCTGAAGAATTACAAATGGGTAGCTTTCAAGTAATTTATATGGCACATTCACAATTTTATTACATCGTCGCGATTGTCGGATGAGCATCAAATTAAAGCCGGGCATTAAATAAATATTTTGTTAAGGCATGCAATTCATGCAAATGAACAAATCGTTTGATATAAAATCAATCTAGCTTTAAATGGTAAATGAATTGCCAACCACGTCAGCCGCAGCATAATTGAGAGTATCTGTGGCCACTAAATACTCGAATGTGGAGCCAACAGAAACAGGTCCAGGTCCAGCATGAGTATTGTTGGTCGGGCCCGGATCATGTGCGTCATGAAAAAATGTTGCCTGTCTTGCGGTTATCCGCCTGCCACCATATTTGTACGAAAGCGCATGCGCGCGTGCCTCAGTTGGCCTGGAGTCGACTCCAGCTCGACTTGAATACGGGATTGGGTCTTGGGCGTTTTGCCCCCGGCCACTTGGCTCGATTGTTTTTGTTTCTATTTTCTGCGGCTGTGGCAGTATTCAAAGCACGCGCGTTTACAAATTGAAAACTTGTTAAGCCCGAACAACTGGCAACAGGTGAACCCCGTTGCATAGCTTTGGTGGACTCGCCAGATTTGAGCTGCCAATTTGCGGGCTGAAAGAGTCACATAACTTAGGAGCTTGAAGCGTCGCTGTCGTGTTGATCGTTTTGATAGAGTTGTTGACATTTTGCGGCTGCCAGAAGTTTATGCTAATTGAATGCCAACATTTTTACTTACTCACACACACACACACACACATCGGAGAGCATAATATACATACCTGAAAATAAACAAAGTACAAAAATGCATTAGAATGTTTGTATTCACAGTCGTGTTAAAAAATATCAAGAATAGAGGAAGGGCTTTGTTTAAGACGAAGTGTGATCGACATTTCATATGTGAACAAAAAAGTTGATATTTTATAAGGCACAATTAAAAGTTCGTTATCCTTTATAGTCTTGAAACAGAAAACAACAAAATGTATACAAAACCGTGAAAAGTTTTGAGTTTCCGACTCAATAAAGCTGAAAATATCCGAGAAATGTGACCCCAGTATAAATCCTGCTCATGTCAAAGATCGGTTCAGTATCTCTCAGTGAATACTTCTTTTCATTCTTTATTTATTTGCAAAAGTAAGCAAAATATATATGTTCAGTTGTACGAATAGTTTTGTCTGCCACTGTATATATGTGTACACCACACATACGTGTAACTTCGGCGAGCTGTAAAAATTGGGTTAACGCATTCTATTCTAAACAGAACCAAGTGTCAGATTCGACCTGGAGCTGTCTGCGTATGTTATCATTGAACATTTACCTGGGATTGCTTTGATTTTTTAAGGTTCTTGGAAAACATAAACATAACTTTTGGTTTCCCTAAAATTGTGTTTCCCAAAGGGCAATTGACCCAGTTTGGCTAAACGATACACGATTTCTAGTGGCGATTAAGTGGCTTTTCAGCACTTGGCGTGCACTTTGCACCCAAAAAGAACATGCTGAAGTGGAAAATAATGCAATTCAGCTGCATCTAAATGCCATAAACTACTTCAAGCCACTTGAGTTTATTTTATAAACAAGGCATTAAATGGGGCAAACTTCCAAAATACTTTTTAAAATACATGGAGTCTATTGTAAATTTTTGGAGAACGGTTTGAGAAGACATACTGAATATATTTTGACTTAAACTTTAGATAATAATAACGTGTTCTAATTATCTTAAGTACACACTTTTCGTTTACTCATTTTTACTAATTTTAAATAGCTCATTAAACTGAACTGAGGTTGGAAAGCTGTTACAAAAGAATTGAATATTAGTTGAATATTACCCTAAAATTGTATACAAAGCTTTATGTCTGGCTGATTTTTTCTTTAGACATCTGATATAGGAGCAGAAAAAGAATTGAATATTACCCTAAAGTTGTATACAAAGCTTTATGTCTGGCTGATTTTTTCTTTAGACATCTGATATAGGAGCAGAAATTATTATATGTTATTAGATATATTAGTTGATATTAAGTTTTTTACTATAGTCGTGATATCGTGAAAAACAGAAAAATTGTCCACACACAAAGTAATCACCATCAAATTAAAAACTTTCCAAATTCTAGACACTTTTTTCTAAAACCAATATATTTGCGGGAAGCTTCTTAAACGTAACCAATATTGCTAACCCTTTCGTTAACATTTATTTAAATATCTGTATGTACTTTAATTTTTATCTGACTAAACATTTAATACGTTTCCTACTTATCCGATTACAACATGAAGGAGCCACCAACAGCCGCAAAACCCCAGTGAAAAAAAGTCGGCATCATATTCATGCATTATTATGCATATTAAAAGCGACTGTTCAAAGTTCTTGGCCCGATGCAATGGAGTGAAGCACACTCAGCCATCAGGATAGCTCAAATGCAGGCACTTTAAAGCGCACTTCACGCGCAACACACGCCGCGCCGTCTGCCACAGTAAGCACTCAACAAAGTGGCCACGGAGTAAACCAATTGACACTTGAACGTGCAACATGGGCTGTGGCAGGGCCAAGGGCAGCGGCCAGCAATAGACGTTGCTGAGCAAAACCACCAACGCACAGCCGGGTGGGCCTGACAGACGGCACAAACTGGAAAACAGGCAAACGGGCAAAACGGGCAACCGGGCAAATGGGCAAACTGGCGGCTTTGGCCTTTTTGGCCCTACTCACTCGGTGACACTCAGTTTGACGGCAACGTTGACGTTTTATTTGATTTTCCGCTTGGTTGCATTTATGCACTCGTCTCGTCGCCCGCTGGAGTAAGTACCAGTTATACCCATTGGCAATACGCAAAGAGGGTATGTTATTTTTGTGCAAATATATGTAACCAGCAGTAAGCATATCCAACCCGACTCTGAAATAAGGTATATATATTCTGGATCAATAATAATAATAATATTGATAAATGTCGATATCGAGACATGATTTTTTAAACTTAACTTGCAAACTTAGAGAGTCTGATACCTACCCCCATTTTCCCTAAGATTTAAAGAAACCCATTTTTTAAGATATACATATTTTGTATACCATATTTTACAGCTGAAAATTATTTAAAAATCGGACTATAAGCACCGAAGTTCCTCCATAGATATTATTGTGTATGCAGAAAAGGTAGCTAGAATGTTTGCAAAGGTATCTTGCGCTGACTTCAGGGTATCGCCCAGATAAGCACTTCCGATTAGAGCACTCCAACCGGCGTACATCGGTGGTGCTGGCTGGTTACTCGATATGCATGGCATCGATTCAAAAGTGGTCAACAGCGGCTGCAACCGCTGCAGCTTCAGCATAATTTATAACTATGACACCAGAAACTGTTCAAACAATGGCCAAGATTAATGATTCCGGCTGTGGCACAGGATATGCCTTTTGCTGGCGTTTTGTTTTGCTGCTGCATTTGAAAATGCATGATTGTGGCTTAACTGGAGCTGTGTAAATTGTCTAAAATTGTTGTCATACTTTTACATTTTTAATGAGTTTTCACTGTGAACCTAAAACATGACTTGTCACTTGTCCTTAGCTAGTGGCATGTATAGACACTTGGACACCTCACACGGACGTTCGTATGACTTCATCTTCATTAGCATTTTGCAGCTGGCAGCAGTCAAGGCAGAGCATTGTGTACATAGGATTGTTTGCCATTGTCTATACTACTGTCTGTTTACCATATTGTTTGTGCCTACTTGACATTGCTCTGGCTCTGCTCAGAAAATAAACTAACAGGATTATGTGCAACCATTGTTGGCCTCCAGGCTTCAGCACTTAAGCAGCAGGTCTCGCAATCCTTTAATCCTATGGCGGGCTGCTCCCCATTCGAGGGGACAGCGTTAACTCTATGCAAATTTATTTACTTTTCGTGCTAAAAATATATACACCATACATATATTTTGTATATAATATGGCTTGAAACAAAGGCTACGTGTGCGGCATAAGGCGTTCGCTTCGGCTTCTGCCCAAAACAAACTTGGCAACTTGGCAAATAGCACGCCAAGTTGCACAAGGACAATGGCACCAATTGCACAATTGAAATGCATGAAGGATGCAGCACAATTGGTTTAAAAGTCCAGGGCATAAAAATAACTCTGAATTTATTCACAAGATAAGCATACAAGGAGATCAGATTGACAACGATTTCAGTTCATGTAATTGGCATCGACTTGAAGATTCCTCTCAGCCAATTAATGATAAACAAATATTATTAACTATTTTGCAACTTTTAACAATTAAGATAAACTATCAATAAAATAATTAAATATTGAACTGTTATTATTAAAGCTTAACTGCAACGATTTTGTTAGCAATTAAAACTGCATTTAATACTTTATTAGATTAAAGCCTTCAGACACTTTCAAAGCTGTCTTTTATCACTCGTGTGAATTTTCAGCGTAAGCAACCAAAATACATGCCTTGTCAAAAATAAAAAATAATTGATTTTAATCACTTTTAAAACCATTATCATTTTGATGCAATATTGAAAAAAAAAATGGTATAAGAACTTATTTCAATGCATTTATTTTACATTCAAGTATTAGATTGCATAACTGAGGTGTTCTACTTCAGTTGTACCTTTGCACACAAAAATGCATACAAAGTTGTTCATCTGAAGTAATCTCATTATATACATATTGGCATATATAGCTTCCATCTTTAGAGTCTGGCAAATGCAACTGAACTTTTGCTAAATCGAGTCAAACTTTTCATCAAGATTTCTGTGCTGTCATTCAAAAACTGTCTGCTCATGGCAAATGGCAAAACGAAAACGAAAAACAATTGGATTGGACTTCAAGCCAGAAGCGAAAGCAAGCCAAAAATAAATAAATAACAAAACAGAAGGAGTGCACGCCGAAGTTTAAATGCCCTTGTGTTAACTGAACTAATTTTTGACCGTTGGTTCCTCTGAGAGCAACATGATAAAGTGGTTCCATCTAGCCGAATCGGAAATATGTGCTATGAAACAATTAATGGCAATAGACAGATGAGCATGTCTATATCGGCTGCAAGGAGTCGAAGATGTCTTCATCCATGCGTTACACATTTCATCACAAAATCATACTACCCTCAAAAAGAGTATAAAAAGCCAACAAGATCGAAGCAGAAATGTAAATGTGCCACGATTTCGAAATGTGCACAAATGCATTTAATGGATATAAAAATAGATAGAGACAGCGGCAAATGCAGAGCCAAAGGCAGACCGCCGACAAATTTAGTTCGGATGGATATATATATATATATAGTTGTACACATATATCTATATACATTCCCGATAGACCGGGAATTGCTGTTGTTGCTGTCTGCACTTGTCTCTGCCGCTGCACACGAGACACAGATGCCTTGGCAGAGCCGATTTTTGATTTGCATTGAAAATTGTCTGGGTTGCTGGCTGGCGCGCACTTGCCCCGAGCCCTTCGCCAGACTGCAGCTCCACGCCAACTGGCGCGTGGCTGCAACAGCAACAGCAACAGCAACAACAGCAATTTCCAGCCTAACCAAAATACAAACACACTTTCCTCGTCGTATGTGCTCACTATGAGATACTCTCTAACAATAAAGCGATTGGTTTGAAAATAGAATATATTCAATTTCGGAAAGAGAACCCAGTTTCCAAATTCGGGTTTTCAAGCTTTTATTATCCTCGAGATTTGCTAAAATAATCTTGTTTAAAAAATTTCGCTATATTATAGCAATTGGAAAAATTCACGTCTAAAAATGATCCGCTTCTTATGCGTATGATATACAAGAAAGTATATTTCAAGTCTAACAGTTGTCGAGAGCGACGTATTAATGCAGCACGTCCTCCTATAATGTATATACTTTTTGGTGTCGGAGATACTTTCTACTGTCTGTTACATTTGCACAAAGTGAATATACCCTTATTTTACCTATTTTCACTGGGTACAGGGTATAGAAAAGCAACATTTCGTGCTGCGCCCGCATCTGGACTATATGTAAGTGCAACTGTTGTCCCTCGCCTTCCCTTCCCTTCCCTCCCCTCCCTTGTCCTAGCACAGCGCTCGCAACTGGCGACCCATTGGGCACATTGGTGCACAGGGCATCTGTTTTACATACTTGACAAATTAATAATAATTACGCTCCCCCTGTGTGTGCTTGTGTGTGCATTTAGTGAGTGCATTCTGTGGGGGTATTCCCTCATTCCCTAAAAATTTGTGTCTAATGTTACACAAGGCTGGATCTGTCGGTCGGGTGTGGAGTTTTTAAGCACTTTGAAGTTAATTTTGATTGATTTCGTATACATTTGCTTGATTTATGTGAAACGCTGCAAGCTGAGGAAAATATTTGTGAGACTCGTCAGGCAACATTTTCTCACGAACAGAGAAATCTTGAACAATTTTCAAATAGTTTAAGCTTAGTTAATTGAAATACATAATGGATATATACATAAGGTTAAGTCATCATATCATTATCAAAACATCAATTGTACCTTTTTAAAGTATGTAGTTCTTGTACTTATTTTGTAAGTGCGCGCTAAGACGGGGTTTTTGAGAACCACCCGCAACTGTGGAAAATTTCTGAAAAATCGTTTTTTCTTTGCTAAGCATCAATCACGGCCTCCAATTTTATTCCAAGGAACTTTGTGCAAATTCATTTGAATGGTGTTTTACACTATTTGCCTGAAGTTTGAAGCCACAAACTTATTTTCAAATATCTATGTAAATTATTTTAAATTTCTTACGGGCGGGGAATGATTGCAACGTAATGTCTAACATTTGAATAACCAAACCAGGGTAATACCCGCTATATGTATATTTATTTATATATATATATATATATATGTATATATGTATATATATATATATGTACGGTTGTTCGTTTGGTCATAAATTATAGAACAGGTAAGTAGCATGTGGAAATCTTAAGCGACTTCTTAGCAGCATTAAGCCGCAAGGCTAGCATTGACTCCTGAGCACAGCCAAAAAAAAAGAAGAGATATGCATCTTTTAGGCGAGTGAACTGCAGTGCATTGCAATTTATACCACTTAAGCGCTAAAGTTGCGCCATTAAAGCTAAAAAGGCGTTAACCCGCCCAGATGAACCAGCTGCCAGTAAGGGGCGGGGCTGGAACGGAGTGGAGAATGCCAGCGAATGTTTTATGTACTACTCGGTTGCTTCTTCCGCACTCCTTGGACATGGTGGCTAGCGCCGCAATAAAGAGACAGACACAAAAGGGCTCTAAAACATTTTGGCCCAAATGTCGGGAGACACTGCACCGGATGTGCGCTGTACAATGTGCGCTTATCCTGGCAACAGGGCCAGGGACAGGTCCATACTTTCTCGCCAACATGCAAAATGTTAATTCATTTCAGCCACATGAACCGGATTTTTATCTCTCACGTGCGACTCCTACCAAGAGCAGAAAAGGACGAGCAGCCGGGACCTGAACAAATGCTAACCAAACAAAATGTTGTGTTAAGGACGGCAAAAGTTGCGGGCGTTAGCACATTTCCGTTTCCGTTTTGTTGCCTCTAAACCGTTTGCTGTAGCTGCCGCTGGAAAGCTGCCAGTTGCCATTGTGAGATGGCGCTTAATTTGTGGCCTGTCAGCTCTGGAAGAGAATGTATCTTAAAGCACTCAACTATACCTACTATATATCAGAAATGAGTGCACCATGCATTTAAGTGCCATTTAAGTGAGCTTCCACTTGCCGCAAATTGAGTTTTCAAACTCATCTATCATTTTTGCTCAACTTTTTAATAACTGAATTTCCGTCAGTTAACTTCAATGTTGCAAAAAATATGGGCTTTTAATAAGTCTGCGGCCGCAGGCTGCACTCTGGCCTGATTGCTGGCCAAAAGTGTTTGAAATTTAATTGCTCAATTTAAAGTGGCAGGAGAATGCATATTTTTCGTTTAAATCAAAACTAGTTAAAAGAATTATTTAAATGCAAATTTATTTTGAAGTCATATAAATATATTTTATAATTCCTTAAGCCCCTTTTAACTGGATTTGAATTAAACTAGAAACATATATTTTCGACCTATAACACATTTATTTTCAGCTTACCTTAAAAAAATATCTTTTTTAAATCTGATTTGGAAATAAAAAACAAAATTAACAAAATATTGCCATAAAATTTGTTACTCATTAAACGACCCAACATAACATATAGCTGCCATAGGACTTAAACGTTTGTAGGAAAAACAATTTTGTCTTTGAAGATATCTTGATCAAACAGTTTTTGTAATAAGCAATATATATCTACAAATTCTTATCAGCTTTATACCACTGTATGATATAGCTTCTATATAAACAATAGGTCGAACGCGAAGGTCTTGTATGAAAAACTTTTTGTTCTTCAAGTTATATTGACTACATTTTTTATTTACAAGCTCAAAGCCAACTCTCTTTACTATATCAGGTTGAAAAATGAATTTCTTTTCAGCCATATTTTCTGATTTTCAAGATATCGTTAATTCATATATCTACAAAGTATTAAATTTGAATGATATTTCGCTAACACTTATACCACTGTGCGCACTTAATCAAACCACACAAAACAAGCACTGCTGACCTGCCGATGACGCTGAAAGCGGCTTGTTGCCTGACTCTGTGGGCTCTGGCAGTTGCCATTCGACATCGACAACGCGATTCGATATCGAATATGCAAAGCGAGTGTGGGTGCCAAACTACATGTGTATGTCCACGATGACAACGCAAACGATGTCGATGCTAGAATGGATGAATGCCTGCTTGAATGTTTTGGCTTTTGGCGTTGGCTTGTGCAGTGTGTGTGTGTGTGTGTGTGTGTATGTGTGTGTTACGACTGTTTTGTGTGGCTGAATTGGCGAGCGGCGCCCACACGGCAACACTGGCAAACAACGTGCGCCCATATGAGGACATGGAAATGGCCACTGGCTGTTTGGGCAGCACCAGCTGACGTTGTTAAATACACAAATCTACATTTCTAGATAAATATATGTATGTATATGCATTTATGTGCACATGTATTGTGCCGCGTGGTCGGTCGGTGAGTGCATTTACATGACGCAGCGAAAGTGAATCGAAGCCATGATTATGCAGGCTGCTCCAGACAACGACAGCAACAGTAACAGCAACAGCGGCGACAGGCAACATCAGCAACATGTGAGCAACAGCAACAGCAACAACAATATTTGACATGTGTTTGATTGGACTCGCGTTAATATCTAGATACACATGCATACACATGTATGTCTAGGAAAGGAGGAGGACTTTGACGAGCAGCCAGCAGAGAGTAGGCTGAAGGAGCGCTGTGTTGACCAGTCGCGCGCTTTTGTATTGAAAATCAAAGCAGAGTGGTGCCTGCCACTTACAGCGGGTGTCGTAAAAACATGACTGGCGGCCACAAATTATGTTAAACGAAGGTGCCACACGGCGGAAGGTGGCAGTCAAGTAGCTGGCCCCGTCAACTGCGGCTCTGCGCTGTGGCGATAACAACTACTCGAGCTGCTGCTGCTGTTGCTGCTGGTGCTGCTGCTGTTGTTATTGTTGCCCGTCTGTCCGACTCGCTGATGAGGCCGACAAGGCGTGCCCCACAGCCACAAAGATGACGCTCAATCAGCTGAACATCTGTTGCTCGCAGCCTCGCGACAGCAGTGACATGAGAGGGCGGAGCCAAATTCCTCACTGTTACATATAATTTGCATGGGATGCAGAGGGGGAAATTACGGCCATGTTGGAGCCGAAAAGCACACTTTAGTCGGATATGCCAGTATAAAAATAGAGTGATATGTTTCAGGTTGGGGAAAAAACATGCGAGCCTTGCAATCAAACCTGAAACAAACCCAATCGAATGTTTACTTAGGATATATACAATATTGTTTTCCGATTTAATACAATTTTACAGATGTGCTAGGGAAATAGAGAATTTCGTAATTGTTAAGTTGCGTAGATCCATAAGATATATTAGAGCTTGATATTCGAGCAAATCTTATAATATTTAGGGAAATATTATCTCATAGCAATGTTCAAGCGGATAGTATGCATTATTCTTTGAAGTAGTAAATATAAATTCATACCAAACTAGATATTTCTTATATATATATCGAGGCGTTAACAAAATATTTCTAACTGTTCTTTTCAAACTTGGATATCATCAGCTCTATCTATGCAACTGTCTTGTAATCTTTCACATTTCAAAATCCATTCCATTAAAAATATGCAATTTTGAGCTACTAACAAACTTAACTCGAATCGATTTAAGTGTATCCAAAAAACAAACTTCCCCGACAAAATGTTGCCCACGAGTTATGTATTATTTAGTTTTTAAGTCACATTAACAATATTTATCAGTCTCATACATCGTGTTGCTCGTATTCTTCCCTTGGTCGGGCCTTTCCAGCGTGCTCATCAATTTTATAGTTTGGCGAGTATTTTTATTTTACAAATCAACTCAGCCATGAAAATGCGGTGCATGTAATTTATAGCAATTTCCTTCTTGCTTTGGCTGCACTTTTTATTGCCGTTGTTGTTGTTATTTTGAATTCCACGCCCGCTGATATGCAAATTTAGCTGGGGATAGCCACTAGCTCCCCTCATCTGTCTCTTGGGTAAAATACAAATTTATTAATTTATGCAACACTTGAGCTTATATTTATTGTTGTTGTTTTTGCTTGTTCTGTGATTTCACGCTACATTTGCTTGGCGAGTGAGAGAGGGAGAGAAAAAGAGAGTGAGAGGGAAATAATTTATATAGCTCTCGTCGCTGTTACATTTAGGTGGTAATTTATATCATTGGCTTCCATGAGACTTATTTGTAAGGTAACATATACCTAGCTATGAGGCAATTAGCAGCAACTGCAGTCAAAATGTTGTACCCTGTACCCGCGCAGAAGGGGAAGACATAAAGGCCTGTAAGGTAGCTGTAGGCAGTACGTATTATATGTATATATGTATATCATATATAATCACTTTAAATCAGACCATGAACACACTAGTTATTTGAGAACAAATTTTCTAAGGTGTGGAATAAGTAGAAGCAAACGAGATTCCGCTTCTGCGCTCTTCAAAGCTGAATACAGAGTATGATTGAGTCGATCCTCTTTACGTTGTTTCTGTTGTTATTATACTCTAATTGCTTGCATTTTTACACAAAATTGATGACTTAAATACACAGCTTGTTAGCCGCACTGCACTGCACTGCACTGGACCCGAGCTTAGAGGGGAGGAGGCGTGGGCGTGGGCGTTTGCTGCGGCACACACAACAAGCGCGCATTTTCATTTTGGCGGGGCTCAGAAGTAATTCGGAGCTAGCTGCATATCTTGTTATTAGCGCCTTAATGAACCTCTTTACAGCTGCCAATCACAATGTGGCCAATGAAAAATATGGCCAGTAGTTAACACATAAATGGAAGCAGAGCCCCAAAGACGGCGGCACTACAAATGGAGTTAATTTTCATAATATTATCAAAACTGATATTCACGTAGGAGGCGTGATATGTAACTCTTTTGCTTCCCTCGCATAAACAAGCTGACCGGCAAATTGGCCGTTGACACGGGACAAACTCTGTCTGGCGTTTGGGTCGTAGGTTGGGCAGATGTTGGTTGGTTTATATAGGAAGCACTTGACTTATGACTAGAGCTGCGAGTAGGCGCTAGTCGTAAGCCGAAACACAATTGGGCGCTTTAAGTTTATGGTGCCATAAAGGCTGGAGTTTCCAAACATGAGCCTAATGCTGTTTTTATAAGCTTAGCAACATTTGGTTTATTAAATGTTATGATAACAATACAAATTGGACTTTTACAAAAAGAAATGAACTTTAGCATGAACTAAAATTCAAAATAATATTTAAAAATAACCTTTTTATATTTTAATTTAAAATTATTCAACAAATATGCTGCTTTATAAATAAATTATAAATACAAATAATTAACTTTAAAATCCCCCTAAATTCATTTAACAAAATTTATTTGGTTTAATTTAATAAAATCAAATTCTTAATAAATTTTTATAAAATATATGCAACATTCTTGTCAAAAATATATTATATTATATTTTATAATATTTATCGAATTGTTTGAAGTTGTGTTTTTTTTTTTTTTTAACAAATATCTTATGCCCCTTAGCCGTACTTGAATATGCTTTCAAAAACTGTAAATAAAATGATTTCACAAATATTTTATCTGATTGTTGGCTGATCTTTAAGCTTGGAAATTATTTGTTGTCGTCCTGATTGCTGATGGCATTCATAAATAAACGCATAATTGACGGTGAATGCCTATTTGTCCAACAATTGTCAACAAAGCCATTTTTTGCATCATACACTATATTAATTGGCCAGATAATGGCAATAAATTCTCGCCTCCATGGACTCTGCAGACGACCTCAGCTGTGGTCAATTGGCAATAACAATGAGAAGCAGCGGTCGGCAGCAGACAAAATAATTTATAATAATTGTGCGAGATTAAATTATCAATTGCAGACGTCAGGCGACACGCAATAAATAAATTATTATTGTTATTCGACGGCAATTGTGTGAACTGCGAGAAATTGCATTTTCCCACAGGATCCGAAAGTTGAGGGTAACTAGAGATCACCCGCCCACCCCTCCGCAGCCCCACTGTCCCTTGGCAGTGTCCGTTTTCGCATAAAATTGCATCAATAATTGCACAGCCAACGGCATCCGCCTAAAATGCACACATTCAAGTATATCGAGCGGATGCGAGGAAGTTTGCCTGCGTCTGCATTTGTGTTTGTGCATTTCCGCTGGCCGGCACGTGCAAAGAAAATATTTGCTCAGCCGCAGAAGTCACAGGCGGCCTGTCTCACCCTGCCTCCTCCCCATGCCTCCTGGCAGGGCGTGCAAGCGTGCAGGCTGTGAATATCACACAGACGGATGAAATGATGGGTGACCCAGAGCTGAGCCAGCGGATATCAATGGCATATTTCATTCAACAACAAGTATGAGTGCTCTAGTTGGGAATGCCGAATTGGGAGATACCCAGTAACCAGTGCCGAGGTGACATTACAAATATTCGTTCTTATATACACACGCATACACGCCGTTTGCTGTGATTCATCTTCCCCTAGTCCCTGCCTTTGACGAATGCATTATATAATAAATTTGGTGATTATTATCCGTTCTGTATGAAATTTGCAGGGCCTTAACATCGGAGCCAAGCGTGTGTAAAGGAATCCAATAGGTGATATATTAAGATATGGCAGCTTATCGATTTTATGGAAACGGAGTAAGTTATCGTTGATTCGAAACATACTTCGACTCTCTAGTATTTATAGCTCCCGAGGTCGATACGTTCATACAGAGGGTCGAACGCAAATTTCTAGCTCGCCTCATAATAATGATATTGCCGTCAACATAACATACATATATATAATTGATGGAGTCGAGAAGGAGTCCTTTTGCCTGTTACATACATTTGAGCAAACCCATTATGCCCCTTACACCCACTTTCAATAGGTGCAGCCGGTGGCTGGCTGCGAACTCGTCTAGTATAACGTCAACTGGCAACGACAAAGCCAACGCAAATGCCACGCCTCTACCTCTAACTGACAATACGAGATCTAATTTGACATTGTGTTGAGTTTTCGATTTCAAATTGAATCGAATTGAACTCAATTTAGAGCAATGTACATATTCACGTGGTATAAATGTATACGTATATACACGAACCCACATTGGCAAAGCGCCTAATGGCATCCAATCAGCGCGTTGTTGTTAACTGACCTTTGCGGCCGGCACAGGTGCACAATAACAGACAGGTAACATGCGTAGCGCTTGGATAATTGTTACTGACGCAACAAAGCGATAAGATGAGAAGGAGAGAGGGGGCAACATTTGCAAGCTAATTTAGTTCAAATAATGTTGATAAACTCCATTTGAGAATTAACTAAGGCGCTTATTTGTATACAGAAAGAAATTACCCGTCGTTGCCCGGGTAAAATGAATATTATTGTAAATGCAAGCGGTACTGGTATATATATAGAAATTGGATATGATTATAATTCAATTTGTGGCTAAACATATGTTTCACCAATAAGTGGGCAATAACAATTTTATAATTAGAAATAATAAGAGCCTTCATGAACTATATAAATATTTTCAAATATACTAAATATAATCTACAATGATTAAGACAGCTGTCTAGCTCTTTAAGCCCGTCAATCAATCAGCACAAAAAAATAAACCCTAATAAATAAAATAGAGATAAGTTCACCTGGATCATTTCTCAAGTTAAATGATACCGGGAAAACGAGAACAACTAAATATGTGTATATACAGTAAATTATAGAACTTTTGTTTTTAACTCAAATTTCATTTTCGACATTGTTTATTAAATTCTAGATGGTTTTATTTGTGCTGCCACCACAACCAAATGTTATCAAAGTCATTTGCTTAAAGTGCGATAAATATTTATTTATTTCTTAACTAGACAGTGTCAGCTCTTTGCCAGTCCAAAATTAAAAAACGGCAATAAATTTGCATAATCTGAGTGCATGACCAAAATAAATCGCAGTGCACGAAAATAACAATCAAAAATCCCAGTAATTTAATCAACATCAACCGAGACAAACAATAAACGGCTGAGACGAATCATTCGCTTTCTACAGGCCAATTCGAAATACTCTACTCGCATACTACATAAGACGTCTGATCTTGATTAATATTGATCAAATCAAGAACAACAGCAGCGGCAACAACAACAACAACAACAACTACAACAACAGACAGAACAAAAGGCATAAAAGATGTCTGCTGATATTTTTACCGTCCACCCGGCGTCTGACAGCAACTGAACGGCAGCTTCAATTAAGAAATTTCATTAAAAGTCAGAAGACCAGACCAGCAGAGAGGGAGAGAGAGAGCAAGACTCCATGAGTCCCCTCCAGTCTCCAGTGTCCAGTGGTCCGCTGATTGCCACGGACATGCTGGACATGCTGGAATTGCTGTCGATGATTGAGATAAACAGTGCAGGTCGCACATATGTGTGCTTGGACACATACATACACACACACACACACATACACATATAAATAGAGCAGGAGCCAGCGATTTGCCGGAAGCTGCGCGCACTCTGGCGCCCTCTACATGTCCCGCCCCAATATGAAGTGTTCATGAGGAGTATTCATGGGCATAATTTGAATTTTCTATAAATTTTAAATCGCCGCATATTAAAGAAATTTATGGCCCTAGTTGTTGAGACGCCTTCCTTGGGTGTAAGATAAATGTTCTTAGATCGTGCATTCCGATACCCGCGCAAAATTAAGTAGTTTGCTAACAAACTCAATTGAACTGATTTTCAGTTCATATTGATTGATAATCACGGCTTATACGAGCTGATTTATGGCCAGACACTTAATCGATTGGTAAGGTAAAACTAAAATTAATTTAAGCACTTATAAAATAGAGTACCAAAAGGGTGGAATGCCATTTAAAGACTATATAAAATGGAAAAAGAGCAACTTATTTTATCATATTATTTAGTTTCAATAGCCAAAAATATTAAAATATAAAACAAATAGAGTTATATTTAATATTAAGTTTTTTTAAATTTCTTGAAGGGTAGAAACTTTATTCTTCATATTAATAATATTTTCATTATTATGTTTTTTTTTCATTACAATTAGCATTTTTTGTTATCCCTTCTGAGCCCAAAATTCATCGACTATCCTAAGTTCCTGCATGATTCATAGAATTCTTAGAATTTATAGATCTTCACAGAAATAATTATAAAAACGAAATACTTTGGAAAGGAATTGAATCATGGTGCCTTTATTGCCAAGTACTATTAAAATGGATAAAGCTTCCTCCGAAATTAATTTTCCCATATGTCTTTAAGTATTTGCATTTTATATTTTTACTTATTTATAGTTGTTGCAATACGCTTATCCGAATTCCAAGCGAATTATTTCTTTGAACAACTGCTTCCACAAAAGTCGGCTAATATTGAGATAAAGAAATCAACTCGATCTTAAATTGAAGCCTTTCAATTGAATTGCCAGATTGCACTCATTTCGCACAACTGGAGACAGATTTTGCTAATCAGCACATATTTTCTTCAATTCTGTTTATTTGTTTACCCAGTTGGACAAAACGAAAACAAAAACTACTACAGCGCAGTTGGTTAGGATTAGCAAATATTGTGGTAGCTGTCAAAGATGTTTCAAGAAATGTAGGCCGCTGCCCCACTGTGCGGCACGATGCCATCCACATCCACAAATACACTATCGAATACGTTTGACAACTAGCTCGAGGCGGCAGCTGTCGTGTCACTCCTAGTCAAACGGAATCTTAGATCAGAAACAAAAAAGTACAATAAAACGAAGGGCGACAGTGGCCGACTAGTAGATACCCTGCACCAGCATCAAGCTGCCCTTATGGACGACGCAAGCTGGGCGCTTTAGGCTGTGATTCTTCTTCTTCTTCTCTCTTCTGTCCCATACTGTGTATGGGAAATGTATTCTTAGCTAACTTCGATGTTTATGGCGCGATCTTTATGAAAATTTTAGGGCTTAAATATGGTATTCAAGAGTGTTCATAATCCAAAGCACGTATCAAAAGAAATAATTTATTTTTAATACAAAGTTTTTCTGCATTTAGCTTCGAGTTATGCATAAAAAAGAATTTGAAAGAAATTTATCGATATTTTATCGCCTAAGCTCGTCCTTCTGACAAAGAATACATGCATGGTTCGAATCGTCTCCTTCTACATTTGCACAAAATACCCTTTCTATCCATTCAATGGGTTCAGGGTATCACAAAATCACAATGACCACACACACTGTCAGCTAGAGCTGTGTGTTCGATGGTTCACTTCGCTCCCTATCAAAATGTTGCCCGCTGGCGCCCTTTGTTTGTCTAACTAACCTAACACAGCAAAAGTCATGTTCAGTTTGTGTTTTGATTTCATTAAAAGTAAATAAATTTTCTGATAACCAGATCGTGATACTTTCATGGACGGTCGAACCATTTGGCAGTCGCTTTTAAAGAAGTTTATGGCATTCAATCAAGAGTTTAATTGATTATTAAAAGCATTTTGTTTGCTTTTCTTGATTAGTTTTTTATACCCTTGCAGAGGGTATTATAATTTTGTTGCGAAACGTGTAATGCATATAAGGGGACATCTCCGACCACATAAAGTATATATATTCTTGATCAGCATCAACAGCCGAGTCGATAGAGCCGTCTGTTTCTATACGAACTAGTCTCTCAGTTTTCTTAATGATACTTTGCAGAAGTCCCATTTTCTGTTGAACGCAGCACATAAGTCAAAACCAGCTGGATCGGACCACTATATCATAAAGCTACCATAAGAACGATCGGTCAAAAATTTAGTTGTTGTATGAAAAAACATTTTATTTATCAAGATATCTTGACCAAACTCGGCAAGATCGGACCACTATATCATATAGCTGCCATAGGAACGATCGGTCGAAAATTAAGTTTTTGTATGAAAAAACATTTTGTTTATCAAGATATCTTGACCAAACTCGGCATTAACTATCTTCCCGGTACTTCTTAGATACGGGCAAAGCACTATGAACATTATGAAAAGGTTGGGTCTGCAAGGGTATTAGATCTTCGGCGTGCCGATGAGAGCCCTTCTTTCTCATTTTTTTATGTTTTTCTTAAATAAATATTTATATAGCTGTGAGTTATTTACTTAAGGGTCTACGTTTTTATTGCATTTTAAAAGTTCAATACAAGTCAGATTTAAAATTTGTTTAAAAAGTTTAACGCCAAAGATTTATTAGTAGTATATGTAGAGCCGAAATGGCTTATATAATTAGAATTAATTTTAGAAATAATTTAGTTTCTAACACTCGGTCACTCCGGTTTATCTGTTTATTTAACTTTCACATGTTATTTTAAAAGATCTGATAAATACAACTTTAACTTTGCAGTAATTGTTGAAAATGCCGGGGCAAGAATCCAAGTCGCCCCCATTTTCCATCCTGAAAC
This sequence comes from Drosophila novamexicana, assembly GCF_003285875.2. Taxonomy (NCBI): domain Eukaryota; kingdom Metazoa; phylum Arthropoda; class Insecta; order Diptera; family Drosophilidae; genus Drosophila; species Drosophila novamexicana. Next base: position 1,702,393 of record NW_020825054.1, on the reverse strand, counting down.
AGTCCAATTATTTTCAAATTACATGCACTTTTCCCCCGCCGTCTTACGATCATTATTAGGCCACTTTCCTACATTGATGACCGTCGCAAACGGAGCTACGTTTGACCATGTAAAACACGCATTAAAAGACGGTGCTCGGACCCCAGCTCATTTTTAACAATTTCAAACAAAGTCTAATTTTTAGCTGCAAACTTTCTTTTTTCAATTACAGCCGAAAAACAATGTAGAAATGCTGGCATTGTTGTGCTGGTGGCCTTTAAAGCCCCAAAACTCAAGATGAAAATTACTGAAAGGCGATCAACGCCAACTAAATGGCGAAAACTGTAGCGAAAATCGAATCAACAATCACGGCAAGGGCGGGTTGCGGGTTGCGGATTGGCTAGCTGAAATTACCAGTCAAAACATAATTTGGTTACGGCTACTGTAAGCCAGATGGAGTGCAGCATTCATTTGAATATATCATTAAAACCAAGGCCATGCCAATTAAACGCCCAAGCATCAAAAAATATAAATTTGGCAAAGCAAAAGTTGAACCTGCATTATATAAGCAATTAAATTACGTGGGAAAGCGATAATATCACAAATGAAACTGAAAACTGTAATTTGGTGTGAATATTAAACAAAGTTTACAATGTAAACATTCTATGCAAAGGTTATAAGTATAGCTAATAGAATGTTGCATCTGTCGTTAAATTTGTAATAAAATTATGTTTAAATTTTAAGAGATTACAATAAGAATTTACCACGGGCAACTGCGCTACAACTTTTTATTTTGGGCTCTTCTATGCGATTCTCTTGATTTCAAGCAGCTCTCACAGGCAAAAGGTTTCAATGAAGTCCGCCTGTGGAAAACGCCAGAAACCTCTGTTAGTTTTCCCTGCACAACATCAACGAAGCGTTAAATCAAACATTTGTCCAACATGCCCCCAAGAAAAAAATACATACAAATACATAGACGTATACATTTAGGGTCCACATTTGATCAGACCAATCAATCATAATTTTCAACAAGAGAGAGAGAGACATCAAGATCTCAAACAAAATCAACTTGTGGCAATGCCACCAAGCTTGAAAAAGCTAACCGAATGGCAACGCTAAGCGAATTTTAATAATGCCCAAAACTGAGAGGGTCTGTCGTGGAGCTGAACAGCCGTAACGGAAAGCGATCAATCGATCGAACAGTAACCTACGGCAAACTGAGACCAAGTATCTGACCGAAGAAGTAGAAGAAGAAAAAACGTTTTTTGTATGCACCTTTAAGTTCTGCCAGCTGCACTTTACGAGGCAGAACGCCGTCATCGAAACTATGAATGAAATGTTTATGCCGTGCGTGTGTGCGTGTGTGTGTGTGTATGTGTGTGTAAATTAAAGCTAATGACTTGTAAAAATAACAGAGAAGCCATGTAAAAAATCAAAATTAATATAAAAAAAAACACAGATAACATTTCATGTCGTCAGGCAGATGAATTTACACGCCATGCGGCGAACCCAGATGAGTTTTTCTGCATTCTCTCTTTCTCTCTCTCTTTCTACACAGGTCAACATGCAGTAAACACAACGGATTTGTGCTCTCTAGTTGTTGTTATTGTTGTTGCTGTTATTCGGTGGAAACCGAAACAGTTAAAGCGGCTGCAAGTCTGCATCCGACGGGTCTGCAGCTTCAGCCAACTGGCAAAAGGCTAACGACTGCGCCAAGTTTATCAGCTGCACCAGCAGCAGGCAGCAAAACAACCAATTTAACAAGTCCAAAATGCTGCAACCAACTGATGATCGACCACCAGATACCGTGTATTGAACGAACCTCCTAACCCAATATAAATATTTCTCACATCAAGAACAGTTCGTGAACCAAATGTATGAATGAAGGTTTTGATGCTTACAATTGATTACAAATTGAGATATTATTAAATACCTTACTCTAGCTAGATGTTAAACAACATTTTCGTATTGTTATACAAATTGTCTTCGTAGTAAAGAATGGAATTTTTACATATTTGTTATCTATGGTATTACGAGTCTGTGCTTCAAAGTTTTCATTCGGTTGACCTATATAAGGTACCTTACTCTTAGCGAGATATAGTTTAAAGATACATTATCGGAGCCTTTTCATTATACATTGCAGAATAAGGAAAAACAAATATGCCCATTAAGCCTTTTGCTTTAAGGTATAATGAAAACAACCACAGAACAGTTGTTGCATGGAGCAGACGCCAGTCTGGGATCAAGTGAACGGGCTTACAACAACAGAACCGAATCGTTGCTTTCCATGAGTCACACCTTTCCGGGGGATTTGTTGTAAAGAAAGAGCGTAGAAACCCGCAATCAGTAAAAGAGACGCAAACAAGTTACCTGGAGAGCCGAGGGGACCGCCGATGGCGTGACAGTTGTGTGGGTAAGCGGCTTACCGGATCGTCAGAAGTTGGAAGTTGAAAGTTACGGCCCACAATTCGTATCAAAGGAATAAGCAAAAAGGCTTTAACTTTGACGGCCACCGAAAATTAATAAAGATTTTACAAAAAATGCCTAATGAAGTTGAGTTGTAATCAGGAGAATTGTCTATTAAAATGAAAATGATCTACTAACCACCCAGAAGCGAACAGAGTTGGAAACATAATTCGAATAAATTGTGGAGATCAATATAGAACAGATAAATTCTTATCATGCAACATTTTTACTACTCGCATCTAATCTGCAAACACAACAGCTTAAAGATATTTTGTTGTAAACGGATAAGAGCTACATAAAAAAAAAGAATGAAAAAAATTATCATATCGCAAGAGCCCCATTAAATTCGAGCAATCAGCAAGAGTCAAGCACATTTCCATAAAAACAAAAAGCAAAAAAAAAAAAAAAAACATAACCCGTTTTGTAGTGTTTACGAGACAATCCAATCAACTTTGTTGCAAAACTATTAAGAAAGAGGAGCAAGAAACAGCTGAAGCGATGCTGTCGAAGCTGTCGACTGAAGTTCAAGACAACAACAGCTACAACAGAAACAACAACAACAGCTAGCAAGTGGTCAACATGACGACCTACTCTTTGGCTTGGGCAGTAAACATAAAGCCAATACTTTAATGGCGCCAGACACATCCTGAGCTCGGAACTGGAACGAAAGAGTCGATCGGAAAATCCAAGCTAACAGCGTAGCGAAATCAAACGGCGTAGAAAACGCGTCATGAAAACCCACTTAAATCGAACGAAGCGCAAAGGAGAGAGAGAGAGAGAGAGAGAGAGAGAGAGTAAGTAGGACTCCGACAACAACAATAACGATGGCGGTCACAAAAACAGGATGCGCATGCGCAGCAGAAAACAGAAAGCAAAAGGTGAACGTGAACGTGAACATCATGATGAAGTTGAGTAGAGGTAGAATAAATACACATAAAAAAGCGAAATCAAAGAAATGAACAAATAAACATAAAAGGAAACGATTCTCAGAGCACATTCACACACATACATACATGCACACAAAGCAGCAAGGTACATGAGCGATAAGAATGGCGCACAAAGCGAGGAGAAACGTTAAACAGATCGACTAGTAGGTAAGGCGGGTGAACAACAGCAGCAGGGGGAGCGGGGAAATGGCAAACGATAAACGTCATCGGGCAGATTATGCTGCATAAATTATCAAATGCAAAAGACTGTGCCAAAAGGGAGCGCCGCAGATGAGCGCAGACAGATGAAGCGATCAGAGAGCATATGCAAGAAAGAGAGCCGGAGAAAGAAAGAGAGAGAAGGCATCAGAGGTTCGGGCAAACATTGCGCGCTGTAAATAATTGTAATTTACGAACAGGGAACTGGCTCTGCACCATCTACCTGAGCTAGCGGCAGAGGCAACGAGCTAAAGAAGCAAAAGCAGTGGCAGAGGCAGAGGCAGGGACAGAAGAAGAAGCATCAGCAGCGCAATAGCAAACAAGAAGAGCACGTACAAGAAATTAGCAAACAGAAGAAGAGAAGTAAAAGCGAAACGTCAACCCCGCGCGCACACATCTCTCTGGCACAAGTATTATGATTATGAAGCTAGGCGGCTGATCATAATGATGAATGGCCGGCAGCCAGCCAGACGTGTAGCATATACATACAAACATACATATACATAGATGAAAAACGAAAACCGAAAAAAAAGAAACCCTGTGGCAGTTGTACAAACGTAGAGTTACACAGACACACACATACATACACGTTGGCCCCATGGACATTGGACCACGCGTAACGCGTTTCTTGTAATCGTGGCCAGAATCGTAAAACGTGATCGAGTGCCTTATGTACAATATATTGGCCATGGGCTTTAGCAGAAATTGTAGTTGTTGTTGTTTTTGTTGTTGTTGCCACTTTTAATACTCAGCACACAGAAAATGGGATAAACCAGGGGTATATTTTTATTTTGTGCGAAAAGTAAAGACAAAACGCTGAGAAAGGTATCATAGGGATCACAAGTTATTCAAAGTGAGTAAAAGTTAGATTCGATTCCTCTTAGTCGCATATGAATGAAATTTTGTATCTTTCTAAGATTTTGAAAAAAATGTCCTAGCCAAATTTAAAAATTTTATAAAATATATAATATATATATCGAATAGATAACATATATATAAGAATATAAAAAGAATAGGATTATAAAAGCTTTTAATAGATTCTTATATAGATTATACAGAATAGAGAACGAATTCATTATTTAGTGTACTTCTTCTCTTCAACATTTTTCTAGGGTAACCTAAAGTCGAGCATTTTATCCTGCAGAGCTCATTTTTGATCTTGTTTTGTTTATTTCTTTTTCTTTTTTTTTGAACACGTATCGCGTAGTATGTAGTCTGATTATTTTTGTTTTCCGTTCGAGCCAACAGCTTTTTCATTAGGGAAATACACATGCACAAACCCAACAACAACAACAACAACAACAACTCGAACAAGAACAATGAGAAAAACAACAATAGTTTATATTTTGCCTGGCTACAACTAGCAGAATGTTGTTGTTTTTGTTGTTGTTTTTGTTTTTCTAGCTGCGCGATTCAGTCTCAATTCTGTTGTCCCTGCCGCCTGCCGTCTTTGTTCCCTCTGCCGAGGTTTGGGATAATTTAGAAGTCTGTGCAGAGAGAAATTTACATGCAGACGGACATGTTTGGGGCCTGGCAGAATTGTTGGGTTGCCGCGACTGTAAGTTGTGGGTCAATGAATCAATGAATCAGCGCGTGGATTCATGGATTTCCGTTTTAACAGCTGTGCGAATTTTTGATGAACATGAAGAAGAACATTGCGGGATGAGAACAAGAAATCAAACACATATCTGAGAACTAGATAGAGCTCTGGAAACATATGTATGTACATGCATATATCAGCCAACAGCGATCCGGTAATATTCACAGTTTTGCATGGTCAGTTAAGAATTCTTCTATTATCATTGTGCAATATTTTATGATCACATACATTGCCCCTTAAATGTTTATAAAATAATCATTTTATTTAACATTATCTATTAGTTGCAGATGTGATCATTAATAAACCAAACAATAAAGCACCTTTAATCCAAGGTAGGTAGGTCCTCCTAGCCCATGCGCAGTACGAGTTTGTTTTCGATAGATACCAATTCGATAACTTACTCTGTTTTCGAGCAATCGATAAAAATCGATATCGACATTCTGTTTATTGAGTAATTTTGGTAAATAATAAAAGCTAGAAACACCAAACTTAATATGCTGCTTCTAGAATAGTATATATATATATATATATATATATATATATATATATATATATATATACTATTCTAGAAGCAGCATATCAAGTATCTTTCATTTCTTACCCATAACCACCTCCCCAATACTACCGAATGTACACACTCATGCGCGTCTTCTTTCAATTTTATCAACAGCATTGCAATTGCGATTGAATGTTTTTCTGTGCTGCTATTTTAATTCGTTGTTTTCTCATTAGAACTAATAGTTGCTGTTGCTGTTGGGTAGTTGCGAGTTCGAGCCCTGCTAAGGGAACCTTTTTTTTTATTTATCTTTATTATTACAAATGCTATCGAGCGCGTAGAAGCGGGTTCAGGGTATCCCTTAGTCGGGAGCTCCCGACTAGAACCTCTTACTTGTTTCTATTTTCTTATCTTAAATTATCTTGAAAAATAAAAGCGCTTTTAGGCAACAACTTTTTATATGGCATATGTTATGACCGATCCGGACAGTCCGATATATATACGACCCTTGGTATTTCATTAAAATAGCATTGGAACTAAGAAAGCCCTGGGCCTTAATCAAAAATAGACATCTCTGTACACTCAGAGGATCGGGGATGTTATCTTTAAAACCATTCACATTTAGTAGAGAGAGTAAGAAGAGAGTAACTAAACATGTGTCAGTTATCGCAAGCGGCACGTTTTTTAAGTCAAACAAGAAAGCCCGCAGGGTCCTTATCATTTCTCAAAGAAAGTGTTCCCAAGTACTATCATATAAAAAAGCAGAAGATGACATTTGGTTTGTTTTGTTTTTGTTTTTTGGTTTGTTTGATTACAACTAAGCAAACATATACTGATAGCAGTTTTCTAGAATTTCTCTATAAACAAAATGCTTCAGTTACTTTTTCAATAAATGTTTCATATATGGAAAATGTTGAGCTGCAAATCGAAAACCTCTTTAGTTAAGCAAAAAGTATGCTGGGCTTCAAATACCAATAGTTAATATTACATTAATAAATAGTTGCCTTAGCTGGAACTTATATAATCTCTAACAACCCACGACTTTACTTGTTTATTTCAAATACTTTTCTATTTTTAGGAAAATATGGAACATTTGTAATTTGAAAGCTGATATCAGAGAAAGCTCCAATATCTTCAAGATTTTGTTTGAAATATTGTTTTCCAACAGTTTATATTTTCATTTTTACAAGATATCAAATAAGGGTTTACTTTTCACTATTATCGTAGATTTCACTCAACTATATACTTATTTACATTATTATATTTTTATAACTAGGACAGTTTAATAAAGACATAATTGGCTCTGTCTAGAATTTTGTAACTTTGCAAAAAACTAAGTAAATGTAAGAAATAGCTTTCAAATATCGCACAAAATTTTAAGATTCGTCTTCTAATTCTACTAAAGTTTATTATTTCAAAAAACCAAGCACATTTGACTTCTGTTAGCAAATGCTTAATCTCCATATTTATTATCTGCCGATTTAAAGGCCATAAAAACGCAGGTAGTCTACGATCTCTACAGAATGTTGTCAAATGTCACCTGTCCCACTTCATAAACAAAATTAGCATAGAGCAAAAATTATAAGTCTTATAATCTTAGATAATATCAATAAATACGCCTCCGTTAACGGGCACGCCCACGCCTACAATTCAGCATTCCGTGTGCGCATAAAAAATAATTGAAAAAAAAAAAACAAAAATAACCAATTAGCCGAGACGGGAAAAAGTTAAGAACCGATCGAGCACAATTACGCGCATAATTTAGAGGCGATATCGCGATGCCGAAGCTGCCAACGCGATTGCCGAACAGGTTCTATGCTTGGGCCAAGTGGACGGAGGGGGTCCGCAGTTTATTAGAAATTTAGTCACTTACCGCTCTTGAGACGATCGTTAATTAAATCCTCAATCAGCTGCGGGCACTCGCACTCGATCGCGTAACAGAACTGCTTGAACTTCTCGAAGCCGCTTTTGGCGATGATCTCTATGAGGTTGGCGCACTGCAGCCGCAGAATTTCGGCGTCGTTGAGAGCTTCCGTAGCTGCGCCGCCGTTGCCGCTGACCCCGCCGCCGACAGAGGGCGTTAGTGAGCGATTGTCGCTCTGAGCGTGGTCGCCGTTGACACTTGCGCTGCGCGAGGAGCCGGCTAAGCTGGAACTATAATCGCCGCCCACGCCGCTGACGCTGGCGCTGCCGCCGCTACCGCTGCCGCTGCTGCTGCTGGCGACGGTGCTCAGCTTGCGCTTTGTCAGTGCACCTACGCTGGAGGGTGCGCTGCCCGGCTCTGCAGCGGCCGCTGCTACTGTGTCGGCAGCTGCTGCCGCATAAGGCTTGAGCAGCAGATCCTCCTCGGACTGGCTGAGCACCGAGTTCTTGACGAGCACCGCCAGCAGATCTGTGCTGCCCAGATCTAGCATAATGCGTTCCTGGTGACGCGACAGCAACAAGCGCACTTCTTCCTCTTCTTCGCGCGTCATTTTGACGTTTTATTTGATTTGCTTCTTTATCTTCTGTTGCTGTTGTTTACAATGCACTTTTCTGTATTGCACTTTAACAATTTCACACACATATACACACACTCTCACTATTGTTGTTGTTGTTAATTAACATGCATATTCGTATTATTATTATTTGAATTTATATATTTTTTAAACATATATTGATTGTTGTTATTCGAAACGCAAAAAACACAAACGCGCGCCATTTACTGGCGCTTACGCCGTTTAATTCGTTGCTCCGCTCGCACAACGTTCGTTCAACAAAGTCAGAAAGTAACTGAAAAACCGGCCTGGCTTGAAACAGCGACGAAGTGTCTCACACAGTCCTAACCTGAGAGCGAGAGAGAGAGAGAGAGAGAGAGAGTAAAACGCCCGCACAATACAGAGAGCGCGTACGAACAGTGGCACAATATGTGTGAACTGCTGACAAATTCAAACCTTTAATAATATCTTCTAACTTTTTTTATCGATTTAGATTAGTCATAAAAATAAGTAATTCAATTTCTTAGGTATGGTGTAAATGAAACATTTTAGGAATGCCGAAACTTATATATGTAATAAGAAATATTCAGTTACACTTGCGCTCCGGCATGCCAGACCACTGTTCTCTGCTAGTAAATGTGGTTGGTTTCTCTTGCATTGCCCTGCAGCTGCAATTGCAAGCGATAACAGTGTAATATTGTTGTATGTGTTAGACATGTGTGTGTGCGTGTCCATGTGCGCGCGAGTGTGAAATAACAAAGTCAAACAAAATATAATTACATTTGTTTTGCTTCTCTCACTCTCTGTCTTTGAAAAAAAAAAAAACAAAAACAAAGAATTTGCCTTTGCGCTGTTAAACTGCATGTCTTTCGTATATCGTAATCAAAATGTAAACTGAAAACGGGCATAACATAGGGAAATTGTATAACTACAACGTAAAATGTTTAGAATGGACATTTTACAATAGTGGTAAAATTAAAAATTCCCATATTGTTAAATATACATACAAGAATAAAACCTTTTGTTTATTAATTTTTCAATACAATAATAAAAACAACTAACAGCAATATCTTTCCAGGCAGAAATCAATTGCAAGACACACACATTTAACATGCTTAAAGATTTATCGCAAGTCCTTTGCCGTTTCCAGCTGAAATACTCACGCAAACATAATTTTTTTCAACGGAGCCCAAGGACACAAAGGACTCTAATTACACGTACTTGAGTTCACTTTTGGCCTGATTAGGTCCTTTGCCGGGCTCCGTAACAGAGAATTGTAACAGATGTTGGCTCAGCCGCCAAGTAAACGGATAAGGATAATTATCCTTATTATAATTAAAGGAAACGAGTGATTGGCAAAATTTGAGAGCCGGAAACTTTCTGAACCAAGTGGCATAAAAAGACAATCTGAAATTGTAAAGTCAAGGTTAGTACAACTTTCTGAAATTTTGGTAGTGTAGTGTAGTAAATTTCAGTCAGTCAATTAATTATCAATCAATCAGCCAACCAGTCAGTTAGTCACTCAGTCGGTCAACCAGTTAGCCTTTCACTCAGTCAACCAGCAAATCACTCAGTTAATCAATCAATCAGTCAATCACTCAGTCGATCAGTGAATCAACCAGCTATTCAACTTTTCAATCAGTCCATCAGTTAGCTATTGAATCAATCAGTCAAGTTGTTATTTAATCAATGAGTCATTTAGCCAGTTGGTCAAACAGTCAACCAATAAATCAATCAGTCAATCAGCAAGTCAGGATATAGCCAAGACACTCAATCAATTTGTTAGTCAGTCAATCACTAGATCAATAAGTCGGTCAACTAGTTAGTCATTCAATCAGTCAGTCAACCAGCTAGTCACTCATTCAATCAATCAGTCAGTCAATCACTCAGTCAGTCAACCAGTTAGTTAGTCAATCAGTCGATCAAACTGTAAGTCAATCAATCAGTTAGCCTGTCAATCACTCACTCAGTTACTCTGACTCTAAGCTGATTTAGGTCTGATTGAAGAGTCTTTGAAAGTGTTTTACACATTGTCTGCGTTGGGCTGGACTGACAGATTTGCGAGAGTGCGTGGAGACTCAGAAAATTAACCGCCTCGACTTATGGGCGACACTTTGCACGAGGCCGCATTTTCGCATAAATTATGAGGCAGACCTGTTCGGAGAGGGCGGCAAGTTACAACCACATAAATGTAGAAATATTTTCAATTGCAACATCAAGTTGATCGCATTGCTTGTGGCAAGTGCAAACTCCATATTGCATTCAAATTTGTTTTGGCCATATTGTGGGTGGCCGCCAGCTGCTTAGAAAAATATTCAAAATATTCGGGAAATGCAGTATTAAAGTCTTGCTCAGCAAATTGGCCTCTTTGTGAACTAGTTTCTGTTTAAAAAGACCGAAACACCATTTTCTTATGTTTTCCATATCTATCTGCTTAAATGAAATAATACGTCTATTCGATACGCTGAGAACGTGCCAAATTCGAATATTTTCTCAATAGATTCGAACGTGACAATCATACGATAGAACGCCTATACATATTATATTATATTGAGTGCAAGCTCTTAAAGAGTAATATTTCGTTTTAGCTACAAGATTTCTTAAAAGTTAATTATTTTCATATTCAAATAATTGATTGATTGATTGATTGAGAGTCTGTTATGTTTACAGATGCTTCTTTTGAGCTCGAAAGTCAAGCAGCACTAGAAGTTGGCTTGTGCGAAAATCTTATAGTTAGTTAGTTACTCTTGTTTGTTTAAGATACATACTCTTATATTCTATAAGTTAACTTAAAAACTGATAAAACAAGTTAATTCTAATAATGACTCCAAACAGAGATTTTTCATTAAAAAATTGATGTATGATGAATGCATTTTATAATCGCCTAAGTTCTTATCCCAGCTGGAGGAACTTCTCTTAGCACCCACAGAAATTTGAAATACGGGGTCTCAAGCTTCAGATATGCATTTTGCTAGACAAGGAAGGCTGCGGCATACATATTATTCCAGTTTTTTGATTTGTAATGCAATCGGTAATTGAAGTAAAAGTGCCGAACATGACAAACAGAATCCGCCCTTGAAAAACACTGCAATCTAACTGTCGAACCTCAGATATCCCCCCAAAACCAAGTGGGCTCCGTGGGACACAAATCGGTTTTATTTGCTGGTGAAACTCGAAGAGCAAACATGAGGCAAGTGTTATCAAATGGGCCACATGCCACTTGGCCGGTGCCCGTTTTGGTATTCCTCGTCACGTCTCTGCAGCTTCCTCAGCAATTAGGAGATTTGGTCCAGGGGCTTAAAGCGCTGCCACACACGCCCGTCCGCCTGCTGTTTCTGCTGCGCTTCCTTACTGCTTCCTGGTTCGAGAGCGGCCGGAGGGAGGGGGAGGGGGGTGTCCTGGTCATCCATCAATGCTGTCGGCTTACCCTCAGGCAAGTCGTCTTGTGCCTGCAGCCCACTTCCCCACTTCCCCACTTCGACCAGGTGAAATGTTGTTCGATAATCATCTGGGGAGTTGTGAGGCATCTTATTATCCGGTAGTCAATTTCAAAATTGCCGCAGCACGTGGTTATTTTCCTCTTGTTTATTATTTCGTAATTACTTAATACGCGTGCATTGCTTATCTGCCGGGAAAAAGGAAAAACCAGCTGCCAAGCGCCTATCTTGGTGAGAAGAAAACTCATAAAATTCCACACGCAGCTGATTCCTTTAAAGCGGCACTTGTTTTTAATAAAAAATCAAATATATTTTTAGTGTCAAATTTTCTTCTTCTCTCACTTTTTCCTATATTTACTTACATATATATGTTACGAACCCATATTTAATTTCAAACAGTGAACCACCCTAATGCATGCAATGGCCACAAAGAGTTAAAGCGCACAGGCCGATAAAGTGCAGTTATTGCAGCGCGCAAAAGTCTCCAAAAGCGCGCACACACCGAAAGATGAATGGAGAGGGCACAATAATGATAATGCACATGGCAGAGCGAATGGCGAACTCATTTTCGACACAGCGATGGCGACATTCAGAAGTGAATTCAACAGCGTGCCGAACACTTACAACCAGCGCCTGACGGCATTGAAGAAAAAACTGACCACGTGTTTTCAGCAGTGGCGCCAGCAGCTGCTTAAACTTCACCAACAGCAGCAGCCCAAGCAACAGCAACAGCAACCCCAACACCAACACCAACAGCAGAAACAACGTGGCAGTGAACAGTTCTACAACATTTTTGTGCGCGCGGACTGCTCTATTTTGAGCGAAAAAGTTAGCTATTTGCGCAAGTTCAAGAGGATTTTCACAACACGCCAGAATTTGGCGAGTGCTCGGACAACAGCAACAGCGGCATCAGCAAAACAGCCAGTGCTTGGCAGGTGCATTAGCCAGGAGGAGCAGCAGCTGCATATAGTGGCAAGACTCTTCTCATCAACATTGATATCGAAACACAGCTCCAGTGCAAGTATCACCAGCTCCAGCATGACCATCATGGACAACACCTATATTGGGGTGCGCGACGAGTACCCCGATATTGATACTGAAATACGCTCCATACTGCTGGCTAATGCCCAGAATGGTATCACGATATCGAGCATCAAAAGTAAGTCTGAATCGAAGTGAACAGCCTGGCCCACCTGCTGTTGAATTAATCTACATTATAAATTTTAACATGCGGTTTTTCATTTTTAACTTTTTTCATCCGTTTTTTATTGCCTTTTTGTGAATTTTCTAATATTATTATTTAAATTTTTATTGGATTATTTTTATACTATATATTTCTGACGTTTTGCTTCGAAAATCAAATTCCCTTAATCTCTCTAAAACAGTTTGTCCTGACTGACTGACTGCCTGACTAACTGCCTGACTGACTAAATGGTGATCAAGGCACAGCCCCAAGCTCCTTCCCAGTATAAATGGGGATCAAAGATTTGTTAGTCTTCGTTTTGCGTACAAATTCATTTCCACAGATCTACGAAAAATCATTTTAGACGAGTTTCACAATTTTTGTAGAATCCAAGCATCATCGGTGGAAATGACATTCGAGCACCTTTAGGCGAAGTCTTAAGTCTTATCCGATTTGCTTCAAACGTATTGTCAAGTCCCTACATAAGAACCTAATGAATACGTGTTTCGACTTTAGATATTCCACCCGCAACAGTGGTAAAACGGCGGAAAGCTGGTCTTGGCATTTCAAAGATCTTTGTGAAAATAATTTGGGACATTTCAAATTTTTCGCAAAAGCCGCCCCTCTTGGATGTTAAAAGCAAGTGCATAGGCGAAGCTTTTAATGCTTCCCGAACGACTTCAAAATACTTTCTCATCCTCTCCACTCTCAGAAATCTGAATAGTTCCCAATGGGCTAAGACAATACCACATCCATAGAAATTAGAGCCGGGATACCCGCAGACTAACACCTAGAGAACACGTTTACCGGGAATGGCAATCTATATGTGTTTTTGGTTTTATTCCAAAGTTAAATAATTTCCTTCGGCTCGACATGTTTCCAGAGGAATATCGACAATTGACGGGCACGGCATTTCCGCTGCACGACAACATCACGGACTTTCTGCTTACCATACCGCATGTCACGGCAGAGTGCTGTGAGTCTGGGAAGCGCATCTTCAACATCAAGCCCACCGAGCATACTCGCCATCTGCACGAGATGATCCTGCAGCAGCGACAACGCGACAGTGTGAGCAACCCAATCCAAGCACAGGAGCCGCCACGTTTGTGGCGCGCCCAGTACAAGCGGCGCATCCCTCAACACTTCAACTTTAATCTAAATGCAAGTGAGAAGCCTCCAGCCGTCAAGTTGGCCAAACTGCAGCCCCTGGCCACGGCTGCACTGCTGCCCAACGATGTCTATCAGGACAACTGGAAGCATCTGTAAGTAGTATCCACTAGGAGAAACTAGGCAGCTGGGCCTAAAATATAGGATATACTAGCATTCACCTATTTACAGCTAAAAATTTACCCGTACTTGGAGGAGTCCTCAGAGGAGTCCTCCATTGAAACACATCTCAAATTATATTTTGCATGAAAATTTAAATCGAAGCTTCAAAGGCGATCAAATGAAAATCATGAATTGGCAATCAACAGTTTTCCGCCCATTTTCCGCACACTTTGTGCTTGCTTTGATACAAATCAAAAGAGTTAATAACTTAAAATGTAGAAATAATAATGATACATATGTATATTCCTTAATCTATTTTATTTATTCAACTTTGTTGTTATACCCTGAACCCATTAAAAATGGGTATAAGGGTATATTGTATTTGTGCAAAATCCAAATGTATGTAACAGGCAGAAGGAAGCATCTCCGACCTCATAAAGTATATATATTCTTGATCAGCATCAATAGCCAAATCGATCTAGCCATGCCCGTCCGTCCGTCCGTCTGTCTGTCCGTCCGCCCGTACGTATGTATGAACGCAAGGATCTCAGAACCTATAAGAGCTAGAGACTTGAAATTTTAGATGTAGATGCTACTAGCTCCCGCGCAGATCGAGTTTGTTTCCGATAATCGATAACTTACTCCGTTTCCAAACAATCGATATAGATCGATATCGATATCCTGTTTTTTGGGCAATTTTGGTAAATAATAAGAGCTAGAGTCACCAAACTTGACAATTAGCTTCTAAAATAGAATATATATATGTATTTGATGTTGGAAGAAGAGGGTTCAGGGTATGCCCTAGTCGGGAACTCCCGACTAGAACCTCTTACTTGTTTTTAGATTATTCTAAAAATGCCTTGTGAATACTTGGCAGATATATATGGCAATACCAACAATTTGTACCATTTACCTCGGCCATATTATTAATATGTATGACTGACTCTTCTAATACTTAACCCCTAAAAGATACTATTAGTTTTTTATACAAAAAATGTCCAAATATGGAGGAAAACTCACCTTGTAAATGGTTGCCAGCGGATAAAAGATTGGCGTTGCCACCTTTTATTATTTTGCGTTTATACAGAACAACCTTTGCTGACAGGAGAACGTGAAGAATTCAATTGATATTTAGATTTCATTCACTTTGAACATATGAAAACGAATCACATAATATATTTATTTAATTCTCTATGGGATTAGTTGGAGCTAATCTAAAAGATATTGATTTGATCAAACCATGTTTGTGCACTTCTTTTGCAGCAACAATCAGTATCAGCTCCCACAGCTCAGTGCTCCCAAGAACAACATCTACTCCATCGCTTCGAATCCTGCACAGTTACAAGCAGCACTGCCGGCAGAGCATCATCCATCCAAACACCTGGAGGAGTATGCGCACAAGCGGCGTCATGAATATACGCCCACGCCAACAACGTTGTCGTGTCCATCAACGCAACATGACTCCATGTTCACGATCAACTCGGACTATGATGCATATCTATTGGATTTTCCACTGCTGGGCGATGACTTCTTCTTGTATTTGGCGCGCATGGAGCTGAAATGCCGCTTCAAGAAGTGTAAGTACAAGGCTTGGCATGGAATTGATTTCTGCTTATGCTACTCTCTCCCCTCTACAGTCGAAAAGGTGCTGCAGTCTGGTCTGTGCATCTCTGGACAAACCATAAGTGCTGCACGGCAGCGGTTGCGCCTGGTGGAGCTGCCCGAGATGACACAAATTATTGTTAACATCGGCTCCGAGGACATAATGCGCGGCAGGTCGTTGGTGCAGATCGAGCACGATTTCCGTCTGCTAGTGAAGGAGATGCACAGCCGTAGATTTGTGCCAGTGCTGACCACCTTGGCACCGCTGGCCAACTGTCGCCACGACAAGCAGACATGCGACAAGGTGTCCCGATTCAACAAGTTTATACGCAGCGAGGGGCGACATCTCAAAGTGATTGATATACACTCATGTCTGATCAATGAGAATGGCATCGTTCGATTCGATTGCTTCCAGAAGTAGGTTGCTAGATATATCGCTGTATATATATACTATATATATCAGGGCTGCAAATCAAGCGACTCCCTTCCCTATGGTTCGGTTCGTAATCTTGTTTTTCGCATCTATGAACCGAGACTCGAACCTGTTGCTTGTTACAACTCAATTTTCCCGAAGATAGGACCCAGGCTTAAGCAGTAAAGTTTATTTCTTGTACCGAACCATTTCATAATATAAATAATAGTTCGATTAGGGTTCTGAAAGTAGCAGGTTAAGGTTCAGCTACAGGTTTAGCTACAGGCTTGCAGCCTTGATCAAAAACTATATTGCATAAATTTCTATAACTCTATATACATTTTCCAGCGGGCCACGTAGTGTGACGGGCTCATCTGAGCCGTATGTATTCTGGAACAAAATCGGACGGCAGCGTGTGCTGCACATGATTGAAGAAAACTTGGAGTATTATTAGAGCAGAGCTGGACTGGAGGAGGAGTGGTGCCGGTCTGGCACCAGGCACACGTTTTACAACTATTTCAAAATTGACGGCACGCTGTTTGCTCTAATTTTTGTTTTTAAGCCAAAAATTGAATTTGGAATGTTAATTTTTAATATGTTTTATGTGCGTTTCGTTCTGTGTTAGTCTTTAGTCTGTAATTCTATGTGATAAATATGTTACATGTTCGTATGTTCTATGTGTTCTTTGTGATTCCCCTACTCTATCTATTGCTTTCTATTGTTGTATCTCGAATTTTGACTAATAGCTTTTGCTGCTATCCCAAAAGCATTGGCCAAAATTCGAAAAGTAACAACAACATTTTTTGTAATTTTCTTAAATATTGTTTCCCAGCATTTTCCAAGTGTTGCACGCACAGAGCTCAATGGAAATTGCTATAGACTGTGTCCCAACTCTCTGTTCCTTATGCCAGCTTTGCCCATGCTCATGTATAAGATCTGATCTACTCTGTGCATCAGCGTATATATACATCTGAGTCATGTGCCTGGTTGGTGTCATGAAAATGCATTTGCTTCACTTATAGCCTGGCTTGCACAAAATCAATACCGCGGTTGATTTTATAATTGTGTTTAGGTCAATTTTAAGTGAAACAGTTGCCTTATTTTCGTGTTTTCGTCTTAGAAGTTTATTTAAATTTGTACACTGTATATTTAGCACGCCCATAAGTGTGCGCGCGAAGGCGGCGTGTTTTCTTGCAGTGTACGTTCCTAGAATGAGAACTCAAATAGTTGCCTTTGTACAAAGATATATACACAAATTCGTCACTATTATAATTATAAACTTATTTATTTCCTTGTATGTATGTTAAATGTATGTGATGATGTAACTTTTTTTTTTTTGTATGTCCAACCATAACAAGCTATGTAAAATCCAAAAAAAAATATGTAAAAAATAAATGAAAACAAAAATTAAGAAAACCAAGTAATGTATTTGTTAGTAATGTTGAATGATCAGATAACAAATTCCAATTAATCGTATATGAGGTACTTGTAAACATTAAATGTTTAAACATTTCATTATTTTTCTTCAATGATCTGTGGTATTTTCCTTATATAATTAAGGTTGCACAAACCTTATTACTTCTTACTTACTTCTAAATAACAATGGCTGTTTTTTTTAAACAAACGAATTATTTTATGTTTACATGTGTTTGCATTTTGTTTCACTTAGAATATAAGATAGGAAAAGTTATTGCTCTACATTTGCTTCTGCTGCCGGCATATTTTCAAAATATTAAAAAACAAAAGTAGATGTCAAATATTTGCCAACTTCTTCCACTTACATAAAATGTATAAAAAAGGCTACACAGAAACACTTTTTAAGCATAAGGCTATCAATTTGAACTTATTAATTTTAAATAATTAAAAAAAGTTATTCCTGTTGTCACTTGTCCAAGATCGCCGACTTGGAAAATGTGTAGAACAGGGATTCTATTTGATGATTTTTAAACATATGAAAATGAAGCTCCCGATCGCTGCCAGAACGCCAACCGCATAGCTCACACAAAGCCGGATCAATGGGCTCCTTGTGCACCTCAGATAAATGTCGCCGAAACTCGGCGTACGATGAAAAATTAATGGGGGACGTACTGCTGCCACAGGGCAGACATAACCAAGGCCCTTTCAAAAAAATATATATATATATAAATGTATTCATCAATTTAAGTACATTGCGTACCTATGCTGTTCTCAGCTCCAAGAGAACTGAGCGCATGCAATGCCTTAAAGCCAATGCGTCTCGGACTTGGAGTGTTGCATCTGACTTGTAAAAGTGAACTGTTTTCTAGCAGCGATTCACAATCAGATGATGAGCTGAAGTTCATGTATGTCTGCAGCTTTCGCTTGTATTTTGCAATGGTCTCGTCCCGCTTCTCGTTGCCATTCAAAAGCATTTCGTTGACCGCAGTCAGCGCATTCACGTGCGCGTTGCTCTGCTCCAGCTCACACTTGAGTTTGGCAAGTTCGTCTTCTAGCTAAGAGGTTGCAGACGAGTGAATTATAGAGCTGAGGCAAGGATGGTCCATACATTACCTTTGAGAATTTCAGTTGGGCATTAACACTGTCTGCTATGTCGTCTTTGATAGCATTCAGCGAATTCGTCAACAAAGCATTTGCCGCTATCAGCTTTTGGTTAGCACTAACCAAATGCTGCTCATTCTGTAAAACTATTTTCAGCTGGATTGCTTGTTCCGCTTTTGCATTTGACTCCCGCTTCAGTTGCGATTTGAAATCACTCAGCTCATCTTTGGCAGCTTTTAGCGAATTCGTCAGTCTGGTCTTTTCCGTAAGCAGCTTTTTGTTTTCTTCAAGTAAGTCCGTCTCCCTCTGCAAAACAGTTTTCAGCTGGATTGCTTGCTTACCTCTTGCATCCAGCTCCGATATCAGTTGGCATTCCAAGCCACTGATCTGGGCAGCTAAGTTTAAATTCGTTGTTTGTACACTTTGGGTATACTGCACACTTTGGCTGGAATTCCAATTGCCATATGTACACCAGCCCATTGTTGGGTTGCGAGATGAATTATTTTGTAAGGGTATTGCATATAGTGGGTAGTAAGTCGCCTGGCGCCAGTGAACATTTTGATAAGCCATTTTTATGTGTACTTAATCTATATTTAAGGTATAAAAAATAAATTAATAATACAATTATTTGTTTGTAATAATTCGTTTTAGTCTTCGTAGGTAACGAACACCTATATGAGTCGCGGGTGCTTCTGACTCCGTTGCTTGGCATTCATAGGAAGCATAGACCTCAGTAATTGTTTTTTTACATCTCTCGTCTTTAATTGGATATTTTAAATCCCAATTTCTTAAAGCGATTATCAGCGATTATATTTATATACATTTATTTATAACCATAGTTTCGCGCGTCCGCATCAAGACAGTTACCGATTTCATTATTATAAATATCGATAAGTCGGATAGTCGTTACTGTAATTGGAAATAAGCTGGAGTATGCGATAAATGCTAAATAACACCTAAACACACATGATCTACACAATTTCATTAAGCTATTAATTATACCAATGGTACGTCAACTATTCTTTATAATTTAAATCACATTTGCTTATAATAAAATGTCTCGATTTTACGCAGTTAAATATCGATTCCGTCAGTCTATCGACACAACAGCGCAAACAGCTGCTTACGAGTGTTTAGACGAGTGTGCCCGTATACAAAAATACTAAAACCAACATCGATAACAAATTTGTTGAATACATCTTAGAAGGCGAGCGAAGTAAGTAGCTTATTTGTGTCGAAATAAGTGCTAACAAATTTAGATCAGTTTTATACATTTTAGTCGAAAATGGCTTCTTTTTTGGCGCGTGCAAGCGGTACCCTTATCGAATCAGTAAAACCCAAGACAGTTACAAAGGTGAGTCTCGTGCTACGTATCCAAATACACAACTTTTCGTGGTACATTTACATAATTGCAAAAAAGCAACAAGAACCAACAACAAAATGACAAGGTGAATGCGGCTCTCATGCGGGAGAGCGAAGCACAGAAGAGCCACCTGACTGGCGGTCTTTTCGATCAATGTATACGTGTGTGTGACGCAACGCCTAACTGTGTGAGATACAATTGGGACCTTGAACACGGAATAGCCGCAACATTGATCTCTTTTATCAATGGGGGGCAATGGGTAACTGTTGCCGAGCCCACTAATTAAGAATTTAATCTATGCGAATTAGCTTTTATTAACATCGCAACGCGTCGCTCTAAATCCATTTTTTTTTTGCAAATTCGAATTTTGTTTTTGACCTACAAACATAAATACCTGCCCATTTAATGCGTCATTGCGTTAACCCGTTTTTTTTTTTTTCAATCAGACCCTCGTGACTTTCTGCTTACTTTAAGATTTAATTGTCTCTTACAGATCCTCAGTTATACCCCCATTGGGCTGCAGCAATTAAGAAACCTTAATGTGCAGGAGCATGTCTCGTACACTCTGCTCAACGAAAGTAGCATCCCAACACCTCGGTAAGTGCACAAAAAACAATAATAAATAAATAAATAAATAAATAAACGGTTCAAAGTACAGCAAATGTTGCGGCGACCGCTTCATGGACTTTGGCTCCAGTCATTTATATAAAAAAAAAAACAAACAAGATTATGATTTGCATTTCTTTAATGCAAATTAATAGAGCGACAGATCAGCAGATGATGTTTCGTTGATAACATTCAGCTATAATTATAATTTAATAAGAAGACAGGAGAGAAAAAATTAAAATATATAGAACTTTGACAAGTACCTGACATGAGTCCGCGTAACCTTGGGGTAACAGAAATTTGTATTAAATCCACATTTACACGTCCAATTTTACAAATATGTTTTTGAATTATTTGCTGATAAGAACTGTTGACGTAGATGTCGTTATCAACAACCATATGCTGGATTTTGTACACTTGGTCATAAAAGTTGGACAAGCTCCAAGTATTCCAACATTTCAGATGATTCATTGCTTCTTTTCAGGTTTGCCGTTGCCAAGAATGGTAAGGAGGCCCATGACATTGCGCAAAAGCTGAAAACAGATAATCTGGTGCTTAAGGCGCAGGTTCTTGCCGGTGGTCGTGGCAAAGGTACCTTCAAGAATGGCCTCAAGGGCGGCGTTCGCGTCGTTTTCAGGTGAAAACGAATATACTTTAGTATATTTTGTGATACTAACTCTTGTAACTTACCCAGTCCGGAATCTGCAGAGGAATATGCCACCAAGATGATCGATCAGCTGCTAGTCACCAAACAAACGGGCGCAGCGGGCCGCATCTGTAAGAAGGTGATGGTCGCCGAGCGAAAGTTTCCCCGCCGTGAGTTTTATTTTTCCGTAATGATGGAGCGCGCCTTCAATGTAAGTGCAAAAACGAGTCAAGAATTTGGTAAATAAATGTATTAATTAGTGTTCTTATGTTTTAGGGCCCTGTACTGATTGCATCCAAGGAGGGTGGCGTTGACATCGAAGAAGTTGCCAAAGAAAATCCCGAGGCCATCATTTACGAGCCGATCGACATTGGTAAGGGTCTCACCAAGGAGCAGGCCTGCAAAATTGTTGATAAGGTCGGTCTGGGCGGGAGCTCTGCCGATGAACATATCCAAATGCTTCTTAACTTGTACAAGCTGTTTGTGAAGAAGGATGCGCTCTTGGTTGAGATTAATCCCTATGCCGAAGATGCTATGACTGGCTGTAAGTTAAGTTTTTATTGAACGAGTGTTGTGTTTCATGCTTAACCTATGTCGCCTTTCCTAAACCACTAACTCATTTAACATCCATATTACGATTACTTCATTGAAATTACTATACTAATGCTGCACGATGTGGGTCTATAAAGGCTGTAAGTACTACTTTAAATATATGCTTGCTAGCTGAAATCTTCTAAACACGACACTTTTTTACCGAAGTCACGAGTACATATGAAAAGAACCTTATGAAAGGCAATAAAACAATAGACCCAAATAAATAGTTTACGCAACAGAAAAGTGGAAATTCGATTCCTTATTCAAATTGGAAACATTTCATAGATGCCAAACATAGAGAAAAGGGAAACCGAAGATTTCTCGGAAATTCCTTCTCAACAAATTTAAGCAAACTATCTAAAGCAAAATCGCCAAATTCGTCCAGTCGTCAAGCTGGAACACCTTCTGATTTTTGGATCTCCATCCAGTAAAATGGATTTTTTCAGAACATCGAGGCTTCAAGCGTGTCGCACCCATCGACAACCTAATCTAGGCTATATATAAAGTTTTTACAACTCCAAAATAGGAAAATTGAATTTTATAACTTAACATAATTTATCAAAAAGACAACAATACGTTTTTGCCCATATATGGTTATATTATGCTGGCCAATTAGACAAGGAGAGATCCTTGTTGATCTCAATCCTAGTCGTGCAATCTTTAACCCTTTTATTTTATAACATATTTAATAAGTACACAAGTTGTATTGCACATACTAACACAGCATATGTAATTGGATGATTAAAATAAATTTTTTGCCCGTTTTAGTCTTCGCCCTCGATGCTAAATTGCGTTTTGATGACAATGCCGAGTTCCGTCAGAAGGAGCTGTTCAGCATGCGCGACTGGACCCAGGAGGATCCCAAAGAGGTTGAAGCGGCCAAATACAATTTAAATTACATTGCTCTTGATGGTACCATCGGTTGCATGGTGAATGGTGCTGGCTTGGCCATGGCAACGATGGATATCATCAAGTTGTACGGCGGTGAGCCGGCAAATTTCCTTGATGTTGGCGGTGGCGCCACAGCAGAAGCTGTCAAGGCGGCATTCAAGATTATTACATCGGACAAGAAAGTCATGTGTTTATTGGTGAACATTTTCGGTGGTATTATGCGTTGCGATGTCATTGCTGAGGGTATTATTGCGGCCGCGAAGGATCTGAATCTGAACCTGCCAATTGTCGTGCGTTTGCAGGTAAGTGTCCCGATTTGGTTCCAAGAGGACGTACAATTTTCTGATGTACTTTGTGTATTCGTTTGTAGGGCACCAAAGTCAAGGAGGCTCGCGAACTGATACGTTCATCGGGCTTGAAGATCTTGGCTCGTGATGATTTGGACAAGGCTGCCGATTTGGCTGTGCATTTGGCGCAAATCGTTTCGCTGGCACGCGAAATGAACATGGATGTTAACTTTGAGATCCCCGATGCACAAAAGTAGATCGACCCAATAAACGGCTAAGTCAACCATAAAGCCCACGGATAACACAAACGACAACATAAACACAAAAACACTCATCTACTCAAAAAATTAGATACAATTTATATAAAACTACCTACAACTGCTTAGTAGTTAGAAATATTTGATTTCGATTAGTCGAATTAAAATAATTGAATCATTTTGCAAAAATCTGTTAAACCATAAGCTGAGGTTAAACTCCGATCGTTGTTGTGACAAACCATGCCGTAATATTATTTAATAACTTCGAATAATCCTAAGAGCTAAAAGTTTCTTGCACTTGTCAAACATTATAAGCGTAAAAACAAATATATTGTTATTTGCACGAAAGTTGAAACATAAACCTATCGTCGAAAGTGATTTTTGCAAAACTCATTTAATTTATTTGAAATGCAAACTGCTTATAAAGTAGTATGGCGTGTATTATGCAATTTAAATTAGTTTGCTTTAAATTAAAATTCAATAATCTTAAAAAGCCGTAGCACTTTATTTGTAAATTCTGTTCTTTAAACCCCATTTTATGTTGATTCGTTGACAACCCGAACTCAAAACTTTTTTTTTATTTATTTCACGAAATTAACATGAACGAACGTTTTATCAAAATGTTATATCATATCATCAACTAATATACAAATTCTATAGGGAATGCAAAAAAGATCAGAAAAAGGAAGAAAAGAAAGACCAATGCAACGATAAAAAGAAATAAGATGGAGAAACTGAAAACGATGAAAATCGATTTGCATGCCAAGTTTCATTCAATATAATCAAGGAATCAGGGGGAAGCTGATGAAATAAAATTAAAAGTAGAATTCTTAAAACATGAATTATATACCGGACGAATACCCTTAATCTGCCAATAGATAGAGGCGTGAAAAATTCAAATTAAAAAATTTAACTTGTTTCATTTTTCCAAAATTATCATATAATCAAAATTTTCTATATATTATAGGCAAATTCTTTAATATGATAACCGCCAACGGACGTTTAATTTATATTGTTATTTCTTTATAATAGCTGGTCATTGTAGGGGGAGAGAGCTGCTTCAGAAACGATCTACTAGAGAAAGTATATGTGTCTGCTCCTGTTCTCGCCAGTCGGTGTCGCCGTCCCCCAAATTGCCAGCGTATTCTACAAATAGAGGTTAAAAAAATTAAATCTGCCATAGTATTAATATCGGGGCGTGCTTACCTCGCATTATATTCCTAATTGTCTTCATAGAGGCGCCCCGCAAGTTAAGAATTTGTAGGACGCGTTGCTTGACCGTTTCCGTGGTGGCACTGACCTCCAGCAGGATGTAGTCGATGCGCTGCAGCGTAAACAGACCACCTGTTAAACGCTTTATGTAATTGTTTTCGGCCTCTTCATCTTCGTCAATGCTGGCATCCTAATGAATAATAATCTATTAATATTCTTTATACGTTACGTTTTTATAATCAACCAATTTATAGATGCTTTTAAAATTATTGTAGAGTGCGCTTGGTGGATTTTATAAATGGGTGAAATATAGATGGAAAACATATACATTAACTCCCTGTGTATTTTAAGTTGTTTCCAAACATTGGTTTCTTCTTATTATTAGTATTTTTACTACTGAATAATAATAATAATAAGCATTCCTAAATAACAAAGTGATATTATGGTCGGAACGACAAAGACCTTCAGCCTAATTGACATATTACAAAATTCCATTTGGCTTAGACCGAAAGTAACTTATGGATTTAAAGCTTACCTTGGGTTGCTGGTCGATTTCTCTGTCGATGGCCTCCACCTTAGCCAAATACTTGAGATGTAGCTCCAGCAGGCGATCAACCTTCTCGTGATCGTTCTCAGTAAATTTGGCCAGCATACGCTGACGCTGTGTGCCCTTGCAGTTGCGCAGCATAGAGGCAATCACAGAGCACACATGCTCCTCGTGCTCGTCCACGGAGAGAAGGCGTTGCTTATTTCGCTTGGGCGTTTTCATGAATAACGGAAAAATGGTGCGTAGACCAAGAATCTCAACAAACTTGTTGCAATTCTCTCGTCCATCCTGGCCGGCCATGGCATGATCGAGCACCTTTAGGGAACCATTACGCGACATTTTCTTTTCGCGTAGCATCAGATTCATGAGCTGCAGACCCTCACCGTTGAGGAATCTATCGCGGTTCTCGCGTGCCATTAGCGCCGAGCACATACAATTGAACAGATTCGACATATACTCCTGCTCCTCGTTGCTGGCCGGATCGTGACGCTTGTATACGGCTAGCTGCTGCAGTAATACGTCCACACCGTCCAGTGTGCCTAGCAGCAGACGATTATCGTTTTCTGTCTGTATCAGTATGGACAATATCTCGCTGCAGTATAATTTGTTTGGGTCAAAGGGTGATTTGCCCTTGAGCCGCTTAAGTAACCAAGCCAGTAGACCCTGTGTGGCTGCCTCGCGCACAAACTCGCTATCTATTTCGGTCAAGTTCTCAACAATAGCGAGCGTATTGTGCACGCCATCGGCTTCTTCCTTGACCTGCTCGTTAAGGCGGTCTAGATTCTGGACCAGTAAGGCACAGATTTGCTCCTTACGCAAGGCCTCGATTAACGCCTCTGCTCCCTCGCTGCTTTCACCCAGAATATCTACATCCGTGACCTCTTGTAACAGATCGACGACCGCAACAGCAATGTCTGTGTTTTGATGTGCCAACAGCTCGAGCAGACTATGCAGACCATGCAGCTCGACGAGCAGCGGATAAAGATCTGGCACTGTGGCGACTGCTTTTAGCTCCTGTATTACCGTGTGCAGATCAAGTTCCGAGTCCATGAATTTTTCCGGATTATCGGAGAACTTTATGCGCATTTCTTGATTTTTCAGGTTTCGCTTCTCGAACACGAGTATGAGCTTTTTAAGGCCTTGCTCGTCTAGCGCATCGCCCTCGGCCTCTTCGCTTTCCACATATTTCAGTATGTTGAGACGTTCCTCCTCCGTTAACTCTGGATCAAATTCAAATGAGCTGCTCGCGGCTGAACCTGATCCAGATGTGCCGTCATGTGGCTTCTTGTAGTTGGCTGTTTCCTTTGCCTCCGCAATGCGACGCATTCGCTTAGCCTTTTCATCGCCGCCGCCGCCGCCCCGTTTTCCAATATCGCTGGTCGCCGGCTCTGGCAGCGCGAAATCATCGTCGTCTTCATGTGGTCGCTTCGGCGTCTGCTCGGGCTGTTGTTATATAACAATGCATAATAGAACTGTTAATTGGCTGCGTATCCCTGCATTGTACATACTTGCTTTAAATGCCAACAGTTCGCCAATATCCATATTCAACCAGCAAATTCAATAAACATCAACGCCAGTTGTACAATTGACATCGATTCTATGAAGTATCGATACCAAACATATTCCGTAAATATGACAACTATCGTTGGCTAGCGATCTATCGATAGGTATCACAAGCTTAAAGGCTACGATACCCGCGCATTTTTTCATACAAAAAAATATTCCCATGTCCATACAACTTTGGTTAAGCTAGCTTTTATTGGAATTCAGAAGAATAATTGTTAACCTGTAACAACTTTTGTTCTACCAAAATTTTATAAATGATTTATTCTTCTTAAAAAACAGCGTTTTGAAATTGACTTTAAATTTATTACTGATGTACTGTGCACAACTTTTAAATTAAATAAGAGGCTTGTCAAAGTAAGCAAATCCAATTGGTAAGGAGTCATCCAGAGGTTTAGTTGATTGCATCAGTTCAGGAACAATCATAATTTAATCCAAATCACATATTCATATCCGCTGTCCCGAAATAAGTGAATTAGAAGACCATAAAAAGCATTTGAATTTTCACGTCGTTTGGAATGTTATATTATAATTTAAAGAATCATAAATTAATACAAAATTAATAATTAATCTAACTGATGAGAAAGAGCGCAGAGATTGGAAAAATGGTTACAAAAATACGTAAGACATTCAGGATAGTCGGAAGTTTAAAAGACACTCAAAGAGTAACTAGCAAAAGGTATATGAGCAGCACCGAATCGAACACATCTGTTCGCACAGAAGCACATACATTCACATACATACACATAAACATATATATGCATATATGTAGTAGCTACATAAAATATCATTTTTGGTTTATTTGGAGTCGCTGCTCGAGGCTCTAACTCCACACGTAATTCCAGATGCTACTTCCGTCTGAGCTTGAGCGATTTAAATGCGCAGATTGGGATTTGTGTAGCGCACATACTTCAGCAGAGCATCGTTCTCCTCGCAGACGAAGGACTTCTTGTGGTGGCAGGCCACGTCGTGCCAGTTGACACCATCATTGTAGAACTGGTTCAGCAGGGCCAAACAGTTTTCGGGTGCGCCGTTTTGTTTGAATTCACGGTTATCGGGCTGGGGCAGGCCAATGCCGCCGGTGGGTGACCAATCGCCCTGGGAACGCTCTGTGGTTGGTGCCAACTTCTGCAGAGTAGCGGTCCAGAACCAACCGTTGATGTTCGTGGGCTGCAGATCGGGACGTTCACAGCCCTTGAAATCGCACAAGCGACCGCTGGTCCAGATATATTTCACCTGCAAGAACAAAAATAAAATGCTTTAAGTACGTGCGCACAAATGAAAGTAGAAAAGTGTAAACTATAACTACAAATTGAGAAAGTATGCGGAAGGAGTTAAAACTCGAACTTATTTTGAACAAAGAAGAATAGATTTAAGAGGGATAAGAAATAAGAAAATCTGCTACAAAGCAAGGCTAAACGGGCTTTAGGTTTAAAGCTCATGATCTAAACTTGACTAGTTCAAGTTCATTGCTCTTGCCCATGCTCGAATTCAAATTTTCCGTTAGTTTGTTTTATTGTACGCACGAAAATGCGTTGGCACCAATTGTTGCTGGTAGAAATTTAAGCTTCGACATTTGCTGCTTTGCCAGCTTGAGGCATGTGCCTGCACGCCCTGTAACAAAGCTAGTCAGACAGCCAGCTAGCGGCTATAATGGTGCCATTGAAAGCGAACCCATTCCAAGTCGCGCCCTTTGTGGCCGCACCCGTTGGCGGCGGTTTTCGTTGAGCGGCTGTCAACATTACAAGAGAGCCATGGACAGCGACAACAACCGCAATGTTCATCAGTCACTTTCACCCGAATGGCCATAAAACTGTTTATTTTTTATAGTATATACATACATATGGCATTAACGTGCACACACAATATACACTTACACACATACACCTGTCGTCATTGAGTGCTTGATGCTGCCCTTTGAACAACTCCATTGAGCGGAAAGTTACAAATTAATGGACATGGAATTGTTTTCTATTGTTGCTGCGGGCCTCGCCAGCATTGTATTTGTTTTCGGTTCAATCAATCAATGCATTGCGGAAGCTAACAGATGCACTTGCTTTATTTGAGTTTGTGACGGGAAATGTTTGGCTCTTTAATCTGATACGATGTAAAGTAAAAGTGGAGCGCGCATTATAAGCCTTAAAATCGATTAGCTTAAGAGGCTTATCAGCGCATTCGTGAATTGATTTATAAGAAATACCCTAATATGAAAACCAACAGTCTTTGTAATTGTATGCGTTGCACAGAGTTAAACACGATCCAAAGAAGTTTCTCAAACAAATAAAAGTGAAATTCATTATCTTAATATTATCATTAAATACTCGTTATTGTGTTTAACTTCGATTTACAATTGCAAATTTAATTATGGTTTAGCCACAGCCAGCTGTTAATAGCAGCAAGTTTGTTGCCTAAGTCTTTCGTTTTGGCATTGGCAATGATTCGTCTGGAAACCGCAACACTTCCTCTTTTCTATGGCTGTGCACTATTGTGGGCTGTTAACTATACATATGCATATTGATTTTTTGTTATTGTTAAATTATATTTCCTTGGCTGTTTCTTCACACTCACTTTCGTTTTCATTACTATTTCAATTTTTTTCTCACGTAAGTCAGAGACGCTGCCGGCCGGTCGCTGGTCAGCAGCAGCCACTGGAGTTACAGACAGCTATTTAACTTGACACTAGTCTGTCTTTGTGTTGCATAAGACACAAATCGTGTGCGCAGTGTAATAATAACAACAACAACAACATCAGCAGCAACAAAATTGCCTAGCAAAAGAAAAAGATAAATCGCTGTGATACGACAACAACTGAGAAAGTTTTCATGTAACTTTACATTGAACTTGGTTGTCCATTATATATTTATGTGTAATCGCATTTAATTGGAACTCCGTCAACTTTGGCACACTTTCAGCCAGATTTGCATGTGACTGCGCACACTTTGAAAGCGCGTGAATTGTCAAAACAGACGTGACACAATATCAAACGAAAGACTTAGATATTAAATTTAAACTCGTAAAGCATCATAAATTATTTCCAATTTCTTCAAGTTTTGTTGGGCGCAAATTATAAATTTAAAACTTGTAGTATTATTTATATTTCAGATTATTATTATTGTTTTTTTTTTTTGGCAGAAAGGTGTCAAAAGCTTTATTTATATTCAGTTGAGGTTGTTTATATACATATGTATATTTGACTCTCAGTTTTAATCAATCGCTTGTAAGCTAAAATTTTATTGGCAGCACCAATGACATGCATATGTAAATGTTTTTCTTCTTTTTTTTTTAAAGTCTGTTAAGCTTAGAAGCTTAAAATAGCTTAAGTGTTTTGTTTTTAAGGATAAGACCAACAAAGCTGTCATATTTATATGAGTTAATAAAACTTACATTTTCGCCTACAACTCGTTGCTTGATCCATTCGTTCTCCAGACTGGTCTCCAGCGAAACCGAGTCCATGCAGCGTCTGCGACAATAATTTCTGGCAGTCAGCCAATCCTCCTCCACGCCCTTCAATTGTGGGTCACGCCACGAGAAGAAGTAGCTAGAGGGTTGGACAAGTTTAAGTGTGATTTAGTATTAATTCACTGCAAGGAGCTATAAGTGGACATTTTTCAGATTCGAGCTTTGTGATTAACTCACCCTTTGCCATCGGGTGTCTTCTCGTGAATTATGCGCTGGGCGCATAGCTGCGGATTTGGTGGCTCCAGACGTCCATTTTGGAACTGTGCCGAGCCCAGGCTCAATAGGCCGAACAAACAAACACTGGCAACAATGAACGCTTTCATTTTCAGACTCTCTTTTATTGAACTCTTGCACTGACACCCACGCACTTTCGTTTTCTCAAAAATTTTCTCGAGCTTGTTCGCGACGAGGAGACCAACAACCGACCGAACGAGTATATGAAACTGCAATGACACAAATATTTTGGTAACACCCGGTCTTATATATGAGCGGGTCGATCATTGTGTCTGCGCTTTCGGCTGCGGGTTCGGCTTCGACATCGGCTGTTGGTTTTTTGTGCTCTACTCGTCGCTGCGATCGTAGTGTTAGGCTTAAGCCCAACTTTGTGCTGGGTTTTTCATATGAAAATGAATTTTTGGAGCTGTTGCGCTGCCGATGCTGAATTTTAAGTGGCCGGTTACTTGTCGATTGCATATTGACAAACATTTTAGGCCTCTCCAGGGATCGTAAGTACTCGTGTGTCTAGCACTCGCTGGTGCCATAATAGATGCGTCTGCGTCCATCATTTTGCACCACTTAGCAGTGCGAATACGCGCCTTGGCCATTTTTTTTATTATTATTTACTCGACTCCACTGCCAGCCATCTACATAATTAGCTATACAAACACGACACGACACGAACACGTCTCGAAAATCATCAGGCGCATGGCAATTTCGCTTGTATCTGTTTTGGTCTCCTTAACTTTACATAATTTAATGCATTTTTACTTTTGCCGCTCTACATTTGTATTTGTTTTCAAAATATCTTTACTCTTTGGTGGATCTGGTATGTCTTTCTGTGCTCGGTTCGTGTACTTTTGTCTTGGGCTTGGCCATTGGCCGTTGCATAACCTAAATTGTTGACCAAATTTATTTTGCTGAAAGTCACAGGTGACACATTTTTTTCCAGTCTTGAGGTTCGCCAGAGCCCGGGCCTTGCCATTTTCCAATTAGGAAGTCAGCTGCTAAGTAGTCGGTTTATTTATGGATATCTATTAAGGGCGGGTTGAAGACGTGCTTGAGAAAGTGAGTTTACCTACACTCATTGAATTCAGGGTATATTGTAGCTAATGTAATGAATATTTATATTGACACGCATCGTATATTTTGAGCTGAAATCTATTTATTTTTTATTGGATTTATTTATTCGATTTGTAACAAGAGTTACAAATATTAGTTTTATTATTAATCTAATTTTGATACCCTGAACCCATTAAACATGGGTATAACGGTATATTGTATTTGTGCGAAAACCAAATGTATGTAACAGGCAGAAGGAAGCATCTCCGACCCCATAAAGTATATATATTCTTGATCAGCATAAATAGCCGAGTCGATCTAACCATGTCCGTCTGTCTGTCCGTCTGTCCGTCCGTCCGTCCGTCCGTCCGTCCGTCCGTATGTATGAACGCAAGGATCTCAGAACCTATAAGAGCTAGAGACTTGAAATTTAGATGTAGGTCTTCCTAGTGCCCCCGCAGATCGAGTTTGTTTCCGATAAACGATAACTTACTCCGTTTCCAAGCCATCGATAAAAATCAATATCGATATCCTGTTTTTTGGGCAATTTTGGTAAATAATAAGAGCTAGAGTCACCAAACTTGACAATTAGCTTCTAAAATAGAATATATATATATATGCATTTGATGTTGGAAGAAGAGGGTTCAGGGTATTCCCTAGTCGGGAGCTCCCGACTTAAACCTCTTACTTGTTTATCGTTTTCTTTTCCTCAATTATCCAATTATTCTACTATAGGAATTAACCTCCCTTATTCATGTTATGATAATTAATTTATGATATTTAAGATAATGAGAACAGTATAGAAAGACAATTAAGAAATCTGTTGAAAGAGAGGGAAAAGTGAAAAATGTATGGCAAATTTGGAAAATTAGTTTGGCACTTAAACTATAACTAAAGAAGCTTTTTAAGTCTTGACATCATATGTACTAACAAGCAAAACAAACCTCGAAATCTATAAAATCGAATAGATACAGTGGAAAGGCAAATATCCAAACCGATATTAAGATCGGAGACACACAGACAGGCAAAGAGAAAAATGTTTGCCATTTGGTATGAAAAAAAACAACGAGGAAAGGCACAAAACTAAAGAAATAAATTGAAATTAGAATACGCAATTCTAAGCTAATTTTTTGTTTTTAACATTTGACTGATTTTGAGTCATTTATTGAACGGAAATACAATTGTTATCATATTTGGCACCCTCATCAATTAGCTTCTCAACTTTCAATCTATGAGCTTTTGAGCACTGACTGATGACAATAAGCACACCTCCCAACCGATTTGACTTAACGGCAAACAAGTGTTTTAGCCATTACATAATGGCCATAAACAACCAGAAGATTTACATATTTATGTGTGCACGTGGTATTGCATAAGCATAAAAAAAATTAAGTAAATCTGACGCAGGCAACTGCATTTTTTTTCGCTCAGCTCAAGTCCCCGGCTCATCAGTGGCCCCAAGTCGCGTCTCCATCTCCATCAGCAAATCAAGGTCAGCGTGACGACAAAGAAAAAACAACGACAGCAACGAGTACATCAACGGCGAAATTTCACCAGCCGAAAGCAAATTAAAGACCCAGACCCAGGCCGAGGCGCGACAGAGTGTTGTACCTTTTGGACTTATTCATGTATTTCAGTAAAACAAAACAAAAAAAAGTACGCTACATTTTTTCTCTTTAACGTTTTTCTGGTACCTATTTTGGACATTTTTACATGTTCAGTGCACACGTGCGGTGAAGCATGCAGGCGCCCATTGGCCCCTATTTGCCTTGTATACATGGTAATCCCATATATCAACATTGCAGATCTGGACAGCCCAGTCAGAGTTATTTTGAGCTGGGCAGGTGCTCGTTACAAATATCTCGGAATCGTCGCTAAATGCCGCGCTGTGGATGCCACGCCCATGTTTAAACATGTTCAGAGTATTCAAAATGTAACTACGCAGCATCGCCCAACGGACAATCCCAAAAATTTCGAGTATTTATTTGACATCTTATTGATTATTAGTTTCACATTACATTTGTTGGAGAAATTAATAAATGAAATGAAAACCATTCAAAATATTTATATAAAATAATTACTGAATTTGTAAAAATGATTAGTTCTAACTGTAAAAATTAATAATTGCTTAATGATAAGTCTTTATTGAATATTGTTTTTTTTTTATTGCTTTTTATTTGTATATATTACAAATTATTATTATATTATTAAATTAAAATTTGTATTAAAAATGGACATTAGAAATTTGCTATTTTAGTTAAACAAAGTTATTTTTATTATATTTAACCTGAGTAGACATTAATATTTGTGTATGCTAATTTTTTTAAGTTTTTTTATTATAATTTCAAATAAGTTTACGGTTGTATATTATTTGTAGTTTACATAGAGAATAGGTTTTTTTTTAGTCTACGCTCGTAAAGTTTCGGCTCATAAATATGATGTACGTTTGCATGTATGTTCATATTGAGAAAGGCAAAAATATTGCAATAATAAAATTGTACGTGCAATGGTCTACCCTAAATCTTAGGCAATGCCTGTCATTGTCAGCACGTCGTCTTTTCCCAACAAACTGACCGAATTTTTGGTCAAATATTTTTAATACATTATAATCCCAACAGTATTTGTACTTTGTTAGTGTGCTGGGCACTATGCATACATTTTTAAAACAAATCGTAGTACATTATGCGCTTAACACCATCGTGACATTACTGTGCATTATCATGAAGTACACCTAAAGTGACTGCCCTAGGTACATCACATTAACCTATATCATGACAGTTATGAGGGTATTTAAATTTCATGGCGCTCTTTTCTATAATTTTCTCAAATTTTTAGTGGTTTTTATTGCCATTGTGTTGATCAACAGGAAGTTCAAGTTTGCTTACAGTCAACTTTACTATATGATCTTCATTTAATTGCTTAGGTGGGCCAGTAAAGTGGTTACTAGATTTAGAAAAAATAAAAAAATAAAAATAAAAATTAAGTGACACGTTTACTATTACAGCTTTAAAATTTGTTGAATATGCAGTTCCTAAGTGGGCGTTCATCCAAGTCTCTGTCTGAAATTTTATAAAATGTATGACATTTTCAGGATCTTAATCGATCTTAATCGATATTTATCGATTATATGGAAATGGGAGAAGTAGAATAGAAAAAATGATAAGCTCGTAATGCGCCAAATCTCTAGATTTTGTATAGCTCCCAGCAGGCCTTGTATCCAAATCTCTCCGTACTTCATGCCAAATGGGGGATAAGGAACTGGCACCGAGTGTCACCAAGTGTCTATATTTCAGTGCAGATTTTGAGGCTGAAGCTCATCTTGTTTGCTTATTAAAACATTACCTCATATTTATGCAATGTGTCCCGATACAGTCGGCGGCAGCGCTGACGGGCACTTGGGCTGGCCAATTTACCAATGAGTTGGGTAAATGTAAATATGTACTTATTAAAGGAGAAAGTGATGCCGTTGCGTTGTTTTATATTTTATTTTTTTTTTGTGCACAGTTTGCATATTGCATATTGTTTTATTTTTATTATAAGTGCGAACGCTGCCAGATCTGCTAGATATTTGCACAAAATGTGAATATGGCAGGTGCAACCGACCTATTTTCATAGGTGTGAATAGATTGTGTCAATGTTTAACGAAATGGGCGCAGGCGCTCAACATTTCTCATAACAGGTGAAATTATTATGTAAAAATATGAACCCGCATTTGGATTTCCCCCAAATAAGTTTGTCTGTTTGGCCAACTCGTGGCCCCCTCAATGTCACATATTTGACTGGCCGGAATGGGACATAGAAACAACAACGCCAATTACTTATTATTTATGTCAGCGGCATATGCCTATAAAGAAATAATAATTAAAGTTTGCTTTATGTTCACGCCGTGATTGCACTTCAAATGAGTACTTATGCTTGATTCGGAACTTATAATGTTTATTCTTGGCTCTTCTATAAACCTCATTGAGCATATGCTAATTTTTATTTTGGGAACTCACACAATGTAGGTTGGAGCATGACCTTAGGCTCTACTTTGTGAATTGGCAAGAGCAAGAATTTTAGATTACAAATTTTGTCGAATGCAACTTTTAATAGATTTAGAGGAATGAATAACGTTTTATTTTATTACATATTTAGTATGAATGCCAGTGTTCGTTATAATATCAACAAATCTAAAAAAGAAATAATATACTATAGAATAAGTCTTAAAATGTAATACCATTTTCTTCACTAATCATAGATTTTTCTTGAAATGTGTTATTTTATTTTAGATTCGTTATGTGTCAGACCCAAATGTTAGTTAACGTTTTATCCGCAAACACATTTGGTTTTGGAGGCCAAGGCTGACTTTATATGTGCGTGGCATCGACACTAGTGAACTTTTTGGCACCTGACCAGGGTTCGTCAGCGGGCGGTGTTACTGTACACACATGCACACATACATGCATATGTGGTTGTGGTATGCATGGTAATGGATTTGGAAAATGTTTTTATTTAATTCCAAATGCCAATTAAACAATAAGCATTTGATATCAGGGACTGTGCAAGTGGCTCTCTTGCGAAATACTTTCATATTCATGTTTTTGTGGCATTATGTTGAGTGTAACCGAATTGTATTATTGCAAGGTGTCACCTCAGTGCGGACGTGAACGTATAGCAGTCCAAAATCGAACTATATTTGCATTTCAAATAGGTACTCAATGGCCTTGCGGCGGCACAATGCGCCTTGATTCACGTGATATTTTATGCGCTGGACATATTTATGCGACTCTGTATGCTGCACCGCATGCAAGTGCCTTTTAATTGCACTTTCCAGAAAATTAACATTAATAAACAACATATTGTGCGCTATACAGGAGCACTAAAGGTTACATTTAACCAACTTACTCAAATTATTATGCCGATAAACTTTATTTTTAACTTAAATAACATGAAACTGAAATTTCAGTTTGAACTTCAGTAAATATGAAACATTTGGCAAAGCTGATTGCTATGACACTTCCCCTCTTCGCAATAAATTTACCACAGACTGACAAATTGTAATCAACCGACCTCCACAAAATATTGTGGGGCAACACTGTTACTCATTTTAATCGTGCTTTCAACTCGCTTGGTTATTTGGACGATTTATTTATTTCAATTAAATTAAATTTTTCACGGCGAAATTTATTATTACTCGCAAAAACAAGCTGTGCTGTCAATTAATTGTCTAACATAAATGCTACAAAATGAAAATTGTACAAAAAAGTGTACGTATCATTCGAGCACAATCGCAGTAAGCTAGTCAAAAGTGAAAACTTGAGAGCACACGTTCTGTTAATATTGCGTATTTCGCTGAAATCGACCTGAGAAACAGCATCGGTGTAAATTGTGTTGACCATATTCCAAGTGCAAACAAAAAGAGAACATAATGGGGCGCCGCTGCTGCGTTGCTGATTGCCCCTCTACGTCGCGTCTCGTGGAACACCATGGCGTCACTTACCACTCGTTTCCGATGGACGCTGTAATACGTGCCATTTGGATCAAAAACTCGCGCATAAGTTTGGACCGCCAGATTACGAAGAGTGTGCTTGTGTGCTCACGTCACTTTCGACGCCTCGACTTTAATACAATACGCAATGGCAAGTACTTGCTGAAGCCGCGCGTCTTTCCCACCGTTTTTCCATGGGGCAAAATGGAGCCCGCCGAGATTGAGGCCGATCATCGTGCGCTGCAACAGGCGACTATGGATGGCGCGGGGGCTAGCGGTGCTGCAAACAGTTCCAATAACGAAGACGTCATTAAGGCAACTGTTGATCAAATTGTTGCTCAAATATTGGCTGAAACGGCTGAGCGTAATGCAGCAGCAGCCGCTGCAGCAGATGCAGCCGCCAAAGCCGAAGCTGAGGCTGAAGGAGGCCAGAAAGAGGCAGCTAAGGAAGCATCCGTTCCGAGCTCAATCGCCACACCCGCTGCTGAGAGCACAGCAGATAATGCCGCACCCGAAGTAACAGCCCGTTCAACAGACTCGGCCAATGAAACGGTGCAGCCTGCTTGCAGCAGCACCTCTTCACCATTGTCTGCCACGCCACCTAAATATGGTTCGCCCACAAACATGACAATTGGAGCCCGCCTAGAGGCGCTGAGCGTCGATGGCGCCTGGCTACCAGCACGCATTGTTGAAGTCAACGAATCGGAGCAGACACTCTTAATCCGCTTCGAACGCAACAGCAAGCTTAAGGTGTCGCCGTCGACAAGCGGCAGCTACCAGGAATGGATCGCTTTCAAATCGGAGCGCTTGCGGCAGCGCATTAGTTCACGCGTACTACCCATTTTCGAGCTAGAGGAGAAGTGCATGGCACGGTGGTCTGGACCACGAAAATTTCCTGGCACCATCAAGAAACTGCTGGGAAACGACACGTACGAGGTGCTGTTCGACGATGGCTACACAAAGAACGTGCGTGCCGTGCATATGAACAAATTGCCCCGCCAGCTGTCAGCAGCTACCACAGAGCCAGACACAGAAACGTCCATAACAGATTCCACCGCTCCAACTGGGGTGACACTCAAAAGGCCAAGTACAGGCGCTGCAGTAACCAGCAACAAAAAGAGCAAGTTGACACCTCAACGCAAGGACTGGCCACTGCTGGATATGTCCAACTTGGATTTGGGTATGTTCACAAAGCTAACCTGACACAGTATGTATTTACATTTAGCGGCATGTGCCTTCAAATCATGACTTTCATTGGCTAAAGATTAAATATATTGTTTGATCATACGTGCCACTAGCTTAAGATTTAGTATATTGCTTAATATTTCAGTAAGTAGGCAAATAAATCTCTTCAGACAAAAAGATAGTTGGAATTGTTGGAAGTCTCCGAACAGAATAGTCTGTGATACTTATTATCATTACAGAGGACCCAAAGCCAAAGTTAGTTGGACAACATTTAAGAGGTATTTCTTAAATATCTCGAAACCATTAAATGGGCTCATTAAATGCAGCTGCCACTCGAGCAATCGGTTGCAGATCTAATATTTGTGTAAAACTATTTAATAAAAAATCATCCAAAATCACGAATACGTAACCAGTTTAAAATATAGCACCCAAACGAAAGATCGGCCAAGTTTCCTTACAACGCCGTAAAAAAAATTAATACGTTAACAGCTTGTTCTTGATTTAAAATGTTGTCTGCATATACAATAAAATATTTGTGTACAATTATATTTATTTTTTCAGATCTACTTTGGTAAAATGTAGAATTTTTCTATAAAAGGCGATTTTATATAAAATGTTGGGCAAATGGAGCTGAGAAATATCTGTTTACATATTTGACTATGTGGTCACGAAAACTTTGTTTAAAATTTGTGTAAACTTTGTGCATAGAGCCAGCTGCGTTTGTGGTGTTGCATTTCGGTTGACAGTGGGCCCTGAAACTTGACAATAGTTTCTTTTTTTGTTTTGGCAACACTGGCAATAAGCGACAAAATAAATGGAATTCTCCTGCTCTAGTAATTGTCGCCAAAAGTATTCGTAGAAATATTTAACTTGCTTTTTTTGTACATTTGCAGCTGCTCTGGGACTGCCCGATATACCTCACGATGGAGAATGGACTTGCCACTGGGTGAATGATCAGCCAATTGGCACCGAAGGTTTTCTGATTGTGGGAGAGCACCAGAAGCCAACTGTAATTGTGCACGACTGGCGACTGCCGCCCGGCTGGATAAAGCACATGTATCAGCGCTCCAATGTGCTAGGCAAGTGGGATGTCATTCTGGTGTCGCCCAGTGGCAAGCGTTTTCGCTCCAAATCCGATCTAAAGGTGTTTTTGGAGTCACAGGGCCTCGTCTACAATCCGGATGTATATGACTTTAGTATACATCGCCGACGCGCTAAGGATATCAATGCATATGTCTATACGCACGACTACAGTCCACAGCAGCCGGCCAAGCCGAAGCAACTTGATGTGTCTCTGGACACCACAGCAGCAGCGCAGGATCAAAACAATAGCAAGTTATCATCAACCGCCACATCCACATCAACTCCCATATCAGCGGTGGCTACACGCCGCGGCGCTGGCGAGGATAGTCAATATATGGAAACACCGGTGGCCTCATTGGTGCCACCTGCCGAATTGATGTCACCATCGCCGCATGCCCAAGCCAGTGAGACGGTGGCGCCCACAGCTGAAGCGGCCGAAGCCAGCTCTGCGCTGGGCGTGGATGAGCAAGGAGCCGTGCTGGTGGAAGATGGTTACGGTCAGTAGTCTGTACAAAACAAAACGTTTACTAGATAACTAAGCTATTTTTTCCTTATATTGCAGCGTTCATTGGCGGATTGAAGGTACAGATAACTGACAATTTGTTCGTATGTCCGCGTGAAGGATGCGGCAAAACCTATCGCAAGGAGGACTTTCTGCAAATACACATACGACATTACCATAAGGAATTCGCACAGTGAGTTAAGGAAAGATACATAAATGTTTGTTCGTTTATTATTGTATTTTACAGGCACGTCAGCCACTGTCCAAAGATGCAGGAGCTGGCCGTTAAGCGTACGCATCCCTCATCAATTGACCAAAACGAGCAGACGCCAAAGAACCAAATACCCAACCAGCAATTCTTTGCCAAGCTGCATCAACAGGATTTACAGCAATCCCGCTCCTTCCGACGCCAACCAGCTGGCACCGAAACATCTCCCACGAATCGTGATACATCACCAACTGTTTCGCCCAGCAATCGATTGCTATCGCCCAAAACAGACACGCCAACGACACCAAAAAATGTGAATCCGGTAGCAGTAGGTGTCACGCCAGAAACTGCGGCAACTCCGGCCAGTGAGCCATCGCCAGTTGAAGTTGCGCCAACTCCAACTCCGCAGGAGCCCACTAAAGCCAGTACACCAGTTGTTCCGACTACAATCAATCGCTCAGCCAAACGTGCACGTCCTTCTTCTAGTAAGCGGTCCTCTGGATCCCGTAAGAGCAGCCGGCAACGGACTCAGCGCCGCTATGCAAATGTGTCGCACGGGAAAATGCCTGCGGCAAGCAAAACGCACAATTCGCCAACCTCTGGCGTAGATATTGAAGATACACGACTGCCTTTCAACACGCCCACTTCAGAGGTTCGTAACGATGCTAAAAAGCGGCGCGTAGCTGTTTCAGGAACGCCGGCTAGTTCGCCAGCTCATATAGATCCGGTGTCAACACCGTCCTCCAACGATCAGGTGGATATAAATGCAGCACTGGCACCACCGCCGCCGCCAATGGCCAGCCAGACGCCACAGTACATTAAGGAGAACGGCGAGCTGATACGTATTGTACGTATGAGGCAGGAAGAGATTATTAATTGCATTTGCGAATATGGGGAAGAGGATGGTCTGATGATACAGTGTGAGCTGTGCCTGTGCTGGCAACACGGCGCCTGCAATGGTATTGTCAAGGAGTCGGACGTACCGGATAAATATGTTTGCTATATTTGCCGCAATCCGCAGCGAGTGCGCGATTCAATGCGTTTTAAGCACGATCAGGACTGGCTCTTCGAGGGTAAATTGCCAGTGGCTGGCTATCATACGCCCAATCCGCAGGCACCTAAGAAGTTCGAGCTCTTAAAGCGATCTCACACACTTACTGGTAATTTACTAGATGCTAAACGTTCCATGCATTCTTTGTTGGTCAAGATCAATATTGCTCGCAATCGCTGCCACCCCAAACTATATCTGTGGGCCAAGAAATGGGACGAAGATCAGGCTGACAGCTCGACTACACCTGTCAAGCGCCCAAAAACCGAACAGACAGATTGGCCGCATGTGCCGCAACCGGAAGCTGCAATTGATCCTGAAGAGTGCCAATACCGTTTAATAGAGCACGTGAAGGTGCAGCAATCACTGTTGATGAATCGTCTCAACGATATTGAAGCCGAAATTGATGGTATGCATTATTTTTATATAAGTAGTACCAATAACTTTGAATTAAATTGAATTATTTAAATAATCTGCAGAACTCGAAAAAGAAGACAATTTGCCCGATCTGAAAGATGCAAATATGTCAACGACCAAAGAATCAATTGCTACCTTCATTAAAGAGATGGAAATATTAAAACGTCTTGCTAAACTCAACAAAGTAGCCAATATGAAGCAAACTCTAAAGGATCAAGAATCGGCGTCCGATATTACACACGTGTAAAAGGAGATGATCATTTAGTTATAAGTATAACTTACCATAATAGTTTTCGTTGAAAAGTCATAAGAATATCAATACATTTTTGAACAATAAAACCTTCTAAGGTATTCTCGCTTTAGAATATCAATTATTGCAGTCATTCATATATACATACACCTACAATATGCCAAGAAACTCTTTTGACAAAGCGAAATATTCATATTTTCCAGGGTAACATGAAAATTAAACTACATTATTTTAAAATTTTTTTTTTACGTATTTTATAGCGAAAAAAGTTTTTACATATTTTATATGGAAAATATGTAAATATAATGTCAACATAATTTCTTAAAAGAATGTATATGATAAATATACAGAAATCTTAAAGCTAGTTAAATATGAAAAAGGCTTTAACGGCTTATAATACTATGCCGTTATTTTTAGAATTTTTCAAATTAATTTAAAGCTGTACAGTCGTTTTGATGCGATTTGCCCTCCATAATTTTATGAGCTTATGGTCTGCCTCCAATTTCGAAGAAAAATTTGAAGCTATTAATGGGAGTTTTACGAAAATAAATTTTATCGGGTATCCGCTGCATTGCTAAGGTAACGGATGTTTGGAAAATCAAAATGTTTAATCGAGATTGCTATCGATATTAAACGAACACTAAAAATATCGATTTGCAGCTCTGCAGTTATTCCTACTTTGCAGCGCACGTGTTGTCAGCATTGCGTTTTATTTTTACAAGTTATTTTCATAATTTGTAAAGATGCGCATTGATACGTGCTATTTTTGCTCTAGCAAGATATATCCCGGGCACGGAGTACATTTTGTACGCAACGATTGTAAGGTAAGTACCAATTCTTCCATTTGAATCCGAAACGTTCCCATTTGTATGCGTAAACATATCATGGTACTAATGTACATACTGTTTGCCTTTGCTATTCGTAGATCTTCAAATTCTGTCGTGGAAAATGTCACAAGGCATTTAAAAAGAAGAAGAACCCACGCAAGGTAGCATGGACAAAGGCATATCGCAAGGCTCATGGCAAGGAGCTGACCATTGATCCCAGCTTCGAGTTCGAGAAACGTCGCAATGTGCCCGTCAAATATAATCGCGATACTTGGCAGAAGGCCATTGGAGCTATCAAAAAGGTTACAGAGATTAAGCAGCGTCGCGAGAATCACTTTGTTATGGAGCGTCTACGCAAGGGCCGCGAGGTCGAGATCCAAATGGACGTGAAGGACGTGCAACGCAACATGTCACTTATACGTTCACCGGCCGCAGGCTTGAAGGAGCGCCGTGCCAAGGAAGAAGCCGAAGAGGCAGCACTTATGGATGAAGACCTGCCAGAGGAGAAGATTACGTATGTCGACGCACGGGAACTAGAAAAGAAGCTGGAAGAGGGTCTTGGCGAGGGAGACTTGGAGATGCTAGAATCTTAAGAATTCTATCTTAATTAAGGTTTAGTTTTAAGTGACTGCGGAGAATAAATGTTAAAAATCCCGTGGTGCATATCTGTTGACATACATTTATTACAAAAGTTAGCTAAACCTTCTATTTATCCACACATTCCTCGGAATGCTTCGGCTGGGGTGACTCCAACTCAATGGTAACCGGACCATCATTCTCTATATGCACTTGCATGTAAGCGCCAAACTTGCCATCTGACATTGGAAAATGCAACAATTAAAATAACAAACCGGCGGATATTTGGAGGAAGATTACCTTGGATTTTGATCGCATCGTAAGATTGTCGTAACCGATCCAAAAAATGATTATAAAGCTGGTTAGCATCTTCACCCTTCATCGCAGCTGAGAAGTCTGGCTTGTTGCCCTTCAATCTATGGTACAGTGTGAATTGGGATACGCATAGAATATCCAGCTGCAAATCCTTGACAGATTTTTGCCAGCGTTTTCCATCGTCCTCGAACAGCCGTAACGCGAGAATCTTACGCACGCTAAAGTCTCAGTCAAAAATTGACATATTGTCTCCTAATGAGATATTTACCTACAGGTATTCTACATCCGTTGTCGTATCGCTACACTTAATGCCAACCAGCACACAGAGTCCAGGTCCAATAGACGACACTAGTTCATCTAGTACTGTAAGAGGATCACAGTAGACATATAACAGACAACATTAAAGGAATTTTGCAGCATACCCGTGACCTTAGCGGCCCTGACACGTTGGATTACAGCCCGCATTAAGTTTGAAGTTTTTCTAAAGTGCAATACTGCAACTT
Source organism: Drosophila novamexicana (assembly GCF_003285875.2). Lineage (NCBI taxonomy): Eukaryota > Metazoa > Arthropoda > Insecta > Diptera > Drosophilidae > Drosophila > Drosophila novamexicana. Next base: position 1,658,723 of record NW_020825054.1, on the reverse strand, counting down.
GAATTTATCTCCCATAAGCAGGTGCACTCAGCTGTCTCAGTTATCGATGTACACACAAACATTATGCTTATCGATTAGCTCTGAGGTATCGGCTTTCGCAGCTATCGATATACATACAAAAAGATGCATTTCAATAAGTTCAACGTGTTGGTGGCTTACTTTTTTGGTTTGAATAACAATGTTTTTTATTTAATAAACAATAAAAATCACATACTATTACAATAAGATGGTAAATACAATAAATTGACAATATTTATATATGATTATAATTTGGTACTTTGTATGAAGGTCTTTGAGCAACGAGTAAGAAATACTTGACCAACGCATTGGCTTTTGGAAAGTTTTAAAATCAATCGTTCTACAACTAGATTATTTAAATAAAGCTAGCAATAATAAAATTAAAATATATATTGCCTGATTGAATATGTTATCACAGTGGCGTTGGCGACATTGGAGTTGAATTTATGTTTAGTTTTTTCTCGCACAATTTCTTAATATGTATTTGGTTGGTCAATTCTGCTTGCCGCAAGATCTTGCGTATGTCTGCCAGACGCTCATGCTTGTTGGCCAGCAAATACGCGGACTTTAGTTGACCTATGAATATGTACGACGATATGCGAAGCTCCACGTTTCCAATACGCTTGACCAGCTTGTCCAGTATCTGCTTCGTCTCTGGCTCATTGCTGTGCACAGCGGCATTGACGGCAATTGATAGGAGCTCATCGGCCTCTGCAGCACTGCTGCTGCCATTGTTGCTGGCTATGCAGTCCAGCAGACGCTCCACCTCGGCGAGGCGTTGATTTTTCGCCAAATATTTTGCAGTTGCGCAAAACACCTTCATGGGCACCAACTTGTAGTCTTGCATAATGCTGTGAAAGAGAGACCAAAGCATGCAGCCGATGATGGGATAGACGAAAAACTCTTAACATACCCGTAGGCCAAGCCAAAACCCTCGTCTATATTCTTGCCGCACAACAACACCAACATGCACAGCTGAATCTTGTCTGCAACGCCGTCAAACAATGTTGGCAAAGTGCCGCGCGGAGCCTCGAGTCGAATCTGTTTGAGGATTTGTAGCGTGCACACCAATCCTCCAACTTCTGGCGGCTGCTCCCGTTCGCACTGTGCCAAAAACTTTGCCAGTTCCATTTGGCGACGTATTGTATTGATGTGACCATTCAGAGAACGTGCATCCAATTGCATAGCAAAACAAGTGGTGCCCACATTACAGCTGACAGCGCTGGCACGTCTACTGCCCGCCAGCTGCTGTTCACGCTGCAGATGCTCCCACTGAGCCAAGTCCAGTTCACCCTGCAAATGCATATGTGCTGAAATTAAATGTTGAGCATTTGCATGCAACTTCTGAAAGTTATCGCAGTCCAGTGGATAAAACTTGACGCACGTCATGCTCGCGCGTACATAATCCTTCAGCAGGAGCTGGAGTTGATAAAGGGAATTGAGCTGCTGGTGCTGCTCCAAATACCGGCACGTTTGCAGCAGCGGCACCCGCCAAGCACTTAGTTGCGAATCGGGATCCAGTTGCTGCAGTTCCCCGATCAGCGCCGGTAATCGACCCCCGGCCAATGACACTTGGAATATGTGCTGTATAAAGAGTTCCGATACTAGTTGCTGATGCTGCCAGTAACGCAGCGCTGCGCGAACTTCGTCACGCTGCATTAGAAACTGCAGTATGTCGGCATGACTACCATAGGTGAGCACGTAATGCAGAGATTCCTCAAAGGTGCGTGACTGACGATTATCCTCAGCGCCGCTGCGCACAGTCGGCTCACCGTACTGACCTTTGGAGATGTATTTAAGATTGGCTAGCGCGTTGATTACGTTTAGCGCTGGCTCCCGGAGTGGCGTCTGTACAACGTACGGCTCCCGGCGCCGCGAGAAAAGCGATGCTAGCGAGCTATTCGAGTTACGTATGAGCGAAGCCCGCTGCAGCGTTTCTGGCTGTGGGTGTGTCTGTGGCAGTGTTCCAATCAGCTGGAGTATCTCCTGCAGCAAGGCAGGTCCACGCTGCGGCCGTTTCTTGGGTATGGGTGGGTTATTTGACGCTTCTGTCAACACTATTTCCTTTCCAAAAATGTCTTTGTATATGCAACTGTTTTGTTCCTCAGTGGACAGACGGGTCATGCAATGCGCAAATTTCTCACGTGCTACAAAGAATATTGGTTGATTGACCGAAATATATAGCTAAATCATTGCCATAGCATATCCAATGCTCACCTGCATCGTAGCACCCGGCGCGCAAACAGGCCAAGCCATGCGCCGCCATCACACCAGTAGTAGCGTAGCCCCACTTTAGGTGCACCTCCAGTGCTAATTTCCAGTGCTCCGCCTCGACCAGCGCATCAGCCAACTGACGTAGACTATGATTGTTCAGTGGTCCGGCTGGTATCAGGGACTCGCAGCCCTGCTGTACCACCGCCATGATGATCTCAGAATGTTCACGTATGGTCTCAAATTCGGCCGGCGCGCCACGTACCTAGAAAAGCAATAGAAACATGAACTAAATGATACAAATTAAAATATGCTGCATCTTACCTTAGCTGCCAATGCTAGACAATTCATCATTTTGGCAACAAGCTCGTAGTCCACCTCTGGATTGGGCACAATCAGTTTCTCCAGCTTGCGACAGTGAAATAATAAGAGGTCCACGCATTGTTTCTGGTCCAAATGATGCCGCAATATGGATAGACTGAGCGCCACGCTGGGCGCATGCTCATAGCAGAATTCTTCGCGCAGCAACTTGTCATGAGTGATGATGCCGCTAAGACGCCACTTATAGGCGTCCGTTGGACAGGACGAGGAAGAGCGTGGAATGACTGCAGAATTTTCGTTGACGTTCAAGGGTTTCTCTGCTGCGGCCGGTGCGCAGCAATCATTGCAGACACGTACCTCGACATCGCCGTAAATCTCTGGAATTACCATACGCTGAGCAGAGCAGGCAGAGCAAACGACACGACCACAGCGGCGACAATGATGGCGTCGCATTAGCATGGTAAAGGCGGAACGACGACAGCACATGCAGTGACTTGCCTCCTCATCGGGCATCCACTGTTCGCGGGTCGGTGCCTGTTTGGGCACCTGAAAAGCGCCGCACAGAGAGTCCAGTGAATTTTGAACATCAGTGCCCAAGGAGCCCGGCTCTGGTGCGACTCCAATGCGCACATTGGCTATATGATAGTCCAGTGCCTTGCTGGCATATATGCGCAACAACAAATCCAGGCATTCGTTGCTGACAACATGATCCTGTTGATACGAATTGAAGTTGAGCAGAATAAATGCTTCCGAACTGGTCTGACCCAGCTGAAAGCGCAGCTTGCCGGAGCTCTTCCCGCAACCGCCACTGCTGCTGCTCTGAAGATCGTAGGCATGACCACGCTTGTCAAAACAGTAGTCACAGGGTCCTAGAGGCATACGCTGTTCCAGCTTTGCACGCGCCGGCTCCAGCAGTTTGGCGAGCAGCTCGAAGCGTGTATTCATGACTAGCTGCTCCACAATCAATAAGGGATAGCGTAAGAGTGGCCAGAAATGAAGACGCTCATCGTTAGACAGTTGCCGCAACAGATCCAGTGACAGTTGATAATTGAGGTAGGGCCGCGGATCGCGTGCATGTCGCTCCAAATAGTCCAGCAGCCATTGCAGCAGCGGCAGCGAACGCATCTTATCTTTGTGTGTGTCCAAAAAGTTGACCAGCACCGTAACTGGAAATAGCTCCGCAATGTGCAACAAGTGTACATCCACCTCATCTTCATCGCGCAACTCCAGAAGCGTATCCAGTAATGTCAGCAGGCAGACACGCTGCTGTCCAGCTGAATCCGTAAGCTGCACCATGCGGCACCATTCACAACACAGCTCGTAGTGTCGCCCCAGCAACAACTGTTCGAAGATCACATTCGGCGTCTGACGGCCAAAGTCATAGGCCTGCGGCCAGCTTTCAAATTCCAGCAGTGCTGAAACTCTCGCATAGATCCTAATGTCCGAAAGCGTGTGCTCCAATTGAGTGCGCAGTGTTTGCGGAATACCATGCGCCGCCGCCCGATGCTGCAAGGTGCGCTCTATTAGCTCCTTTGCCAATTGACTGCTTGATATTTTGGTGATATGCTGCTGCAGCAGCTGTGCCCGTGTGCCCAAGTCATGCATATGCACAGCCAGTTGTATGTGCCTAGGATCCTCCGCAATCAACTCACTAATCAAAAGATCGATGCGGGCTTTCATCTGCTGGGCTGGTTCTGCATAAAGAAAGAATAAGCATTCATTATGATTGAATATCTGATACTTGTTTTTTGCTTCTAATTTTACAGATCATTCTTCGACACATTTCGCGCCCGTTGGGACTTTAAATATGTCCATACTACCCTGAAATCCAACTCTCAAGCTATATTTTACAAATGTATTTGGAAATGAGCTTTAAGTCCACTGAATAAAGAACCAAAGGTTGGAGTCAACATCTCTCCTATTTTGGAAAAATTGGGCAAAGCTCTCAAGGATTTTCACAAATATCTTGGAAATTGATTTAGAAGCTGATCGGACAAAACTTAAAATTTCCCTCTCTTAAATAAAAGTGCATATATAGAGATAACTTTATGTAGTTACATAATGTGAGATTAAAGGAATCCAACACCTCTACCGCAAAAGAAACTTCGGGCAGCACCTAGCTCTATATGAGTTTTTAGATAGTAATAAATAATAATGGGAATAAGAAAGGCTGTTAGAGTCTCCTCCCAATAATTAGAAAAATAATGCTTATTATTTTCTATACTTACCAACCTGTCCGCCAATGCCCAGCAGGAGAATGCGTAACTGTAGCTCCTTGTTGATCTCCAAATGCTCCAGCGTAGTACTATCCAGTTTGTAGGCATGCAGAGCAGCCATAACTGGATTTTCTTGATGCATAAGCGCAAGCGTCGTGATTTCGGGCAGTTGCATCAATTGGCGCAGGCAGTTAAAGTTCAAGCTAGTTTCGGATTCATTTATCACTGAAAGATCGCACATTTGCACCGCCTGCAACAATTGGGCCAGCAGCTGGTTGTGCTGCGCAATGTAGTTGTGAATGGATTCCTGTTTCTGTGGTGATACCGAACGCGGCGACTGTTTGCGAGCGCTATCCGCCAGCTGTGGGCATATGTTGAGCGCTATAACATGCACCAGATTCAGATGCAATGCAGACACATTCGCTTCAATTTCCAACGGCGTGATGTCGCACTCGTAAATCAGCTCGCCAATGACTTGGTAGGGATCGTGTCGCAACAGCTGCGTGTTGTGATACTCTAGATTTGGATCACGCAGCTGCAGCAAACGGGCCAGTTGCTGCACGTAGCTACAAAAGCGGGCATAGTAATTATGCCGAGATTTCAGCTGCTGAAAGAGCGCCGCATGGGCACGCAACTCCCTGGAATGAGCATAGTCAGAGGACAATTTCTGGTAGAGCGTTTGAAAGGCGGCTTCCCGCTGCAGCTGCAGCGCCAGTGATGCGGGCTTCAGAACATAGCTATGCTGGCACAGCATGTCGCTTAGCGCTGTTTGCCGGCCAGCGCGCTCCAGGAGACGCATGCACTCGCAGAGATTCTCTAAGAGGTACATGGGGCCAATCTCACGTGGACTACCTTCACTTGAACTGTCGAGCGCTGGTTGCTGCTGCTGTGGTTGCTGCTGCTGTTGACGTCGTATGACCAGTAAAAGATTGCTTGTAATCTCTCGATTGAAACGTAGATTCACAATCAAATCGCAGACAATAAGCGCATTCAGATTGCGCTCCTGGAATTGCTGCAGGAAGCTATACTGCGCATTGGCGCTGTGCCGTTGCAACAGTGCCTTCAGTTCGGCGGCGTGTTGCAGCTTCTGCGACTGTGCAAAGTTATCCACCACGCTGATTATCTTGGATAGCTCAAAGCCCTTAGCAGCAACACTTTTGATTTGCTCCACTGTGGTGGTGGTTGTGGCGCTGCTGCTCATGGACTTGCCCTCAACAGCCAAGGCTTCGTAGTTGGCATAGATGTTGGCCAGCTTTTGCTTGATCAACTGCTGATGCTCCATGAATTGCAGCTCGCGACTCAGCTGACTTTGCTCCAGGTGAAAGGTCTAAAAGCAAGCAAATATTGTTTAGTTATGGAATATCTTTGGTTATCCCAAAGAGCTTACCTCTATTATGTACTTGACATCATTAAAGTTCTTTAGCGCCAGCGCCAGAATGGCCAACTGCTCGGGAGTGCTTAGCATTTTGGGGATGATGGAGCGTTCTAGGGACTGTGCCACGGTCATCTGTGGTTCCTTGTTGCTTGCACCGCCGCTTAGCAACAGCTGCTGGGCACGAGCGCGACACTGTTCAAGTGTTGGCGCATCAGCCGACCTGGTAGCCACCGCGCCACTGAAACTGGCCGCACGGCGTTGCCGGCGTGCCTTGCGTCGCGTTATACTGGACGCCTGGAAGCAGCGCTCACGACTCTCATCATCGCTGGAGGCTTTCTCACGCCCATGACTATGCATTTGTATCAGCTGCAGCATCTGCTCCGGTTCCAAGCGGCAGGCTGAAGCTGGTGTTACCTTCGTTAGCGATTGCTCAATCTTTTGCAGAACACTAAACTTCCACAACGTCTCGCTGATCGCATCTACCAGACGATGAAAGGCGCGCTGTTGCTCCTCGGTTGCGTACTTGAAATCCTGTGTGTGTAGCTTCTTAGTGACAAAGCTTTTCAGGCAGCTAAATAGCGCATATAAAGCTCGAGCACGACAAATGAAGCCATAGCGACGTCTCGGCGCAGTAGTGGCATTGTTCGTACGCGGAGGCTTGGCATCATCGTCCACATACTGCTCATCGTCTTCATCATCCTCATCGCCGATATCGGCATTTCCACCACACTGCTTTAGATTTTGCAGCTGCTCCCAGCGCAGAAATACAAGTTGGAAAATATCCTCCAGCAGTGAGCAGAGCGTTCCCAGGTCATGTAGCTGACGCAGTTGAGCGGAGAGTAACAACAGCTCCTCCCTTACCGTGGAATCGTGCAGCTCCAATATCACATTATAAACTTGACACAGCGCTGTGTAGTAACTCCATGTTACCAGCTCCTCAGCACGCACGCACCTAAGCGCTGGCGTCTGCTGTTGCCATTTGTAGGTTTCCTCAATAAGTTGAATCACCTGATCCTTGTCACACTCAATGCCATGCTCATAGATCAAGGAAAGCACACCTGGTGCACGCAACAGTGCATTTACTTTGATGGTCTTGCAGGCATTCCCATCTCGCTGCTGTTGTAAAAACTTAAGCAACACGCAAAGCCGCTGAAAGTCGGCAAAGAAGAATTGTTGCACAGACTGCAGCTCGGCGGAAACTGCAGCTATATCAAAGCCGGCCAATAATTGGTCCAGCTGAGCTAATTCGTCCAGCGTCTGTGTGCCCAATGCAAACTCGTTGGCCAGACGCAGTATGAGTAAATTATTTCGTAGTGTGCGATCCTGAATGCACTCAAAGTTCTTTAACTGCTGACACAGTCGGGGCATAAAGTGCACCCGTTGCTTTAGAGCCAGGTGCAGAACCAGCTGATTTGTGGGCGCTGCGTTGCCGCACAACAATTCCAGCTGCTGCTGTTGCTTATGCAAAACCGTGTTTAGCAACTGTGGATCTTGGCGAGCCAGTAGTGCTAGCATTAAATGCTCATTGTTGCCCCATGAATCACTTAGTAGACGCTCAAGCAGCCTTTGCTGCACTGTTTCCGTCTCCAATATATGCTGTGGAAAGTTTGCCAGCATGCTGAGGAAACGTGTCGCAGTTGAAGCGCCGCTGTGTGCGTCATCATCTAGCATCTGTTTAAGTGCTGCGCTAATAATGCGTCCTATATAGAACTTGGACTGGTCATATAGCAATTGGAGTATTTGCAGCGTCGGATAGGGCGTGGAAATTAGCAGCGCCTGCAAGCGCTCCTTATGTGACTGAGCGCCGCTTCCACCCAGACATTGGATAAACGACTACAATAAGAGTAAATAATTAAAATAAATTAATAAAATACAGAAAATGGTCTCTGAAATGCAAACTGTACTTTTTCATTGCTCAACGCTTTCAATTCGACAATTTAAGGCTTCGAAAGGGGGACAACAAGGCGCTTGCAATGCTAGAGTCGATAACAAAGGAGGTTAATAAAATAGTTATACAGAAATCTTGATGGTTTTTTTTTTTGGGTGTTTATAAATTTCAGTTTCTTGGTATTATCTACTGACTGACTATATATATTGACTGACTGACTATATATATATATGACTTAAAAAATAATAAGCGTTCAGCCCAATACCCATAATTGTATCTTGATCTTGATCAGTGTGCAACTTTTTTCATACCATCCAATTAGCTTCAAACACAATTTACCAGGCAAGGCTTATAAATGCCAGCTGGTATTTATAAAAAAATAAACAAAATTCACCTTGAGCTGGTCAGCTTATAAGCTAAATACATATACCAAATAAAATATTGTTATGCCCGTTTTTACCTGCACAACTTTTTCCTCTTCGCTGGGTATTAAGTCCAAAAGCCGTTGCAGTGCCTGTTTCTGCTGCTGCTGGATTGCCATTGTGGAGCTCTCGATTCGGACACCTGTTGATTGGTTTTGCTGATATTGTGTATTTGCGGCTCTGCGTCAAGCGGAGTTCATTGCACACTGGCGACTGACGACTTTAAGCTTCTAAGTGCCTCTGACTGTAAATCATTCGCTGATTACATTTGCCTATTGTACGGCGAGCCACTTTTGTTTTCTTTACAGCTGTCCCCTTGTTGTTGCTGATGTTGTTGAGGGCGCAACTGCGAATTTCACTGGCGGTACAACAAGTGATAAGCGACGCCTGCATATTACTACCGTAGTCAGAGTTGGGCAGATCCAATAAAGCGCTGCTTAGAGTGCTCAATAACAATGGCGAGCGATAAACAGCTCAATATGTATTACATTCAAGCAAAAACAACAACTATTATGACCATTGAACAACTTTATTGCCATTAACACATTCTAGCAACATTTTGACATTCACACAAAATGCGTGTGCCGCAATTTGACAATACATTTACTTTTTTTTGAATTTAATAACTATTTATAGTTCAACTCTTCAGAGGCCATTATTTCAAGTTAATGTTTCTTGATATTAACTTTAATTGCTGTTATTTTCCATATCCCTACACATTTAAAATAATCTTGTATGTTTGTTGTTTTTGACCGCCAAAATATACCAGCCAACTTATCGATAAGGCATCTAATAACAGATGGTGGAGTGTCCCAATCACTTATCGATAGCACATATAGCAGCACAAGGTGCAATTCCCGCGCTTGTATTCAAATTTTTGGCCTTTTCCCCTCAGGTGCGGCCAGTGGGCCTATAATTGGATTATGTCGTTTACGGTTTACTTTGTTTGTTGTTCTTTCTAACTAAATAGTTGTATTTCGTCAGATCAGAGGGCTGCCACGATATGGGAATGCATTTTCAAAGTAAATTGATACTTTTGTTTAGTTTTTTTGTGAATAATAAACTCTTATTATAGAGGTAATCTGTGTTGGCGCCATTGTTATTGGTTGCTTCTCGACATTGCTGATTATTGTTTGCAAATTGCTTGGGGAAAATATTTCCAATGTGTTGTTACTTGAGGATAAAGAGTTTGAGTTCGATTATGTGATTGGTAAGTTGTTGTCTCACAAGCCCAGTAGATTGAATGTGGAATTTGAACTTTCTAGTGGGTGCCGGGACAGCTGGTTCCACGCTTACATCTCTACTGACGAAACACAGCAATGGCAGCGTGTTGCTGATTGAGGCCGGCGGCTCATTTGGCTTCCTTAGTCGAATACCACTACTGACAACATTTCAACAAAAGGGCACCAATGACTGGTCGTTTCTGTCGGTCCCCCAGAAGCACTCGTCAAAGGGTCTGATCGAGCAGCGTCAGTGTCTGCCTCGCGGCAAGGGGCTGGGTGGATCGGCTAATCTAAACTATATGTTGCATTTTGATGGACATGGTCCTGACTTTGACGCCTGGCACAAGCTGCACAACCTAAGCAATTGGAGCTGGACCGACATACGTCCTTTTTTGGCTGCTGCAAAGCCCAAGCCAGGGGATCTTTTTGAAGTGCCACGTAGCTATTCCACGTTAACGCAAGCGCTGGACGAATCTGAAGCAGAATTTTCGCATAAGCCCTGGCATTTTCGGCGCTCTGTTTATAACATAAAGAACGGACTGCGGCACTCTGTGCTGCAGCAATTCCTGTTGCCTGTACTCAACAGCGTGAATCTTCGTCTACTGCCTCAGGCTCTGGTAAAAGGCATTAAGCTGTCTTCAACATCCAATCCAAAAGCCAGCTCTGTTGTGGTAGGTGTCAAAGACGAGCACAGCAAGGAGTTGGAGTTCCATATTAAAGTGCGACGTGAATTGTTGCTCTGTGCAGGCGCCTATCAAACTCCGCAACTGCTTTTAGCCTCCGGAATCGGTGACAGCACAAAATTAACCCAGCTGGGTCTGCAAGTGCAACATCATTTGCCACTGGTGGGTCAGGGCCTGCATGATCACTTTAATGTGCCACTATTTGTCTCAATAGATACCATCGGACCTACTCTTAACCAGCGTATGTTGCTTAGTCCTATGAATCTGTTTAAATATTTAAGTACCGGCTCTGGAGCCTTCGGAAACTTTGGAGTTCTCGGACATGTGGCTGGCTATGAGGAACAGACACCCTTCGGTATCACGTTCTTTGGCGCCGGCGCCATAGATGAAAGTGCCTTCATGTCTATTTCCAACTTCAAACGTTCGGCATTTCGTGCACTTTTTCCACGCTATCATAATGCTTCACAGGAGGGTTTTATTTTCATATCCAGCTGCTTACAGCCAAAATCTAGAGGGTTTGTTTCACTGCAGCACAAGTCTATGCGCAGAAATCCCCTTATTGATCCGAACTATTTAAGCAACAAGCAGGATGTGGCCTGCACCATTGCGGCCATAAGAAATGCTGTAAAGGTAACAAGTTGCTTTAAAGTTCCAAGCATTTGAATGTGTAAACCTACTTATATATACATTCCTAAAGGTTGTCACATCCTCCGCTTTTGCTGAATTAAGACCGCGTATTCATTGGCCCAAGCTGCAGGAATGCGCCAATTTCGGACCATTTGAAAGAGATTTTGTGAAACAGCAGCCCTCGGATAATTATCTGGAGTGTCTTATGCGTCACATAGGTCTGGGATCACATCATCCAGGCGGCAGTTGTGCTTTGGGTAGCGTTGTCGACTCTCAGCTTAAGTAATGTTTTGTATAATTGTTGAACAAACGCCACGGACATTTATGTTTAACTCCAATTACAGATTATATGGCCTTGCAAATGTGCGTGTTGTCGATGCCAGTGTATTGCCCCGACCCATTTCCGGCAATCCCAATACTGTTATTACAGCTATTGCTATGCGCGCAGCCACGTGGATACTGAAGAATGAGCTACAAGACAGTTAAATTAATATAAATTAGCCTTGTTGATATAACGAGTCGACGGTTATCAACATTTTTGTTATTTTAATGTCCTTATTAAATATTTATTAAAAATTTGCTATTGTGTTTACAGTTTCTCTACTTTGGCTTTAATAATTCGTAACGGGTCGACCGGTCGATCATTCTTATCCGTTTCCACCATACCAATCCGCTTCACTACCTCCATTCCAGTGTACACGCGTCCAAAAATGGTGTGCTTGTTGTCCAGCCACTGAGTGGGAGCCAGCGTAATAAAGAACTGTGAGCCGTTGGTGTCTGGGCCAGAGTTGGCCATTGACAGAATACCGGCACCAGTGTGCTTTAGGTCACTGTGCAGCTCGTCCGCAAACTCTCCGCCGTAAACAGACGTGCCACCACGGCCAGTTCCTGTGGGATCACCGCCTTGTATCATGAAGTCACGTATAATGCGATGGAACACCACGTTGTTATAGTAGCCGCGTCGGGACAGCTCCGCAAAGTTATAACACTAAAGCCGTGGCAAACCATTAACATTTAATCAATAAGTGGTGCCCCTATAGGGTACGTACAGTATTCGGTGCGTGTTTCCAGTACAGCTCCACAGTAATTTCGCCCATACTAAGGGAAAGGAAAGCAATGCATGCAGCATAAACGTTGTCACTTATTGTCCACGAATACTCACGTTGTTTCCAGCGTCACGAAAGGAGGCTGCCACGCCTTGTCGGGCACGCTGCCAGATGCAGGATTTGCTAACATTATTGGCAATTAATATATTGCTTGAATAATTTAAACAACAAATTACAATTTGTACACCGCAACGCTGTTAATCTTGTGGCGGCAAACTGATAAGTCGTCGATAAATTGCATGCGGAAGTATCTGCCGATAATATATTATGTGGGATTGGGAAATTAATTCCGTTAAGTAAGAAAGTAAATTCTGTTAACCGTGTCAATTCTGTAAGGTTAAAAATGTAAGGTTTAAATGATATTATGTATTAAATTGTTCCCGACACTGCCAAGCCATTTCTGGTTTAAAAATATCAATCATATATAGTCTTAATCACATTTTTCTTCCTTCAAATATTAAACGAATTCAAATTAAAAATTAACCACTAATAGCACTGTTGTTCATTTTTCAATAATACCAGAGAGGTTATAATTTGAATTGTATACCCTGTACCCATTACAAATGGGCTTAATAGTTTTGTGCTTATGCATGTAACAGGTAAACGGAAGCATATTCGACCCTACAAAGTAAATCAATTTTTGGTCAGCATTAATAGTCGACTCGAATTAGCCATATCTTTTTTAAGCTAACGCAGAAGATGGGAGACAAGAGATTTTGAAAAATGAAAAAATAAAGCCTGTATGCATAATCTTGGCCTTTGGTATAGACACATATTGGGACTCCATATTCAAGCCTGAAATTTTCATGAAGCTCGGTCTGTAATCACCAAAGTAAGCTACAAATGCATTTTCCATTCGGTGGGGCTGTGCCGGGTGTGTGTGTGTGTGTGTGTGTGTGTGTGTGTGTGTGATGTTGTGGATGTATTTTAAATAAAGTTCTCAAAGTTTGTGACGCCATCTCGGCGCTGGGTACAGGGTAATTTCTAGTCGGACTGTCGACGAGAGCACACTTACTTGCTACGATTAAATTGATTGACCTAAGCATTCCTTTTTTGTCTGAGGTTATCTAGTTTTTGTGCCAAATAATTTTTTGTTTTTATTACGTAGGAAATTGGTATCCATCCCAAGTTCTTACAAGCTATATAAAATAAAGAACTAGTACAACGACATGCCATCTTATTTCTCACATCCATTAGCTTTATAAAATGAAAACTTTTCCATAATTTAATATAAATAATACACATTTAGTACTAGTAGCTGGTCATTGTTTGGCAAGCGAGAAATAAAAATTATGCAAATTTCTTGTGCGTTTTGGGGGTCAACAATTTTATCCAGATATAGACAGGCCCCAAAATCACTTTATATGTAAGGTCACAACTATGAATATGTTGCAACTGGACGCTGAAGTGTCGCAATTCTCTCTAAGTAAAGCACGGGAACTGATTAACTAAAATAAACCCATGTGTGTGGATTTTGAGTGCTGCCCGAAACCTAAATTGCCCGACAATTGACAATTGAGCGAAATTGGATTGAATCACAGAGCCGACTAGCGCCCAGCACAGCGAATGGAACCCACTGATTCAGTGAGTCACGGACAGATGTAAACGCGCCTTAGTCCACGCTGTGACCGCAGAGAGCTAAAACCCCTGATCGGAACTTGGAAAATGAATAATATCGACGACGTTCTGGGAGTGCTGCAGCGATTTGCATGGCCCGACTATGTTGCGTTTGTGGCCATGTTTCTACTCTGCATTGGCATTGGCATCTACTTTGGTTTCATGAACAAATCCGTCTCCGAGGATGATTACATGCTGGGAGGCCGCAAAATGCTGGTGGTGCCCGTTGCGTTCTCACTGGTGGCCAGCTTTATTTCTGGCATTACATTACTTGGACTACCCACCGAAGTGTACTCGTATGGTATACAGTATCTATATGTATCCCTTGGAGTCATAGGCATGGGAGTTGTGATGGGAGTCTTTTATTTGCCCGTTTTTCATGATCTTAACATTACGTCCACCTATGAGGTAAGCACATTAAACTAAAACTCAACAACGTGAATGAATTAAAGAGAGTTTTGCCGTTTAAAAATGTTGTTGTAAACAATCCTATATATTTTTGATAGTATTTCTTATGTGTATAGATAGTTTCGTTTTTTCACTTAAATTTAACTTCGCAAAACTCTTTTAAAACTATTTTTAATATATAAACTTCGCATGGGTAAAAATATAATTCAAATATATCATAATCTCATGGACTAATAAGTTAGAGACTAAACTTAATAATGTTGAGTAATTAAAGCCTTACTTAGAACATCAAATTTGGCATGTATTATGCGTATCTCAAGCAAAAGCTCCCCTGTTCCTTCTAAAATTGAAATAACAAATTTTGAGATATAGGCCTAAGTATACATCTTTAATCTGTTGATTGTGGAATTAATTTAGCATTTCTTAAGAAGCTTAGTAAGTCTGTACCACTGAATGTTACAGTACAGGGTATTTCCAAGCTGTGCAGTTTCGTCTAGAGAACGCTTCCCTAAATTTGAAGTGTTTGCTATTTTGCTAACAATTAATAAATAATTTTTAAGGTGCTTAGTTAACATCAAGTAAATATGTATATTTATATAGCAAAGATAATTAATTAATTCTAGAATCACAAAAAAATACTCTTTTCTTATAGTATTTGGAGGTTCGCTTTGATCGTCGACTGCGCCTTTTTGGTTCCATAATGTTTGCCATTATGAATGTAAGCATTGCAAGTACTCTACTAGTATTATGCACCAAGTCTCATTTAAATTATTATCTATAGGTAGCCTATCTGCCCATTGTGATCTATGTGCCGGCACTTGCCTTCAACCAGGTAACTGGAGTAGGTGTGCACACCATTACGCCGATTGTATGCATCATTTGCGTGTTCTATACAAGCATGGGCGGCCTTAAGGCCGTCGTCTGGACGGATGTGGTGCAGGCAGTATCCATGTTGGGCGCCCTAGCTTTGGTCGCTATAAAGGGCAGCTTGGATATTGGCGGCGCTAGTGTGGTACTGGAACGTGCTTGGCAATCGAACAGATTGGAGGCACCCGAGTGAGTTGAATGGCTACTCTCGGCACGCCGAAGAGCTAATACCCTAGTAGACATATCGCTTGTATGGTAACGCGTGTAATTGCTGGGCTCAGTCATGAGATCTTGAAAAAAGACAATTTTTCTATATAGTAATCTAATGTTGATATATTGCTTATTTGTAAGCTGCATCAATCAAGTTAAAGTCAGGACCGACACAGCTGTTGATGCCGATCAAGATTAATTAAGTGCCTCTATGCGTTACAGTTTCATGACAAGCTATTATTATTTCAATGTGGGTACACAAATGTTTCCAATTAAACATTAAAGTGTTTCGCATGCTCTTGTAGCCTTAGTATTGATCCCACAGTACGTCACACATTTTGGTGCCTCTTCCTTGGAGGCATTGTCTACTGGACGCAGACCAATGCAGTTTCCCAGAACATGATACAGCGCTATCTATCGCTGCCCACGTTGGCGGATGCCCGCAAGGCTTTGGTCATATTTTGTACCGGAGTTTTGATTCTGATGGCCTTGTGTGGCTACAATGGACTGCTCATCTATGCGACATATCAAAATTGTGATCCACTAACTACTAAGGTATGTATGCAAATGAGTCAGGAAATAGTTTTTATTTATAATACCATTTAACTGCATCAACAGTTGGCGAAGGCACGGGATCAGCTTTTGCCGCTTTTTGTCATGGACACGCTGGGCGAGCTGCCTGGAATGACGGGTCTATTTATTTCTGGCGTCTTTAGCGCTGCTCTAAGCTCACTCTCAACCTGTCTGAACTCAATGTCCGCTGTGGTATTGGAAGATTTTGTGAAGCCGTATGTTAAGAAACCGCTAACAAATCGGGCCACCAATTGGATCATGCGTCTGGTCGTAGTGGGCATAGGAGTGCTTTGCGTGGCACTAGTTTATGTTGTGGAGCATATGGGTACTGTGCTGCAGCTGACCATGAGCCTAGAGTCAATCACAAATGGGCCACTCTTTGGCATCTTCACCATGGGTTTAATTATGCCCTGGATTAATGGCAATGTGAGTCTCAAATGTTTCACAATGCCTTAACATCCTTTCAAGAAATTTGATTTCCCTAGAGCGCAATGCTCGGCGGCTGTGTGGGCGTCTTTGTAATGTCTTGGGTAAGCTTGAATGCACAATGGGCCATCGCATCGGGCGCCATTCGTTATCAAACCAAACCATTAAACGTTGAACAGTGCAGCTACAGTTTCGATGCAGCTGCTCTGGTGTCCAGCGCCGCCAATGCCACCCATATGAATGGGCCATCAGCGGAGTAAGTGCAGCCTAACTGGCCATCATTGATATTATACTATACTACTTGTTATGCTTGGTATATTTTAGGGATATTTTCCCATTGTATCGGATATCATATATGTGGTATACGACCTTGGGCGCCTCAGTTACTGTAATCATTGCACTGCTTAGCACCCTAGTCTTTGGCACTAACAATCCCAACAAAGTTGATCCTGTACTGCTTACACCTTGCATTCGAAAGTACTTTAAGTTTGATTCACACAAGCCAACGGTGGGTATAGAAACTCATCTTTATGAGCATGAATTCATTTTATATTTACTTTTTAGAACGTTTACAAGGTCGAAATTCCGCTGCAGCACCAACTATGCAGCGATGAGGTGGCTCTTTAGTTGGCCGTGATATTAAAGTCAAATATAATATTGAATATATATACATATATATAATATACTTAAGTGTCTATAAAATTTTTCAAAAAATCCTATATATGTTTCCTATTAATAACGAGCTAAAATGCAACAAGTTCGCAAGAGTGCAGAAATGCGACCGAAATTGAAAAAAATCTCAATTTGTGCGCATTGTTTTTGTGCAGACACATACATTTAAATGAACTTTAGGAATTAATAAGAGCACTAAGCCATAGCAGTTCCTAAGCCATAGCAGTTCCTCTCTTGGCATCTGATCAAGTGAGCGAGTTGCGAACCCGAGCAAAAACGAAATCTATACTGGACCTGACTCAAATGACAGAAATATGTGGCTATCATTTATGTTCTAACTTAGCCTTAATGAGTCATTTACGTTTAAGTCTTAATAAGTCAGAATGACGAACAGCCCAGCTAGTTTAGGTTTTTATATAAATATAATTCTCAATTACAGCAAATTTTTTATCTAAGTTCAACAAAATTGGATAAATTATGAATATAATATCTTACGTACGTTACAAATATAAAGGTTTTCATTTATTAAATGCTTGATAACGATTAATTATAAACGATTAACACAATGGGCTGTGAGACATATTTTCAAATTGGATAGTCGATGGGGCTGCCGCTTTAATTACTTCTGCTGCACTTTGGCTAGCAGAACGAGGCGCTCGGATTCATTGAGATGTTCGTAAAATGTGGGAAAATGTTCATTTTGTGTGAAGTTGGTTAAAAACTTTTGCAAATTCTCGCCAATGTCGCCTGTGTAGTTGCATTCCTTGAGCAGCACCTGCAGCACTTGCTCATCCTCTACATTGTCCTCATCGAAATCGAAACACAGGTCGGAGATGTAGCGTGGCTTGGCGGCATTGCCGGCAGCATCATCTTCCTCGGTCACTTCATCCTCGGAATCTGTAAGCGGCGCATCCGTCTTGCCTTCTTGGAAGTGCTGATATTCGGATATGAGCACTTTAAATATCTTCACAAGTGCGGGAATTGTGATCCATTTCTGATATGAGGACGCAACTGAACGTGTGCGAATGCGATCGCCGCTCGGCTCATCCACTAGTTCCTTGTACGTAATTGACGTCAATCGATTGTCCTGCGTTGCTACGCCGTACTCGAAAAGCTTGCAGAGAGCCATCGTTGTGACCTGTTGAGTATTAAAGGTATACATTCATTTGTTTCAGTTGTCAGTCCAAATAAAAATTGGTTTATATAGAAATGTACATACTTTGCGTTCGTATGCACCAAAGAAGGAGTTCTGTCGCGACAGCCAATTAGTCAGAACAAACTGCAAGGCAGGCTCGCCATTGGGTCCAGGCACTGTAGACAGAAAGTTAAGCACAGCATCCATTTGGGTAAGGAACAAATGGGCAAATATGAGCACCAAATTCATGATGACCTTAAGGCACTCGAGGTTCTGCATCTTGCTGATGACTGCCTTTAGCAGCATATCAACCGTTTGACCCAGCATGCTGCCCATTTTGGTGATTATGGTGATGACCAATCGTCCAATTTGACCACCGGCTGTCATCTCGGCATTCATGGGATTTAGCAAAACAGTTGCCACCTGCATTACATAGTTGACGCCTTCGCCATTCTTATAGTTGCATATCTGCTCCGGTGAAACATTGATGAAGCTGCGCAGGCACTCCCCACCAGCAACCATTACGGTGTGATCGTCAGTGTGCAGCACACAGTTAATCATCGCGGGAAATGCTGTTTCCAGCAGGACATTGGGCAGGGGCGGCTCCGTGTACCTGACAATTGTATTTAGCACATCCAGGGCAATATCCTGCTTCTCTGCGCATTGTTCACCCTGAAGCGCTAGTATGCTTACAATGGTGGGTATGAATTTCTCTTGCAACGATCCCAGACACTGCTTGTGCTGGCAGAGCGCCTTGATCAGATCTTGAACATTCTCCAAAACAAACGGATCTTCAGCATATTTCAGGAAGGCTGCAATGGTCAGGGGTGTGATCTTGGGGTGCATTGCGTACGCAAAGTCTGCATCAAACTTGACCATCATTGTAAGAGCCTCCATTATAAGCGCCAGAACAGTGGCCTTGCAGCCGGGTACAAGGGTCATAATGCCATCTAGGAAACCAGGTAATTTGGAAACAAGTAATGTACGTTTCTCCCCTTCGACATCTTCGTTGGCTTGCAGGAAGCCGTGCAAGGTGCGAACGGCGCTGATGCGTAATATGTGCGACTTATCCGGCGACAGACTGCACAGTGTTACGTCCAGAATTTCGCTTATCATTTGCGGATTGTACAAATCCGACTTGGAGTATGTGCTCAGGGTCCAGAGCGCACGTCCGACCAGATGGGGCGATTCCTGGTGCACTAGCAAATTGCGAACGATTGTCAGATAATTAAGCAAGTCAAATTTCGAATCCCCCTCGAGTATTATGTCACGAAATCCATGAACAGCATCCATGCAGGCTTCTTGAATCTTCCACCAATTCGGATTGTTAGCGGCCTTCTCTGCCTCGGCCACGCTAAAGTGCCGGCCCAGTGCTTCCTGCAACGGCTGAATGGCCTTCACTCCGAACTCGTCATTTATGGCCTGTGTATGAAATATATCAGAGAAATATATTGGCCATCATCATTATTTAACGCACTTATCACCTAAGCCCTTCCAATAAATATCTATAAAATATATAAATAAATTAATTTTTCATTACTACAAAAAACATCACAATAAGGGTTGTCTAAAATGCACACATACATATATATTTAAAAAAAAAAACCAGCCCTCAAAACAAATTGTGTTGGTAGATTTGGTAACTATTGAAGAAAATTAAAGTAACTTACTAAAGTGGACATATTTTGAAGTTTTAGAGATTGGCGCGGCTTTAAAAGCAAACAGACGGTTATTGATATGTACAAACAGAAGTACAACTTTAATATAGCATTTTTAGCTGATATGCAATCGATACATTTCCTGCCTTTTGATATTACGAAAATAGTTTGTATATATAGTTAATGTTACTGAGACTCACCAGCAGCACATCACGGCCACACATGCGTACAGTTAGCTCGACACCGCCATCGTCCTCGTCGTCAACGAATTTCTCGGGGTCTTCTTGCCAGTCCTCCAACTGCTCCTCACTGAGCTGTATGTATACGATGGTTATGTAGATTAAATCGGCAAGGACATTCTTAATGTTGCCACGCAGTTTCCCGCATGTGACAATACAGTTTATGAACTCGAGGATTTGTATGATCAGCGTTTGGAAATTGGTCTGTTCGTCATCTTCTTCGTTTTCGCCACTCGCCAGCGGATTTGCTTCCGTCTGATTAACGGAAACTTTCACGTAGGTTTCTGCAATTTGTGTAAGCAACTGCCAGATAATTGGCAATATGCGCTCCATGAAAGGATTAATGTATTTTGGCATATCGGTTACCAGGTAAGTGAACACTGCAAATTAAAACCGAAATTATAAACTGTCGCTGGGTTTATTATCAGATTACAGACCTTTAATGATTTCGGAGCGCAGCAAAAAGCTGGATCCAGCGCCGCAATTCATACTTAGATAATGCACAAGCTTATCCATAAAGTTCGTAAGTATGGAGCTCATCATGGAGCTCTGCTCCTGCTTGTCAGTTATAAGCGCCGAGATAGACATAAAGAGCTGCTTCAGGGTTCGTATGGCGGAGACGCGCGTCTTAATTGAGTAGTTTTGCTCCGAGTCGAAAATGCGATACACCTCGGGTATGACCACAGGACCAAGTTCCTTGATTTGCTCAACATCGTATGTAAAATCCTGCAGCACTTGCATAGCTCCATGTATGGAATCCTCATTGCCACCCAGACACTTGACAATAATGTCAAAGAGCTCCGCCCAGCAGTGCGGATAATCGGTAGCTGCTATTGTAGATATTGTGTGTGCCACCGAAGAGCGTATCTTAGAGTTGGGGTCGTACAGGCCATTGGGCAATATGTTACGTATTGTGCGTTTGGCCTGCTCGGTGGCCATATGTCCGCCTGCCTTGTCCGTCTCATCGAGATCTGTCCAGTGATTTTCCACGTATCGCGTCAGCATAATAATGGCAATTTGACGCAATGGTAGCTCATGCGACTGATTCATTATAATCTCCGACAAGTAGACGCCATACCCTGCAATTCGAAGCCGTTAGCATGAAGCAGACAACGCCTGGCTTTGCCCGCCAATTTGCATGCATCATACCTTCTGTGTATTGCAATTGCTTGTTACGCTTTTCCGCCTGTTGCAAAACACTTGTGTCCGAGCTCAGCAGATTCTGTAGTTCCTCGATGATGGCTTGTTTAACAGAATCGCCGCCGCCGCGTGCAACACCTACGCCACCTTCGTCGTTCGACATGACAGAGTATCAAAATTAAATATAAAAAAATACACAAAGCCGCTAAAGAGATGTTTGCCGCAGCAGAACGTAGCACATGTAAACTGCTGTTAGTTCTGTTCAAACTTATTTTGCTGTTCTACAACACTACTCGTGCGTTCACTGTATAGTACTGCGACTTTACAGTCATAGTAAATGGACTGTAATTTAAATTATTATTGAACTGAAATCATATTTTAGGGCTTGGCAAGCTTCAATATTTACCTTGTACTCTAATGCCAATGCTTTTTAAGAATAAAGTAAAGCTATTAGTAATTTATTTAATGTCATACCCTAAGATTGCAATAATTTTGGTAAGAGTAACTGTTAAGTACTAGTCATATGTATAAAGCATACTTGCAGTCGCTGTACAGCACTTCTTTTAATACCATCGCCTTGCTCTGCCGCTGCCGCCTTTGACCTGCTGTAAATTTATTCCAATTTATAAGAGTAAATATTAAATAAAAGCAATATGACGGGCATCATGGATACAGTAGAAATACCAAAATTGCCGGAAAATCAAAAAACTTTTGCGGGAATACCAGAAGCAATATTTTTAGTGAGTATCATGTTGCAGGCGTCGGCGGCTGCTGAGTCAATTCCAATTCTAACCTAGATGTAGACCACAGCCAAAACATCTGTAGGCAATTTTTCATATTAATCATCCGCTGTTCTGTTTGCAGGAGGAAATTGATACGTTTATGACACAACCGGAGAACGAGAATTGTGAAAAGGTGTTGCAACGGCTGGACGAACAACATGGAAAGTATCGATTCATGGCCTACAACTTTGAGGCGCACCGCCGCAAGCTGAAATCTCAGATACCCGATCTGGAGCGGTCGTTGGAGATGGTGAATGTGCTGCGCAAAGAGAAAGAGGAGCGTGAAACGCAATTCTTGCTCAGTGATCAGGTGTTTATCAAGACGCTGGTGCCGCCCACAAAAACAGTTTATCTCTGGCTGGGAGCCAGCGTTATGCTGGAATATCCACTAGACGAGGCCGAGGCGCTCTTAAAGCAAAATATAACATCCGCTGTGGGCAATCTTAAGTCAGTGGAGCACGACCTGGACTTTCTGAGGTGAGTTAAGATTTTGTGCGGTACTGTGTATTTATGCGTATCTCCCACTTCTACAGAGATCAAATAACCACAACCGAAGTTAACATGGCGCGGGTCTACAATTGGGGTGTTAAAAAGCGGCAGGCCGCGGCCAAAACTAATGCCAATAGTACGCCCTCGTAGATAACTCTTAAACAGGTTAAAACTAAAAAAAAAAATGCACGCAAGGTAAATCGGGTATATAAGGATATATTATTTATTTGTTTGAAAATATATAGTTTTGATTTCCGACGCCCGATAAACATTAAACAAAACATATATTCAGCTCGCAGTGCTTTCAAAATTAAAAAAGAACAAATCGAAGGATACGCCAATTGCATTTTTTACTTGTTTAACTCTTGTTCTCTATTATAATAAATATGAAATACATACAATGCAGAAAATGAGCGTCAGCATAACATATGAGAGTGGGCCTCAAAAGAAAGCAAGCTGCTAAAGGAACATTATACATTGGACAAAAATATATATCTTTATAAAGTCAGATCAGGGCTTCTTCAGAGAGAACGGGCTTACCTCTTTAATTAGAGAGGTTAAGGAACTCGACATCAATCAGGGAGCCGCAGCCTTTGGGTACCAACCCGCAGCGAAGGCATTTAATTGACACAGATGTATATGCATTTATTTCATTGTTTTTAATTGCAATAAACAAACTAACAACTTTTTTTTTCCTAATTAGACAAATAAGCCGTTTATTCCCACTTCATGGACTGGTGTATGTAGTCGCCATCGGGGCTCACATAGTTTTTGATAGGAGGCGTTGCGACAGGTCCTTTCAAAGCGACCGGCAACAGTTTCATGTCTACTTCTATAGCAGCTTGGTAAAGCTCCTCGGACTCACGACGTAGCTCCTCTAGCGCTTTGTTTTGAGTCTGCAGCAAGCGGTCAATGATTTGGAAATCTGCCACCTTCTCATCGTGTTTGTAGTGCGCCCATTGTTTCTTAAGAAGTGCACGCTGCTCTACCTCTGCGCTGCTCAAAGGCGTAAGCTTTCGTTCCCGTTTCCTGTACAGAAAAAGAAAAATTATGTACAAATTGGAGCGCGTGCATCTGAAAGCAACAAACTTACGCCTTGTTGTCAATTAAATCTAAAGGCATCTCCAGCTCTTCCACCGGCTTAAGTTGACGCGCATTCCTTTCAAGCCTACGTATTTGCTTTTCGATTTTCTTTTTCTTACGGTCCTCTCTCTGTTTTATGATCTGCGGGTCAAGTTTTTTCTTTTTCTTTAACGGTTCAGCGCACAGTACGGGCGTTGTGTGAAGGCAACGTGCGGCAAGACTGCTGCTCTGTAGACTCAACCTATTTATGTATGAAATGCGTATCTATATTAAGAGTAGGCTGTTAATTTAGTTTGTGTTAGAACAATTACCGAGAAATTGCGCCAAGGAGCGACATTTTTAGTAAACAATTGAGCTAAAAGCCGAAATAACGTTTGCGTAATGTGCTGCTTCTTACCGTCGGAGTTCCATTGAAGTATATCGATAATCGACTTCCAAACATATGGTCAGGGCTGCAACACACTGGCAACGCTGCGATGCTGCCGGACAATTTTACGTTCATTTGCTTGATGTAACAGTTGAATATGGAAAGCCGCTGATTTTGAATATTTTTACTTCTTCTACAACACATTTTAAGTCATTTAAGTCTCAAAGCACTATCCAAAATAAATCCCTAAGAATATTAAACTGAGCTGCAACTGAACAAGGATTGGCTTTAAAAAAAAACAAGTAGCTTGGATTGTTATGCGTTGTTATCTGAATGATGTTAGCGGTAATTAGTTCTCATTTTTGTTAGCCACATTCTTTTATTTTTATTTTTGAGCTTTTCCTCCCGTCCATCCGCAAATAAAACTTGAACCTTACTTTTTTTTTACTATTTTTATACGATTTTAAAACTTTATTTTGAAAGATGAAAATAAACAATATACGTTTATTATGTGTTTTTGTTGTTTTAGTAAATTTTACATAATTTTCAATAAAATAAGTTGTTTTTTTTCGATTAAAAATGTTTTATTATAGTTTAGTGTTTTGTTGTTGTTGTTTTACCGTCCCTTCCCGCGTTAATCTGTTTATTCGTTTTTTTCCTTACAATTGCTGCATAAATATAAATTTATGTAATCATATTTTGCTTATATCCCAAATATTTAATTTTTCTTTTACACATTTTTTTAATGCTGCATTACGTTCTATGGTGTTTTGTTAATTTTTATTTTTATGTTTACTTTAAATGCTGTCTCGAAATACAAATCATATTTTGCGATTTTTTTATTTACGAGAAAATTACAAATTTGTGTGTGAGTCCGCGTGTTTGGCTTCTGCTTTACGGTCCAGACAATTTTTTTCGAAGATTCCAAAAGGTACACCAAAGCTTGTAAAGTAACATTGTAACGGAACCGATATCGAAATCGAAATCGAAATCTATACAATATGTATGCATGTCTATTTGCTGCGAATACACACATTTATATGTTTCTGATTTGGTTTTTGCTTTCGAAATGATTTAATCATATAAAGTTAATATATCATGCATTATACGCAGTCATCGTGGATTTTGAAACTTTCGATTTGTGTATGCTTCATCTTGCGTATTACATTCATATATGTTTATATGTTTATTGTGGTAAATAGTATTGTGTGTGTGTTCTGCTCTTTGGGGTAGGGTCGCATAAAATGTTATGCTCATCTATTGTTATTACATATACTTATAATTTAAATTGTCTGCCTTCTTTTTTCAGATCTCTCACTGCTATCTTTCTTTCCACGTTGTGTTGAAAGGAAAGTTTTACATATGTATGTATGTTAATTTAGTTGTTATTACTTGAAGAGGGTAATTCATTTGAAATGATGTTCTGCATATAAAAATGAATACAATATAATTGTATCTTGAATTCTGTCAAGAAGGAATTTCGAAAATATGATTAGTGCCAGGCTCTGTTGTTTTTTAGGCTTTCAATTTCGCTTAGTTATCATAATACATTCAACTAAATGTGTGCTTAAGTTAAAATGAAATAAACAAAAATCGTATATGCTTTTGAGGGACTTGGTATTTATGGTTTTTTAACAGCGCTCTAAATCTGCCAATTTCATATTCGAAAATTTTATATGCTTTCCGCTTTCAGCTTGGTCATCTGGTTATTTTTTTGAAGCCCTCAGAACTTTGTTTATCTAGCATATTTTTAGAGTGCTGCAATTGCCGCTTATTTTATAATTATATTATAAAAGTTATTTCTAAAGTTGTTTGTACTATTTCTTGGAAATAATTCCGGTCTATTGTTGTATAACTAAATATTTTTTGTTTTTGTTTTCTTTAATTTATTTTTGCTAAAATGAAAACAAAATTGATTTTTGTTGTTCGGTTCTTTTGACTTGGCTCTGGAATTAAGTTAATTTTACACTTTCGCATCAGTCAATCGAAAATGATGCTTCTTAATATGGCCCAAAGATTATAAATTTGTATGTCGTAATGTTGCCGAAATGGTTAAATACATTTAAAAGGTTCTAAGCAAAACCCTTGCACATTTACTCCTGTTCCTGCATTCGATCCTTATATGTATGCATACATATGTTGATGAAAAGAATAATTGGATGTTTTTTTTTTTTTGTATTTGTGTTCAACTCCGAAATCGTAAATCGTAAATCGTAAATCGTAAATGGTAAATGGTAAATCGTAATTCGTAATCCATAATCGATAAATGAATATTCATACATACTTATATACATAGGGTGTGCGTCTAAACACCTTTAAATGAATGCATATTCATAAATTAAATTTAATGTTCGTAAAATGTAAATTTTAAATTTTGCTAATTTTTGCTAGTTGGTTTTCTTCAAAATGTTTCGAAGTACGTTAAACTCACAACTCAATATTCTAAACTGAATAATACAAATATTTGTTACTTTTCTTTGTGTGTGTGTGTGTGTGTGTGTGTGTGTGTGTGTGTGTGCGTGTGAGTGTGTGTGAGTTGTGAAGTGGGGGAAAGAAGCACAAAAGGGACATTCGTATTTACTCGGTTTTCTTTTAGTCTTTTAGTTTTGTATACGTCTCCGTTCCTTGTGAACTGCTTGCTTCTCATTGCTAGCCTCTATCTCCTATATTCGTATGCACATGCAAATATTCAATTTTTCCATTTTTGTTTTTTAATGTTTATCATATTTCTTTTTTTTTTTTTTGTTTTTTTTCCTTTTTTTGTTTTTGTTTTCTCGTATCGGTAGTTGAGTTAAGCTTAAATTTAGTTGCATTATAGCTTATTGCCGCCTCTTAAGTATGCCGTTCTTAGTACTCTTGCAATCGTTTAGCTTAATTTTCGATTTTAATATGTGTGTATTTTATTTCCACCTAAGATCTAAACTAAATGTAGTATAGTGTATTGTGTGTGCGCGTATGTGTGTGTGTGTGTGTGTACGCGTGCGATAGAAAGTAATACATTCATTAATGAGCAACTCATCGCTATATGGTAGGTATATGCTTTGTAAGTAGTCAATGTATATCCAAACCTTTTCGTTTCTAAATTCTAAATCATTTATTTCATACATAATGTTGACTTTTTCGTGTGATTTCATTTCCGTTACAAACTATAACTAAATATATGTTTATGTATGTATATCGCTTAATTAGGTAGTGAATGGACAACTTTGCTAGCTGGGTTTCGGGGTAACTTAAGATTTGCGCTTTATTATCCTTGATCAAATTTTGTTGTCGAACTTAGAATACTCGTGGGTGATCGTAATACTGAGAGACAGTGTGGCCAGGCCAAATATGTTGAGCAGTTTTGGTATTTGCTTGAATGCTGGTCTATTTGGAGCCCTTTTTCATATTTTGTTGCTTAGTTTTTTTTAAATTTGTTATATCTTTTTACAATTTTTAATTTTTATACAATTTTATTAATAATTTCATTTGTTTTTTTTTTCATTCGTTCCTTTTTAGTTACATAAAAAATTAACAGATTTTTTTTTGTTTTTGGTTTTTACTTTTTTTGTTACATGAAGGCACTTTAGATCGGACGTTGTGGCCCCATATCAAAAATTGCGTTTAACTTTTGCTTTACTCGTTTATCACTTTGGTTTCTGTTGTTGTTCTTTTTGTGCTTGGTGCGTGGTGTGCGTGGAGACGTAGTAGCAAATTAACAAATTAACAACAAAAGCGTAAGTAATCGAAAGTTGTTCGAAACTCGCCGAAAGATTCTTGTTCGAAATGTTGCCGAAATTCCTAGATTCGAAACTTGTCTTTACCTTGTCTTTTGCTCTGCTTCTGCATCTGCATCTACTCTATATATATATGTGTGTGCATATATATACTTTCTGTTGCCTGTATGGTAAACCATTTATATTTGAATTTGTATTGCCTTCAGTGCTATTGTTGCAAAACGGTCTTGGATGGATCCAGAACATGCATGCAGTCCAAACTCCTTCGGTTCCTGGTCGGGCTACTGCCATGCAGTTTGGTTTTATTTCAGGCTTGAGAACTGCCAACGCTTTGGCCTGGTTCAAAAAACATTTTCTCTGATTGTTGTCTCTTTTATTTTGCATTGGATTGTGGAAAAAGGTGACTAAAATATCAGACTCATTTGTTTTAAATTGGTATTGCCATGCTGTAACCGAAATAACTAAGAAAATTGCCGATGAAAAATCGATACCAACTAAAAACCGGTTTGTCGAAACGATCTATAAATTGTACAGGGAAATTGAGCGCAAATCTTAGTTAATCGCAAAGTTAGTCAACACAAAATAGCGAGAGTCGGGTACACATTTTTATATATTCATTGATATATATATTACATATGTTTAGTGGATATACATGATTAGAACTAATTATTAGGGACTGAATTTCGATTTTAAGATTTTATAATTTTCCTGTCTACAATTTTTACATACACTTCTTAATTTCTTTTATATTAATTTTTGCCTCACCAACATCTAACTTAAGTACTGTCCATGTTTTCATTTTTTTTTTTTAATGTTCTTTATACACCTAAACATTTACAAAGGGTTCAATAACGAAAAATCTTAAGCATTTTCTTTTTATGATTGATTTTCTATTTGTTTTTTGTTTTTTTTTGTTTTTTATTTTTGGTTTTGTTTTATTTGGGCATAATAAAGTAGAGAAAACCTTTCCTGTTTTTGTGGTTCTGGGGTTTGTTTTGCAATTATTTTGCTGCTGTTCTTTAGAGCTTCAAACCGTAAGTTGTTCAGTTCGTAATTTTGTTGAATTTTTGTGCATTTTTGAATTTTGAAATCTGCAACGTCTTTTGACGACGATTTTGAATTTTGCTGCTTTCTTTAATTATTATTTTTTGTTGTATTTTGTAGTTTTTCAATTTTGTTGCTGTTCCTGTCATGCTCAAAAACATGTTTGGGCAGTTCATGCCCAAATCTGCTTTGGCCGTGAATTGTTTGACTTGTCTTGTTTTTATATAATTTAAGGCAGATTTTCCACAAAATCAAAATGGGCTTGAAACAGAAATAAGAATTTGCTTTTATGCATTTTTTGATATCAGACTTAAATTAATTCATGCAATAACTACCAGGAGATGTATCGAAAGTTGCGTTTTCTTGTTTGTTATATAAAATTTACACAGTTTTTTGTTTTCTTTTTTGTTTCCTTTTTTTTTTTTTAAATGTATTTAAATATAAGTTTATGTCGTTAAGGTTGCGTTTGCTTTTTTTTATTTATGTTCTTAAAGATAAGGCGCGAAGGTGCTTAAAATAAGCTTGTACTTTTTTCTTGATATTTTTCCAACACGTTTTCAAAATTGATATCAATTTTTTGTTGTTTGTTTTTAGCCTTGAGCAGAGTGTGAATCCTGCATGTTCACGTGTTTCCCATTTTTTTGACTCCGTCTGCTAGTTCACTTACGATTAAAATTTTGCTTTACGAAATTTTGTTTTCCAAAATTTTGTAATTTTGCATATAATTTTTGGATTTCGAGTTCTTTTTTTTCCCATTTTTGCCTAAAGTCTAAAGAATTTTTATTTTTGTTTTAGTTTTTTGTTTTGTTTTTTTTGTAAATTTGTTGTCCTGAACTTTACACCGAGAGAGAATTATCCAAACATGGCCGAGAGTTTACAATTTTGTTCGTTTCTTTTTATAATACCATTTTTTGTTTTTTTTTTTTGTCATCATCATTTTGGGGTTTTAACGCGTTATTCATTGTTGTTGTTGTTGTTGTCGTTGAAAAGTACAAATTTTATTTCGTTTAAGTTATAAGAGAAATAATCGTGAAACATAATTATTATCGTAAACTAACAATTCTTTTGCTTAATTAAAATGCTGCCTGTAAACTATTTTATTTATTCTTTTTATCATTGTTTGCCAGTGTTGCCAACGCTTGCCAAATACGAGTGCTCTCTTGTCACCCATTTTTTAGTTGTGTTTGCTAGACATTTTTATTTTGATATTCCAAAATGCTAAATGCTGAATTTTCGTGTGTCCAAAATTGTTTATTTTTGTATTACCTTGTTATATATACATATATATGCATACATACATATATAGGTATGTATATATAGGAACATTACCGAAATATTTTTATATTTATAATTTTACACTTATACCTAACACTGAATTCTTGTATTTTTTTTTTGGCTTGGAAAACCCGTATTTGGCAGGCGGTCGAAACACTTGCAGCGCGTATTTTGTCATTTGTCATTTTAGAGTATTTTTGCGTCTTCTGTTGTTCCGAAATATACGCCAAAGTCTATGCCGAGAGTTTTGTTCCAAGGGAACATTTTTTTGCATTTCTGCATTGCCGCCGAAAGTCGTCTTGCTTTATTCTTGTCTTCTGTTACTGTCTAAGCCGAAATATTCTTGCTCGAAACTGTTTCCTAGAAGAGGTTCATCTAATGCGATACCACATGAGCATGTTGCCGAAAAGCTCCTTCCATCGAAATTGTGCGCTGTTATGCTGGTGAAAATTGAATCCCACATTTTAGATTCCGTTATATCGTAAATACTCATTGATTTTTCGAAGTATTTGCTTTTTGAATTATGCGTCAACAAGTATGCTATATGAAAGTAGTTAAAATTGCCGCGGAATTCAAATTCGGCACATATATAATAGTTCTACAATATTACGTGTATACCCGTTAAAAGTATGCTTTAAAATGATGTTTCTTGTGTTTTTTTTTTTGGTTTTAATTTAAAATGTTCAGTGTCGAGATATTGGTTTTGTTTGCTGGGCATGGGTTTTGTTGTATAGTGTAAGTTGTTGTTAAATCATAGGTTAGATAATTGATAACTGATTGGCGTCTAATTAGTTCTAGTTCTAGTTCTTAGCGGTTGTTATTGTTGTTAATTGAACGGCATTTGGTTGTTGTTGTTCATCTTCTTGTTATTGCTGCTTTGCTGTTGTGTAGTTGTTGTTATTGTTGGCTGGCGAAATGTCTATTTTTTTTTGTAGTTAGTTAATTAGTTAGTCGGCTTGGGAACTATGTAAGTAATGTCCTATATGCGAATTGCTTTGTGTCCATTTGCTTAGTTAATTGCAAAAAATAAATTAATTACGATTGCTAAACTATGAGTAGAAATTTATGTTTGATTTTCTGTTTTGCTTTTTGTTTTTGTTTCTTTATAATTATGTAATTTATTTAAGTACGCTTAGTTATCATACTTATGCTGATATTGACTTTTGTTTTTTTTTTTTTGTTCCTTTGACTGCTGTGTGTGTGTGTACGTGTGTCTGTGTGTGGTTATAGTGTCACTGTTTGTGCAATAAATTAAACCTAAAGGCGGAGCCCCTCCAATTTAACCGATTTGAGTTCTTTTCCATTTCTTCTTGATTATACGTGTAAGTAAAAAAGAATATAAATATCATACGTATTTTTGTATTGAGTTTTTGTTTTATGGATTGGAACATTTCTGCTTTTTGACTGTTGCTGTTGTTGTTGTTGTTGTTGTTGCTGGTTTGCTAATTTCTCTGTTGTTGCTGTTTTTTTGGGTCTGCTTGTTTTCTGGTTCCTGCTCAACATTTATTGCATACTGTGCTGCATATTTGATGATAGTTTTTTTTTCTTTTTGTTTATTTGTTGTAATACATATTTAAAATAGCAACTACCATTATGATTATTTGTTTTCTTTTTTTTTCGATTTACTTCATCTTATATAGTTAATAAGTTATATATATTTATAGGGCATGTGTCATGATGCATATATGAAGGATACGTTGTTTGTGTAAGGGGGTTGGGCATTTGGTTCGTAGACAGATTCTGGGCAAAAGGCGTTCTTAAAACACTCGCTTATATATGCTACAAAAAATTTAGCGCAAATAAATAACTTTTCCGTACTTTTGTGTTGCATATCATTTGAATTGGTTGTTTCTGCTGTATTTCCTTCAGTGTACATTTAGAGCATTAGCTATGCTGCTATGCTGGAATAATGTTTACGACGTATAGAGTATGTATATATATATTTATTTAAATATATATATATATATACATATTTGTATAGATATTCATGTATATAGTTACTTATATCAATAATATTACCGGCACTATTGTTCTGAACTGAAAGTAATTTTGTTTTGAAAACTTGCAAAATCATAGCAAAATGTACCTAAACTTGTTGTTGTTGTTGTATGAACAGATATATATATATATATACATATATATATATATCCAGCTATACTTAGTTGAACGATTTTAAATCATACAACAGATTGAAAAATTGTTTTAAAAGTTACTACTTTTGGTTTCTGTTTGTTTTTGTTTTTGTTTTTTTAAATCAAGTTTTGAGGCTTGAACTGTTTTTGTTACTGCTTTGAGCTCGCAATTCATTACTCCTCATTCTGGCTCTTGCTCTTCTTCTACTTCACTCTTCACTCCTACTGAAACTAAATATAATCTTTGTATGAACCGTTAACTAAATAAACAGCATTTTGCAGCTGTTGTTGTTGTTGTATTTAATGAACTTAAACATTTGTTAACTGAAAACTGGTTGAAACTGTGGCAACGCTCTGTTGAGACCGCCGCCATTTTGTTTTGTCTATTTCACTATTTGTAACTTAAACGGTAAATTGTTTCTGTGAAAGGCAACTGTTGCGCAAGTAGCTGCAGCCTGCTCCTCGACGGGGGGTTGGAGGGGGGGACTGTCTGCTAGGCTGCGGCTCTCGCTCGGTTTTTTTGTCGTTTGCTATATTTAGAGATTGTTTTTTGTATATGCTATTGTAAAAAATATTATTATAAATATTTTTTGTTTGTTTTTCGTTTTGTTTCACTTACGTTTTAATATTGACTTACATTTTGCTTACAAGGTTGCGTTTGTTGTTCTTTGTTCTTTGTTCTTTAGTGGATGTTCTCGATTTTGATTTGTTTCGCTATTGCAATAAATACTAGAGAATTTAGGTTTTGGCTTTCTTATTACTTGTTTTTAGCGGTTTCTTGTAAACTTATATTATTATAAAATATCTGATCACATTTGTTTGCAGTCTCTGTATAAATATTGTTTGCTTTTAATTGTTTTTTTTTTTGTTTTTGTGTTTGTTATTCATTTGTTTGGTTTTTTTTTTTTATTTTTTTTATACATATTTTACACACGCACAAGGGGCGTGTCACCTACATTGTTTGTGTTGGTTTCGCTTTTATGAAAAGTAAAAGCGAACAAAACAACAAAACTGAGATTCAACTAGAATTAGGAAACTGAAAATCAATAATCTATCATATATATCATTTGATAAAATTGCGTTTTTCGTTTGCTCCTACAGTTTTTACAAAAAATTTTTGTAGAATTTTGACAAACGTCTGAGGCGATTTCTGACAAGCGGCGCTCTATTTTGGGTATATCTATATGTTTTTGTTGTACCTATATTCTATATAGATTCCAATTAGTTTGACGGCTGTTCACGTAGCGGTGCAACAGAATATATTTTCAACATTATCGTCAATTATCTGTGCGATTCATGGTGCCAATATTTGTTTTTGGTTTGGTTGTACTTCTGTTTTTACGGCTGGTTGGCGCCACTTTAATTCTCGGGGAATTACAAAGATGGCGCCCATTGGGAAAATAAGAATAATATTGCTGGGCTATTGTCTGTGGCTCGTTGAGGCGCACATTTTTGCTCGAATTGCTTGATCAATTTATCGCTTGTTTATTGTTGCTATTTTGTATTGCTGTCTGCGTGTGTGTGAGAGAGTAAACCAAAGGAGCTTGCAGTTATTTTCTGTTGCATACGCACAGGCGCAGTCGCCGCAATCGCCCCTGTCAGAAATTGGATCAGTTTAACGCACGCAATGCTTGTGGTTCATATCAATTGATTGATTGTTTTTCATTTTTCGTAAAAGAATTGTGAAACAAAAGGTTTTATTTGCTGTTTTGTTTTTATCACTTATTTTGTTGTCTATTCTTGCTGCTGCTGCTGCGAATTTGATTAAGGATGGTGGCAAGGACTTGCCACGCTATCATACAATGTCAGAGCTTTGTTGTTGCAAGCACACGGGCTGGGCGAATATTTCTTTGTTGTTTGTTTGTTTGTTTTTTTTTTAGCAGGCAGGCATCTTAGGGTCATCTTCCAGTCTTTCAGTGTTCGAGTCTTCGACACGTGTGGCTTTTCTTATAGATTCTATTGTTAATTTCGTATATGGCATGTGCTTGCATTGTCTCTCCTCAATTGTATTGCGTGGCAAGTTGTTTTACCTTTTTCCGGCAGCCAGCTCTGTTTTCTTGTTTTTCTTTTAAACTTAAAACATAAATGTTGCTGTTGTTAAATTGTGAACAAAAAATGTGTGAATTGTCAACTAAAAGTTTTGGCTTATTATGCTAATTGGCTATTGTTGTTGTTGTGGTTAATTCATAATCGATCTTTTGTTTTTGTTTTGTTTATTTTTTTATAAAAATATAAATAGTTTTATAAAAATTTATTGGTATGTATTTGTTGTTTGTTTGTTTTTTGTTTTGTTTTGTTTTGTTTTGTTGTTGTTGCATTGTACTATAAATTATCCCGGTACGCGCGGTTGGCACGTTTTGACTATTGCAAATGAAACTGTGGCATAAAATTCGTTTAGACATTTGGTTTAGTCATTGAAAATTCAACTATATAAACACTTATAATATTTATAGATTTTTTATATATGTTATTTGTTATACTTGGTAAATATCATGTTTAAAATTTGAACTTAGGATGGCTTAAAGAGTCAACAGAAAAACATGTTACGTTATGGTTGGGTTCTTTGTTTTGGTTTTTGATATGTGTAGACAACCCAAAAGAAGTTGCTGTTGGAAGTGCTGTGTGTGTATGTTGTTGTTATTATTATTATTATTATTGTTAATATTATAATAATATTTGGTTGCTCTTGTTCGCTTGTATTGTCACATTGAACTGGGCTTGTTACATTGTTTTTTTGTTTCTTTTGTTTTTGTTTTTTATTTTGCTGTATATGCGTTTCAGTAAAAATAAATGAGAGATTAACTCAAAAATATCACATACGAGTTGTGTATGTTTCCCTGGCTATTGTTGGCTGTTAAAACTAAATTGTTGAATACTTAGTTATCGATTTGTTAGTTATTTATTTGTTAATATTATTATGGTAAATGTTATGCAACTTTTTTTATATTTTGATTTTTCGCTTCACAAACATGTGCAGCATGTGTGTGTGTGTGCATGTATGTGTAGGGCTTGTGTATATGTATGTGTGTATGTGTGTGAGTGTGTTATGTGTGTATAATATATATATCAATCGAATTTTGAATTTTTACTTTGTTGTTACTTTTACTCTTTTATATCATAAGCCAAAAGTTTTAACATCTATTTATAAACTTGAGAACTAAGGATGCTTAAAATTGTTGCTTTATATTTGTTCGGTAATTGGAAAAATTTCATTTATTTGAACTTAATCCGTTTGTGTGCAGCACAGTGTGCGCCAAAAGTAATGCACTGGCTGTGCTGCTCTATTGCAGTTGTGAACTAAAAAATCGGCGCATCTATTACGATGCGCTCAAAAATTGGTATTCTCTGATACTCTTCGCCAAATAAGTGATAAAAATTGACATTCTTCTCAAAACTTTTTGTTGTTGTATTTCTTTTATAATATATATAATTTTTCATTTTCGGTCAAAAGTGTTTGCAAATTTTGTGAATCGCGTTTGCTACTAAAAAAACGCAATCATTTTAAGTATTCGTTTTCGCTTATTTTGGTTTTTGGATTTTGATTTTATTTCGTTTTTGTTTTATTTCTTCTTTTTTTGTTTGTATTAACCTAAACTGCAAATTTGTGTGCTCATTTTCATTATACTTTTTTGTGATCAGATGTTTTCCAAAACAAGGATGTTTAACTAACTTACCTAAATAGAAGCAAATATTATTATGATTTAAAATTTCATATTACCTTTTTTTTCCAAAATCATTGTGTTATTTGATATACATATATGTCCTGTATTAGATACATTTGTATCTGTAACTTTATGTATGTATCTGTTGGTTTGTTTTGGCACATGTTCTCGAAAGTAAGAAAAAATCATCATTTGCGCGCATTTTCAATGCAGTAAAGCTCTGTGTATAAGGATTGCCTTTGCCCTTGACTGACTTCTGATTTTGGGTTGGTTACTTGGATGTTTGGGGGCTGACATAGGGAGTAGGGTTTATTATGCTGTTTAGGTTTAGCTTTAGGTTTGTTTTGCTTATGCTTAAACTGTAGTAATATTTAATTACGTGTATGTAGTTGTATTTAAATGTGAGTTTTATGTACAAATTTGACCAATTGTTCTCATTTAAATCTTTTCTTCATTCAGAGTATGCGGTATTCAGTATTTTGTTATTTTGTTATTTTGCTGTAATAATGCTTTAAAATCTAGTTAAAATTGCATATGGCTGCATCTGCTTTTATATTTGTTATTTGGTTTACGTGTAGTATATATTTTGGGTTTTTGCTTTTTAGATTATGTGTAGTTTTTGGTTTTTCATTATGCATTAAGTTTAATTTGCTGTGCTTATGCTCACATTCAGTTAATCAGTAAATGAAATTCTTTCGCCTTAGTTTTCGGTCTGTGAATGTGCTGCTTTGCAGCACTGTAGCGCTGCCGCATAGTGCGTTTACCAGCACTGCGCGTACAGCTTATCCTTACTATTTTTGTGGTTTTGTTT
The DNA here is from genome assembly GCF_003285875.2 of Drosophila novamexicana. NCBI lineage: Eukaryota > Metazoa > Arthropoda > Insecta > Diptera > Drosophilidae > Drosophila > Drosophila novamexicana. The sequence continues at coordinate 1,622,327 of NW_020825054.1, read as the reverse complement.
ATTTGTTTACCTGGTTTACCTTTTTCTGGTTGGCTGTTTTGGTTGCCGCCGCATGGTTGCGATCACTGCATTTTGTAGTTTGTTGTCGGATGTTGCTGGTTTGGATGGCTGGCTGTCTGGTTTGCTTGCTTTGAAGTTTTAGATGCTTATGCTATGTCCTGGCCTCTCCCTTTACTTAGGGTGTAAACTGTACTTTGGCTGTATTTGTACTATGTTTTTGATGGGTTCACAAAAGCAGTTGCAAGTTTTGTAGCATAAATGATTCAAACTATTCTCTAGGCTATGGCGTTCGATTTATATATATTTTGAGATTTATGTACACCAAAATCTTGTTCACATAGACGCGTGTGTCGGAAAATAAAACGCAATTTCAGCGCCTTAAAAGTTTACTGCCAAAGAGTAATGTATATAGTTTAATGACTGCCGCTGCTTGTGTGAATCCCGCACTTGAGCTGCGATAATAATTTGTTTTATGAAATAGATTCGCTTACCGTTAGTTACTTGTGCATGTGATTTAGGTTTGAGTTTGTAGTGTTGTAGTGTTGGTAAAGGCCAATCATTTCCGTTGATATCAAAATTGTTCTCTGATCATTGCCAAAAGTTATAATATAGTTTTTGTAATTAAAATAAATTAACATAAAAAATTTTGACAAAAAAGAAGCAATGCCAAAGTTTGAAAGGAATTTTGTAAAGAAAAAGCAATCTTCGTTTTGTTTATTTGTTTTTTTTTTTCTCAATGAATTTAGTTTATTAACCAATTATTAATATGCCTTTTTTGTTTTGTTTTTGTTCGCTTATAGTATAATTATGTATGTAAGTATAAATGTATGAAATATGTATGTATGTCAATTTATATAGTATATGTAGTTGTATGTATGTGTTGTATTTGTTGTTCTTCTTATTGGTACGCAAGTATGTTAAATGGGCTGATTTAAATTTTTCAAACATTTCGAATTCTTGTTTTATCTCATTGAATTCGTCAATAAAATGAGCTATGACAATCTTTTTGTGATCTTTTTAATGGTGTGTTCTTAGAAAACCTACACAAGTAAATAAATTGATAAACTTAAAAAAAAAAAAAACAGAACTTCAAATTTTGCAACTTATTTTTTCAATTTTGACGGTTCATTGGCGAGTTTTTGCCGTTTGTTTTGGTTTTCATTTCTATGTTAAAAATGCTGAATTTCGACTTGCTTAATTTATAAAATTTTGCCTAAAGTTTTTTTTTTGTTTAGCCGAAAGTTTTGTAGCTTTTGTTTATTGTTAATACGCCTTAAATTGCCTAAAGGTTTTTTTTTTTTAATATTCTTTTAATTTTCGTTTAGATTAATCTCTTTCAATTAACTATTTTTACAATCAATAATTTCGTATGGCGGCTCGTGTGGCCAGTGTGGGTGACCACCGCCCCCACGTAGCCACCATATTGGCATATACCAAAACAATAATGCTGTTTAATGTTTCATTCGTTTTTTTTTTGTGCATTTTTGTTTTTTGTCTTATCACAAAATCAGTTACAATTGTATTTAAATAAATTTTTTTGTCAACTTCAGTGCCAAAAGTGTTTCTTTTAGTATCGTTTCCGCATAATAAATTTTGTAAAGGCATTAACAATCAACGAGCTTTCAATTTTGAGTTTTGTGTTTGCTGCAAGTGTGCGAAATGAAATGAGAACCTCAAGAAAAAAATGGAAAATAAATGAAAATCAAAATAAATATTTACTTTTGCCAATATAAACAAGTTATGTTTGTACGCTTTGTTAATCTAATTATGAGTTTTTCAATTTTCTTTTCATCTTTTTTTTTTAAAGAAATTTTAATTTTAATTTCGATATCAATTAAAATTTTCCAAAATTGTTATTAATTTTTTATTTTTTGCATTAGATTAGGAAACTCACCGTTTATACTTTGTTTAATTTTGTGATAATTACGCCGAATTGCATAAAATTTTGTTTAGTTTACCATAATTCAATGGGTTTAGGCCTAAAAGTTGTTAGTTCGATTCAATTTCGCTTTAGCTAAAATTCGACTATTGTAAAAATTTTGCTTAATCCATTGGGTTGCCAAAAGTTGTTGCATTATGTTGTTGAACATATCAGCTAAGTATGTTCTATATAAAGCGGTGTTCTTCCCGACTCTAATCCCTTATTTTCTGCCAATAAAATAGTGCTAGGGGGCGTTAGGGTTGGGGTAGTCGGCTTGTGCCGGCTTATGAGCTCCTCAAAGCACATGATGGGCCGAAATTTGTGTGTTTCGAATGGTTGCCGCAAAGTTGTTGAGGAATATTTCTTTTCTTTTTTTCTTGTTCGATATTTTCGCGATGTTTTTATGTGTTTGCATGCTTTGATGAATGTTATTTTGTTGTTGTTGTTGTTGTTATTGTTGGTGTGCTGCAATTGGTGTTGTGCAGCACCCGTTTGCCCGCCCCATATGATCAGAGCAGGCAAACATATCCCTCTTAACCCGCCCACTTTCCATGCTTGGTGTGAAATGAAAGTGCATAATGAGGTACACAGCCGGCGGCACATATATTCAAAACGATAAAATGTGGGATCGATAACATATAAGAAAAGAAACTCAAATGTTTTGATTTTAATGTGGTTTTCTTGTTTTGTGTATATATTTGGTTTTTTATATATTTGTTGCAACTTAAGGCCAAGTAAATTAAACTAAATATAAACTTAAATCGAATGCTATTCAACTAAACGTATATATACATAAATAACAGACTAGTGTGTGTGTGTGTGTGTGTGTTGGTTTTAAAAAATTAATATGCGTGCACAATTGGGTGCATTCAAAAATTTTTATTTAAAGATGGGCCATGATTTAAAATAAAAAATCGCATTAAAATTTAGCACATTAACAATAAACTTTGGTCGTATTTTTTTGCATAACATTAAATAAATTTAACTACCCTAACGCCCGCTGCTAATACAAATTATTATTAGTTTTTTCATTGTAAATACTACTCGCGAATTTATACGTTTTTCTTGATTAATTTTCTTTTGTTTTTTTTTTGTTTTTTTTTTTTTTTTTGCTTTTTTATAGACATTGAATTGTGCTTAATGTTAAAAGGAAATAAGCAACCTGAACTTGGTTAATTTATTTTATGTTCTTACGACAACATTGCATTACACTTTTTTAAAGCTTGTGCAACACTGCCGCCTAAAAGACGTTCAGAAAAGTTTGTCTGCAATTGGATCAGTAACAGCTCCAGCTGCAAAGAACTTTTCAATCGGCTGGAAAAACACACTCTAAATTCCTGCGAAAACTGTACCGAAGTGTAAAAGTGTGTGTGTATGTGTTTGTTTATGATTAGATTGTGTCTTTGGAATGTGTGTCAACTTTCGGTAGATTAATAGATTGCTCAACTATGTATGTATTTGTAATATAAACGTATAGTAAAAATATTTTTTAAAAAATTTCAACTAGCAACCCCAACGGTCAGAGTACAGTTTACACTCTGTATAGATACAATTGTAGTGTATGCGTTTATGTGTGTGTGTGTGTGTGTGTGTGTGTGAATGTGTAAGTGTGAGAGTGCTGGTGTCTTTACCGGCTCAGGTTTTAAATTTGCACTATATTTCTTGTTCTTTTTCTTTTGATGGGACAACATTTGGTAGATGATCAAAAGCGTTGCATACTTTTCAGCGCTCACGTTTTAGGCTGAGGCATGTTTATATATATATTGTGTGTGTGTAAGTGTGTTTTTATTTGATTTTGCTGTTGCATTAAACCTAATGCGACTTTCGCCTATTATTGTGTATTTTGTTGTTTTTGTTTAGCTCCAGGGAGCGACGACGGCATTTTGCGAAATTTAAAAAAAAATATTTTACGGCTCTACAGAAATATTTCCGATTGCAAATTGATTTCTTTCTTGTGGTTGTGGTTATTCTATTCATTTTCGACGACAGGCCAAAAGAAAAATCCGGGGAATACCTAAGAAAAGTGTTGCCTCTTTGGTGTGAGTGTGCACATAATACAAATGTTATATATGCATTATATCCAGTTGTATTTCTTCCGTAGATTTAACTTTTTAACTTTTGTTTTCGCTTCGCTTTCGGCATTGCTGTTGTTGCAGTTGTTGTTGTGGTAGTCGTAGCAGGGTTCGTAGGTTGATTCTGGGGTGGTGGCATCGTTGGCATAGCCAACTCCTCCACTTATTCCAGTTGCTCTAAAAAATTCGGCGACTTGAAGTATTCGGGCACGGGATCGTCCATGCGTGAGATTATTTTGTATATAGATTTCTTCCACGATTGCTCGGTGTCTTTGCCACCCTGTATTGCACGGAAAAATTCACGCAGTGTCTGTTCGACCACAAAGCGAAAATTTTGGGGTACCTGTGGGCGTGGGCGGAGTCGAAGGCGAAGACGATAACATTAGCAAAAAGGTCACGGCAGCGAAAGATCGTTGTGTTAATGTATTGTGTGTGTGTGTGTGTGCATATGTATGTGAGTGAGTGAGAGAGTATGAGTGTGTGAGTGTGCCATAGTTTATAGCAACACACACACTCTCACACTTGTACACCGTACTCCGTTAATGTGTATGTTAATGTTAATTTTATTAACAGAGGTGTAATTACCTTATTACATAAAAAATTTCATTTACTTTGGTAATTACTTTAATTAAATTTATATGTTCAAAAGTAATTGTAATAGAGAAGTGAACCATTTTTGAAGTTCTAAGTTACTTGTAATTAAAAGTATTTACAGCTCTGCTTGTTAGTGTGTTTTTGTTGCATACCTCAATGTGATTATTGCGATTGTAGTGCAAATTGAGCACGCGATATAATTCACTATCTCCAGCAATCAACAGATCATCGGGTGTCTTGATGCCTTCAGTGACAGCTTGTCGTGCATATTTCTCCATTTGTATGTAGTAGAATTCTCTGCAGATGCGTAGATGAGGAATATGTTTGGATTTGGTCAGTATACTATTTAGCTATGCTTTGATTTGTTATTGTTTTTTTTTTTTTTTTTTGGAGATTTTGTAGTATTTTGGACAGCATTCAAATTTACGAAATAAAGGTAAAACATACAAAAATCATAAAAGAGATACGTATAAAAAAAAAACGAAATTATAAAACACAAATAGTCAAGTAAATGAAATACATATAATTGGAACAAAACTGAACTCGAATTGAAAATCAAAAAGTAGTCACATGCATACACCCCTAAAAAGGAAGTTCCAACTCGCACTCACAGGACGCCTGTCTGTCTCTCTGTAGCCTCAAAGCCTAACTCAGACTGCTGTTGCTCTCGACTCTATGGGCTTAATGCATTATATTGGATCGACTTTGCAATATGACATTATTAATAAATTTGCAGCATACTCTTAGGCGCGCCACGATTTCCTACCCTAAAAGCCTCGACTTTGTCTCGGTGTCTGTGTATATGTGTGGAAGTGATTTTTGTGCTTCTTTGTTGTAAAGAATTTTTAATAAATCTCAAATGTGCAACGACAGCGTTGAAGGGTACTGCAGCAATACATATATATGTATATCCTGGCGCCCCGATGTGGGCAGTAACAATTGCAAATCAACGTGCAGCGTCTTCTTGCTGTGGTTTCGCTTCACCCTTTGGGCCGACTGTCGACTGCCAATTGCCTAGTGGTTGGGGACTTAATTAGCAAGTGCAGCCGGTGGCTCAGTGGTGCCTCTCAGTGGTGCCTTCTCGTGCTGGCTGCTGTGTCGCCGCCTTGTTTAGTCAAGTGATTTGTGTCTGCCATGGAGCAACAGGGCAGTGCCGGGGAGTGGGGCTTGGGTGTGTGTGTGTAAGTGATTGCTTGTCTTTTTCTAATGAACAGTCCACCCCTAACCCAGTCACGTAGTCTGTGAGCTGCAATTGTTGCTGCCCGCCCACTTTGGCAACGCTCCGATAATCGCGCTAATTTCAAGATTTCCCAGCAGCTGCATAATATTTCTCGTGTTGATTTTTTCCAAACAATAAGCGCGCTTTGCACAAATAGAACTGATTCGCGGTGGCAAGTAGCTAAATCTTTGCAAGTCTCATCGCGAATGGGAACGAGGCCTGTCAAGCTGCGAGGAGCTCCCCGGAGGCGGCTGCCACGCGCACTTGAACAGCAACTGCGGCGGGCCTTCCCTACAATGGGCAGTCCACATAATGAGAGAGGTGGGGTGGGAGTGGGGCCCAGCCACAAGAAGCCAACAGTACAAATTGTGACAGATTGTGTGTGTGTGTGTGTGTGTGTGTGTGTGTGTGTGTGTGTGTGTGTGTGTGTGCGTGAGTGTTCGTGGGTGCCTTTGTTAAGGCTTGCAACAATATCTAGAAATGTGGCAGGGGCTTTGCGCTTTGTGGTCTATAGTTATTAGGCGTTTGACAACAATGCAGTTGCCTACTTGTAGGCGTGTGTGAAAAGCACAATATTTTGTGTGTACGTGTGTGCGTGTGTATGTGTGTGTTAATGCAATTAGCTTTGGGTTTTGCCTGTTGTTGATGTTGTTGCCGTTTCGCTTGAGGCAGGCTTTCAAATGCCGCATCAAGTGTTGCGGCTTGGTTGGTCTGGGCTGGGCTTGGTTGGGTTTGTGGGGGCCAGGAAAAGGAAGTTTAGCTAACTGCCTGCCATAAGTGTGCACCACTTAATTTAGATAATACGCTGCGAAACACACACACTCGCACACTCGCACACACACAAAATGGCGTTAACGGATGTGCACTCGCTGCTCTAACTAATTAGTTTATATATTTTTCGTAGCCTATTTACAATTCATTATTTTGTATGCTGCATTTTTCGGGGCGTGGCATGGGCGTGGCCATAAGTGCGGCAGCTACTGCTGCTTCTTCTGCCCATTTGCATGCAAGCGTGCACACACTACTGACTGTTTAAGTGTGGCTCTTGTTTGTGTATGTGTGTCTGTGTTTCGCTGTGTGTGTGCGTGTGTGTGTGTCAAGTCTGCTTCTTTGCTACTTCTTTGCTTTCTTCAGAAGTGCCATTCACTTATGTTATGAATAGAGAGTAAAGTACATTAATAAGCTCACACATACTCACCCACACATATGCAGACATCTCTACCTCATACATTAATGAAGTAATTGGCAACACTTTATATATATATATATATAGATATGTAAGCATCGTTATATATATACTGAAATATGTGTGTGTGTGTTTGTGTGTGTATGTTTTTTTAGATACGTATCATGTGTGCTGTTGTTGTTGCTGTTCATTTCATGATATTTTCCTTTTTTTTTATTATTTCAGCAAGATCTTTTCACGCGGCTGGCTGGCTGGCAGGGGCGGGTTAAGAGGGGTGGGGTGGAGGGGGAGTACTTTAGCTTCTCTAAGGACACTTAACCTCAAAATGCTCGATGAGAAACACAAAAAACAAACAAAACAAAAAATAGGCAAAAACAAACACAAAAAAAAACACAGCGCATAGGTAGTCATGTCATGTGTGTGTGGAGAGCGTGTGTGTGAGTTCCTTGCATATCCTTGAGCGCCTTTTACCAGCTAAGCGCGGCAGGAAGGGGACTGCCATTATGCGCATCTCGCCAGGCGCGATTCTCAAGTAGCTGCCCCAAACAAAACCCAAAGAAAGGAGCTGCATTTGCGTCTAACTGGCAGTCAGAGTCAAACAAACTAATTAGCCTGGCACCCACTGTATGTGTGTGTGTGCTGGCAGGACATGCATGGTACTTTGGCTGCTTTCTTTTCAGTATTTGCATTTGCCATAAGAGCTGCGGTAGATAATGCAATTATATAAGTGCCATACAAATACAAAAGGCACTTGGGCTAATTAGCCAACACAAAGGACAAAGAGTAGCAAGAAATGGCTACACTCAACCCCAGCCACTGTTCCAGCCACAGTCCCGGCGCCAGCTCGAGGCTCCCTCTATTTTTAATAAGCAGCGGCTACTGCCACATTCTTTCACACTTCAAATATGCGGCAAAGCACCATGGACCAGGACTCAATGTTGCAGGGCAGCGGCAGATACTTTGCATTTTCTTAAGTGGCCACAACAAGCCGCATGCAACATGTTATTAAGCGTATAATGTTTGTGCGAGAGTGTGGGTTAAACTCATAGTGTTAAACTTTGATGAGTACGTGTGAGTAAGTGCTAGTTTCCTTGGCTTGCATGTTGATAAATAAATGAAAATACAACTGCAAATGCAACATAACCTCATGAGATACAAATGCAAAAAAGTTAAGTAACTGAAAATCAAGAAAAAGAAAACCGTTACGCGGCGATTTAACCCTCAGTATTAAGCGCTGGGAACTTAAAAAGCAGAAAATAAAAATCAAATGCAATCAACAAAAATATTCCCACCCATTTTAACCTCAGCAGTCGAAAGTTGAAGTCGCAAACGAGAAAAAGAAATAAGGAGATACGCCAAGAAATTCCCATGCAAAGTCTGGTTTCATTCATAAGACAACCCTGTGGAGCAGCAACCCCTAAGAAACTACCCAAAACAAAAAACTAAACAAAAGGTGCAAAGCCGAGGGAAAAACCTCGCAAAGCCGGGCCCGTGCCGAGTTTTTGGTGCGCAGGTAAAGACTACGGCGAATTTCTTAAGACGTTGCGCATGTCTTGAGACAAATCAGGGCAGGGAGGGACGGGCAGGGTTAGGGGATAGGTGCTTAAGCACGAGCAGCCGAAGGGACAGCTGCTAAGTCAGTGAGCTATGTGCGTATGTGTGTGTGCCTGTGTGATTGTGTGTTTTGTGTTAGGGGCTGAAATCAAAATCCAGGTGAACTATTGTCCTGTCGCGTGGTTGGCTGCAGATGTGCCTCGAATTTGGCGCGAAAATCGAAGCACAGCTCTTCACTGCAAAATACTGCAGGACCCTCAGTTGTGCCGCACCGAGCTCTGAAGCCTTTGCCAGCTGTCGTTTCAGTTTTCTGACTTCTAATAAATATATATCTATTTATTTATTATTTTTCCTTTTTTTTGCAACTTCTTGCGCCCCCAGACAACAACTGACGTGCAAGTATTGCAAATGAAATTGGGAAATACATTATATTGAATACCATTGTGGATGGTATTATTCAGTCATGGGAGAGTGAGACATTTACGATTGATTTCTGTTTCTATGCAAACTAGTCTCTCGGCTCTAAAGCTTTCGTCATGAATATGATCAGATCACTATATAATATGGTTATCGAACGAAAATTTACCTCTGTTTCTTGACTCAACTTGAAATTAATGAGCAAAACTCGGATTACTATATCATATAGCTCTTTAAGAATAAGAATGTTACGTTCGTAGGATATTCTAACCAAGGCTTCACTATGCTCCTTACATACAAGGGTATTAACATTTTGGCCTGTCGAAAATAGCCGTTCTTTCTCGTAGTTGGTTTTGGGGCGGGCTTAAATGGGGTGGGGAGCGCATTGCATGTGCTGGGACGTCAGTTGGTGCGCTTTCTTGAGTGCGAGTCAAGGATTCGACAGTTGGCAATCGGATTGAATTGGAATTTCTGTTGAAAGTGCCTGACAGATATAGATAGTGTATATAGTATATATACACACACATACTTAATGAAAACATAAATGAAATCATAAAAATGAATGCTGCTTGAAAAAAGTTACACATAATTTAAGAGTGAGAGAGACAGATATCACAGATACTTATAGGGGTATTATAAATATATATATAGAGATAAGTGTAGGTGGGCGTGTGTGGAGGCGTGTGCAACTTACCGAAAATTCGAGAACCATTTCACCAATTGTGCTGTATTATTTTTGTTGAACTTTATGTCCGGAAAGTACATCTTGAGCACCGCTGAGCTCGGGTAGCGCACCCAGAAGAACATCAGCTTGGCCTTGCGCAGGTGCATCGGTGTCAATGTAGAAGAGTGCAGAGGAGTCAAGGATTCGCAATGATTGCTAAATGTATATATGTCGTATATAATATGGTATATGGTTATTATAGTCAATGCAGTTTCCACCCAAGGAAGTTTCCACGTTCGTGCCAAGTGTGTGGGTGGGGGGCAAAGCCAAAGAGTTGACGAAGGGGCATGTCTAACTTTGCTGTTGCACTTTCAAGTGTTGCAAAGGCAGCAATAAATGCCAATAATGAACATCTAAGGGCGTCGTGTAGTGTAATGCGGGAGGATAGCAGGAAGGAGGGTTGGGTGCTGTGGAAAGGGGCGCTGAGCTTGCCACTTGCCGTTGGCTGATTGAAAACACAAAACTGCGAGAATAGAGAAAACTGACAAGCAGCCAGTTGCAACGAAATTTGATTGCTCTACAAATTGCTTAAGCTCGAAGCTTACTATTCGCTAAACTAAAAACTAGAGAACTCCAAAACAGAAGCTAATTATGCTTTTTATATAGATAATAAGATTCCTTATAATAAAGAGGAAATTATTTATTAGATATATTTAAAAGTTTTCAAGGAGATTTGATCCATAAACTTCGTGCTCAGACGTTAAGCCCACCGTGCTACGGACACGTCTTGAATTTATAACATAATCGTCGTACCTGACACAGTAAAGGGTATATTGAGAATGAATTCAGGCTGTTGTTGGTGCGCTGCTTAGTGGGGTCTTCGAAGGGGTGGGTTGCGGTGGGAGGCAACACTTGGAGCACATTGCAATTGGCTGTGCCGATTGGGCATTGATTTTTTGCTAGTTGCTGTTGCTGCGATTGCAAATGCAACTCAAGCCAAGAGGCGGTCGAGACCGAGACGATGATGACTTGAGGGTTCCTCGCTGAGGTCTGGATGTGGGGTTGGGTGGCCGTTGGATTGGTTAGCTGTTTGTTGCTGTGTCGTTTGGGGCGTTGCAATAAATAAGGTTTTGATTACATTTTATAAAAGAATTTAGTTTAAATGGGAAATAAATAAACTGAAGAAGACACTTGATTGGTTTCGTTTTGTAAGCAAGGCCCCTTTGATTGCGTTCAGGTAAATGTACTTAAGTTCGTCTCCCCAATGCAAGCCAATTGCTCTGCACCACTTGGCACTGTGTGGACTAGATGGGTTAAACTCACTTGACCATTGGCACTGAGTGCACTCCGGATAGCTGCGATTGTTGTTGTTGTTTTAAAAAGGATATAGTAGGCTGCATGCCATCGAATGTCATGTCGGCCGAGTTACACTCGGACTGCCGATCCTGAGCATCCATGACGGCTCGCAGGCAGGTCTTGTAGTCCGGTGAGCCGCCATGGTGGGCAGCTGCCAAAAGAGCGGGATGGAGCATCGTTGGCGGATGTGGCAGTGGCGGTGAGTCGCGCGAATCCATCAATGCGCCCAGACTGCCTGGCGGACTCGATGAAAGCTGCATCTGATGGTGGTGCTGGTGGTGCAACTGTGCAGCTGTGGGCTGACCGCCATGTGGCGGACCGTGTGGACCCGGCGCCGCATGCGGATTGAAGAATGGACTATACGGCGAAAAGACTTTGGATTCGTGCAGCGATGGATTTGGTATGGCCACCGAGGTGGGCAAAGACACTGGCATCATGGGTGGTGGTGGTGGTGGCGGTGGATGATATGTGCCTGCGGCCTGGCCGCGACCCGTTGGGCTCTGTGCGGGCGTTGCATTGTTGTTGTTGTTGCTGCTACCATTGCTGCTCTGTTGTTGCTGCTGTTGCTGCTGCTGCTGCTGTTGCTGTTGTTGTTGTTGAGCGGCAGCAACTGCTGCGGCAGCTGCCTGTCCACTAGGCGGCACAACGCCATCCTGAGCCAATATGCGGCTGACGGTACGCGGCGTGATGCGTGTATCGGTAACCTTATGTCGTTTCTTCTTGGGTGTCACCACCAGGCTCAAGGCCTCATTCTGCTCCAGCTGTTGTTGGGTTTGTTGGGCGCTCTGATGCTGCTGTTGCGCGGCCTGTTGCTGTTGCTGCTGTACGGCCTGTTGCTGCTGCTGTTGTTGCTGTTGATCGGGCGGCAGGCAGAAGGGACTTGCCATCGAATTGTAGAGCGCAGCCGCAGCTACCGGATTCATGCCCTGGGGCGTTTTGGGCGCCTGAAACATGGCCGCCGCTGTGGGCGAGGGACGTATGTGAGGTGGTGGTATATTAAGTGAACTTAAGCTATTGTTAGTTGCATTCGTTTGGTTAACAGTATTGACCGCATTGCCGCCAGCAACAGCCGCCTCACCAGCCTGTTGCTGCTGTTGCTGTTGCTGCTGCTGCTGCATGGCAGCCGCGGCGGCAGCATGATGCATTTGCAAGCCCATGGCGGCGGCAGCAGCGGCCGCGGGTGAGGCAAACGACAATTGATTGCCATTGAGACGGGGAGCAGCAATCAGCTGCTGGCAATTTGGCAATTGCTGCTGCGCAGCTGCCATGGCAGACATAACTTGCGATTGATTTAGGGCATGTTGCGGCTGTGGCGGCTGTTGTTGCTGCTGTTGCTGCTGTTGTTGCTGCTGTTGCTGTTGTAGCTGCTGTGCGGTCTGTTGTTGCTGCTGCTGCTGCTGTGCAAGTTGATGCTGTTGTTGTTGCTGCTGCTGATTTGCATTGACAGCACTGCTGCTGTTGCCCTGACCCTGACACGCCTGCTGACTATTAGCTAATAGTATTGAACCATTATTACCTGATTGTGTTGCTGGCGTCGGACCGTTCTGGGCGCCCGGATGGCCGCTGTTGCCGCTGTGTCCGCGATCGGCGACGACTTTGGTGCGCGGCGATTTGCGATCGAGTATCTGGGAGGCCAGCATCAGATCCTTGTTGAGCTGCTCGGCGGCCGCCGTTACCGAATCCGCCTGTTTGCTGAACAGGCGACGCTGATGCACAAAACGTGTGACAATTGTGTCCACCAGAGCGGACAGCGATGTAGTTATTTCTGATTTGAGCACATCGGCCAGGCCCTCCAAATCGGTGCCGGACATGCGCATCATGGAGCTGTTATTATTGCTGTTGTTGTTGTTGTTGCTGCTGCTGTTATTGCTGGTACTGCTGCTGTTGTGCTGGCGCAGCATTTGAAACTTCTCGGATAGCTCGGACTTGAGCACACTATGTGCGGCAGCAGCAGCAGCAGCAGCAGCGCCGCCCATGCGTGTGGGGAGGCGGGCGGGAGGATGCAGCTGAACGCGTGGCACAGCAGCGGCAACATGATGCTCCATCTGCTGCTGCTGTTGCTGCAACTGTTGCAAATGTTGTTGCTGGCGATGCAGTTGCTGTTGTTGCTCTTCCTTGCGTCGCTGCTGCTCCTGCTCCTGCTCATAGCGACGCTGCTGTTCCTGTTGCTGTTGCTGCTGTTGCTGTTGTTGCTGCTGTTGCTGTTGCTGCTGCTGCTGTTGCTGCTGTTGCTCGGCAGCTTCTTTGGCCATGCGCGCCTCCTGCTCGAAGAAGAATTGCTGGTACATGGCAGCCGCATGCGACATGTCACCCATATGTTGCAGCAGTGGCGGAAAGCCCTGGGGCAGTGCTGGATGCGCGACGCCCACCAGCGGATTGTGCTGATGCTGCAGCTTGCTGGACATCATTTTGGACATCATCTGTGTGAGCATATTGGGCGTGGTGGCAGCAACATTGTCGCTGCTGCTCTTATTGCTGCTGCTGCTCTGTGGCTTCAATGTGGGCGAACTGGAGCCGGCACGTTCCGCTGACTCCTTGGGCGTGGATTCGCTGAGCGTGGGCGAGTGGGAGAGCTCGATGTCATCGTTTTGTTGCTGCAACGGCTCTGGCTCCTGCTCCTGTTCCTGTTCCTGTTCTTGCTCCATGCTGTCCATGTCCTGTTCGTGATCGTTGTCCAGCTCCTGGCACTCGGACTCCTGCTCCATGCGCGTGCACAGCTGCACATATTTTTGTTGCATCTCGGCCAGCTGTTCCTGCATGGAACGCAGCTGTGACTTCAGCGCATTCTTCTCCACGCGCTTTTGCTGTATCTGCGGCGATTCCAGCTCATTGGATTCGCTGTCCTCCTGGTCGAGCATCATGCTTTGCAGATTCAGACCAAAATTGAGACCCGCCGCTGCGGCCACATATCGCTCCATGGCATGTTGTTGGGGCTGATATAGCTTGCGCTTCTTGCAGCCATTCACCTGCAACTGGCCAGCCTGGGCCGTTGCGGAGGGACTGCAGCGCATGCTGGACACAATGTTTTCGACGCGGGCTCGCTTTAGCTCCATGCCGGGTTTCTTGAGGCAGTTGGAGCTGCTGGTGTTGGACTCACGTTTTGTCTCAATGCAATCATCGTCGTCATCATCGTCGTCCTCATCATCCTCGATTATGTCGTCGTTGTCCAGCACCTCGTCCTTGCTGTTGTCCAGCAGCAACATGTCCGAGTGACTCGGCGATGCCAGCGATTCCAGATCAGAGTTCCGCGAATGCCCATGGCCAGACAGGCCCAACAGCTCCACCTCGTCCAGCATATCATCCACGGCTTCCTTTTTCGTCGGCAGCACCTCATTCTGGAGCCGTGGCTCAACTGTAGTCGCAGGCGTGGCACGCTCTTCTCGCTGCATGCTGTCCAGTGAATCGGAGGATTTGCGTCTCAGGCTGCCATTGCTTGCGATGCTGTTGTTGCTGCTGTTGTGGCTGTGGCTGCTGCTGCTGTTGCTGCTGTGGCTGCGGCTGCTGCCGCCATGTGGGGAATGCGGCGCCTGTGTTGTTGATGCCATTAGCTCAGGCTCACTTTTGATTTTAATCTCTGGCATTTCGCTGTCCTCAATCAAATTGATGCTCTCTGAGACGACGTTGTTGTTGTTGTTGGTGGTAGTGTTGTTATTGAGCTTGGAGTGCAGCTCCTGTTGGTGCTTCTCATGATTTTGCTGCTGCTGTTGTTGCTGTTGCTGTTGCTGCATGGCTGTGCGCAGCTCCTGATCGAGCTGCATCAGCTCCTTTTTGCCCTGCAGTATATTGCGCAACATGTGATGCGCCACCAAATCATGTTGCAGTTGCTGCTGCTCGTTGGTGTTGCTGGCGCCACCATTCAACGAACTTACCGAAGCCGCACGCGGCGGCGAGCCACCAGCAACATCTGCTGCTGCTGTTGTTGCTGCTGCTGCCAGATTACCATCCAGCGAGCGATCGCTGCAGTTGGACACACGCCGGCTGCTGCCACCTTTGGTAGTGGACGAGTGAGCCGATCCTGGCGATATAGAAGCATTGTTGTTGTTGTTGTTGCCGTTGCTGAGCGGCGTATTGTTGTTGTTGTTATTATTATTATTGAGCAATTTGCTGGTATTTAAACTGCTGACCAGCCCAGCAGCGCTCAGCAGATCGGCACTCGTGGCCGTTTCCATGGCCGCTGCCAACATGGCATTGTCGAGACTCTGTGGCAGCCCACTGGTGGCATCCTGGGCCTGCTTCATTTGCCGCCCGAACAGCTCGTTTAACATTTTCGCCGAGGAGCCGCCAAATAGATTGCCAAAGGCTGCGCTAAGCAGCGATGATGCCGAATTTACGGAGCCCGGCGAACTGGAGCCGGATAAAGCAGTTGCTGTTGTTGCTGCTGCTGTTGTGGCAATTGTTGCTGCTGTTGGGCTTAGGTTTGAGTTGCTCGTGATGTTGCTGTTATTGTTATTGCTGTTGTTATTGTTGTTGTTGGTAATGTTGTTGTTAGTGTAGAGTGCACCACCAGCGGCACCCGCAGCAGCCGCAGCAGCGCTACTCATGAAGGCAGCGGTTGCCGTTGCGCCGCCGTTGCTGCAGCTGTTATTGTTAACACTATTACAAACACTGTTACTATTCAAATTACTGTTACTGTTACTAATATTGTTACTGTCTTTGCTCAAGGATCGCGTGCGCGTGCGACGACTTCTCACTAAGTTCGAATTCGAGTTAATGTTGCTACTGTTACAATTGCTGGCAACTTTGCTTGATGTTGTCGCTGTAGTCAACGGTTTTTTAGCCGCGCACGTTGTTGTCTTGCCGACGGCCGTAGACTGACTGATTTGTCGTTTGAGTGCGTTACGGCGACTACTACGACTGCGACTGCGACTGCGGCGGTTACTGTTGGTTGGTGCTGCCGCTGCTATCGCGGTCGCCTTGCCGTTGTTGCCTTCGATTACGACGACGTCGTCCGAGTCAGAGTCGCCCTCGTCGTTACCGTCGTCGTCCGAGTCGCTGGCTCTGCCTTTGCAATGCTTCTCCGCTTCGCTAACGTTTTCGCCGCAGTTCGCCGCGTCGTCGCTACCGTTTGTCTGTGTTGGTGTTGTGCGACCGATGCCGCTGCCGTTGCCGTTGCTTGCCTGCAGTGGCTGCGGCGTTGGTGGTGGTGGCAGCGCAATCGCTACGCTCTTTGCCTGCTGTGGGGGTTGCAGCTTACACTCAGCCTCTGCCTCCAATGTGGTTGCCGTTGCCTTTAGCAGAACATCGTTCTCATCGCTGTACAAACCAAAACAGTCCGCGTCGTACTCCTCTGATGACATCATAAGATGACGCCAAACAGCAGCAGCAGCGCGCGCTCGCCTCTCCACGTTGCCTCTCCGTTGCCTTTGCAGCGTTGCTCTCTTGCACTTTCGATTGCGCTCTCACAGCGTCTGCCACACACATGCAGGAGGCCACTTCTCCAGTTAGCTAATGAGAGAGCGTTTACTTCGCCTTGGCTTCGATTGGTTGTTGGCGATGTTGTCGGCGTTGTCGTGGCCGGCTTTCTCCTGCTCCTCTCCTTAACTTAGTATAGTAATTCGCCGCAGTAGCGCTCAATCGGCGTATGCGTAATTTCAAGTTTAAGTCCACTCGGTTGTCCGATCTGTAATCCTTTTCTTTATGATTTAGCTGGTTGTTTGTAGGTCCGAGTTGTCGTTGTCTGCGTGTGTTTGTGTGTGCGTATTTGCTATGCTTCAAAACTTAGTAGCTAACCCGAACTACTAATTCTTCTGGTTACTTATCCTTGTAACGGGCTCGCTCTCTCTCTTTCTCTCCCTCTCTTTCGCTGTCTTCGTTTAGTTGCGCCAAACGTTGAAATTTTGCTTTCGCTCAACTTGTTTGTCGAAATGTTACAATTCAAAATTGCTCGCGATGTTGTTGACAGTTTGTTGCAGTTGCAGTTTCTGTTGTTGCTGTTGCTGTTGATTTTGCGTCTACGTTTTCTACGTTTTTTTCTGCGTTTTCTAATTGTGAATTTTGTTTTGAATTTTCTTTCCACCACCACACACATGCGAATGTCCTTTGCATTTAATGTTATTTAAATTTGTGTTGATTTTATTTTCTCTTTTTGTTTTGGTCTTCGTTTAATTTTTTTTTTTGTTTTTCTTTATTTGGTTCGTCGTTAGGTTTCGCTTTGATATATAATTCTCTAAAAGTGTTTTTCGGCTTCTTTTGTCGAGAACTTGCGTTGAAATTTGTTCGTTTTCGTAATTTCCTTTTTTTTTTCGTTTTGTTTTTGTTTTGGCTTTATTTTTGTTGTTGTCTTGAATAATCCTTGCTTGCGCTCAAAAAGTGTTTCTGTGAATATAGAAGATGAAGTCACAAAACTTTGCTAAATAAAAATACCGAATTTTTTTACATAAACAAGCAATTTAATTGCGAAAGGCAGCAAAGGGCGATGGGTGGGTCACCAGAATGCTGGGCTGCGGGTTGGGAGGGTGTTTAAATGGAAAGTAAAAGTGGCGCGCCAGAAGCTTTTGGTTTGGGTGGCCACTTGATTGGTTGGTGCTCGGTTACTGCTGGGGGTTGACTCTGTTCGCCTGACCTTTGCCTTTGCTCATCTGTCTGGGCGGGTGGGAAGTAGCTGGAAGCTGTGTGTGCGTGTGTTGGTAGTTTTGTGAGTGTTTGTATATGCGTGCGTATGTGAGCTGCTTGGTCCTTAATTCAGCTAAAGCCAACCCTTTGCCCGCTTTGCAATGCGACAGGTTTTTATCTAATTTCTCCACTTGAGCTTATTTAGCTGGCAACTTATTTTTGTGTCTGTGTGCTACACCCCTTTCTCCTCATCCACCCAATTATCATATCTACCACATACGTGAACAATAAATAGAGATAACGTGTGTTATATTTATGCTGATAAACAAGTTTGACTTACTTTCGGTATAGCCGCAGATACTTTTATGTAGATACACAGATACTTTTGCATATGCCCAACGAAGCGAATGCGTAAGCACATCAAAATAATCAATAAGAGAACTTTGGAACTGGGAAACTTTGTGGCATTACACAACGCGTCAAACTGACACTGATTGAGGGGCGTTTCTAGTCTCGAATTTTGTATCTAAGAGTAGAAGTTTTCGATATCTACATGGTGAATAAATTAATCGCATATGCATAAGAGCTTATGACTTCATTCTCATCTCTAGAGAGTTGTAAAAAGTACAAGACTTTTTATTCTGATTTGTCGAAAATTCAAAAACGGGAATACTTAAGTTGTTCATCTTCGATAAATAATAAATTTTATATTATTTTTTTTAAGCTATAAGTGGTTTACTAAACTATAATTGAAGGCTTAGCTAGGATTCTTGTGATCTTGAACTTTAAATACCCTTTTTATTAAAATTAATTAAGCTTTTGAAAAGAGTATAAGTTTTGTTAGCTAACTGGGAGAAAACGCGGTAATAAAAGTATTTGATCAACAATACAAAATATTATAATTTATTAAAAATAAATTTTTTTTACAAATAAAATTGTTTACTTTGTTTATTATTATTATTATTATTATTATTATGTTTAACTCAATTAAAAAAAATGTATTTAGATAACTATTTAAAATGAACATTTGCTACCTTTAGTAAATGGATTTACATTCTTAATTCGTTTGTCAAGCTCTTCAAAAAAATAATTTAGCAATTCAGACTTTTCAACTGTCTGTTAACTGTAGATGGAGAAAGCGGGTTTTACTCATGGTACTGGTGGTTGTATGTATTTGTATAAATGCCATATGCAGTTTTCCAAGAACCGAATCCTCCCCTACGGGAGGCGCCGTTTTAAAGCATTGCCATGACAACAAAGTCGCATTTGCCATCTAATTGCATTGGAATGCAGTTCTCGAGGCGAGCAGGCAACCAACCCGCCCGTTGCCCGTGGTTCGTTGCCCAAGTCAATGTCAACAAAAACTACGTCCCCACCCCTGTGTGTGCTGTGCCCCTTGGCTGGGCCCGTGTCCTGGTTCTTCAAAGGGACTGTACTTGGCAAGCGTGCAGCTTGCAAGGCATCGGCAAGAGCCACCCCTATATGTAGGTATATATCAAGGATCTAACATGGGCTTGGGATAGGAGCAGCAGAAATACCTCTGCAGATCTCTAGAAATACGCGTCAATATATATTTAAGCAGCATATTTACCACAAACAAAGCGTTATTATTTTTCTCCGTCGTTCATCATAGATCCTCCTGTAAGAAATGCAAAAATGAAATGAATATTGATTAACACAAAATGCACACCATTAATAAAAATATAAAACTAAGTATCCTATTTAAAGTTCAATGCACCTAGTGCAAACGTTGTCTTCAGTTGCTCTATTGATCCATGGGCGCACTATCAACCCTCAGAGCGCTACCAAAAAGTACCATATGGCCCTTTCATAGTTTAGATAGTACACTAAGGATCAAAGTAGGTTGCTTCGCTGCGAACTTCCCACCTACATACAACAGACAAACATTAAGCGACAGCAGCGCAGATAATTACGACCTTAACACATTTCTATAGACACCCTGCTGTAGAGTTTTTTAAAGGACTTGCCAGGCAAGACAGCAGAAAGAGTGCGTGTTTAAATTTTTTTTAAGATTTTAAGGTTAAAGAATTTACGAAACAATAAGGCTTAAATAAATGGAATAGAAGTGAAAAAGCTCGCAATAAAAATTTTTAATTTCGAAATTCGAAATCTCTTTTAGTATTTTATAACAGTATCCAAAAATGATAGCCAAATAATTGATTTCTATTTATCATATTAATGAAAAGTATTGGATTATATGGACATAAATAAACAAGAGCCTATTTAAAATGATTGACAATATATTAAAATGTATATATTGCATTTATTAAAATATAATTAATATATTTTATATGCGTTGATCACTTTATAATTAAAATTAAAATTGTTATGATTTTACTGCTATAGTATTATTAATTTGATTCTTATATTGCACTTTTTGTACATAAATAAAAGTCAAATTTATTTGCAGAATTCCCTTTAAAGAGTACCAGAAATGTCTGCTTCTTTACAATGTCGTTTTAAATTTTGGTTTTTGTTATTCTGTTCAAAGTTGGGCTCTATAAAATGTTTACATACTTTGCATGTACACACACCCACACACACATACACAGACATTTTTGATAGTGTGTGTGGGTCGTGCGCAGGGCGAATGTATCTCAAAGCGTGCTTTGGAATGTGCCTTCACAGATCGCGGCACACGGTAATGTAACCATCATATCTGCCTGCCGCCTGCTACCTACAAAATGTACAAAGTGTGGCATGTGTTCTTCTTCCACTCCTCTCCTTGCTCATTTGCCTTTGTTGTTGTTGTTGTTATTTTGGCCGGGTGTCATCATTAAAATATGCTTTGGCTCAAGCTGGGCCGGCTGGCTAACTGGCCGGCCGACTGGCTGGTTCGGCTAGCTGGCGACACTTGGACACAAATGTGGAAGCAATTGCGTTATGGTCAACTGACTTTAAAATCCGTTAAAAAGTTTATGAAGCATTTGATGGTCCCAAAAATGATGACAACGAATCGCCAAATTGATTCAAATATGACTATTTGATATAGATTTTAATGAATTGTATAAGATCTTTAGCAACATGATATAGTATATATAGTACGACAGCATCTTATACCAGCTGTTGTAACTGCCAGAAATCACAGCAAAAATGTTATATGGAGAGACAAGCTAGAGATAGAGAGAGAGAGAGAGTTAGAGTGAGTGAGAAGGCTGGGTTGTTCATTCAACCCCCAGGCGGCCCCTATGTGTGTGCGAGGCACAGCCCAGTACAACTGATGATTATGATGATGATGATCGCAATCGTGATCGCATGACAGGCAACAAAAGCAACAACAACAAGTACGTGCCACAACTCAGCAGCCACGAGCCCAGTGCACACCTGGACATAAAGTGGAACTTCAACTCGGCTTCGGCTTCGACTCCGACTCGACTCGAATCGGTCTCGACTCGGTCTATGCCTCAATGCGCCTGCCCACAAGCTGACGATGATCGAAGGAAGCAAGCAGCGTGGCAAGGCGAACCAGCGGCAACCCAGAAGGGGCGTTTTGGCTTCTGCCTGGTGGTGGTTGACATTTTAAAATATAGAGAGAACACATGGGCTCCGATTTCGAAGCGTTACCTGAAAGAAATTCTCTAAATTCTCAAATATTGCTTGGGCTTTAGCGGAAGTTGCCGATTGTCAGCCAAGGTTCCAAAACACCTTTCAACTTGTTTGTGTGTAATTGCACAAGCAAAGCCCGTTACCCCTGGCCGCCCCACAGCAATTGCTAATCCTGCACATTAGCATTAGATTCGCAATGCTGGTAAAACTTTGCTGGCAGTTGTTTCCACTAGAACTGCCAAATGGCTGCAACAACTTTGTGGCACAATTCAAGCGAAAATTATGCTTAAAGAAAATATCCTTTATGGTTCGGGCTTGTCGGCAAAGATTTTAATGTTTATGGGAAAAGTTTGTTCGCAAAATTGGGCAAAAGGTTGCAATAAAATGCAATTATTTCGAGTTGGAGACAATTGACTGGAGCTATCCGTATACAACTGGCTATTGCATCTGCTAATCAAGCTGTTTGTCTGAGCTATAATTTACATATTTGTCATTTGTATTTTATCCTGGATTTCTTGACTTGCAGCCAAGCGCAGTGATATGCTGATAAGATATATTGAGATAGCATTGACTACATGAAAATACTTTTATAGCCGCGATACCAATTTAGTCGCCATATGGCGGCTCTATAGATATCAATAACTTTCAGCAGCTCTCAAGTGGAGCGCCGCCAATAGTAGTAGTCACTGCCACATCTAGCTGGCTACACTGGGAGAAAATGTGCCACTTAAGAGAAACAATTAGATAATAGATGCATAAATAGCATGCTTCGCCGGCTAAAGATCAATCTTGGTAATTTTGTATATGAATAATAAACAACAAAGAACAAGGTTTAGCAAAAAATTAGCTGCTTTTTCTTTGACCTATTTTTTTTATCAGTCATCACAAGGCGCAAACGCCTTGCATCCTTTTCAACGCATTAACTTGTTGAGAATTTCAGGCATCAGAAACGAACTAAAAACTGCTAAAAAATACTTGTTTGTGCTATTGATCAATTGTTATAAATATTTTGGACAGTTAGATGAACAATTTAATATAAAATTGGTAAAGAAAATTATAAAAGTAAAAAACCCAACAAATTGAAAAATAAATGCTCAAAATTTCAAATTTTGCCTTAGGTATTTGCAATTTGTATACATATTTTGTTTGCCGTGTAGCCATTGCACTTAGCTAGCGCAAAGTTGCTGGCTACAGTTTGTATCCCCGCCCCCTCTCTTACCCATTACCCCCCTTAACTCAGCATACGAGTATCAATATCTACGAGGTATTTCTAGCTGCTCTTGTGGTAGTTGTTGTCGTTGTTGTTGTTATTGTTTTAGACATGAGCACTTTTTGTGGTCGCTGTTTGTCGTGGCTGTGTGTTGTTGGGTTTTATTGTCTTTCAGTGCTTGATTAGATAGCTGCCACACACATGCACACATGTACACACCCACACCAACACACGCACTGCTGTGCCTGTAAAAATGGCCATATGTGGCCAAGTTGTTTGGCATTGTGCTTGTTTGCAAAGGGCCGCAAAGTCCGGCAGCGTCGACTTTGGCGCTGCTTCTTGCCTGAATGTTTTGTTGCATAGCGGCAGGCGCCGTAGCGAGGCTTTTGTCTATTACCTGATGTCCGCCGCCGTGAATGTCCGTATAGTCTGTCTGTCCGGCCATCTATATATGACTGTCGGTTGGTTCGTGTCTGTTGCTTATCGCGCTTTTAATATCAAAAAAATAAAAATAAAAAAATGCACGCCTAACGCGTGAGTGTGTATGCATGTCTATATAGTCTCTTATGGTCTCATGCTACTCAGCTACGTTTAGTAGTTGCTACCTTTCGCGTTGCTATCTATGCAGATATCTTTCTCTGTCCGCCTGCCTAGGTATTGTACTACAGATACTATAAATATACGTATATTTGTGTATGTTGTATGTGTGAGTGTGTGGCATTAAAAACATTTTCATTGTAATCAAGCGTACTTTCTTTTATTATTATTATTTGCCTCTCTGTCTAATGCTAACGACGCAAATTACTCAAATGTATCTGCCAGATACTTTTTATTTTCTACTGTCGTGTGCAACTCGCTCGCTTGCTTTTTTCTGCTCATATATTATTTATTGATCGCGATAAGCGTCACGAAGCCAATTTCAAGCGCACACCAAATGATAGAGAAACACTCCAACTCCTCCACCTGCCCCATCCAACACACCTCAGTACAGCTAAGCTGATACCTGTGCCTTCCAGCTTTTGCTCATATTTCATATGACAAACTAGGTACAGTCACCGACACACTGATTTATATTTTCATCCGCTTTGGTGCGTGGCAGCCAGTTGTCCCCGCCGCTTCCCTCAATTAACTCACAATCAAAGGTAGCCCTACCTTCTATGGCCTGGCCAGCTGCCAGATGCCGCTTCAGTGACTCAGTCACCCCACCCGGCAAGCGTCTTGAAGACGCTCTGGGAAAACAACTGTCAGCCGTTGCCTTCGCCACGTGCTGCATAAGCACGAAGCGTAAAGGAAAACCCAAGGCGAGGCGCACTCAATGGAACTATAAGGCACACACCACCATAGTCCCAGCTGTGTAGGAACTTATCGCCACCTTTTTACTATATGCCTTATGCTCGCTTTTGTAACGTATTTTTCTTGTTTGAACCCCTTGCCGAGGCTATTACGAGTCAATATACTTAAAATAAGCACAAAATAAATAAAGATGGCTAATTTCTTAGTATTTTGACATCTGTAAACTCACGGCTTGACCAAGCTGCTTGCCTTTAGGTTCGGTCCATGAACCTAGTTTACTTCTCCTTATGAACAAATTTTGTTTAAGCTTCGGTTAATGGCATGCAACAAATTCTAGGCTCGTACTCAAAATACACCAAATACTTCCTTCTCTACCTATATCAAAGAATAAAAAGAATTTTCTTGTTGTTTTCGAACACAAGACACCATTAGAAGGAAGAAAATTGTTAAATATAGGGCCACATTGTGAAATTGTATTAAATTGTATACAACAGAAACTAGATAAATAAATTGTGAGCATTGGCTACTAATGGAAAACCCAAAAAAAAAAAAAACAAAAACAAAATGAGTTTGCTAAAAGGCTGATAAAAAAAAAAACAATTGACGACAAGAGTTTATTGATTAAAGTAATTGGATGAAATACCTGACACCATTTGACTCGCTTTGTGTGGCTTATACAAGCGCTATTATTTCGATTTATTGACAAAAATCATATAATGTGCAAATTTTTTAGCTATAAAAACATGTTGAAACAAAATGTAAATATTTATTATGAGTACCTAAAATATGTGATATAGGTTTACAAAGTAAAATGAAGAACATTATATCTGTACATTGCTGTTATGCTCTGGTTATCAACAGGACCGTAATTCGTAGACTTCAACCTCAGAGAATAAGGAACAATCCTACCAAATTGTTTGACTGCATTTTCTGCAACTTTTCGTAACAAGTCAGTTTACTTTATTGTAAAGCTTATATAGTTACAATTGGTCAAGGCTATTTTATTTATATGTCCCCAACGATTCTGTAGTCTCTAGCCGTAAAGCTAATAAAGTTTTGTTAAGTATAATTTCTTGGAAGTTCGGCACGCAATTCCATTTGTTAACTTAAGTCCGAAGCCAACGCCTCTGGGCAGGCGACTTAATAATTCAATTTTCGTGTGTGCTGGCCGTAATATGTTCATTTAGTGTAATTACGAACGCATGTGAGCGGCGTTTAATATGCATAAACAATTCCTTACCCAGGCTGCCCAGGCACGAGCTTCCTTAGCAAAACGCCTCCAAGTGGGACGGGATCAGGTGTGGGGTCTACAACTGGGAGTACACCTGGCGGGTTGCGTAAGCAGCGATGTGCCATGGGGCATTGGCGGTTGGGTTTGACTTATTTCTATGACAAATGTGAGATATGTTAATGTGATAGGCTGCGGGTTATTAAGGAAATTACCTACAACAACTGGCAATGTCTGGACAGGTAGACGTGCTGGGTCCGCGGGACGCGTTCGAACTGCGGGGACGCATGTCCAAGTCCTTGGACTCTTAGCCAAAACAAATATTTGAAGTTTCAATTTCATGTGTGCGCTGGGCGGTGGGCAAGCATCAATAGATATCCGTGGCAGAGAAATGACTTCATGTCATGCCTTCAAATAATTAGAGGTTGTGACCCGCCGCACTTACTCTTGGCGCCCGCCTTCGCGCCGTTGCTTATCGTTTAGCACAAATCTGTTATATTTTTCTGCCAATACGAACAAGAAATAACGGCTAATGTCGAAAAGTAAACACTCTTCTTTTTATACACGATATGAAGTGACGATCGTAATTGCAGAGCTTGGCTTGGATATTAGGAAAACAGAAACCTTCACGATACATAACTCTGATAAAATTCTGATTTTATGAAAGAACCATTCTAATGCCAGGGCAGGCTTATATATCTTGAAAAACAAAAAAGATTTTCATTCTCGAAATTATTTTTCAACCAATTATTTCGATTGAAGTTATATGATATAGTGGCTCGTTTTGGGCGATTGCGACACATAGAAACAGACAGAAACAAACAGACGGACATGGCTATATGGACTTGGCTTTTGATAGTGATCAAAGCATCAATGCATACACATTTCATGACAAAATTATAATACCTTCTAGAAGGGTGTAAAAAGTATTCCATTTGCATGTCCAGGAGCCTTGCAGATGGCCCCCGGATCGATCCGTACCGGGGTCAATGTGGTAGGTGACGGCATGGGCACATGGACACATGGGTACATATATGTATGTGTATATATATCACACTTTGGTGTCATTAAGAGTCCATTGCAATGACTAAGTCCATCAACAGGCAGAAAATGCTGCAAAAAGCGTTGACTCATCGGGCATTTGGGAGGCAGGGATTGGGGCGATGTTCAATTGAATTGTGAAATTGTGAGACGTGGCCAGTTCTTTGTGTGAACCGAATGTAAATTTATTTAAATGCAACTGCGTATAAACAAATTGATTGCATTTAATTTAATTTAACTCAAGTGCGGCGACCGTGCGTACAGCTCGACAAAAGCTAAACAGCTGAAAATTGACTTGGAAAATTAAATTAAAATTCAATTGACAGCTATCAGAGTCGAAGTCGCAAAGAGGAGCTCCTAGCTGGAGCTTTGCATGTTTTCATAACAAATTCAGTTCCCAGAGTCAAGAAGTCGCAATAAAATCTTGTAAAGAATAAAATTCAATTTCAATGGTTCAAGCAACAGACTCAAATCGACAGCTTTCACCCGTTGTGCTTGCATTTAATAACAAGAAAGAGGAATTTCTGTGGAAAGTCGAAGATTGAATACCCTTGCTGACTTGCTGCTTACGGGCGTGAAAATATATGAGGAGTGCAGCTAGTAGTAGCTGGGCTAGGTCAAGATAGTTTTTCATACAAAAACTTATTTTTTAATCGATTCCTTATATAGATTTAAATAATATAGATAAGATCCTAAGAGTTTGCTCATATTTAAGGATCATGGTATGTTTAGTCAAGACATCTTAAAAAACAAAATTGTTGGTCAGCATTTAAGCTATTTTTATTTATTTGAATTTTCTTAATATTAATAAATCAATCTAATGGAAACTATAAGCTTTACTAAATCTGATAGACTTGTTTTGTATTGATACTGATACTGATCTAGAGCATATATACTTTATAGGGTGAGAGATATTTCCCTAATGCATTGCACATCACATGACAAATTTATATTACCCTTTAAAAGGGCATGCAAAGATTTTCTTGAACAAACAATGGGAGATTCTGTCAGCTGGACTATTTGTATAGCTGTGCGAATGTTGATTTATGCATTGGAGCTGAATACTTGTTGGGGCTTAAAGTTTGCCAATAAGCAAAGCATTTAAATCTCAGCCCGGCTATCGAGCTGAGCAGGAGTTTGGTTCATTATGTGCGCTGCAAGCGCTGAAAGAGCTGCTTGAGGAGAAGCGCATCCTGGTCAGCGCTGTTGCAGAAAATCAATGGCATTTCACTCGAGTGTCCGTGCGGTTGGGAGAGGCGGGCGGACATTAACAAAACTTGCACTCGGCCTGCGGCTTGAAAAAAACTCTCGGCGGCTATAAGTGACATTTTCATTAAAAAGAAAAACTGTCAGCTGGCAGGGAGAGGAGTGGCAGCGGCAGCAGAGACCAGGCACAAGGACGCTTAGCTTAAATATAAACGCAGCGTCAACTTGTGGCCAACGGGCGGAGCGGGGGAGCCGACCTGGGGCCCAACTCAAGTAGTTGAAAGAGCAAAGTCGCCCAGTCGGCTTCATTATGATAATTTAGTTGCTCGCGAATGCGCTGACATTTGAAGAGAACTTTGAAGAGCAGCGGGAGAAAAAAATGAAAAGAAAAGGATTTTCGCTGAGCACATTAATGAAATTAAATTTGTGGAAAATGATTTTGCAATGGGGCAGCAGCTGGTGGCAGGGGGCAACAGTTTAACACGTGCTATAAAACGACTCAATATGAGGGCAGATTTCTGACTCAGTGAATCAACTTTAACAACAGCCAGTGGACAATTCTGACAGCTCCTCGTCAGCTGGCATCTCATAACTCAACTGCCAACTGCACCCCGAGCCCTGCCCCGCTGTCCAGACCAGTTTCGGTTCGAGTCGCAGTCAAAGGCTTTGCGCACTGCACTTAACGAGCACATCCGGCTGGTGGCTGACCCCTGTTGCCAGTCGCACCCCCACCCCACAGCCGCCCATGTGCTGGCCTTGCATTGCTTCATTGCACTTTATATTCAAGTCGCGACATTACACAATACACTAACATTAATGTTCATTAGTCTGCAGTTGGGCCAGTTTTAAGGGGTTTGTCGTCCATCGACAGGTCTGTCCCGTCCATTATGTCCATGGTGTGGCTAGGTGTCAGGGGCATTGCAACGCTTCACGGTTAATTAACAGCGTCCCAGAGACTCATCATCATCATCTTGGAAATCTTGGTTCTTGTAATTGAAAACCAGCCTTTTACTTCTGCTGCTGCTTCATCTTTTTCTTCAGGTGCAACTGCGGCTGCTTCTTCTTCGCAGGAAATGCGAGCAACCGCCGTGACATTTCCTTTCCGTCGATTCCTAGGCTTTGTTTTACTTTACAGCACTTAAGTTGACTTTTGTTGGGGCAACTTGTCCACTCACTTCTTAGACTTGACCTTTTGTTCTTTATTTCTTTATTCGGCTTGCGGTTCATTAAGGCAACTTGAAACCCTTTGCGGCCTGAGAACCTTTTATTTTTATTTTTTTTTTGACAACAAGTTGAGTGAACTTTGTTGCTGTCATTTGATTTTTTCCCCTGACTTGGCCGATTTTGTAGTCCATCAAAACGTTTGTGGTGTCAATTAAGTGGATGCCTTCAGAGTTATTTGTTGTTTTAGTAGCATTTCTGCCAGCACAACGACTTCAGAATTAGTTGATTTATGAATTATGACAATGTAGAGCGCGGTCGCAACCATTGCAGACATACTGTCGGCCTCTGCCTCTAAGCTGCCGGATATTCTAATAAAGCAAATGCTGCAGCAGCAGCAGCAGCTCTCACAATTGCAGCTAAACAGTGTGCCACAGTGCAGATTTAACACTTCTTGTCAGAAATTGATTGAAGTAACCCCTAGCAGAGCAGTTGAGCTCAGTTCTATCTGTCTGTCCGTCTGGCCGACCGTCTGTCTCTCCCAGCAGCAGCTGTTAAAGAAGGAACCAGCAATTGGCCCATGCGGAACTAGACTTGTACTACATAAAATACCCTGACACAACGCACACTGCTAACTTTATCATGCAGTTTGCAGCGCCTAGTACATAAGTATATTTGCTTGAAAAAGCCAAAACCGTTTTGTTTCATAACAAAAAATACTAATATTGTTCCTATCGGACCAACAAGAGAGATGCCACCGGCTCGAATGCAGCAACGATTTTCAATGCGTAGATACGTTTATAACTTATGAAGAAGAGCTTTAAAACCCTTTCAACATTTAAATATATTTTAAGAATTTTGTGTACGCATTTTCAATAGAGCATCAAATGGTTAACGTATCGAATGGTTAGTTTTCCTTTCTTCAGCATAGTGGCTGACCAACTTTGGGTGCTTGGGTGTATCCGTGCCCCTCCCCCAAATCCCAAGCAGTTGTCAGTTGTCGCACTAAATGGCAGTGGGAATGAGAACTGTTTTTGTTGAGGCTGTGGCTGCTGCTGCTGCTGCTGCTGCTACTGCTGCTGCATTCAAATTAGTGCAATCAAGTTATCTTGTATCTGCGTATCTGCAACTGCCTGACCACTTGCTGGCAATTGTATCTTTGCATCTAACACTTCAATTGCTGACTCAGTACACTTTGGTGGGAATTTGTATGCATGCGCAATTGTTGCGATCAAGTAAAAGGAAAAAACCATTTAAACAAAGGAAATTATTAAAAATTATTGCCGACCCTTGGTTTACCCCGTCAAGCCCAGGCGGTCGCATAATGCACCGTGTGAAAAGTGCACCCTCGCCACTGAGATGTCCGAGTTACAAGTCTCTGCATGCAAATGGGCAACTACTTCCTTTTTTCTTTGTGGTGGTTAGCTGGCCGGCATTGGTTATGCTTCAAGGCGCTTTTCATATCGTTCAAGGTGCTCTATGGGTCAGCACGCAAATAGCTTTACATGATTCGGGAAAACTATTTTTGGGCAGCAGGTTACCAGCTGGCAGGCTCGCCATGCTCGAGGTCCTGGTGAGAAAACATTGGGCTGGCAAGCAAACCGTGAACAACAGGGGCTTATTCAAGTTGATCGGGTGCCTTTAGGAGTCGTTATTAAGGCATATTGCCTGCCTGTTCCTTAATATCCAAGCAGCACAGGCTGACTGCCTGGCTGGGGTGTAGGTTGCTTGTAAGTTGCAAGTTCATTGCCGTCTTGCGTTGCCAGCACCCTCGGGCGCAATTCATTACTTTGTATTTGCAGCGTGTATGCGCCTAAAAGTAGACAATGTGCAACCCCAAAGTGGTGCGCACAAACACCCCGAAAATGTCAGGCCAAGAAAAAGCGAACTGCAAATAAAAAAGTCTTAAAAAATTGCACGAACTGAAGCTCAAGCAACAATTTGCGGCAATGCAACGCCAGAAGACAACCCACACCACCCAATGCCCAACTCCAACAGCATACCGCAAAGGGTGGCTGCTGCCAAAGACATTCGGCGAGCCTGAATGCAGCCCACTTGAGGCCTCGCAGCGAGCGGGTTTTTAATTTCTAGCCAAAATCAGTGGCAGGGGCAAGCAAAACGCATTTCTTATGCGGCAACAAATTTGGCTGCGAATATCGCTCCAGAGCTCATGATTAGCGATGGTCGCATGAGCATTGCGTGAGTGAGGTGCAAGTAACAAAATCATGAACATTTAAGAAGCCTAATTGATGTTATATTGTCAGTAAGGATTCCTTTATTGGGTTATCAAGTAAACGGTTTTTGGTGGTTCGGTTCGCGGTTCGAGTAAATGCCTCGCCTTCAAATTATTTTCGTGCAACTTGTTTTCCAAAGATGTGATTCCAGATATTTTGCGATATATATAATTTAAATGTAATTCATTTAATTTAAAAAATTTATATATTTTTATATATTTCGAAATTAGTGCTTTGTTTCCTATTCGAGCTTCAAAGCTGTAAGCGCATTGTTTATTTTGAACAAAAAAAAACAGTCAATTTTTAGTAAGGTTCAGTTAAATTAATCCGTTTTAAGATATATTTTTGGTGCAAATCGGTCCAGACTTATATCCTAGACAGCTTTTACAGACAGCTGAATAAGCTAACACGAAAGAATTCAGGTTTTTAATCGTGTGGTAACGGTAAAATTTCACTTACTTACGATATTGTGGCGTGTCACGCGCTCATCTCTAGTTAAAGATTAATGCCGATGCTCGAGACAAAAGAAATTAAAAAGTGCATAAAATGAATCTATAATACATAATAATAAAGCTTAACAGCAACAGCACCATAATGATGATGATGATGATGATGATGAGCCTCCTCATCTGGCTGTTTGAGAGAGCTGGTAAATAAAAAAGGGTTGCCTCGCTCGTGGCCCTTTTTTTGGCATAGCGCACAACAAGAAATGCAAACAGAAAATAAAATTTTCGTTGAAAAGAAATTAAAAATCTGCAAGATTTGCATTTTGCCTCAGACCAGAAGAAGACCCAGACAAGCAACGGGGAGGGATTCCCCCACCACAGACTAAAAGTTATATATGTATAACTTTTATGGCATTGTAAAGGGTATTATTATTTGGTCAGTAAATATGCAACGCGTCGCAGGAGATGTGTCCGAACCTATAAAATATATATATTCTTGATCAAAATTAACAGAGTCTAGTCGAGAAATGGAAATAAAGTTATCATATAAAAAACTTCATTGTTTTTAAAAATATTTTAATTCAACTCGGGACTTACTCTTCGGTCCTTAAATATCAAGAAAATCTTATTAAGAACGAACTCGACAAATGAGTTTTCTATGAAAAACTTTTCTGATTGTCAAGATATCTTGACTAAACTCATCAATTGCGGGCTTCACCGTGCTTCTTACTGCAAACCAGTTAGCAATATGTCTACAAGGGTATTTAATTTTCGGCGTGCCGAAGATAGCCTTTTTTCCTGCATTTTGTATTTTTTTTATATGCCCAGGTCCTGCCTCTCATACCCAGGCATACTTTTGAGTGTTCACCTCAAAGTGCACTGGCGTGGACATTGAGAACTTGCGTGGGCGTCAAGGGCGTGGCAGCTGCTTCAGCTTCAACTAGAGCTTCAGCTTGTGCTTGTATTTTTACTTCTGGTGATGACGAGCAGAACGCTGGGCAGTTGGGCATCGTAATGATGTGCGCTTTGATGGTGCTCCAGTGGCAAGTTTAGCTCTGCTCTTGCATTCTTTTTTCTTGTTTTTAGCTGTTTGGCAAAGAGTTGCCGCAGCAGTTACTGCTGTTGCTCTCAATTTTGGTTCAATTTTAATTAATGAGCGCATAATTTGCATTCGCATTCAACTTTCCCCGCTCCCTCTCTATCCAAGCTGTGGCCTTGCCATTATCTAAGCACAATGGGCCTGCGACTTGCGCCCGCTTAATTAAAAGGGAGGCACTGCTCGACTTGCGAGTAGCTTAGCTTCAGTCTGGGCGTATGTTTTTTTTTTATACCTGGTCGCCGTATCTGTGGGCATAGAATAAACACAATATGCAAAGTTTTCTCTGCTGCTTTTATTTATGCCCAGCAGCAGCTGCCATTGAGTTTCGCAGTTCATTGAAATGCCCGTAGAAGCACAAGAAAATTCGCAAAGAAAAAGTGCAATTCATTTATTTGCGTTTCCTTCTTCAGTTTTATCATCTTTTTTTTATGTTTTCTCTCTTTTTTTTTTTTGCTCGTTTTGGCCGGCAAATCCTTTTGGCCAAGGAGTCATGCTGGCCCGGGCTAGCCCAGTCTGCTGCTGGAATCCTCATCGTCATTCATATTTATGGGCTTTGTGGGCTTGGGCTCTGCTGCGTCTTCTGCTTCTGTTTCAGTGCTGTATGCAATGCACTTGTCAAAGCTTAATTGAAGGCAAGATTGCAGGCTGACTCGCTTTCTATCTCGCTCTGACTTTCTTTACATACACATATATGCCTGTATGTACTGCAACGTCGCTGCTACGTTGCTTGAACAAAGTGAAAACCAAAGAAAGGAAATTATTTATGCTCTGCGAACACTGAGCGAAATCGTTGTTAAAATTGACTAACATTAACTGCCAGCAAAGAACCATGATAATAATTATGTTCTAACTTTCTCCGAGTTACACCCAGATTTTTTATTTACTTATTTATTTATTGGTTGACAAAAACGAGTGTCTTCCTAATTATTTAATACATCAAATTAAAAAAATGTAAAAATTATAAATAAGTTTTCAATAACGGGCAAATAAAAAAGTCGTTTCCACAAGGCTGAAATCCGGGTTTGAACTGGATCGGTTCATGAATCGAAACGAAACCCGGTTGATCAGAAAACCGCCGAACCGAAATCTGAAGGAAAGCATATTTTTTCTCCAAAAATGGTTTGGTACAACAATAGAGGGAGAATATTTGCAGTACAACGCCCAAATATAAATTAAAAAGATAATTGTTTTATCAACATTTAAAAACATATGACATCTGGGTACATGAACCGAACCATAGACAATTTACTTTAGGCTGTGCCGCCCTAGTTATTATTTAACTACGCAAAAATGCAATTTTTAAACTTTTAAATTTGAAATAAATATATATATAATATATATATATATGTATATATATGTATATATATATATATTAATTATATATTATATATATATATATATTATATATACATTTGTTAATCTAAAAAATAATCTTAATTTTAGAATATTAAATAAATTAATAAGAAAGTTAAATTAAGTCTGTTCACTTTATTATAATAAAAGAATATGAAATTAAGGTTTTTTTTTGCAGCATTTCAAATCGTATTTTGACACAAAAAAGGAAAAGAAACGAAAAAGAAGACAAAGCCTTGCGCCTGGCAGTTAAGGACCTCGAGTTAAGGACGAGAACGCCTCCAAGGCGGGTTGCCCTACTCAGCAACAGTCGCACACACGTATCCAAATAAGAAAAGCCAGTGAGGACGGCGACGGCGACGGCGACGTCGCAGTCAAAAGAATGCAGTTAAGCACACAATTGACATTTGAAACGTCAACTTGGGCAAGCACTCGTGCTGAAGAAGTTGCATAAAAAAGTGCCTCCGTTAGGGGTTTCCTACTTTGGGCGCAAGGCAGGACCGGGCAGGCTAAGACCAAGAAGGAGGCACGCGGACGAGCGGCAAATCCTTCCTGCTACGGCACACAAGCACACACACAGACATTGCACATGGCTGCAGTTTATTTGCTGAGCAAATAAATTTCTATATGCGACTTTATGTCGTCGGCAACGGAGCGTATGAGTTATCTTTCTTGCCGTGCTCTCCATTCTAAGATAATCAACAAACGGCGGCTGATGCTGAAGACTAACGATGTGCGCATATCTGATTGCAGTTTACTGTTGCATGCATCATTAAAATGTGTCTGTCCCACGACCCACCACATGCCACATGCCACATGTCGTATGCCCCACGCCCGACTTCCCGTTGCCATACTGCAGCGGAGCATTGCTGCATTTTCTTTTTATGCCACATACTTTGCTCAAGGTGCATCATCGAGTTGTGGGCGCAGTATTTGCATATGGGACAGTAGCGTTGCAAGACTACTCTCGTGGGTGAAGAAGAAGGGATGGGGGCGCAGGCATGCAGTGGCACTGGCTTTGGCACTGAATGGAAAGATGCGCGTCAAGCCTTTTGAGTTGCGTGTCGCTGAACCATGCTCCATGAGAAGGTACTCTGCAACAACACTGATGAAGCTGGCAAGTGTAGTTTTGGGCAGCCCCAACTACATACCAAGTATCTTTAATTAGGATCTAAGAACTTAGGGATTAGCTCATTTGCTGTTTTAAGAATTCACTTTATGCATGCCGAAGAGTATTTTTGGAGAGATTGATTCAGTCATAAAAAAGAGAAAGTTGCAATGATAATATGAACGACTGAATACTGGTTACTTCAAAAAGAATTTGTAAAAATGAAATCAACGTTTCTTAAAAATTCGACTAAGGCAAAATATATATTTCGCGATCGCTTCATAAAATCAGGATAATTATTAAACAAAAAATATATGTATGCATAAATTATATATCATTTGAAATGCATTTTCTTATGAAACTTTACTTAAAACGAAAAATACATTTAGAGAAAAACAAGCGTACCGTATAACTTATCTTTAGTTCCGAGTTAAGAGACCCTATATTAGTTAACTGCCGATAAAGTAAGTGGGAGACTAGGTCTGCGCCATTCACATGCCCACGTTTTTGCATAAGTACAAACCCGTGAAGAAATAACTTTTGCTACATTTTCCTACCAAAATAAAGGAAATAGAGAGTCAGCCAAACGAATGCTGCAAACGGTTCATGGAGGAGCAGCACCACCTGCAGCATGGAGAGCAACAGTATCAGCACCACCAGCAGCAGGAGCTGGTTGAGTTGGAGCAACTACAGCAAAAAGTGCAAAGTTTTCAACTGGCTTACACACACACATACACTCATACACACACACACACACATACACTGTTGAAAAGAGGCGACTGCATACGCTGCAAGCACACTTTCTGCAGCAACATTTTTCTTGCTTGCGCTGCTTCTTCAGTCCGCCCCCTGCCCCTGGCCCTTGCCAAGCCCCGCGGGGCAACGCTACTTCTGAGTAAATTAACTGCATTTCTTTAGTGGTGCAACCTCGTGGCGCACATTTTGGAGGCTCGACGTGGCAAAAATATTGCTTAACTACCTGGCTGGCTGCTGTCGGCAATGGGTTGGCTGCTGTGGGGCGGGGGCTTGGGCGCGCGCCCTAAAGGGTTGCCCCGCCCTGTTGCAAAACAAGTTTTACTTGTAGAAAATGTACTTTGCATTCGCATTAATTAATTAAAAATAAAATATAGAGAGCACTGCCGCCTGCAGAAACCAACAAAAAAATGTATATATATATATATAAAAAGGGTGGCACTGCAGTCGAACCAAGGAGCAGAACAAGACTGGCGGCTGCGGCTGGTCGGAAGAGGGGGGTGGGGGAGTGGCAAAGTGAATGCAACGGATGCGAAGACATGGCAAAGAAGCATGGGCGAGCGGAAGTGCCAGTTGGTTTGGGTGCGACTCAAAAACTTGATGACTGCAAAACTGGACTTTGGGGGCGTGCGCATAAAAGCAGCGACCAGCAGCAGAAGCAGCAGCAGCAGCAGAACAAAGGCAACATAAACTCGCGGCAAGGGGCAGCTGGACAGGCTGAGCTGGGGGAACTGGCCTGTTGGATTTTATTTTGTTGATTGTTTGATTTTTGCTTCACTCTCCTCACTTGACGTCGTCGCCGACGCGAACACCGACGCCGACGCCGCCGCCGACGCCGACGCTGAGGCATTGCAGTTTGGCGCAGTCGCCTGTTGGTCATTGAAGGGTCTCTAGCGTAGCCTCAAGACTTTCTCTGTGTGGGTTGTTGAGCTAAGCGGAAGTGTGCGGGGGGCCGCCGTACACCAGGCCGTTGATGAAAAACGCACTCGAATTAAAACGTCGAGTGTCGATGGGGTTGGGTGGTGGTGGCATTGCCACTGGACTCAGTCCCACTTTTGTGGCTTGGAGTGCGTTTTGGCAAGCCAGAGAAAGCAGGAGAGGCTGGGGAGTTGCTCTGTAGCAACCCCGAGTGGACGCC
This sequence comes from Drosophila novamexicana, assembly GCF_003285875.2. NCBI lineage: Eukaryota > Metazoa > Arthropoda > Insecta > Diptera > Drosophilidae > Drosophila > Drosophila novamexicana. The sequence continues at coordinate 1,585,955 of NW_020825054.1, read as the reverse complement.
AATATTTGCATAACGTTTCAGATAAGAAATCGGTTAGAGGGGGGTCAAGGCTTCAAAATGAAATTAATGGCAAATTAAAATATGCCATAAGGAAAAGAATTTTGTAAAAAATAAAAAATAATAAAAATATCTCAGTTTCTACAATATCTAATCACAGTTGAGAATATGTAAAAAATAAATACTACACATTTAAAATACAAATTACTAAGATTCTATATAGGCAAAAATATTCCATCACTAATTATTTTTAATTGAAACGAGAAGCCAAAACACAAGTAATTGTTTAATATAAATTTAAACATAAATTTAAATCATTAATGAATATTAACAAAAACAGTTTTATGAACGGTTTAAAAGTATTCCTTGATTTTCAAAATTTAAATGAATAATATAAAATGAACAAAAATATCAAGAACCAGTTTATGAACGAATTAAAACATTTAAAAAATTCTTTATTTTTGAAACTTAACAATAATTTATTTGAGCTTCAATATACCAAAATTTTAAATAATTACATTAATTAAAGAAAAAAAAAACATTTTTAAAATTCCTGCTCAAAATACGAAACTACGCCAAAAACAACAAGTGTTTAGTTATATATGAAAAGCTGAATTGAATATCAATTTGGGTTTTAAGATCCGTTCGTCGTGATTGTTTGACGCTTGCTTAGGCATTTGCGCTTCCAACTCGAATTGGGTCTAACTTAGCCCCACTGCAGTCCAACTGCAGCACTAAATAATGCGTACAAATGCAGTCGAGGGTTGGCCAAGGATGGGCATGGGGGTGTTGGGTGGGTAGGGGCGGCAGACAATTCCTACTGCTTTGAGGAGGAGCAGGCAGCCAGCATATTGCAATTTCACAAATCAAACAAAAGGCAGCAAGCAGTAAAAAACAAAAATAAAATGCAAAAAAAGGACGAGAAAAAACGGCTCCATAAAATGCAGAAGAATGACTGAGGCAGCGCCTGCCGCTCAGCCAAAAAGGACAATGCGCAGGCCGACCGAGCTACACACACGTCCACGTACGTATCCTGAGGATGGCACAGGACACAGCTCAGCTCAGCTAATATGCATTGCACATGCAGCCAGTGAGAGCTGCAGACGAGGACGCGGACGCGGACGGAGACGGGGCCGGGGGCGGGGTAACGAAACTTTTTTCATGACTGTTTGGCTGTTGTTTGGGCTGGAACGGGAATTCGGCTTGTTTGCCAAGCCAAATGCATCCGATGCAATTTTTTTCGGCGCAATATAGACGCAAGTCCTCGCTGCAATCAACTTTGCGAACGCGAAGGAATGATGGTTGGGTGCCTGGGTGGCTGGGCTGTTGGGCCGCTTTGCAAGTCAATCAGTCCAAAAAGTCGCAAAAGCCAAGCGGCTCGCCTCTACGCCGCGCCACGCCCCATTTATCCGGCTGCTAAAGTACCTATTATCCTTGTACGTTGGCTGGCAACGGGCAAAATGCAATATCGAATGCATTTGGTGGCAGCCACAACCAACCCACCGCATCGCTCAACTAAACGCACAGAACTGCAACCGCAAAGAAATTGCAAAAGAGGAAAAACAAAAATAAAAACAACTTTTATCGTCAGCAGGCCGAAGAGTGAATACCCTCGTAGACAAGCGGCTTATTGCTTTGCAGATAAATTAGTAGAATTGCGAGTAGAATTTTGCGATCAATTCTTTCTCATAAGCGTTATGGTACAGTAGTTCGATATTATTAAGATGAGACCCATATGTAAGCTTAGTCGAGATATCTTTTAAAAACAAAAAGGTTTTTCACACACGAACATCATTTTTGAACTGTTGTTCCTAAGACAGCTATATGATATAGTTGACTGATGTTAATAAGATTTTGCATATATGTAAGGAGCATGGCATGAATCAAACTGGCAATATAAATACAGGTATCGGATACTGATATATATACCTATATACTCAATGAAATCTGAGATCTCTTCTGTTATTACACATTTCGTGACAAAACTTGAATATTCTCCTAAAGGGTATGCAAAATTTTATATGCTTTGCAATCGTAAAGAAGAGGTGCCGCATATGGGGGCAACAAAAAGCCGAGAGAGATTTTCAATTAAAAGGAATTGCTGCTCTATGTGGATTTTTGTGCTTATTAGGCTGCTGCACTGCCCACCTATGCCCCACACACACCCGCCCACACATACACTCAAAGCCCTTCGCATTTGGTAATCAATTTCAGTTTGTTGTGTGTTCGGCGCCGCGTCGCCTGCCTCCGCTGTTGTGTAGACAATCTTCGCTAATAAGCCGCCAGTTACCGCCCCCAACCTCCGCCGAACGACCTCGCGCTGGCATCTCGCAGATGCACTTGCATTATGCATAGAGCGGCATTTGGCATTCAGAATTCTGCCAAAATGCATTTGTCGGATATATATACATATATAGTATAATTCACGCCAAAATGCTTAGGATGCCGCATTTCAATTAGGACATGCTGCCGCTTGTCTGCTTAGCATAAGGATTAGTTTCCTGATTATATATCTGTAGCTGCGTGTGTGTGTGTGTGCACGGGCACAAAAAGTGTCATTCCGGCACAACAGAGACTGCAGTATAGGCAAAATATTGCTGACAATCCTTTGCCCGGACATGTGGGCGTTGCTAAAGGTTCGAACCCTGCTGGGTTTGATGCCTGCTCAAGAGAGAGCAATACTATTTATATAAATGACCTAAAAAGAGTAGTGTACTTGCGCTTGGTAATCAAGCTTGAAGCAATTTGAATAGGGGTTTTAGCCCTAATCCAGCTTTTGGATTTTGGTATATCTCGGCAAATATTCTTCTTTCGTAGGTGTGAAATCTGTGATGTTCTAACTTTGCGACACTTTCGGGAATAGGGAAAGTGCGTTGCCTACGGGATATGAAAGCGTTTCGCTTGACAGATACATGCATGATAATGAAAACCGTGTATAAACCCACTAAAAATTGGTTTAACTTATAAAATGTATTTCCATAATATCTATAGATATCGAATCTGCGATAAGGTTTTTTGGACGTAACTCAAAGATTATAAGGTCTCGATAAACCAAATTTGGTATGGAAATCTTCGAATTTTACTTCTTTGGATACGAGCCCCAATTCACCCCATTTTTTCAAGCAAGAGCTAGATGCTTAGGTATATGCACTCATTTGGGTGCCGAATTAAAGCCCTGCAAATTCCATAGAGATCGGATTATAGATACTAAAGTTATTTGAGAACACATTACCCATAGTATGGGGCTAAGGGAAGAAGAAGCGTGGCCGTAGTGTATTTGTGTGTGAGGTTTTTGTGTATGTCCGCATAGAAGGATGTTCTGGGAATCTCCTAGTCGGACACTCCTGACTAGAGTTATCTACATGTTAAAAAATTCAAATTCTATGAAAAAATATTTCAAAAATAGCTGTACATCATAATCGAATCGATGTTTATGAGCCTTTTTATTAAATTCCGCGACTCCCAGCCTAAGCTGTAGATATATATATATATATATATATATATATATACATATACATGTATATATATACTTGGGGCAAGGCAGTGCCGGTTCGTGGAAAATCCAGCTAGCTTATGGATGATTTTTCTATCGGCTAATTCCTCATCGTACCAGCATTGCAAATTGCGCTAAGGTTGTTGTGTGTTCGAGGCATATTTAAGTAGAGTCCTTGCGACACGCACAACAAAAACTACAAAAACTATGCAAAAATGTAACAAAACCAGGCCGAATAAAGAACAAAGTCGAGGAAAAACTCTTTGACAATGGCAGGTAGTAGAGAGAAGAATCCAAACCAAACCCCAGTTGAAAGGCTACATATGAATGGTCGGGCCCGGGCAAAGGATTCGCATTGGTTGGGAATGCAAAATAAGCGCAAAGGATTAACAAAAGGTAGATTTGGCAATGCCCAAGTGCATATACTTTCCACTCGAATGACAAACGATTGTCAATATCTACCATATTTGAATGTGTGAGAAAAATCTACAGTTTTCCCGTAGTTTTCTTCATCAAAAGAGCGCACTTTTACTTTCGGGGCGCAGCTGAAAATTTGATTTCCTTGGTTGTGATTTTATTGATATGCATTCAGCATTCATTTGGGGTTCTTTGTTTGTCTCACCTTTTGACACATTTCAAGAATGCCAGCAGCCTCTTTTGTTTGAATGGGTTAATTTGTATATTTAGCTGTTTGTCCCGGTGGTTGGCTGCCCTTCCCCAAGCAGCAGCCCAGCAGAAGCAGCTGTCCTTGATAGCCACCTCTCAGCTGGTGCTGGTGCTGATGCTGGATCAAGAAATTCCTTGGCAGGCTGCATTAGCATGCGGCATTATCGAATATTGATGCAGTGCGTCTACTGCCAGCATTGAAACATAAATCCAATTAAACGTTAAGTTGCTGCCGACAATTTGTGGCACGTTTGCCGATGTTGCACCTTTTGCGGCGTCGCGTCAAAAAGGAAAACGCAAATCATACGCCAAAGTCGAATGACGGCATCTTGGTAATCGATATGCACCCGCATCCCTAAGATGTCCATAACTCATGGCAATGTGCAAAAGTGGATGTATCGCATATCCTGCGTTCGTCCTTTTGTTTGCCAAAATGAAAGATGCAGCAGCAGCAGCAGCAGCAGACGCCTGAGTGCCTGCCTGCCTGCATGCCCCTCCACGGCCACGTCCAGGTCCCTTTTAACCGTTTGGTCTTTGTTTGCGCTGCATCATCTGGTGCTGCAATCTGTTTTCCGCATCCTCTATGATTAAACATTGCCAAATGCAGCCAAGTCGCATTTGAAGACTTTGCATTGATATCAGGTGCCCTGCTCTGATGACTCCTGCTGCCGCTCTTCCTGCTCCTGCTCCTGCTGTTGCTGCTGCCGCTGCCGCTGTCGGCGCGTGTCTATTTGTGGCCAACTGTGATTTGCCCACTGGGCCATTGTCTGTCTAGAACTAAGGCCGGATCGTCAGCTGTGGCCACCATGTGGCACGTGTGGATGGCCCAATTATAGAGCTGCAAGATGCCCGTCTTGCTGTTGTTCGCTTATCTAGCTCTACTTGGTTATGCATTTGGATGTATACATACCCTGCACTTTGTGCAATAGGTGGTTAAAAAAGTGCTTGTTTCGTATTTCTTACAACGATAGCAATAAGGAGGAATACTCATATACAACATCATTTTAAAATATGTAAAATAGCCAAGCAAATACATTTTTAAAAGAACAAGAATTAAATTACGACAATAATAAAGGGATTTTGATTCGAACTTACGAATATGAATATTAAATTACTAAATACCCAAAATGAAAGGCATGCACAAAGGCATTTTAAGTAAAACATAAGCAGTTCTAATTATTCTCTGAGAAATATAACAAATAAAGTATTAAAGTTCAGTTTATATTTTAAAAGTTATGAAAGTTAATTTATGATTTTCTTAATCTGCTATTATTCACAGGGTAGCTCGTAACCGAAACCCATTCACCATTTGATATATTTAGGGGCTTTCGTCTGCTGTTGTTGGCATGCTTAATTACCCGCTTAATTATTAACATGTCACTTTGGCCCACATTCGCAGCGTGAATTTCTTCTTCTTATGTAAAACTAAGTACATACTTGTGAATATGCAAATACGACTATTTGAGTTTGAATTGGAGTAATGCGATTTAGGCATGCATTACAATAGAAAGAGAGGGGGTGAGAGGGTTAGAGAGAATTAAAGGGAAGGAGGGACAAGTTTATCTCAAAGTAATTTCAATCAAAAGGAAAACTGTAGTGCTTGCAAAAGGCAGAAAAGCCTGCAAAAGCTTTTTAATCAGGCGCCTCAAAGTTGCCGCGTCCAAAGAAACCCGTAAAACGTCAAAAAATAGAACAAGAAACAAGCAAAAAAAAATATATATATATATTTAAAAAAACCGTTATTATAATCAGCAGCATCTGCATCGTCCGAGTAGGCAACGCCTTCCGTGCCATGCCGCCCCCTTTAGCTCTTGTCGCCTACTTTGTCATTATAATTTTTCTTTTCATTTAAATAAAAAACAAGCAACAACAAAATGAGTAAACCAAGTGCATTTTGTTATTTATTCGTTATGGCAAGTTTTGCTTGGGTTTTTTAATCAAACTGTTTTGGCTTTTGACTGGCATTGTCTCTGCCAGCTAAACGAGGGAAAACAGTTGGCCAGACAGTCCAAGCGGAACTCGCTTTAAGATTGCCTCGTTCTTATTGGTCCCCGTCCCAGACACCCACACCAACAACACGTACACTTGATTGAGCGATGGGCACACGATAAGATACCAAATACACAAACACAGTGCACGATACGCAGCGAAAACAGTCGGCGAATAAGAATACTTCAAGGCACACACACACATTCATACACGCACACTTTTACAATTAGAAAGAGTCGGCAACAGGGGCATACCACCACCGCGACAACAGCTACTGTAAGAAAACTCACACCATTAAAGTTTCAGGAGAAGATGTGGAGGCGAGCCGTTTGAACCACTACAAAAGCAAATTGACAACAAATTCGCCGCAGAAACTTAAGCCAGAGAGCAAGAGGCAGCCAGCTACAAAACGAAGACGAATACGAAAACGAAGCCGAGACCGAAGTTGTGCATTGTTGTGGCCATCGTTTCTTTCCCCTGCCCAACGACGTCGTCATCGTTGCCAAGCTGTGACGTCACCCCTCAAGAAACGCTCAAGGAAATACAACGACCTTCAAACGTTTGAGCCGCAACATGGCAAGAAGCGGCAAAGAATGAGCGTGTAATAGGCATAAACGACGATGAGCATAAGAAGAGCCACGCTCGCTCGCACGCTCACTCTCTCGCACTCTCCGAACGCATCTGTATCGTGCAGTTCTTTAAGATACTCTCTCTTCGTCTCAGACCTGTATCGCTATGTGCGATGGATCTGGAACTTGGCCTGGGTCTGGGTCTGGGCACTGGCACTTTAGTTGTGCGTTCAGTACAACGACGCGCTTTGTATCTTGTAGTTCGTCGCGCAGAGTCGCAGATAAATTTTGGATTTTGCTCGCAGCTCATATGTGTGTGGATTAACTCTAATTTGTTTTTGATTGCTGCCCGGGGAACGGGAACGGGACTGGTGCGGAATCGGGCACGGGGCAACGGAACGAAACGCAACGTAAGTAAAATGTGCAATTATCTTGGCGCTGCTTTGGTCTTTGATTTCTGGTTTTCGATTTCGGGACACGGGCACAAGATAAGCGCTCGCTCCATGGGGACTTTAACAGCGGCGGAGCTGTTTCCGTCGGCTGCTGCCGCCTTATCGCCGCTCTCAGTTTGCGGTCTGTCTTGGTGTCTGCGTCCGCGTCCGCGTCCATCTGTCCATCTGCTGTTTAAGTGGGCGTACTTCTTTTGCAATTAAAGAGGCGTTTTATTAATAAACCAAGCGATCCAATCCGCTGGGAATTGCGATTTCAAGTGCTCCTCCACGCTGAGCTGGCACTCATCAAAAAATGTCTGACTCGTTTTGAAGAAATAGTGTCAAAGTAGAAACAATAAAACAATTAAGTGATGGCAGGCTGCTAATGAAGCGTAAGTATGTGTGCGTGTGCGTGTGCGTGTGTGTGTGCATGTGAATGTATGCCAAGCCAAGGGCAAAAGATCGATGGAAAACTAGAAAAGTGCGTTAAAGCAACGCGCAGCAGCAAAGAGAACTCGAGAAGATCAAGTGAAAAACGAAGACCAAGCGCCGCCGACGCCGCTGGCGTCTCAGGCTGCGGGCAGTTGCTGATGACTCAACGGGAAGAGTATTTTGTGGCCAGCAAGAGATAAACATCAGGAAGAGGCGAGCAGGCAAACAGACTGAGAGCGTCGATCAACGGTTAGTAACGACTAAGGGAGAGTCGGTTGTGGCGCGAGAAACGCATGCAAGAATAAGAATCAAAATAGAATGGGGCAAACAAATGAAGGCGCTAAAGAAGACGGCAACAAAGGCGACACTTGAATGTTAACAAAAACCCCGACCCGCACCCCGCGGTCTACCATCTAAGCCCCACTGCTGTTTACTTCTGCATACATACATTTGTACATACATACATATGCATGTGGGCCCTGGTGTTGGTAACAGTGTAGGGGAGCGGAACGCGGGGGTCTTTGGGGTGCATTGAACTGGGCAGCTGCAACTGCAGAGCTGTGGCAGAAATTCGATTTACCAAATAATCGTAGCTGTTGCCAATTCTAGGAATTACCATGTGGATGCAAGTGTCTGCTGTTGTTGTTACAAATTTGGTTGTTGTTTTTTTTTCTTGTTTTTTTTTTGCTGACATTGCGAATCGCATCTTTTCGAGCTGCGGCACAAAGCAGAGAAAATGTGTAGGCCAAAAATAATACAAATAAAATCATAAAAGAAGCAGCTGCAATTGAATTACGAATGAACGAGACGCACACACACAGACACACACACACACACGCTCACAAAGAAAGGGCATAGTAAGAGGAGGAAGCGAAAAAAAAGGAGACGACAATGCCGCTGCATGCGACCCAAAGCGGACAAGTCGACGAGACGGGCAAGCTGAGGGGCAGGCAGGCAGCGACAGGCAGTCAGGGTTGGATGGAGGATAAGGGTATGAGAATGACGATGGCAAAATTTGAGAAAATGTTGCAAGCAACAACAACAACAGCGCCGAAACAACGAAAACAAGTAAGCAGGATCAAGGACACATGTGTGCTAGCGCTCAAAGCGAGAACCAGAAATTGTTACACGTCGCACGGGGCGAACGAGCGAATGCCGAGGCGCAAAGAAAAGCCAGATTAAGGACCAGTTTCATTTCCTTTGTTGTAGTTGTTGCATGAGTTAATTTCTCTTTATTGTGTTTTCGAGGTAAATAGGTAGCTGTTAGGGTAGTTCGGCTAGGTAGCTCGTCCTGCGGATCGCAGGATGTGCAAGCGAAATGTAAGTGCAAAGCAAGAGGGAATTAAGAAACAAACGAAAGAACACAGTGCGCAACGAAAGGTAATTAATGGACTGCGAGAGAGAGGAGGAAAGAAAAAATAAGAGAGTGAGACAGTACTGAGAGCAAATTACTTATAGAGGGATCATATGGCGGTTGTACAGTGGTTCGAAATGGAACTAAAATGAATGCAAAAGCAAACAATGATCGTTGGATATTGTGATGGTCACATTTATGAGAATATTGTTGATTAAACCAATTAAGAGTAGCCGACTGGAAGATACCCAGTAATAGATGCCTTTACCCTGAAGAAACCTTTAAAAACCTCCGCGTTTATAGTCGAATCTGTATGCAATTTTCAGGGAAACAGCTAATTCAAGAGTATATGAGTACAAAAATGGTTTGTTGTTTTAGTGGGAAGGGCGTTAAGTGATACACAATGGATCCATGTGTACTATACCTCACATGATCTCTGAGATATGAAAAAAAAGTTCACCTTAAAATCGATTCTAATCAATTTCAGGGAAACGTAGTGCATGTTTTTAAATTAAATTGATCTTCACGTCGAATAGGAGGAACTACTATCCGAATTAGATTGGTAATATTTGACTCGATTTGATAATGGAAAAGACTAAAATTTGCAAATTTAATGGAATCGCGACCATTAATATTTAAACCAAGTTGGATACGATTTGCAGGCTGTCCCTGCTCTAGACCCCCCTTTGCTCTACTCACATTTATCACCTGTAATTAAATCCTTTGCTGTTTTCCTTGCAGGCAGCTGCTGACACATTCAAGTTGTCAACGCTCAGCGATAAACCAAGTGGAAATTCATGTGACACCAACGAGAACGGCACACGATCAGAATCAGCAACGTCATCAGGAGGGAAGGGACAGCAAAGACGAGGGCCATAAAAGGCTCGTGCCACATGAGGCATTAGGCCATCGCCTCTGACTTCGATAGCAAGTACTGGGGGTTGTTGAATTCATAAAGAAGTTGCATTGCGGTGCGCAACTGAGGGGCGAGACAAAGCGATCCTGTCGAGGACGAGCCCTGCTTATCAGCCATGCGTTGCCAGCACCGCCAGCTGAATGCTGAGGGTTGAGGTTCTTATCTTAAAGCTAACCGGGCCAGGAGGAGGGTGCACGAAAAAAGAGCAGATGTTCGGAGTGAAAACCCAGTCGAGTTGACGAGTCCACAATTTGCGCCTTGAGGGTCGCTGAGGGAGTCGAGGAATTATTTACATTTGCCATTTGCCGCAAAGAACGCGTGTGTGGCATGCGCCGAACTGGCAGCCAGAAGCCATATCCCACCAAAAAGCAAACGCCATTTGGCTATTTTAGGAGCCGATCTCTTTAGCTTTCAGTTTCGTGTTTGAAGCTCTACAAAATTTGTTAGTTTAGAATGTCGGCGGATAAACATTTAGAAATTGTAGAATTCAGCTTGGCAGATGAGAGTGCGGCAAAAATAAAAGCAGCAGCGGCAGCAGCAGACGAGAAAGCGCCAAAAACTTTTAAAACATCAGAGAAAGAGAACTGTAATAGACAATCCCCGACAGCTGCCACTGCCACTGCAACAGCGGCTGCATCAGTAACAGCGACAGCAAGTGCAACGCCAGCGAAGTGCTGCTCGAGTCAAGCCCCCAAGGCGGAACAGGCCACGCCCACAATCAGCGCCGTAGCCACGGTTCGTCTGGGCAGCCAAGCAGCCGGCCAGGATGCGACCGATGGCATGGGCAATGGTACGGAGCTCAAGTTTCAGTCGTATGTGAATGGCAACGGCAACGGTGTTTACAAGATCATCAAGACACTGGGCAAGGGCAATTTTGCTAAGGTGAAGCTGGCCCTTCATGTGCCCACTGGCCGTGAGGTGGCCATCAAGGTGATAGACAAGACGCAGCTGAACACCAGCGCCAGACAGAAGCTGTACCGTGAGGTGCGCATCATGAAGCTGTTAAATCATCCGAACATTGTCCGGCTATTCCAGGTGATCGAGTCGGAGCGCACGCTCTATCTGATCATGGAATACGCCAGTCGCGGCGAGCTATTCGATCATCTGGTCAAGAACGGACGCATGCGGGAGCGAGACGCTCGTATCATCTTCCGGCAGCTGGTGTCGGCCATTCAGTATTGCCACAGCAAGTTTGTGGTGCATCGCGATCTGAAGGCCGAGAATCTGCTGCTCGATCAGCACATGAATATCAAGATCGCGGACTTTGGATTTGGCAACACGTTCGATCCGAATGCCCAGCTGGAAACGTTTTGTGGCAGCCCGCCATATGCTGCACCGGAGCTGTTTATGGGGCGGAAGTATGCCGGGCCCGAGGTGGATGCCTGGTCGCTGGGTGTGGTCCTCTATACGCTGGTCAGCGGATCGCTGCCCTTCGATGGCGGCACACTGAAGGAGCTGCGGGAGCGTGTGCTGCGCGGCAAATATCGTGTGCCCTACTACATCTCAATGGACTGTGAGAATCTGATGCGCAAATTCCTCGTGCTCAATCCCGCCAAGCGCACCACACTGAATGGTGTTATGGGCGATAAGTGGATCAACCTCGGGCACGAGGAAGCGGATCGGCTGCGACCGTATCGCGAGAAGCCCATGGAGCTGCAGGATGCAGTGCGACTGGATCAGCTGGTCCACATGGGCTACAAACGTCGTGATGTTGAGGCATCCCTGAGGGGTCAGGCCTTTGATGACATTTACTGCACCTACATGCTGCTGGGCGTTTCCAAACCACGCGGCTCCCGCCAGACCACTTCGGAATCAACCACTTCGGACAGTTCCTCTTCCAGTGTCCTGCCCTTGGCCAGCTGTGTGCAGGTGACGCTGCCGCTCGAGAAAAGTCTATCAGCCACAAATCGTCCCCTGCCGCCGCGAGTGGCCAATGCGCTGGCTGCTGCTAGCCCTGCACCGAACTCCATCATAAGTCCGCCCACCACCACCACCGCCACAGCAGCAGCAGCAGCAACAGCAGCACCACCGCCTGCCAAGCCTACACGCCGCACGCCCGCTCGCAAGACAGCCTCCTCCAGCACCGGCAACAGCTCAACCACCACGCCCAGTCGCAATCGGTCCCCGCAGACGCCGCAGAGCAAGCGCGCCATCAGCTCCAGTGGTGCTGGCGGCGTTGATGTCAAGCCCACGCTGCTCAGTGCCCAGCGGCAACTTGCCCAGGCCCAGAAGTTGGCCAACAGTCCGCAACGCTTCCACTATCAGGGCTCCGGGCGGCGGCCCACAACGCTCTACGAGAAGGCTGAGCCCGCGACAGCAGCAGCGACTTCGGCAGCGAGTCCTTTGCAGGCGCCTAGATCGCCCATGGATGGGCGTCTGCTGGAACGGCTGCACGTCAATGCCCAGGCAACTGGTGCTTGTGCCGCTGGCCGTGCCACGCCCACGCCCACGCCTACGCCCACGCCCCCACCAGACAAGTGCGGCGACAAGCCCTTCACGCGCAGCAATGTGGCGCGCGCCACGTTTCACTTTGGTCAGGGGCGCAGTGGCAAGCATGGGCGCGGCAACTCTGGCAACTGCGATGAGGATAGCTACCATCAGGCGCCGCCGCTTTCGGCGGACGACACCAAGCCCGCCTCCCGCGTCGGCTTCTTCTCCAAGCTGACGGCGCGCTTTGGTCGTCGTGTCATACAACTGAACGAGAAAGATGTCGCCGAGCAGCGCAAGAACCTGACCAAGTAGCATAGTATTACTATGTATACATATATACATATATATCTATGTATATGTATATGTGTATATATATGTGTATATATATATTCATATATCGTCCATGTACGCCAAGAAACCCCAAATGCATGCCTCAAAATGTCACCAAGTTGTTGGAAAGTACAAAAGAAAAACTAAAAAAAATATATATATATATGAAACACAATACAAAAAACATAAACAAAGGAAAATGATATCGCATGAGAAGCAACAAAAACATCAAGTGGAAAAAACGAACGTGAAATTGTTAACTGCTCTTTAGAACTATAAGTGATAGTAGAGTATATATTTAGTTGGTATATTTTTTAAAACTGAACAAAATACACACATAATCATAATACTTTGCAATAAAAATTCATTTCAATTTTAAGAACAACACGTCTTCCAGCAGGGGCGAGCGACTCTCAAACTGTACATCAACAAATGCCATGTTGGCATTCCAATTACAGTTTGGCATCCTTCTGGCACCAACGACAAATGGGCATAACAAAATTGCTGTCACGAATTGTGTGGTTTTTTAAATTAATATTTATCTAAAAATTATCTTTTTATCTAATTTTTTTTTTTGTATAATTTGTCTGATTTTTGTGGGATTTAAATATACTTTCAATCATTAACGATTAATACTTTATCTTTTCAATCAATTTAAGCAAAAATCAGTTTTTTGTTTGTCAAACTTTCATTTACGGTTTTAGAGTCTTAATTTGCAACTGCCTTCGTTTTCAGTTGAATGGGACCAATTAACAGGCAACAGCAAGTGCCTCACAAACTGTACAGTGCCACTGAAACTGTTTTTCGCACAGCAATTTCCAGTTAGCGTGTTGTCCACACATTAAGCTGCCAATGGGAATTAACTGAGGGAAGCAGTTTGGCTAGAGCGGGGTGCTAAGGGGTAGGCCAAACAACAACAACAACAACAACTGCAAACACGAAACCGCAATCATTTTGCACTTTTTCAAATTTGTTAAACACAACAACAAAAACATCAAGAGCATAAACAGGAAAAGGTATACAACAGGTATACAAGTCGGCGTAGGCGTTGAGCTGCGGAAGGAAAAGGCGTTCACATTCCCATTAAGATATACATATACATATACCAATGTCCGGGCCCATAACAATATCCGGGAAATTCCGCAGAGGGGCGCCGACTTTTATGGTGGGAACTAACTGGAAAAAAAACAAACCCAAAAGCGAAACTGCAACAAGAACAGGGCCTAAGCTAAGGGTTGGCCAAGGACTATTCGACTTATTGGACACTCGCGTTGATGGCGGAAGTAGAGCGCGTTTAATTTGCGGAAGTGTTTGGGCGGGCGAGCTAACAGGTCGCACATAAATTATGCATATTAGTGTGTAATGGAAAATGCATTTAAATGCTTTTCCAGCAGAACTTTCCCGATAAGGTACTGCTAAACAAATAGCGACAATTTCCATTTGTGAGTGGAAAGTCAATCTGGGTGCAAGCCACGAATCGCATTGCCTGATAAAATCGAATTCGAAATAATACTTGCAGCAAGTAGGCAAATAAAAGGTGACTAGTTAGGCAAACAATGCGAGTCAATATTTTAACTGGCAGTGCGCCCGACTCCTGATTAGATATGGGCACATATAAATATCTATATGCCAGATATAGCCGCAATCGCGGTTTATCAAGGATTCAAGTGTGCACAAGATTTGACAAACGGTGCAGGCAATCAGATAACAGATTAGATAGTCCAAACAGCTAAAACCTCAACGCCAACTCCCCTATAATAACAAGAACACGGTGAGAGAAAGCTAGTGCGTAATTTAAATACGTATTAAATTTCAGGTGATTTCAAAGTTTTTCATCAACCTGCTAATTCTTGAATCAAGCAATACCTACATATATAATTTCCGAAAAGTTCGAACTTATTAATCAGGCTAAAAATGCTTGAATCAATCATTTCACATACTTAATTTCAGCTATATACATAATTTATTATACAAAATGTACCTTTTTAAAGTTTATATGTATCAAACTTGAAAAGTTTTTTTTATTTTAGTAAATTGAAAAGTCACATGAATCTTGTACACACGGGGCCATTCGTACTTTGAGGACTTGACTTGATTTTAGAAAGACAATCTTTTTATAATTATTTTAGGCTGGGTATAATAATTAATAAGCTTATAAAACCTATTTTGTTTAAAGTGACATTTGTGTTTCTACAGTTAATTAGAGCCATTTATAACAAATTATAAATTGTCCTCACGGGGGTTCGTTCCCAAAACCTCGACGCACTGCCCTCCGCGCTTCTCAAGCGACTACGAATCTCTCGAATTTTTCTCACTGTGTGCGCTTAAACTACCATTAGATATATGTTAAGTTGCCTGCCTGAAATCCTCCTATAAATATGCTATGTAAACTTGGTGCGGAAGTGCCAATAAGAAGGCGACTGCGTAATCAGCTGCGTATTTAGAGCAAAACAAAAGCTAATTTGCGGCAAAACTCTCATAACGAGCATGTAAATGAAACCAGAACCAAAAACCAAAACCATAAACTGAAACTGAAACTGAGACCCAAACAGCCCAAATAAAGAAAACAAATATTAACAAAAGAACATGCTGGCTTACAGGACACTTACAAAAGGACAACGTCTTTGGCAGGATACTCGAGCAGCTAATTGAGGGTGGATTTGTCTTTAGAATCAGGACCTCAAGTGCCTGGCCAAACGCCTTGAGTGTGACTTGTGGGTCGCTCGCCCGCAAAAATTATGTCAATAGCCCCCAAGAACAACTTTTTTGGTACTGAAAAAAATTTGTAGTGTGCATTGTGTGTATGTGTGTGTGTGTCTGTGTGTTGCCGGTCTTACCTTTTTTCTTGGCGCTTGCCATTGTTTGGCCTGGGCAAATATTTCAAGAAATTTGCCAGAAGAAAGCATAAATAAGTGTGGCCAGCTTAAGCGGTTAACATTTAATGTCAAGTGGGGTCGATGTTGAGTTTTCGTTCTGATTTCTTTTGATTTTTCATGTCGTTTGAAAGCATTTACCCAGCAGTTTCTCTATCCTTGGTTCGTTTTTAGCATTGTGCTTTTCACGCCAGCCAATTAGTCGAATTCGTTATGGGCTCCCTTTTTTTGGTTTTTTGGTTTTTCTTTTACTAATACTTTTCCTTGTACCTTACGCAAGCTACCCTTAATTAAGGCTGAGCATATTTATGCTTCTTTTGTCGTGTCTTAGTTTACAACTATTTGTCTCATTTTCCGCCTGACTTAAGCGTTTAATAGTTTTCAGTTTTCAGTTTTACAGTTTTTGCTAGCTATAGTTTCACATATTCCTCGGAGGGCTGCCTCGTTTTCTTGTTGGAAGTTGAAAAGTTTTTCTTATTGGAAAGGGTTCGAAACTTTGCTGCTAAAATTGAGCGTCCTCAGCTGGAGTTGATTTTACGAACATTTTTTTTTGTGGTCTTCTGGCAGTTAATCAATTTTTCGCTATTGTGTTTTCATGTCTTTTTTTTATGTAGAAAAGTTTATTAGAAAAGCGAGTCTGTGGTTGTTGGTCAAAAACTTTTAATTAAGAAAACCTTGAAGTGATTTATTGATTAGGTCTCTCGGACATACACACACAAACAAAAGCCTACAGTTAAGAAAATGCCCAACGGGAAGGCCCTGCCCAGCCCCATAAACTGAACAGCCAATGAAATCTCGAGCCGACTTGCAAGTTAATCAGCGCTGCGAACGGCGGCCAATGCATTAAATGAAAGATAAGTGACAGACGTTCAAGCGTAGGGGGTAGGGTGGAAGGGGGAAGGTGTGGAAACCGAACTAAATCAAAGAGACGACGGGCAGGCGAATTGAGCAAAGAGGCAGCCAAGCGACGATGACGGTGAGTAGCAAATACAAAACGCGGCGAAATCAATTGTGTGACCAAAGGCGAAGAAGAAGCGACAAAGCCAGCGGCGCGGGTGTGAGCGCGAGTGTGTGGGTAGATAAGTGGTGAAGAAGGAGGGGGGGGGGTGGGGGGGGGGGGTATGACTAGCGATCAACGCTGCGACGGCTACTCCCATGTGACGATTTCTCTCTGATATTGTTGCGCTAGTGATTCGCTGAGGCGCGCTGCTTATGCAAGCGCAAAGAAATACACCCACAACACGCACACACACACACTCACCGTCACGGTCTGCTCATTAGGCGTAACGAAACATGTAGAAGCAGCAACTGCGCCAACGAAAACAACAACATTACGAATTACTGAGATCTAATATAATTTGAATCTCTGTCTCTTTTGCTGGCCAATGCGCAACAAGAAGCTAAATTGAACTCGAGTTTTTTTAGACAAAATGGCGGATGTTTCCGGTGACAGTTAAAAGTGATCAGGTGCGGCCCCCCTCTAGATGTTGACCTGTGCCGCACATTACACGCCCTGCGCCCGCCACGCCTTCTGCCCCCTAAAGCTCTTTTAATTGTAATCATTATACAAAGATAATCAGTGCGTATTCCCTCACGGTTGGGACTGCGGCTGACAAAATTCTTCGTGACAGTTCCGCTCGGAGCGGTGGCAGGCAGCGGGCACCGAGCAGCAAGCAGCAGCAGCCCGTGAGGCACACAACTTGAAGCGGATGTGCTGCGACTGCGGCCACAACAAAAAAGCGGAACTACTCTTGAAAGATTTGCGCTAGCCATTTGGGCCACCACCTTCGCTGTCACTTTGTCCCGTGCTCTGTGCCGCCTGTCTGCGGCTTTTCAGCAGCATCGACAACCACCAACGAGCAACGTGCAACGAGCAGCGTGCAACGTGCAACGGCATCGGAACTTTGCTTCATGGGCGACGCTTTTACCTTTGCTGTTGTTGCTTTCTGGAGTATTATTAATTGTTCGGCTTTTTGTTGCTTTTCTTTTTATACCCTTTTAGTGGGTATTTTAATGTTGTTGTTAAATGGGTCATAGGGAAGGAGATATGCTCTAACTAATAAAAGTATATATATTCTTTATCAGTATCAGCCTCTGGCTCGATTACTTTTAACAACATAAACTTAGCATAATTGGCAGAAGCAGACCAATATATAAAAGTCACGACGGTGCTATTTATTAAATATTGAGAAAACTTGGGATTAACAAGTGCCACTATGCTTCCTATATATGTAAGGGCTAAGTCTTTACAGAATCGGACTACTTATCATATATCTTTATCGGAATATTAGCTATTTTAAAACCCTTTTTGTTTTCAAGATATCTCGAAACCAAGTACGAGCTTTGTTTTTCTTCCAATATATCAACAAACTTGTTTCTAGTAGGACTACTATAGTGTATTTCTACATCGGACGCAAAGAAAGCATTAAGCCACATCACGACAAGGGTATCTCAACTGCGGCGTGGTGAAGCGTGTTTATTTATGTCGCGCTCACCCTTATTGTTTCGATTTCGGGCTTGGTGCGTGCTATATGGAGTTGTTGGGTTTAACGACTTGTTGTGCCTGCGGCAGGGTGTGAGTAGGGCTTGAGGGTGTGCCACTTGTTGGTGCCGCTGCACGTGGGAAACATATATATATGCGGCGACTTGCAGTTAGCTATTGTTGATAGCAGTATTCGCAGCCATTAAACTGCCGCCTTGTCACACATTTCCACAATTCCAAATACATGAGTCTCTATCGTGTTTAAGCCAAACTGTACCAGAACTGGGCAGTGTAATTCGATGCTTCAATGATTTTGCCATATGAGACACTTAAAACGCGACCAGGGCCAGTGGACAGGCCTGGAGATCCACAGAATCGGCATTAAAATCGACTAATGACACGCCAAGTGCTCGTGCATCCGGTCGAGATCGAGGGGGTTGGGCGTGTTATTCAAATGCTCTTTAGGAGGTACAACAGGTTCACTATAAAGTTTGTTGTGCGCAGAGTGGACAATTTTTATCTATTTGAAAAAACCATTTTCAGATATAAGCCGATAAAAATTCGTATACCATACTGGTTAAATTGAATAAGTTAAGAATATGTTTTAATTTTGGTTACAAATGTTTGAGTAGTTGTTCGATAGGTATTGATTACAAAATCAATAAATTTAAAATTATATAATTAAAGGTAGCGAAACCTAAGAGTTTATGCAAATACTAAATATAAATACTAGATAAATAAAATGAATTTTTGTTCAATTTTTTCCAAAGACAAGAAAATTGTTTGAAATTAACTAAACTGTACAGGCTATGGATATTATATTTTAATTATTTTTGAGAAACTTTCAGCAGCGTTTTGAAATATTTTTAGCTAAATATTAACTTCACTTTTTTTGACTTCACAAAATTGGATCCAAATAGTCAAGAGTATTTAAATGTCGTTGATTAGTGCTAAACTAAGCTGTCTTGCTTTTATGTAAGGTCCCAGCTTTAGTGGAACTTTTTTTTTTTAAATTTATATGATAGATTGTGTGTGTTGTGTGTGTGCAGCTGCAGCTGTATTTATCTCAGCGCGCGTTATGGTTCCTAGATACTAGATAGTTAGATGGTTGTTCGCATTCACAGTCATAGTTATAGTCGCGGTCAAACTTAGTCGTATTCGTCGTATTCATGCATGGCGCGCACCAAATACGAAATAAATTACACTTGATTATCTTGTTGCTCGGCTGGTTCTCGTTGTTGTTATTTACGTCGCCGGCTCACAACCAAAATAAAAAACAATCTCACAGATACATGGACAAGCAGCGACCAGTTGGACGGCGGCACGGATGGACGGACTGATAAACAGTCGCTGGGCATGTGTTGATATTCTACAAGTCATTTGCTGACTTAATTTCCAAAGCGAATAGCGCGCGCGATCGTTTGGGAGCAGTGAAAATTGGGCCGAAATGGGGCTTGGGGTCGGGGGTGGATGCATGGGGATCAGAATGGAACGGTGGCTCGATTCGGGGTCGCGGCTGCTGCTCAGCGAGGCGTGCAACTTGGTCCAACGTTCAAGTGAGCGACTGCCATTGGCCATTGGTCAGAGCCCGAGTCGGAAGCAGACTTGAGCTTTATGTGTGTGCGGGTGTGTATTTGAGTGTGTGAGAGTGTCTGTGAATGTGTGTATGTTTTATTTAATTCTAGATAATCATAACGACTTGTTGCTGTAGTTAGCTGAGTACTAGAAGCCTCGGCCTGTGTCGCTGTTCTGCTTTTAGGGTAATTTTCTTTTTGCAATTGAATGAATTTGCGTTGCAGTCGCGGTTTTTTGTTAGTTTTTTGTTTATTTTTTTTTATTATTATTTAGTTGAATATAAAAGATTATACGCTGCCCAGACGGACGATGTTAGATGTGTGTTTAGATGGTTGCGCTCAGCTGCCGCCGAACTGGCGAACGAGCACGAGTTAATGCCAGAAATTTCACTTCCGTTCTTAAAACGATTTCCGGTCCTGGCTGCTGACTCTTTGAGAGTTGTCAGTGCATGGCGAACAACAGTTTTCCATACTAATTTTTCAGGCTGAGGTAGACGGGCTGGTGGGTTGATTAGTAGCAACTGGGCAGAGCTCATGGGTCTCTGTGCTAAATATTCAATGTACAAAACTTTCTTAACACCAAAGTACACTGCTCAGCATGGCAAGTTTTTCAAAGGCGCCCGAGCAGGGACTTCAGAGACGTCATTGTAGCTGGCTCGGGCATTGTGCGCCTAAAAGTCAACTTTAATTTACATTTTTCATAAGTAGCCTTAGGTGCACTTACTTAGGCCGACATAAGAGCAGCTGAGCAGGCAGCGAAATGAGAAGTTGTTGTTGCTGCTGTTGCACATATGGCAAATATGAAAAGAAAACTGGCAAAGTAGCAGCAGCAACATGCACATGGCCACCAGAAAGAGAGGGGAGAGGAGCACACACACGCGGCAGCAACAGAAGCAGGACTCGTGACTCAAGCAGCCAGGCAAAGTTGGGCCTGTTTAAATTAAACACAGCACAGCACAACACAACACACACAACAACAGAAATGCTGGGGTACACAAAGTTCATGATAAAGAAAACAGAATACCATATAGATAAGATGGCATGACTGTGTGATACCAGTCAGAAATATTTTCATTTATGATTATAGTTCTGAACTAAAAGCCTCAGATATGAATAACATTTAATGACATGTCTGTAACTGCTGGACATCATAATATTCATATTTAAGCTAAAATTTAAAATATAATTCCTTTAAATTTGGAATATTACAAAATACAAATAATGTTAGATTTCAAGAAACGCCGCGACAAATCAAAGCATTTTTGTAATTAACTACTGAAAATTCGTGAGCTAAGTATGATAAAAATTCAAGCTTAGAAAAGCTTAAGAATATTCAAAGTTAATTCAAACGTTTTTCCATTCCATTCCATTCCATTTAAGGACGTGTTAACGTACTTTAAAGGCTGGTCTTACTTGATTCAACACGAAACAAATGGATTTTATTTTACAATTTTAATGAAAATACAAAATAAAAATATTTACCTAAAAAGTGTTAGCCATATTTTCTTAACAAATATTATAGATTAACAAAGAGAAAATTATCTATAAGAATTATGCATGAACTTTTTTGTTTATTTTACTTTATGTGTACTGTGATATGCCCTACTAATCTTAGATGGAGGGTATTCTCGTGTGTGGAATACTAAAAAAAAACTCATTTACACGTCGGCAACTTGCGTGGAGGAGCTGACTGCCAGCAGCAACAACAGGAATAACAACAAACAATACAACAACAAGAATAATAACGAGACCTGTACCTGGGCTGGCTTTGGTTAGGTGTGCTAGAAATGCTTAAGACTTGTTTCCTTGTATTTTGTCATTTAAGCTGAAAATAATTGCAACTGCTTGTAAATGTTGCACGGCGGCAGCAATAACGGCAACAACTAACTGCGCCTGCTGACAGCAGAAGGATAACAACATGTCGCATCATTACACACACACACATACACACACAAAAGCAACTTCAGCAATATCCGCTTCCGTTGCTGTTGCGTCTGCCTTAAGAGGCGGTGCCTCCCCGAACCTGAAACGCCTCGTCTTCTTAGTCAGCGTCTATTTTTCCTATATTGCAATCGAAAGAGTTGGAGGAAAAGAGAGAGAGAGAGAAAGATGGAGATAGAAATGAAAGGAATTGGCAGTCAACGTTGCGTTAAGAGCACCTAAAATTAAAACGGACACAGGCTAGTGCTGTGCCATGCATACGAGGTCCCACCTCTTCACTGCCGCCCTACCCTTAAGAGCCGTCGCTCTTGCATCCCCTGTGCGCTGCATAAACGTCACTTTTCTTGCCATTTCATCTTAAGTAGCACACAAATATACGAGTAAACAAAAGCCAAACAAACTGGCCAGGAGTGAGAGCTCACAAAGGCGTCTCTCATATATGTGAGTTTGCCCCCCGCAATTTCCCTGCCCGCCCGCATCTGTGTCTCTCTGTGTGTGTGTGTGTGTGTGTGTGTTGACTTTCTAATTAAAAAATAAAGTCCATTCGGGCACATAAAAGCGTCTCATTTGCAGAAGACTTTATGTCTTTGGTCAGTCTATGGATGGATTGCCTTAAAGATAGCTTAACGGGTACTTACCAAAATTTAAGCGGCTTTCTCATTGGATAACTTCTCGATATGGTGTAACCTGCAAGTAAAAAGCAGACAGTTGCACAGCGCGCAAAAGAATGTTGTGATTAGTAATTTGATCTTTCGGTTGGCGATTTTAAGGCTGCAAAAAAATATTTATAGTTATTTGTGTGTGTGTGTGGAAAACGAGCTAATCGATTTTAACTGCAGTTGAATCTAAACTTTGGCCTAAACAACATCTTTGACTGGTTTTAGACTTTAATTAAATAGTTTTTTTAATTGATCGGTTTAATATTTATATGCGAGTCAGCATTGCTTGCTCGAAGAATTATTTGAAGCTGCAAGTGAAAAAAAATTAAAAAATAGTTTTTTATTAAGATTAGGATAAAAGAATTTTAACAAAAGTAATTAGTTTATAAAATTCTGCAAGAAGTTTTTAAAAATTGAGTAAAATTAATAAATAAAACCATAATTAGATTAAAATAATTAATGAAAACAATAGAAAAATAAAAAATAAATAAATAATTTCATTTAAGAAGAGAACATAAAATCTTGCTGCTTTTCTGTTCAGTTTATATGCAAGCTTCTAAATTATGAAGTGCGATAGCCTTTGATATACATAAGAATCTACATAATAAAGGGAACAAAGCTCAACGTTTTAGGGGCTCAAAAGCTTTGAAAGTCTTGGGTTTATGTTTTATATCAAGTATGCATATATTATTAGTTTCTTTTAGTAGTTTTTTGTTTGTTTTGATTTTGCACCAATACCATTTGCGATATTTTACCCTTAATTTAAGTTTACATAGCCATTTGCGAATTCGTGCAGCGGAAACTGCGTTGCGGCTCAGCGTTGGCTACTGGCGGACCTAGCGGCCCGGCTTGGACGCCACCATGGCGCCGCCATTAACTGGACACTGACCAGTGGCAGTGGCAGTGGCTGTGCCAGTGGCAAAAGCTCGTGGCAAGCCTTTGCCTGGAGTTGAGGGGCTTGATGTTGACGTCGTCGCTGGCACATTTTGTAGCCGGCTCGTTTGAACACAAAAAATTTGAATTGAATTTTTTTTAGGGTCAACACAAATGCACTGAAGCGCTGCGGGCAACTGAGGGGTCAAAAGCGGGCGTCACTGAACACTTTTTTATTTGGTTGTTAAATTTCGGATCAAGTGGCAACATAATAATAATAATAATAACAATATCATTTGACATACAGCCGCGCTGAATGCTACATTTTCAAAATTTTGCGTGTTGGTTTCACTTCAAGCACTGCCGAAAGTTGGGCTACACTTTATATTTTAATATACATTTTTTTGGAATTTTAAATGGCGCTTCATTATTTTAAAAAATTTGTTTGGTTTTTGCTATTGCACTTTATTTTTATTTTTAGTTATGTTTGCTTGTTGATTAAGTTGAATCTTTATAGCACATTTAATATAACTTTTTAAAATTTCGTTTCGTTGCCGCAGCGCTTTTCGAGTTTTTTATTAATGTAAATTAGTTGTTAATTTTATTTTTAATCATTCTTTCTAATTTTATGCTTCCAAATAGGGAATTTCTAAAGAATGTTTGAGAGAATTTAAATAAGTATGCATAAATATATCATGAATATGCTTAGAAACATTTTAAATTATTTTAAATATGTAAAAACTTTTTAATGTTCCAATTGTGAAGACAATTCAACACAATTGAACATAATGCCTAATGTTTGAATTATATTTGGTAATCAAAATAATATTTATAGTATCTAAATGGAAGCATATAAGAAAACTTATGTTCTGTAAGAAGTTTGTGTAATTTATGTGTTGGAATTTATTTAACATATTAAATCACGTATTTCAATATTATTTTTTTTTTAAGCGATTTAGTTAACTCAATCTCTTGAAGTTTTCGCTATTGTTTACACACATTGCTCGTATTATTATTATTCATTAAATATTCATATTTCAAAATTTTGTATCTTGGCACTTCTTCAGTGTTTGTATTTTGCACAATTTATTTACTTAATTGTAAGCTTTAAATAATAAAACTGTTTGCATCTTGTAATCAATATAATGGAGCTAAAACTAAATATGTTTTAATGGAAATACGTCTCGCAGAACAGAGTCCTTTGATAAAGTCCCAACACGTACCCACGAACTGGATGCTGCGTTAGCCGAACTACAACTGACTACCTGACTGACCAAAGGACCAGCTGCCTTTCCTAACTGGCTACTGCTGCTGCCTCTGCTCCTGAGTATGTTCTGCTGTTGCTCCGGCCTGCGAGGCCACGACGCTGACGCTGCGAGCCAAGACGATCGAATGTCTCACAAGAAACGAAGGCCAAGTGCTTTTATATTCGACTCGTGAAACCCACATTGTGGCTGGCAGTGTACGTGTATGAGAGTATTTATATAAATTAGAAATTTCTGTGTCCGTATTTCAATATAAAAGTATTTGTGTGTATGAAATTCAGTTGCTGACAAAGTTGAGCAGTGCTGCGGCGAATCACAGGCGCTCCACTTTGAGTTTGCCTGTGTGGCGGCTTGCCTTAAGAGTTTTAGATAATTTCCGGCCGAGTTTTTGCCCCAACAAGGCCATGAAGCAGTCGCTGCCAATACGAAGCAAGCGAAACTGAGTGACAACTTGTCGTATGCGCAATGTTGGCTACCACCAATGCCAGCAACAGCCGCTACTGAATGTGTGTGTGTGAGTGTTTATGTTTTTTTTGGTGTGTGTGTGGTTGCCGCGTTGGTTGGCTAATCGAGCGCCTAACTGACGTCCGCTTTGAAGTAAGCAACAAATAAACTCATCTCGATTTAAACTTTGAATTTAAACATCAACTGCGACTCTCACGTACCACAAGCAGCAGCGAAATATTTGAGATATTAGTTTTTTATATTTTTGTTTAAGATATTATTTTTTTGACAAATATTTTGAAATATTTTAATTATTTATTATTTAAGGTGGTAGTTTTTATAGATTTATTAGTTGATTTAGCAGTTGCTTATTGCACTGTATATGCTTCCATGGATATTCCGTTAGTGGCGTTTTTTTTAATATTTGAATTTATTTCCAGTTAAATTTATAAGTTTGATTTAAATAATTGAATGCATTTTTACACAAGTCGAGGCGGCGTGCGTCAACGTCGTCGGGTCAGAAGACAGAAACGCCAAGCAAAACTTCTGCCAGCGCGCGTGACTAGAAACGTACTGAATTTTGTATTCTAGAATATAAAAGTAAAATGCTTGGTTTGGCCAAATGCCGAAAACCCAAAGACCAAGGCGCTGCTGCTGCTGCTGCTGCTGCGACGTCAACGCAATGCCCACATAAGTATGCAACACTTTCTTGTAAGCAGGCAGCCACGTCCTCGTCGTCGTCGTCATCGTAGTCGTTGCTTGCTTGCTGGCTTGCTTGCTCCAACCTAACGACGCCTGTCTGATGCTTGCTTGTTTTTTCTATATACCCGGAGAGGAACGAAGAGCGCATTTAAATATATCTATATAATAATATATATTATTTATATATGTATTAGGCGACGTCGCAGCAGCAGCAGCAGCAGCGGCGAAGCAGCAGCAGCAGATAATTTCCTATACGCAGGCGACAGTAAGTGCAAGTAAGTGTGCGCTTGCTCGCACACACAAACGCACACACACACACACACACATACCTAGACGAAGAAACACAGCAAGGCAAGAGCCGATAACGAAGCGTCCTCACGAATGAGGCGACGACTGAACCGACGAGCACGAACGGCGAGGCGAACCGTACGCGCGTGTAGCTTAAGATGAACTAGAAGAAGCAGGCAGCCAGCAAACAGCAGGCCTGCTACAGAGAGAAGCACACCCACACACACACACTGACGCACACAAGCATACTTGCCCAAGCCGAAGCCCGAAGGATGCCGATGTGTTGCTGCTGCTGCTGTTGCAGGCTAATGTAATGCACTCACACACACATACAAACACACACATACGCACATATAAAGCCAAATGCAGGCGGCAGCTCAAGAGAGAGAGAGAGAGAGAGCGAACGCAATTAGAAAGCAGCGCCGCACGAAGCAGCCGAAAATTATGCTGCCCGAAGCACGAAGGCACTGCAGTCTTCGTGTGCTGACGGCGAGAGCGAAGAGAGAGGATGTTAGGAGGTGTTAGAAATGAAGTTGTCTGAAGCTGAAAGGAGAAGTCAGCGGCAGCAACAAACGTGAGCATCTTGCTGATATTGCAAACCGTTTGTTGTTGTTCTGTCTGATTTCTCCTAATTTCCTTTACATTTAACACAGAGATTTCGCACACATTTTGCTTACCAATTCGTCGAGTCTCAGAGCATCACGTGTGTTTTTTTTGTTGGTGTAGAAAATGTTGTTGCTTTTCGTGTTGTTTGTGTTTTTAGTTGTTCGCGATGTTGTCGTATAAAAAATACATATATACAAATAATAATAATACGTATATACTTATAAAAATGTTGCCAACAATCTTTTGTGCTTTGTACTTTTGATTTTACATTTGAATTTGGTATTTTGTAGTATTTTGTTTTCTGCTTTTTGTTTTTTATTTACTTTTTTTATTACAAACTAAAATTTTTATGATTTCTTTTTAAGAGTTTTTAACGTAAATGCAAGATTCAAAATGAAATATACTTGGAAACAGTTGAGAGTTTCTTCTGGTAGCTTGTTGTCGAAATCGAGTTTTAGAGTGTTTATTTTCTTGATCGAAATTGCACATAAAAATGTTTCCGACTTTTCGTTTCTGTATTCGCTTTTCCCAAAAAACGGCAAAATGTTTGATACAATTTTGTTGTTCGTTTTCTTTTTGTTTATGCGTTTTCAATTTTTTTTTTTTTTCTGAAAAGTGTTTTGACTTTTGCTGTAGTTGCTTTGATTCGAGGATAGAGTTCGTATGCTTATGTACAATATACACGTATGATAAATTTTTGAATGATTTTGTTGTTTTTGGTTTGCTTGTATTTTTGTTGTTTTTGTTTTTTAGTGCACGCAAAATTAATACTTTAAAAAATAAATGAAAACGTAATTGAAAAATCCGAAAATAAAAATTTGTTTGTACGACGACGTTGATGTGAAGCTTTGTACTAAAAATGCGAAAAATTATTTCGCCGCGAATAGGCCGAGGACGACGCGGTTGCCGCGTCGCATTTCACAGTCTGTGAGTGTGTGTGTGTGTAAGTGAGCATACATGTATTGGCAGGCAGCCCCAACAACAACCAGTGCAAAAAATTGTGTTTCCTGCTGCAGCCGCGAAAAAATACGCGAGCGCAGGACATTGGCAGGACATCGGGTAGCAGCTGTAAATTTGCAAAGCCAGCAGCAATCGCAGCAGCAGAGGCAACAGCAAACACAAAACGCAAGCGTTACCCCCCTTCGGGTGCCTTTTTGCAAATAAAATCGTTGACAGCGCTGTCTCCCCCACGGGCAATAAAATAAATGCAAAAACAGGATACACATACACATTAGGGTATGAGTGGGAGGGGAAAGGGGGGGTGTAGCACAAAAACTCTCTCTTTGAGCTAGAGTTAGTGCGCAATTCAAATACATGGAGGGGCAGCCAGCAGCGCCAGCAGCAGCAGCGGCAGCGACAGTGACGCCAGCTGAGACGTCGACAGCGACTGCGCGTTGGGGCAATAGAACAAAATGGAGTATGAGCGATACGTGTGTGTGTGTGTGGGTGTCTGTGGATGCGTGTTCTGTGGGAGGCCGCTTAAGCAACCCCTGCAAATGGCAGAAATATTTTGGCAGCAGCCTTAATGCGCTTCGCTTCTTAAGATAAAATATGCCGAAAGGACGCAGATTCCCTTATATGTGGCTGTATTAGTTAAAATACCTTTTCTAGATACTACTCAATCTGTGTGTGAGTGTTTTTATACTGTCTTTGACTTTTTGCCGACGGCAGCTAAGGAACTCGCGGCGAATATTGCGTTGGAGAAACTCTCAAATTCAACCTTAATATATTTCTATGCTTAAATACAAATTGTATTTTTTTAGATACGTGTGTTTGTGTGTGGGGTTGTCTTTGTGTGTTTCCTTTTCATTTCACATTCCTTTTTTTTACTTTTGCATATAAAGGGTAACGAGCACGTGCTTGGATTTGCAAAGAAAGGAAGCTAACAAGTAGTTTTTGGATTTATAAGAAAATAATTATGTTAAAATATACAGATAAAAGAAATTTGTAAATAGATAATGAATAAAACGAATATACATTTATAATAATATTTATTTTTAAGATTGAATTGAGTTTTTGTCTGAAAAAAAAAAAAACAAACAAAAAAATACATTTTGATACAAACGAAAATTATTTATAAAACTATTTTCAAATATGCAAAAGAAGAGTAAAATTATAATTAAAAAAAAATATATATATATATATTAATAAAATATATGCATAAATAAATTAAATAAAAAGCGTAACGGTTACGAGCGTGAAACAGCTAAAGGGACCATAGTAAAAAGCATGTTTAGAATTGGACTTCAATCGCAAACATCCTAAAACTTGGGTGTAAGGTTCTTAAAAATGTAGGTTTTCTTGTTATTTTTTTTTGCGATCACCTACAGGACAATTTACTGATGTTATTTATCCATGGCAATGCTGAGGTTTTCTCTCGTGTCCACAGCTAATGCTGGTTGTCTGAAGTGGCAGTTCGTTGAGTGCGGGGCGCAGCGCGCTGCCAAATTTGGCATTTTTGTCTGCGTCGCCGTCGCCGTTAACGAAATGCGATGCGAACGATCCGAGGGATCCCAACTTGGTGGCTCTTGCAATTGGAATGTGTCAAAGTATCTGTCGAATTGCAGCAGCCTCAATTTGTATGCGTACATGAGAACGCCAAAGAAATGATGATATTTGGCTTTGGTCTTTATTTCTTGGTTGTGTGTATTCAGAACTAATTCAAACCGACTTGGGATTTATATTTGAATGTTGAGTTTAGTTTAGTTTTTGATTTTGATTTTGAGGCAGCCATTTGAAATATTTAACATAAACGGTGATCAGACGACGACGCAGACGTTGAAAATTATAGGTGAAAGTCGCCTTGAAAAAATTGTTGGCTTCTTAAAAAACTTGTTTGGACTTGTTGGAATTACGGCTTAAATATTTATCGTGAACAATTTTTTGTTTGTTTTTTTTTTTTTATCAATTAAATGTCTGTTGTTGTGACGCGGACTATTTTATTTATTTTTTAATTTAATTTTATTTCCATTAGGCGGCAATAAATTTTAAAAATTAATTTGAGAATGTGAATATTCATTTTATATTTGCATGCGCTGCTTCATTCTAAGCGTTTAGAATTTCGTGTTGTTATTGTAAATCACACGCACTCACACTCGCGCAGGCTTCGGCGATATTTGATATATATAGATATATATATATATATATATATATAAATGCATATATATATATATATATATATATTATTTTATTTCATTTATTGTATATGAATAATATTTAATGCCATTCGAAACCCAATGCAGGCAACGGCAACCGATACGAAGGTAGCTTCGGGGGCGGTAAACGCGCGCGCACTTTGCGTCCATATAATATATATACATACAATATATATACAATATATATATATATATATATATATTATATATATAATAATATGGGTTTTTATATGCGAATGCGAGAGTGTATAAGCATTTTAGAAAATAAGCAAGTCCGAAAATGAACCGAACCGTCGACGACTTGGACCAGCTCTGTCTCTGCCAGGACTTCTCGACGGCGTTGACGTTGCCCGTTTACCGTTTTGCCACTCGGGAACTGCGTGCGTGCGTTCTGCGTCCTTTTGCTCGGTGCGTCGAGCCGAGAATATAAAAAAGCAATGTTGGCACTCAAAAGACGTCCAAAAGCCGTATGCCAACTACCCGCGCGTCCGATGCCGATCTGATCTGCGATGCGTTCGGCGTTCCATCAACTAGCGACCAGCTAACGGCAGCCTGTTACCAGCAACCAACGATACAACACGGCACAAAACATAACACGGACGAGCACGACGCGTACATGGTTGCCACCACCCGCCTTCCATGCTAGCCCCTGTTAGAGCGACCGCCAAAATACAAAAACGGCCAACAGACGCGCAAAATGCAGTGCGGGGCAATGGTTCTCAGGCTCCCCCCAATCCCCTATTTATGCAAGTCCTATGTAAAAAGTATCTGTGATAAGTTTTTTGCCTTGGTCAAAGCTCGCGCGCGAGCAAGTACACACACTCACACAGAGGTGGGGAGCACAGCTCGCTCTATATAAATCGTCTATATACTGCACAGCGTCGCTGCATTGAACGCACATCGAACGGCTGGGTGGACCTCCCTTCCCAAAAAAAAAAAACGAAAATTCCAAAAACTGCGCATCAAGAAATAGAAAAAACTTGGCGCTGACTACGCAATGTCTACGCGACCACACTTCCGTTGAATGGTGGCTCACAACCCACTTAAGCCCCACACCCACACACAGCCAAACCAGCCAGCTGCCCACTGAGCCGACCAACCACGCAGCCACGTTCACGACGACGACAACGACTATGATAAAGAAGTGCAGCTGCTATCGGTGCGTGTGGGCAGCCCAACTGCCACCCATTGGGGGCCAGACAGGCTTCTGCTCATCATCATCATGGTCATCATCGCTGCAGAATTGCAATGCACCAACTCCTGGCTGGGGGGTGTGCATGTGCGTGTGTGTGCGCTGAGCTGCCTGCCTTTTGGTCAGTTGCTTGCTGCACGTGCTGAGGCTCCACGAACAGCTGCTCCTGCTGCTGCTGGTCCGGCGTAGCTTCCATGTAAAAGTTACGAGTCTGGTTAAGTAAATAAACAGTTTGGAGCTGGGGTAGGCATAACTTCTAAAAATATGCCGAAAAGAGACAACAAAACATAAAAAAAGAAGCAACGACTACTTGTGTGTGTCTGCTTCCTCCTGCATGCAGGCGCCGCTGCTGCCTCGCACTTCAAGTGCATTTGCGTTGCATGCTTTTGGGAGGACTGCGGCCTGCAGTCGCAGACAACTCTTGCTTTCTCTCTCTCTCACACACACTCTCTCGCTCGCTTTCTCTTTCTCTCACTCCCTCTTTCGCTGTGTTTGGCTCTCTCTTTAGCATTCTCTGGCATACGCACATGAGCTTGGCTTGTTGCAGCTCCTTTTTGGCCATCTAAATTGTGGCAAGTTGACGTTGGCAGCGACGCCAGCATCGCTGTCATGTACTCCACATGCAGCAGCAACAGCAGCAGTTGGGTAAATGCATAGCGTCCCCCTCCCACCTAGTGCACCCTCCCCTTCTGGGCTACTATCTTCTAGTTGCATTGCCATGCATTGCAACATTTCTCCAGTTGGGGAAGCGCAAATGCCGCTGTCAGCGTTGCACTGCGCATGCCCTTGTTTACATTATGTGCCGTATGCCCCAAACTTGGCGTCGCCGATTGCATCTGTGTGCTGCATGTGCATTTGTGAGTGTAGAAAAGCAAAAAGTCTACTACTACAACTAAACCTTCAGCTCGGGAGACCCGAGTTGTATGCACATACAACCAGCAGCATACTTCTGCATGCTGCAAGTTGCTGCCGTGTGTTGCTGCTGTAGCTGAGCGCCGCCACCGGCGACGCCGACGAGTCAACTCTGAGAACGACAAGGAACACGAGTCTATTGGGTTGATAGAATGGGGGAAGGCGTCTGCAGACGAAACAAATGATCATGGCCAACTCATACGATCGTTTGCGCATACATTTTCGATTGAACTCCTTAAGTTTAATATATTTATTAAGATAATTTGGTGGAAGTAAAAAATTCTAAATTATTTATGCAATATACTTAGCTGATGACATTCTAAGGTGTAAGAAATATATTTTTATTTTTCTTATATTTTATATATAAATAATAAAATTAATTTTGGGGAACCTTGAAATGAACAAAAAATATATAATAAAAACATATATATTATTCTTCATATATTTTTTCCTATTTTTCATGTCCTATTAGAAACTTGATTGCAGCTTACTATGATTTTTTTAAAATATTCAACATTAAAACTTTTGTTTTAAATATATAAAATAAACATAAAACTATCTAAGGATCAGCTATTATGGCAGAGTAAAAAAAATGATGGCCAAAAGAATATAACAATTTCTATTATGTTTATTGAATAGAGCATTAAGAGTGCGCTTTGCTTATAGATTTTATAATTTTCTTCTCGAAAATGCATTAAATATAATATAATTTAATTTAATTTAATATAATTTATAAATTATTTTTCAAATGCAATAAAAATAATTTATTTTTCAATTACTTATCATCAAATATGTTTATATTTTAAAAATAAAATACTTTTATGACTACTTCACTTACCAGAACAATAAAAATATATCGAAAAAATATCACATCACAACAATTTTTGGTATTAATTTGTTTTAATTTTTTTGTGTTCCTAAAATTTTACTAAACGATTTTCAGTTTTTTTTTTTTATTTTCAATTTCCTCTATAATTTTTTCGCGTTTTTTTGTTGTAAATAATTATAATGCGTTTTTGCACATGTAAAATTTTGCTTATAATTTTCTGATTCGTGCTTCCGTGCTGCTCTCGTAGACTTTTCAGTTGTTTCAAAAATTTTCAGGTAATTTCGTAGATTTTGATTTGAATTTCTCTTCAAATTTGTTGTTTTTGTTTTTAGTAATTTGTTTTTATTTTACTTATTCGCCCAAATGTTCGACGCCAAAATGCACCATTAAATTGGTTAATTAACTAAAGAGTTACGTCTGAATTTGAAGAAAACTAAAATTTGCCGTTAGATATGGACCGAGACAAAATTTGTTGGACCGAAACTTGGAAAACTCAACTCGAGACGAGATCAAATTCAGACGCTTGAATTTTGCTTCAAATCGGAATCTGTGCGGAACTGAAACTGGAAGTTACTTCTGACTGACTGACTGACTGCCTGCTTAGTATATATGTATATTTAGTAGTTAGTATAAGCTACTAATTATTTTTTCTTGATATTGAATCCTTATGTTGGCTTGTTGTTTGCTTTGCTGTTGTTGACGAACAAAATGCGATGCGTGTTGTTGTTGATGTTGCTGCTGCTGCTTATCGTATTGGTAAAAATGTAACTTTGTCTATTTGATTATTTGTTGTTGGCTGGCTGGTTTGTAGTTTTGGTTGTTTTTGGAAATGAAGAAAAAACTGCCTACATGCTAAACGCCGGCGTTTACATTGTCTTTGGCCTGTGCATGGATGGCAGTATTGGGCGTTGGGCGTTCACTGGCATTCAAGATGGCGTTGCGGCGCTCAGGAACGGCGCCTGCAACACCTGCAACCAAGTGATGCGCCTTGGGCCAGCTGGATGTTGAGCCTTCATGGCAAGCGGTGGCATTTCGAAGCACATATATGAGCAGCCCACCTGAAGAAAAAAGACGATGCCACGATTTGGAGCCTTGTACGTGTGGGCGGTTGTATTGGTTTATATATTTTGGTTGGCTCTGTACTCTTGCACTTCAAGTCATTTTTGCGCACTTTCACTTTTTTTGCCAAGCACACACATTCACAGATGCACACACGCACACGCACACGCACCCTCACTGCGATGTTTTTCTTTTGGTATTTCACTTTCTTGCCGATGCGTTGCGTTCGAGTTCGAGTTGAGTTCGAGTTGAGTTTGAGTCTGTGCGTTGTCTCGGCCTGGCTGTGAGACTGTGATTTATGCGCTGCGAAGACTGCGGACTGAACTGTCGACCTGCCTGCCGACTGCCTGCCTGGCACTGCCTAGATATTTGCTTGCCTGTCTGCCTGCCTGCCTGTCTGTCTGTCTGACTGGCTGCTTGCCTGCCTGCGTACTAAGCCAGCAGCGTGGACAGGACCCGAGTAGCAGAAAAAACGCCGCAACTTGTTTCGCGTTTAGCAGATTTCTGTTGCAATGTTGTGCAAAAATTGTTAACGTTGATGGCCAGCGTCGTTGTCAGACCGGCGGTCGTGATAGCTGGCGTCGCTGTCGCTGCCTTCGATGACGTCGCTGCAGCGCTATATGATTGTAAAGTTTCACCTCAGTCACCGCACTGCACCGCAACTCCCTTCTACCCAAGGTTGGCTTGATGAAACTGGCCGCTGGCCGTGCGCGTTGATGTGGCGGGCGCGAAAAGCGAGAAAAAATTCAACGCCAGCGCGCAGCCAATTGTCCTCGTCGTTTTTGGTTTTGGTGCTTGGCGCAAAAAAAAAATTGTTGCTGCGACGGCAGCGGCGGCGGCGTCGCGTTGTTAATGTACATACATACATGTGCAGTGGTACACACACACACACAGACGCACACTCATACATCTGAGGCGCACATATGCACATTGTTGGACAAATCCAAAGCACACATAGGGACAGCAAAGTGACATGGACAGGGAACGCGCGCTCAGTCGCGAAAAATCAAAACAAAGCGCAACGACGGCAGCGACAACGATGGCAGCAGAAGCAGCGAAAACACACACACACACACACACGAACACATATATACACAGATGTAGGCAGAGACATGCACATACCTCACACATACAGCTATCCCAATCAAGCGGCGAACGCATTTTGTGTTTGCTGCGCCTAAAAATCAAATAGCGCCAAAAAGTATGCAACACGAAATGCAGCACACGAATAGTTTTTCGCTAGTGGTTGGGGAGGAGGACGGCGTGGACAGTGCTGTCCGCAACGTAGCTGCATATAGGCAGCTGAAAACGCCGCAGTCGGGCCTAAAACATAACTAAAACATTCATCCGTTTGACTCGCCCGCAGCAGGAGCCGCCCACAACCAACCCACCCACTTTGCACACGCACACACACGTACATACATGCACATGTGTGGTTTTGGGGAGCGCTGTTGCTCCTAGTTGTGCATTGTTGCTGCCGCCATTTCGCGCTCAATTCGATTGCCCCGCCAGAGGCAGCGCCAACCCGCATCCCACCACCATCTGGCAACCCAAACTTCAATCTCAATCCCCGCATAGTCTGTGTTTTGTTTTGTGCTTGTGTTCTTTTTTTCTCTCGCACGCTCACACATGCACGGCAATTGCAATTCTTTCGTTTTCATTTTCCATCACAACAACAACAACAAAAAGGGGCAAAACGTAGCAAAAGTGTTAAAACCTTTGCGTATTACCCCTCCGCGTATGCAACACTTTTCCTTATTGCGCGCTTTTTTTCCTCCATTTTGGTATTAGTATGGGTAAACGCAAAGCCAGTTTTGCCAACACAATTTGAAAACTGCAGCAAGAAAATACATCAGCACAAAAAAGTGGAACGCTGGCAACAAGAACAACTAAATCAAAGCTACAGTAGCTTCAATTTTGCCCATATCCAAAACACACAATTACATACATACGCATATATATATATATATATCCCTTTATGTATATAATATACCCAGTATTTAGCCATGCATGTACGCACAAATGCGCGGAAACGCATCAAAAAAGCGGAGAAAAATTGTTGGGCCCAAAACACTGCCCCTTGCTGTGAACTGCATATGCATGAGTATATATATGTGTGTGTGCGTGGCCTCTACATGCACACCCATACATGGTCAGGCATACATATGGCCTGCAAACTAAACAGGGAATGCATTTGATCCCGGCATACGCACGCATTTCGCATTTAACTCATACGCCGTGTAGGCGGGGCGGGTCAAGTTAGGCCTGCACATAACCCGCCCGCTACTACTCACACCTTTGCCACATACATGCATGTATGTGCTGGGGTGGCCATAAGGTCTGTATATGGACATTTATGGTGCTATCGATGGCATTGGTTATTGACTTTGATTTTGGTTTTGCTTTTGGTTCAAAGTTTAGTAGCTACGAATGTGGCTAGCATCTGGCTGTGGCGGTGGGGTGGCCTTCATTCATTTCATGTACATAAAAGACTTACCAGATAGCTTATAGATTAATAAGCTGCCCCCAAACAAATGCCAAAGCTACATTAAATACGAACACCCCTCTTCACCCCGCTATACAGCTAGATATCTGGCCTGTGGACTGCGGTTCCTGATTAACTGTCTACCAGTCCCGCGGTCTGGGCGATCCACCTGTCGGTCCACCAGCCCCCAATCTATGCCCATTAGCCGCTTTGTGATTATTAATTAATGAATCAACGGTGGAATGTGGCTCATAAATTGTGAAATTGCGCTGAAAAGCGATAAAAAAATCATTTCCATAGAAAATAAAACAAAATAGAGAGCGCAGACAAAAATGGGGTTAACCGTGAAGAAATTCCGCATAAGTCACGGCTTTCTATAATTTTTATTCTCTGTTAGGATCTATAGAGAATTATTGGCCCCCACAAAAATATCAATTTATTTTTATTTTTACCCCATCAAATTGGTCCCAATTTATTGGTATATTTTCCATATTTATTTAATTTTATTATGTGTGTCTATATATAAACTGGCTCCAGCTCGTATTTTAATATAAAAAACCTTCACTTAAAGAATAAATTTTTTTACATTTAATCAATTGCGTAATTAAATTCTAGAAAATAAAAATTCGAATTCAAATCAATTAATGCCATACACAAAAAAAAGAAGTAAGAGGCTCTAGTCGGGAGCTCCCGACTAGGGGATACCCTGAACCCTCTTATTCCAACACCAAATAAATTTATAAAAAAAAGTTCCCTTGGCAGGGCTCGAACTCGCGACCGACCGCACCACTTGCTGGTAGCGGGGAGGTGGCGATAGGTATGAAATGAAAGATACTTGAAATATATATAATATTCTAGAAGCAACAAATCATGTTTGGTGGCTCTGGCTCTTGTTATTTACCCAATTTGCTAAAAAACAGGATGTCGATATCGTTTTTTATCGATTGCTTGGAAATTTAGTAAGTTATCGATTATCGGAAACAAACTCGATCTGCGCCTTTACTCAACAGCCACACCAATAATTGAGTCTCAATGAAAAAAAAAAATTTTAAATAGCAAGACAGAAAATAATAGAATAGCAATCGCAATGCTGTTGATAGAATACAGAAATTCTGTCACAATCTCGTGGCCAGCGAAAAGTGATTTTCTTTAATTACTTACTAGAAGATCTTATTATACTGTAGAATATTCAATAGCAATAACATTGTGCTTTGAATTGGTGGGCAACACAAATGAGGGATTTTACTTGATTTATAGCTATGTGGTGAGAGCGGGGTGGTGGCGATAGCTTTAAAATAAAAATTCTTAATACATATATGCCATTTTAGAAGCTACATGTCAGGTTTGGTAGCTCTCTCTCTCTCTTAAAACCTAAAAATTTGTTCAAACTGGACAAGTTATCGAGTATCGGACACAAACTCGTACTACGCGGGCACTAGGAGAACCTGCATTCTTATTCGTTTTGAGATCCTTGCGTTCATACATACGGACAGACCGACGGACATGGCTAGATCGACCCGGCCATTGATGCTGATCAAGAATATATATACTTTGTGGGGTCGAAGATGGTCCTTCTGCCTGTTACATATATTACACATATACATTATACCCTTTTAGCTATTTTCGTTGGGTTCAGGGTATAAAAAATCAAGATGAAAAGTAATGTGAACCCAAATCTTATTTAAATTGGTTGAAATGAATAGCAAAAATGATCGAATTAAATATTAAAATTATTAGAAATTCAGGAATCTAGCAAGGGAACAACGCAAATTGCTTGGGGCTGCATTTGAGCGTTTGCCGAAATTCCTTTTTAGTTCGATGATGTTGATTTTGTGCGCAGCTGAAAGGACGCCAGAGTGCAGATGCTGATGCGGCTGTCGATACTGATGTAGTCTATATTGATGCAGCTGCAGCTGCTGATGGTCGTTGGCTGATTTGCATATTCCCCAAAGCGCCATGCGTTGCAGTTGCAATTCGTTTGCCTAAAAGCATCAAGCACGGCAGAAACCTTATTCATGCTGGGCCCGGGGAAGTTCGGATGGCCGGTGTATAATGAAAATATGGTATGGCAGCTGCAGTAACAGCAGCAACAACAAAAATGACAAAGACAGCGCGGAAAATTGCGCGAAAAACTAAACATGCGACTGGCGCAGAGGGGGCAAGTGACAGCTGCAACACAGCCAACAACAAAAGTCCATTCGAGGCATTACCCCTCGCTCCAAAGCAGATGCAGTTGCAACATTCAAGCAACAAAAAAAAAATAATACACACCAGTAACTGCAATAAGGGAAGCTGCCGACATGGGGTTCGGGTGCAGGTTTGCTGATTTCCATGCAGGCTGGAGGTACGCATTGCACTTGAGCGTGGCAGTGGGCAAGGAGGGCAGAGGTAGGGAGAGTTGGGTCAAGCGACAAGCGGTGCATACGTGCAGGTCAGGCTCGCCATATGGACAAGTCGCACTTGAAAACTGGAATCAGCATCAACTCCACAAACTCCCGCGAGTACTTTATAATTCATGTGGCTCATTTTTTGTCGCGCATCAGTCCCTAAAGATTGCCGGCCATAAGTACATTTTATTAATTTTAATTAATCAAGCGAATAAAAAGCGTAGCTCAAAGGACCTGCAGCCAAAACGGATGCCCTACAACCGAGCTTTGAACTTTCAATATAGAATATTTTTTATTTACTCTGTAATTCTATAGACAATGCGGGCGGACAGCAAGAGCAAAAGTTGCTAAGCCCCCTATTTGGCATGTAGTCTGAAAGTGAGTGTGAGCGAGTGGGCGTGGCTGGGCGGCCTTACACTGCATTGCTTGTTGTTGCATTCAAAATGCGCGCTTGCGTTTGAAAGGCCGCACAAAAAATACAAAAGTGCTCCGCCTACCAACGTTCAGGCGAACAGTGGGTGAGGAAGGGGCCGGAGTGGGCTTGGGAGATGGTGGATGTGGCGTCTGTCAACCATCGTTGCAATGACAGAAAATAAATGCAACTGCGCTGCGATGGCTACTGTTGAGCTGCGCTGCTCTGCCTGCGTCTGCGTGCATTGCTCATACGCCCCGTGCGACTCCGTTAACATACGCAGAATGCACTTTCACGATAACAACAACAACAAAACCAATAACAACATCAAATGTCGCGTTGTTGCTGCAACTGCTGCTGCTGCTGCCGTTCGCTGAATTTTGTTAGAGCAGCTGCGGGCGTTGCACAATTAAGGGGCGTGGGCTGGATTTGCAGCTTGGCATGGGTAGACAGACAGGCAACATGGCTGGGCTTTTACGCTGCAGCTGCTTTGTCAATCCGCGGACTTGTTCATATATATCAATTTGTTGCCCGTTGCCATGCCTTTATATTTACTGCAGTTGCCCGTCTATGAGGTTGCGAAAGTCGTTTGCCCACATTGCCCCCAATTTGCGAGCCAACTTCATTTAATTCCGACTCCACTTGCACAAAAAATTCAGAACCCTGCCTACGAAATAGGATGAAACTTAGCTGTAATCGAATATTGATCAAATGGCAACAAATATGCATATTCAAACTGCTTAATTTCATTTACGAAATCATTTTTAAATTTTCCAGCTTCTACTTTAATTAAGACATTGTTAAATGTAAAGAAACGTGCTCATTTCAATTAAGCACACACACTCGAGACTTTTCTTGTCGTGTCAGCGAGCATAGTTATTACCTGTGCGGGACAAACACGACGACGTCATCTTGGCACAAGAAAGTGACAATGTCAAACACCAATAAATAACAAAATAAGGAGCAAACTGAATACACTATCGAAATACTTGAACCAATCAATTTAGAATGTTATAGCCTTTAACCATTGTTTTTATTTTAAAATTAATACATTTAGAAAATAATATTATTTTTTATTATGAAGTACGCTTGCGTTGAGTCCTTGTGTGCTGTTTTTTTTTTAAACAGATATTTTTAAAAGGTATCAATACGAAGTTTCCAACTTGACGTACATATGTTTTCGTATATTAAAATTTTATTTTCACACTCAATTTTAAATGTAACTATATTTTTTCTCAAGGCTCCGATTCGATATCATACGCAATTTAAATTTTATATTAAATATAAACCAAATCCAAACTAGTTTAGCTGGATATGGAATATTTTAACCTAAACAAATTTAAAATACAAAATATTTTTTTTGAGATTTTAGATTTAGCTTGAACGTGTTTTAGTTTTTGGGCATTCTGTTTTTTTTATACCCTGAACCCATTAAAAATGGGTATAAGGGTATATTGTATTTGTGCAAAATCCAAATGTATGTAACAGGCAGAAGGAAGCATCTCCGACCCCATAAAGTATATATATTCTTGATCAGCATCAATACCCGAGTCGATCTAGCCATGTCCGTCTGTCTGTCCGTCCGTCCGTCCGTATGTATGAACACAAGGATCTCAGAACCTATAAGAGCTAGAGACTTGAAATGTTAGATGTAGATGCTCCTAGTTCCCGCGCAGATAGAGTTTGTTTCCGATAATCGATAACTTACTCCGTTTCCAAGCAATCGATATCGATATCCTGTGTTTTGGGCAATTTTGGTAAATAATTAGATCTAGAGTCACCAAACTTGACATATAGCTTCTAAAATAGAATATATATATGCATTTGATGTTGGAAGAAGAGGGTTCAGGGTATCCCCTAGTCGGGAACTCCCGACTAGAACCTCTTACTTGTTTAAATAATAATACAACTTTCAATAGTTAGATTAGATCTATTGTAAATAGTAATAAATAGCCAGAAACTTTGAAAGTGTGGGAAACCAGTTTTACGAACCAAACACACCGAGAGCCGAACCACTGGAAAATGTATATATAAATAAAACAATTTGTTCAATACAATTGAAGCAAAGCTTTTACTATTTTGATTTGACTATTTTTTGCTTTATTAGATACCGGTGCAACAAAAGCTCTCAAATCTAATTTGTAGATACTTCGAGAAATTAATAAAATTAATGTATAAAAATCTAAGACTCAATTTTAAATTTGAGTGAATACAACGTTTTTTCTTATTGAACAAACCTTAAAAAAAAAGAACAAGCCTAATGTCAAAGTCTAAATATCATTAGAGGGTAAGGGTATACAAGCTAAGCAAGGCAACAGCGACATCACGAAACAAACATGCAAATAGTTAAGTGCCAAACCGCCGTTAAGGATAAGCACAATAGCGCGGAGGAGTGCCGCACACAACTTTTATTCAGTCACTAACACATGCACACACACGCACACACACTCTGGCGGTCTGTGGTTAGTATGAAATATCTCAGGAGACAGCGCATAAGCCACAACAACTGTAGCAAAAGCAAGAGCAGCAGAGACAACGTTTGCGGCATATTATAATTAAAGTAGAACAGCTTAAAGGACATTAACACAAGGACACGCCAGCTGGGCAAGTCGTAAGTTTGCTTGGCTGGAGGCGTCCGGCTGGCGGACGACCGCTGAGCGACGACATCTTTTGCACATTTTGCGCTTTTGTTGTGCGCTGAACGAAAAAAATTCCACTTGTCATGTGATAAGGATAATGAAATCCTTGGCTCTGAAAATATTTGCCTTGCCACTATTTACATGCGTCGGTTTATCAGTTTGAATATGTGTGTGTGCCCACGTGTAGGTAAGCAAAGGTGTGGCCAAAGTTGTCGCCGTCTTTGAGTCCTTTGGGGTTACCCAGCGGCAACTGGCCTCTATTTTTGTTCGTTTTTAGTATCAATTTGGTCGCAAGTGTTGTCGCAT
The DNA here is from genome assembly GCF_003285875.2 of Drosophila novamexicana. Classification (NCBI taxonomy): domain Eukaryota; kingdom Metazoa; phylum Arthropoda; class Insecta; order Diptera; family Drosophilidae; genus Drosophila; species Drosophila novamexicana. The sequence goes on along the minus strand of NW_020825054.1, from coordinate 1,544,265 downwards.
AGCATAAACACGCTTGTACTTATGTGTGCCAGCGTGTGTGTGTGTGTGTGGATAAGTGTGTGTGTGTGTATGTGGAAACCCTTAAGTCATCAGCCATTTAGCTGGGTGCGCCTTTTCCACATATGTGACTAGCTGCAATTTTGAGGTCAAGGAAGTGGCTCCATTTGGCTGCCAGTTAGATTGAGCGATACAACAATTATGCAGCCGGCGCAACATGCCTGGAGCCGGAAACTTTAGCTGGCGCCAAACTGATTGCATACTTGTGGGCGCTACCCCAATTTAATCTTAAAGGCAATTTTGCATTTCTTGCTACGCTCGCCACACCGAATGCAATTTGCAAAACTTTTGCACCCGAAATTGCATGCAATTGCACACATTGTGCAGGATCTCTCGACGGCCTCAAGAGTGGAGGGCTAAGGACTGCGCTGCTGATAGGCAGAAGGCGATTCGGTTCGGGTAATTGCGTTTTGGGCCATGCACGTCTGCTAGACAACAAGTTGGCAGCCTTACAACCAACCCCAGGGGTGAAAGTCGGGCCAAAGTGCATATTATGCAGGCCAAAAAACTGCAATTCAACAGGAACGGTAACGGGCCATGAGCCACAAGGATGAGCCCTGATTGCAGGCCGGCAAATTAAAAACTTCCATTGATGGCAAACAAACAATGCCCAGACTGGTTACCTACTCGTCATCACAAACATCATCATCATCGTTGCGTCGTCGTCGTCGTCATCGTTCGTCGATTCTTTGTCGTAATTTTGTTGATTTATAGCTGGGAAGTTCGGTTTAATGTACTGCTTATAACAATTGGCGTTATGCATAGATGTGTTAGGGAGAATTCTGCAGGTGTTAATATTTCCTAAAGATTGCAAGGAAATTTCTATTGAAAATTAGTAAAAATATTCAAATTAATTTTTAATAATACAATTCTTATTACTGTTATTGGTTTTATAATTATTATTATATTTATTAGTATTATTATTATTATTATTATTATTATAATTATTATTATTATTTTTATTATTGTTATTATTATAATTTGTATTATTATTATTATTATTATTATTATTATTATTATTATTATTATTATTATTCTTTTAAAATGAAACGACACATGTATGTTCAGTTATACCTAGCCTAAGATTTGAACCTTGTTGTTTTGTTTCCTAAATGAATGTCTCAAAAAGTTCAATAGGAATTCATACGATATGCATAGCGGACGGGTTGGACATCGTCTCGGTAGTGCTATTATAATTTAATTGATCGGTTTAGAATTTAGTTCTTAAGTTTCGAGTATTTTAATTTACATTTGACAAGGCCTCAAAACATACTCTAACTGCCTTATTAAGGCCAATACTACTGGTCGATTTGCGGCAAAAGTATTACAATTTCTAATTGTATTATTATACATGAATGTAAACATATTTTGATTGAAGACAATTAAAACACATTTCTTATAACCATCCCTTGGCAAGACAATATTTTGTAAAGAGCTTGTTACCACAGGAGCAGTCGCTGCAATAATCGGACTGGACGCCTTCTCCTTCATTGTGGTACGCCTCTTATTGTTGTGGCGACATCTGCCAGCTGTTGCATGACGTGTTCCCTGATACACACATCTCCACATACAGCCACAGAGAGAGCGACAGAGAGAGAGAGAGAGAAAGAGAGAGATGCAAGTGTCGTAAATGCACATATGTATAATGAGTTTGACCGGCATTATTTTGCAATTTTAAAAATTGCACGTGATTTTTACGGGCCGTCAAAAAAGGCACAACACAAAAACCGTGTAGAGAATGTGTTGGCTGGATAGGGAAGCAGTGGGCAGAGGTAAATCGAGACGGCACGAGTGAGCGTCGCGTTTAACGACGACCGCAGTATGAGAGCGAGTACAGGACAGCGACCAGGAAGACTCCCGTTCAGGCTATGTGTATACAACAGCCAAAATAAAATATAAAAAATAAAGCACAAATAAAAAAAAAATACAGAAAAAAGCAGCACATGGAAATGAGCACCCACAAAACGATATATACGAGCAAAAATTGGCGGCAAGTGCAGTCTTCTTCTTTTCCTTTTTGCTTTTGGTGTTTCTCTTTTGTGAGTTGAAGCAACACATGGTTGCCGCATGGGCCCCAAAAGGTGTTTAAGCTGATTAAAAGCACCGAGGCAGCAAACAGTTGGAGCTCTCTAGTTGACTAGAGCAACAAGCAACTGAATTTTCTAGTTACATTTGATTCAAATTATTAATTACAACTGAGCTGTAATTTTTTATGTTTAAAGATAGATTCGACTAAGACAAGGCAGCAAAACTCAACTATGAACCGAACCAAAAATAAATAAATCTGTAACCGGGCTAATTTTCTTAGAGAGCCAAACTTTTTAAATTTAAGCCATAAAGCATAAAAGCCAAGCCCCTAGCCATTGCATTTGTCTAACTATATATGAAAGATTCCTTTTTTGGATGCACACAATGTATACAACATTTTCCGTAGGACGGGAAATTCTAAATAGCAATTTTAATTCTGTCATACAATATTGAAAAATATCTGAAAAGTATTTTGTATGGAACCTATATTCGGGGAGTTGCTTTAAAACTTGCGTCACAGACAATTATTTTATATTTTTTTGACTGGGGAATTATCTTCGTTCGATGACGGAACATTCTTATGTAGAGAGTAGCAGATCAGCTTACTCTTAAAAGTTAATTATATTGTGATGCTCCGATTTTTCTGCTCTTCTGCACTCTCTTGCACTCAGTCCGCTCCTTTTTGGCCAACTCCTGCTGTTACTCCTGCAGCTGCTTCTGTTTGCTTGTTGCAATATCCATTTTTATATTTTCGACACATTCTGTTTTTATTTTATTTTTGACGCTGCAACACCCCAGCAACAGTTTTACTGCTCACCAGTGCCAGTGCATACACTTACCAAAAACAAAAAAAAATATATATATATATATAAGCACACAGACGCCATTCACACACTTAAAAAGCACGCCATGTGACTCGTCGACCCGCCTGCTGTTGCTCCTGCTGCTGCTGACCGGTGTTTTTGGCCGGCTTTTTTGCATCATTTTTTTGTATTTATATTTATATTTTTTGTATTCTTTCGCATTTTTGTTGATTTCTGCAGTGTGCTTCGCATTCGCGCGTATTTTTCATGTTTTTTGTTGCGCTTTTTGTGCGAATAAAAAATAAATTAAAAAACAATCAAAAATAAATTGCGGCCAACAATAAAAAATGAAAACAAAGCAACGAAAAAGGCATTTAATGTGGAAAATCTGGTTATTGCCACGCCCCCGCGGCCTTTATCAGTTTGTGTGCCATTGATTTTTAATTATGTTGCATACTTTGGGGCGCCTGCATTTTTGCCATTTCTTTTTTCGGCAATAATTTACACAATGAGGTGGCGCTGAGGCGGGGCTCGGTTGCAACAATTGCATTAAATGAAAATTAAAGAAAAACAAGTGACAAAAATAAATATGAGACGCAGAACAAGGCCATTAAAATGTGAGTGAACCCTGAGGGGGTAAAAAAAGCTGGGAGAGAGAAATAATTTTCATTATCAACGATTATGGTTTGACCTTGAATGGCATTGGCACACACGCTCGTTGTTGTTTTTTGTTGCTGTTGTTGTTATTATGTGGCATTGTAATGGTATGAGTAAGCGAAAAAAATTATATGCCGGCTCCGTGTCCGGTGAATGAGTTGAAAACGTTGCGCACGGGCCCTTGTTTATATAAGTGTGTGTGCTTGTGTGTATGTACATGTGCCGGTTAATGAAGCAACCAGTACGCACCCCATTGGAATGGGGTCACGGTTTACAGCTCCGGCAACCGGTCAGCGCCACAACATTGTCCTGTAGGGTGCTCCTGCAGGAGGATATGGGCCTATGTCTGTGTGTGCGGTATGAATTTTATTTCGTTTTTCGGTTAATTTTAATTGATTACTCAATGTGCGAAAATTATTCGCTCGTTTTTCAGTGCCCTTCATTTCCGCAAATGATATTATTTTTTCACACGTTTTCGCTTTTCACGGTGTTATTTTTATTTATTTTTTGTTAAACAACTTTTACGCGATTTCATTCATGATTTCCTACTGATGTCCAGTGCATTGTTTGCTTACAAATGTCTACGTAAATCGCTTGCGTTTAAACACATGTAAATATTTTGGTCAGTTGCCATTGACTGAGTAAAACCTTGGCCATAACTCAAGGGGTAACCAGCTCGATGGTAATCTTTAAGAAACAATAAACGCATCCAGATGAGCAACTTTATGGCGAACAAAAGAGTAAGACTCTGGAGACGCAACTTTACACTATTCTACGGCCTGGCATAATTGCTGCGTGTGTGTCACGTAGCCGAAATTAAGAAACGGCCAGGCAGTCGCCAAAGGAGCCCAGGTGGTGGCTTCTCGCTTCGTGCTTGTCCTTTTGTTTGTCACATTAACCATTCAGAAGGCCATGAAAGGGTTGGCCGTTAAAACTATGCAAAGTGTTTATGAATTTAGTGCCGACTCGAGCTGAGTTGAGGCCGGCATTCAAACCTATAATTATTGTCGGGCCTTGAGTATGTGTGTGTGTGTGTGTGTGTCTATGGCCAACCGGTTATCCTACCGTCGGGCATGCTAACCTAATGAGCAGTTGAGGAAAACGCATATTAAGCTTATCGGCGCACTTGCATCTCGGTCCTTTGTGCTGCTGCTTTGGTCCATGGTGGGCATTGGAAGGGCTTCGATAAGCGATTTTTGGGGACTTTAAAGCCAACTTTGCTGGCGCTTAAATCAAAGACAATGGGCAGGCTTGAATCTTGAGGCGAGAGTGTGTGTGTAACAGAATATGCTGCAACTTTGCCACTGTCATCGTTAAGATACGAATCTTTATGAAGGTCGCTCGCTAACTATTGAATGAGAGAATGCCATAAAACGTAACCTAATGTGAATGCTTAAAGATACGTGATAGTTACCTTTTGCCCGATATCCTGAAACAAAAGCAATCTGCGCCTCACATTGAATTGAGTCCTTGGGCTGCTCCGGGCTCGATTGGGCTTACAGCCTGGCTGGCAGGTTTTATTCTTCGACCCACTTGTAAGCCTCGGGTGTCATTTGGGTCGCTTGACTTTTCTTGTCGCTTGTCGGTTGTCTGGTAAATTTATGACACAAGTAATTTGCGTACGGTCAAGCGCGCACACACACACCGCAGCTACAGAAACAAATACAAATGAACTTTCATAACCACACATATCAGTCGTCTGCTTCTCTGTCCCGAGCTGTATTATCCTGGCTGGCATGTGTCTAATTAGTTGTGCGTCTTCACCAGCTGCAAAATGAGGTCAAATTGTATGCAAGGGACATTTCGACATTTCGTTCCTTGGCGTGTGCCATGGATTTGTCTTGCCCAAGTTTATGGCCAGCGCTTGCCGTGCGTTTTGAGGTGCGTCGGGTTAATTGAAATGCCCGCCACAGTTGGGGCACTCAAACTTGGATTAGACCGGGCATTAGATGACTTTCTTTTAACCTAGCCCCAGGCGTTCCTCGACTCACTGACCACTGTTCATTGTCATGGCTAATTGAAGTTAATGTCCAAAGTCTTCAGTTGGCGTCGGGCAGACAGAAAGGCCATGAGATCCGCGTGGGAGCAGTCAGACTGGTTGCTTGTTGACAGAAATTATGCAAATTTAAAGCAATTAAAAATACTTGCTAATTGACTTGAGCGCCGCTGGAACATACAGCTACAGCTTCACGTCAGCGAATTGGCAAACAGTCAGCAAAAAAAAGCCAAAGAGAGGCAGGTCCGTATCGTGATACGGACACGGGCGCGAGCTCCGACGCATTTGACAGGCAGGCGGACTGGTGGGTAGTTGTGCGAATACAGAAGGACGACTACTAATTAAATTAAACAGCGACTGGAGCGGACTCAAGCGGATGGTAAGCGGTATGGTGCGGGCACTGGGCCGGAGCGGTGTATTAACTTATTTTTCGTGCAATTAACTTTTTAGTGGCGTACAAACAGCCAAATAAAAATCAAATCAAAGAATTCCCATTTCCATATCCACACATGTGTGTATGTGTGATTCTGTGGGCATAGCCAGCTCCAGCCAGAGCCCAGCACTGCCCATCCATTCGCACAATGACCGAAAAGTAGCTCGGCCAAAAGCCTTCCGCCTGCCCAGCCTCCCCCACCCCCATTCACGAGTCATTCATTGCGCATTATGCAAAAGTCGACAAGTGCATGCGTGCAAAGTTCCTTTTTGGCGAGCTCTCTTTACCAGCTATACACACACGACGGCCTGTGCATGGTATGGCTATGAAATTCACATGCTTATAGAGGCCGTCAGCATCAATCATTAGCAGTGCTTCAGTCCAGTCTACACAATTTGAGACCTCATTGACTGTTTGCCTTTTTGTTCCACTGTTTCTTCCATCGCTCGCACTGAATGCCCAATGTTCGACGAGATGTTTTATATTTATGTTAGATGCGATGAAAAACAGAGTAAGAGAGAAGAGCAATAGAAATACGGGGAAAAGAAGAAGTACATGTGTGCATGTTTGAGCAGCCTTTATACTGTCATTGTAGATGTGAGAAGCAATGAATAAGTTAAATTTAATGATAATAAATGAGCTTATGGGAAATTATTTTCACTCTACTTAATAACAACACACATTTATTTAAGTGCTAACTAATAATCTTCTGGGGGGTTCAATCCAAAAACTTTCTGCTCAAGCAACTAAATAAATAATGAAAATATTAATAAATTCTAAATAAGTTTGTCCGTCTGTCCGTATGTATGAACGCAAGGATCTCAGAACCAATAAGAGCAAGAGACTTGAAATTTTAGCTATAAGTCCTCCTGGTGTCAGAAGTCAGATAACTCTCCCTCTTCCAAGAAATTGATTAAAAGCGATATCGAATTCCTGTTTTTTTTTTTAGCAAATTTGTTAAATAATAAGAGCTTGAGTCACCAAACATGACATGTAGCTTCTAGAATAGTATATATATATATTAATTATCTTTTATTTTATAGCTATCATCACCTCCCAGCTACTACTTCATAACTATACATCAAGTAAATAAACCATTTTATATTGCCCACAAATTTAAGCTACAATTTAAATGCAATTGACTTTTTGGGAACATACAAATGTTTTATAGCACATACAGATCGACTGTTGAAAATTTCATCAAGATCTGTTAAGAAACAGAAGTTATTAAAGAAAACGTGTTGTGGCTGGCCACGAGTTTGGGGCAGCAACAGCAAATTGCCAGAATTTCTGTGGGTCTGTATTGTTATCTGTGCAGCTATTTTAATCCGTTTTTTATACCCTGAACCCATTAAAAATGGGTATAAGGGTATATTGTATTTGTGCAAAATCAAATGAATGTAACAGGCTATACGAAGCATCTCCGATCCCATAAAGTATATATATTCTTTATCAGCACCAATAGCCGAGTCGATATGGCCATGTCCGTCCGTCCGTCCGTCCGTATGCATGAACGCAAGGATCTCAGAACCTATAAGAGCTAGAGACTTGAAATTGTAGATGTAGATGCTCCTAGTTCCCGCGCAGATCGAGTTTGTTTTCGATAATCGATAACTTACTCCGTTTCGATATTGATATCCTGCTTTATGGGCAATTTTGGTAAATAATTAGATCTAGAGTCACCAAACTTGACATATAGATTCTAAAATAGAATATATATATGCATTTGATGTTGGAAGAAGAGGGTTCAGGGTATCCCCTAGTCGGGAGCTCCCGACTAGAACCTCTTACTTGTTTCTTATTAGGATTGAGGCGGTTGCAAATAGGGAGAGATCGAGTCCTACCAAGAAAGCACTTTTTTAAATTTATTTTTATTGCTGCTGAACCAAACCAGCGCGTAACGCGATTGGCATTTGGTGTTAGTAGATGAGATCCCGACTAGAGCCTTCTACATGTTTATCTTAATATTTGATGATGTTTGTTATTCCCAAAAATATTTTTTAAGCATATTTGTTGAAATGTTTTTTGAAACTTTAGACTCAATTGCAAAATTGAACATCTTAAAAACATTGCTTATGATTTTTTCCTAAACCTTAAATATTTAAAAAATAACCTTTTCTAGTAAAATCAAATTTTAAATATATATCAATTTATTTCAGTGAAGGCTTTTGATTCCTAATTTAACACAGACAGTCACATACGCATGCATATTGAGAGCACACATTAATTCAATTCAAACTTGTATCGTGCACATGCTCGAAACTGCCCCCAGGGCGATAATGTTTGACGTTGAGGACTGCATTTGATTTTGAATAGCGTCTGTTGGTCAGTACGGCTCCTGAAACGCCCGATTTAGAAATCCCGGACTCGGCGGATACTTGGGCTTTTTTGCATTTCCTTTATGTCTATTCAATTGCACGCACACAACGGTTATAAAGGAGGAAGCGCCCTCACGGGCTATGATTAGTTAATATTAATTAGGTGTATTAGGGCTGCATGGTTCTTCTAAAATCCAAGTAAAATAAACTAAAAACAAACAAAATAAACCCTTTAAAGGAATCGATATATTGGATTCCAGCAAGAAACACTTTAAAGAAGTTTTCATTTTCTACACATAGAAGACAAGGGATACAATGCCTCTGGCTGGGCATTAAAAAATGAAAATAACGCCCGCTGCTCAATAATTAAGGAAAAAAACCAAATATCTATTGCCTTGGGGGTTGGCTGACTGACTGTCAGTAAGGGCTGAGCCTAGTCAACTGCCCAGTCAAAGTTTTGAAGTTCAGTTGGTCAATGAAAGCAGCTCATTTCCGCTTGTTTACGTGCATGTCCCAAAGACAAGGCACAAAGGATTACCTTGCCGTCTCACTCAGAATCGGAGTAATCAAAGAAATTAGCGCCACGTTGCGTGCAGCAGCCCGTGGCGAGTGTGGATGGATGGTTGGCTGGCTAAGTTGAACCGAGTTGAGCTGTGTTGAACAGAGCTCAGCTGGGCACTGTCCAAGAAGGGTTGCGACTGACCATACCCATAGTCCTGCATCCTTATACGGTATATTCAAATTCAACGCAGCGTGAACCTCAGTGACTACCACCCTTGTCTATGCGCTGCTTAAAGTATGTTTGTACAATGTCTTAAACAGTTTGACTTTTCATTTTCTGTCAAATTTAATAACAAAGACAGCTAACAGAATGCACTATACCAGGTCCAGCTCACTCCACACACACTTTTTAATTAGAAAACAATAAAGAACGACTATATTAGGCACGCCGAAGATTAAATACCCTTGAGGGCATAGCCTTTCTGATTTTGATCAAGATTTATTGAAAAACGGATAAATGTTTCATATTCAAATTCTTTTCGATCAGTTCTTCAAGTAAATCTATATGACTGTCCGATGTTATTAAGATTGTTCGTATATAATCATCATAGTAGAACTCATAAATGCCAAGTTTAACCTGACTATGTTGACTTAGATGTTGATTATGATTCATAATATACATACAAAAACAAAGCAATTCTCTTGGACGTAGGCAAGGGGTGGGTGCATGCTATTTATTCGTATTAATTAATGATGGATGAATAGTAATTGATGAATATGATGGAGAACCATTTTGAAGATTATGTATGTGTATTAAGTTCAAATGTATATACTTAGCAAAGAATAATATTGGTTTACGATATATACTACACAATAAAATACATAAAATAATAAAAAGTCAAAGAACAATGCATATGTTAATAGTAACAGAGTTGTACATTTCAGGATAAATATAAATACCCTCTATAAGTGTATAGTAATGATATTGTATATCAATCTTATGCTATGCTTACTTTAAGAATCGTTTGCTTGCCAGTTTCACCCTCACCCTTGCAACCTCAGCATACGTGAGTGCAATTAACCCTGGGCGTTGAAGTGTAAAATATTTATTAATAAATAACACACACCTACTAATTGCTACAAAGGCGACAGACGACTACGACAAGCGGGAGCCGCCGTTAACGTTGCCTCAAAGAGCTTTTCCAGCCGTGAGACGACGCACAGGACCTCGTTGGAGACCAGGCCTAAGTTCAAAGTGCCCACCGCACACACACACGTTGGTTGGTTGTTTTTTCTATTTTTTTTTTTTTTTTTGTTTGTTTGTGTTTGTTTTAATTTCTGCCACCTCAAAGTGTTAATGGAAAATCAATAATTACGCATCTTGAAATTATTAATAGGAGCGTAACATGGCGCACATGTCCTTACCGCATGTCCTAACCGCAGTGAAAGAAACGGAAGCTGACAGCTCATTAGGCAGCTGTAGAAAAGTAATTGCAATTTATGGTGCGTCGGTTATAATTGCCCTAGTTAAAATGAAACAACCATACAGAATATTCTAATTACACTGTTAAGCGTGCCAACTCGCCAGAGTTCATTCAATAAATTCAGAATCATATTTTTGACTAGCGGGTACAACCAGGCCTTGCCCGTGGCATGTGTGTTATCAAATCAATGTTATTAAAAAGCTTTGAAAATGATTTTGAAACTGAGTGGACAAACAACCTTAAAAGCAGCAATTTACCACTGTTGCTGGTGGAGTTCCCCAAATCGCTAAAAAACGTAAAAAAATTAAAAGGTCACCAAAAAAATCTTTGAATTCTGCGAATTTGATTCTGCGAAAAATGTGAAACAGACTAAAATGATTTTTCATATAGATCCTTGGAAGTAGGGACCAGCGGTTTCCTTTACAACGTGGCGAAGAAGTGGAATAGAGTCTGCTTACGCTAAAGATGAAAGGCTGAGGCAGTTTCTCTTAAACTGAAGAAGTATCTTTTTCTCTTATTGTTAACGCACCCTTAATTCTTTTGTAGAAAATCTTCTGTAATCTATTTGGATTAAAGCAAACTTGTGTTGAGCGAATCTCAACTAAATCTAAAGCTCCTACATTTTTTATGAAAATTGCTTAACACATAAACTTTAAACCAAACAAAAAGCGAAAATAAAAAAATACCCTTTACCGCGTTATACAGAACGGGAAGAACTCACACCAAAGCCCGACCATTCAACTGCATTCCTTTGCGCTTTGCCGGACACTAGTAGCTTATTCAAACGCGAATTTGTGTATATTTTATATTTTATATTTTATACTACAATTTGTTTTTTGTTTTGGTGCGTTTGTTGTAATTGGCAACATGTAAGCATTTGCCGCATTTATTTCAACGTTTTTATGCATTTTATTTATTTGCAACACAAATAATTGCGACTGCCACACGACGCAGAGGCTGCTGTTGCACGTTCGGCTTTGATTGCAGCTGCCTGAATGCATCGCTGCATTTTGGTGGCCGGTGAGGGCTGGAGGTCGGGCGGGCTGTGGCAGCAGCACTAATTGACAATAAGCCGCACGCACTTACAGCAGGTTTTGGATCGCACACCCGGAAGACGCGACCGGCGCCCAAATCTAGCTAAGTTCCGAGTGGCTGGCTGCGTTTGGTCTCTGGCAAAAGCAAATAATTTTAATTAAATGAAAAAGAAGCGCAACGAGGTCGTCCGCTGGGGCATGGGGATTGGGGCAGGGGGAATGGGGCATGGCTAGAGCCGTAGCACTTAAGCGCCACTCCAGCGCTTCAATCCAACATGCCAGCGAATTGGCACTTGGTCGTCAACGAACCAAAGGCCGCACCAAAATGCAACGGCCAAGCCCCACTCCGCTAAGCCGACCCGTGATCTGGCGGCACACACATGTGCGTGTGTGTGAGTGTGTGCGCGCATGTTTGTGTATTGGGCTGTGGGTGGACGCATGTCCTTTGTAAGAACTCATTTGCAACGCGCAACTTTTTTTTCGAAATTTCTAACGCCGCACACTCAAAGTCGCCAAAGAGCCAGTCAAACGCGGTGGCAGGCACTTGCAGTGGCGGCAGTCCTGCGAAGGGAAGGAAAGGGGGGGGGGGGGAGGAGTGGAGTGAGGCTGGGTTTGGGGTTGCTTGCTGGGCACAAGCTAAACTGCACTTAAAGTGCAGCGAGAAAAAATGCCAGTCGCGAGCTGCAACTGACCAAAAATGCACTCGGCGCCCAAGGCGGGTAACGCGTGGGAGTGGGCCTGTGGAAGTGTGCAGCGGTGGGCGCTGGTACTAGCGACGTTTACATGCAAAAAGATAAAGACCAAGTGCAACACACACACACACACACACACACACACACACACTCAGACCCCCACACACGCACACTTGCAGCCTAACTGTTTGTTTTATGCGCTCATGTGCGCCGCAAGAGTTTGCGAGCTTGCCAAAATGCTGCCGAGTGCAATTTTTGTGAAGTTTGTTTGTTGTTTTTGCCCCTTGTTGTATGTTGTTGTTGCGACTGCTGCTGCAGTTGCTGTTGTTGAGCGATTTTGATTGAAAATGCACTCACACCCCAAACAACAGCGCACTGCTAACAGGAAAGGAAGAGTTTCAGCTCCCCCAGCAATGAGCTTTTTTCAGCACTGTCCTGGCAAACGTCACTGCACTGACTCGACATATGTATACATATATATATAAATATATTTTTATATAAATATATTTTTTTTGCTAAGTGCCAATTGCGCAAACCCCAAAAAAACAATTTGCACGTTTTGTTTTCGATGGCCAACCATTCAAAGCGCCGTATGAGAGAATCGAGGCTTTGACAAGGAGATGGGACAAGGAGGTTAAGGGAATAAAATAATACAAATTATTGACCAGGACTTCAAAAGCTTCATTTAATGTGTCACAGAAAAGTAAGAAGTAGCTCGGACTCTCATTATTGCCTTTTACAGGATTTGTAATGACAACGCCCATCCCTTAAATTATTAACAGCCGAGTAGATGTTGCAGTTTAGTCCATCTAGCTGTCTGTCTGTTTGTTTTATAATAGCTGGTGTTTTAAAATTTGCAAAGTAGTTTATCTTATTGCTTGAGCAGATCAAGTTTTCATTTTCCCCATTTCCATGAAACCGATCAAAATCGATATCGAGAAATCATGATTTTTTAGCATATCTCAGCGCTTGGTATACAATATTTTGTGTCATACATATTCATTCATATACATGCATATGCATAAAACTACATCAATATACATACATTGGGATTTGAATGCCACATTAATCTAGAGGGAAAACCATGAAGAAAATGCCAAACTTCGTGAAAATCGGATGAGATTTGACCGAGTTATGGGGGTCGTAATTTTGACCCATGTCTATATACGAATCTTGGGATAAGATTTGGACATGAATTTCGACCAAAAAATCGGTGTCGAGATTTGAATGCCACTTTAATCTAGAGGGAAAACCATGAAGAAAAAGCCAAACTTCGTGCAAATCGGATGAGACCAAGTTATGGAGGTGGTAATTTTTGACCCATGTCTTTATACAAATCTTGAGGTAAGATTTGGACATGAATTTCGACCAAAAAATCGGTGTCGAGATTTGAATGCCAGTTTAATCTAGAGGGAAAACCATGAAGAAAAAGCCAAACTTCATGAAAATCGGATGAGATTTGGCCGAGTTATGGGGGTGGTTAGTTTTGACCCATGTCTATATACGAATCTTGGGGTAAGATTTGGACATGAATTTCGACTAAAAAATCGGTATCGAGATTTGAATCCCAGATTAATCTAGAGGGAAAACCATGAAGAAAAAGCCAAGCTTCGTGAAAATCGGATGAGTTTTGACCGAGTTATGGGGTGGTAATTTTTGACCCATGTCTATATACAAATCTTGAGGTAAGATTTGGACATGAATTTCGACCAAAAAATCGGTGTCGAGATTTGAATGCCAGTTTAATCTAGAGGGAAAACCATGAAGAAAAAGCCAAACTTCATGAAAATCGGATGAGATTTGGTTGAGTTATGGGGGTGGTTAGTTTTGACCCATGTCTATATACGAATCTTGGGGTAAGATTTGGACATGAATTTCGACTAAAAAATCGGTATCGAGATTTCAATCCCAGATTAATCTAGAGGGAAAACCATGAAGAAAAAGCCAAACTTCGTGAAAATCGGATGAGTTTTGACCAAGTTATGGGGGTGGTAATTTTTGACCCATGTCTATATACAAATCTTGTAGGTAAGATTTGGACATTAATTTCGGCCAAAAAATCGGTGTCGAGGTTTGTATGCCACATTAATCTAGAGGGAAAACCATGAAGAAAAAGCCAAACTTCATGAAAATCGGATGAGATTTGACCGAGTTATGGGGGTCGTAATTTTGACCCATGTCTATATACGAATCTTGGGATAAGATTTGGACATGAATTTCGACCAAAAAATCGGTGTCGAGATTTGAATGCCACTTTAATCTAGAGGGAAAACAATGAAGAAAAAGCCAAACTTTGTGAAAATCGGATGAGTTTTGACCAAGTTATGGGGGTGGTAATTTTTGACCCATGTCTATATACGAATCTTGGGATAAGATTTGGACATGAATTTCGACCAAAAAATCGGTGTCGAGATTTGAATGCCAGTTTAATCTAGAGGGAAAACCATGAAGAAAAAGCCAAACTTCATGAAAATCGGATGAGATTTGGCCGAGTTATGGGGGTCGTAATTTTGACCCATGTCTATATACAAATCTTGTAGGTAAGATTTGGACATTAATTTCGGCCAAAAAATCGGTGTCGAGGTTTGTATGCCACATTAATCTAGAGGGAAAACCATGAAGAAAAAGCCAAACTTCATGAAAATCGGATGAGATTTGACCGAGTTATGGGGGTCGTAATTTTGACCCATGTCTATATACGAATCTTGGGATAAGATTTGGACATGAATTTCGACCAAAAAATCGGTGTCGAGATTTGAATGCCAGTTTAATCTAGAGGGAAAACCATGAAGAAAAAGCCAAACTTCATGAAAATCGGATGAGATTTGGCCGAGTTATGGGGGTGGTTAGTTTTGACCCATGTCTATATACGAATCTTGGGGTAAGATTTGGACATGAATTTCTACTAAAAAATCGGTATCGAGATTTGAATCCCAGATTAATCTAGAGGGAAAACCATGAAGAAAAAGCCAAGCTTCGTGAAAATCGGATGAGTTTTGACCAAGTTATGGGGGTGGTAATTTTTGACCCATGTCTATATACAAATATTGTAGGTAAGATTTGGACATGAATTTCGGCCAAAAAATCGGTGTCGAGATTTGTATGCCACATTAATCTAGAGGGAAAACCATGAAGAAAATGCCAAACTTCGTGAAAATCGGATGAGATTTGACCGAGTTATGGGGGTGGTTAGTTTTGACCCATGTCTATATACGAATCTTGGGGTAAGATTTGGACATGAATTTCGACTAAAAAATCGGTATCGAGATTTGAATCCCAGATTAATCTAGAGGGAAAACCATGAAGAAAAAGCCAAACTTCGTGAAAATCGGATGAGTTTTGACCAAGTTATGGGGGTGGTAATTTTTGACCCATGTCTATATACAAATCTTGTAGGTAAGATTTGGACATTAATTTCGGCCAAAAAATCGGTGTCGAGGTTTGTATGCCACATTAATCTAGAGGGAAAACCATGAAGAAAAAGCCAAACTTCATGAAAATCGGATGAGATTTGACCGAGTTATGGGGTGGTAATTTTTGACCCATGTCTTGAGGTAAGATTTGGACATGAATTTCGACCAAAAAATCGGTGTCGAGATTTGAATGCCAGTTTAATCTAGAGGGAAAACCATGAAGAAAAAGCCAAACTTCATGAAAATCGGATGAGATTTGGCCGAGTTATGGGGGTGGTTAGTTTTGACCCATGTCTATATACGAATCTTGGGGTAAGATTTGGACATGAATTTCGGCCAAAAAATCGGTGTCGAGATTTGTATGCCCCATTAATCTAGAGGGAAAACCATGAAGAAAAAGCCAAACTTCATGAAAATCGGATGAGATTTGACCGAGTTATGGGGTGGTAATTTTTGACCCATGTCTATATACAAATCTTGAGGTAAGATTTGGACATGAATTTCGACCAAAAAATCGGTGTCGAGATTTGAATGCCAGTTTAATCTAGAGGGAAAACCATGAAGAAAAAGCCAAACTTCGTGAAAATCGGATGAGATTTGGTTGAGTTATGGGGGTGGTTAGTTTTGACCCATGTCTATACACAAATCTTGAGGTAAGATTTGGACATGAATTTCGACCAAAAAATCGGTGTCGAGATTTGAATGCCAGTTTAATCTAGAGGGAAAACCATGAAGAAAAAGCCAAACTTCGTGAAAATCGGATGAGTTTTGACCAAGTTATGGGGGTGGTAATTTTTGACCCATGTCTATATACAAATCTTGTAGGTAAGATTTGGACATGAATTTCGACCAAAAAATCGGTGTCGAGATTTGAATGCCAGTTTAATCTAGAGGGAAAACCATGAAGAAAAAGCCAAACTTCATGAAAATCGGATGAGATTTGACCAAGTTATGGAGGTGGTAATTTTTGACCCATGTCTTTATACAAATCTTGAGGTAAGATTTGGACATGAATTTCGACCAAAAAATCGGTGTCGAGATTTGAATGCCAGTTTAATCTAGAGGGAAAACCATGAAGAAAAAGCCAAACTTCATGAAAATCGGATGAGATTTGGCCGAGTTATGGGGGTGGTTAGTTTTGACCCATGTCTATATACAAATATTGTAGGTAAGATTTGGACATGAATTTCGGCCAAAAAATCGGTGTCGAGATTTGTATGCCACATTAATCTAGAGGGAAACCCATGAAGAAAAAGCCAAACTTCATGAAAATCGGATGAGATTTGACCGAGCTATGGGGTGGTAATTTTTGACCCATGTCTTTATACAAATCTTGAGGTAAGATTTGGACATGAATTTCGACCAAAAAATCGGTGTCGAGATTTGTATGCCACATTAATCTAGAGGGAAAACCATGAAGAAAATGCCAAACTTCGTGAAAATCGGATGAGATTTGACCGAGTTATGGGGGTCGTAATTTTGACCCATGTCTATATACGAATCTTGGGATAAGATTTGGACATGAATTTCGACCAAAAAATCGGTGTCGAGATTTGAATGCTAGTTTAATCTAGAGGGAAAACCATGAAGAAAAAGCCAAACTTCATGAAAATCGGATGAGATTTGACCGAGTTATGGGGTGGTAATTTTTGACCCATGTCTTGAGGTAAGATTTGGACATGAATTTCGACCAAAAAATCGGTGTCGAGATTTGAATGCCAGTTTAATCTAGAGGGAAAACCATGAAGAAAAAGCCAAACTTCATGAAAATCGGATGAGATTTGGCCGAGTTATGGGGGTGGTTAGTTTTGACCCATGTCTATATACGAATCTTGGGGTAAGATTTGGACATGAATTTCGACTAAAAAATCGGTATCGAGATTTGAATCCCAGATTAATCTAGAGGGAAAACCATGAAGAAAAAGCCAAACTTCGTGAAAATCGGATGAGTTTTGACCAAGTTATGGGGGTGGTAATTTTTGACCCATGTCTATATACAAATATTGTAGGTAAGATTTGGACATGAATTTCGGCCAAAAAATCGGTGTCGAGATTTGTATGCCACATTAATCTAGAGGGAAAACCATGAAGAAAAAGCCAAACTTCATGAAAATCGGATGAGATTTGACCGAGCTATGGGGTGGTAATTTTTGACCCATGTCTTTATACAAATCTTGAGGTAAGATTTGGACATGAATTTCGACCAAAAAATCGGTGTCGAGATTTGAATGCCAGTTTAATCTAGAGGGAAAACCATGAAGAAAAAGCCAAACTTCATGAAAATCGGATGAGATTTGGCCGAGTTATGGGGGTGGTTAGTTTTGACCCATGTCTATATACGAATCTTGGGGTAAGATTTGGACATGAATTTCGACTAAAAAATCGGTATCGAGATTTGAATCCCAGATTAATCTAGAGGGAAAACCATGAAGAAAAAGCCAAACTTCGTGAAAATCGGATGAGTTTTGACCAAGTTATGGGGGTGGTAATTTTTGACCCATGTCTATATACAAATATTGTAGGTAAGATTTGGACATGAATTTCGGCCGAAAAATCGGTGTCGAGGTTTGTATGCCACATTAATCTAGAGGGAAAACCATGAAGAAAAAGCCAAACTTCATGAAAATCGGATGAGATTTGACCGAGTTATGGGGGTCGTAATTTTGACCCATGTCTATATACGAATCTTGGGATAAGATTTGGACATGAATTTCGACCAAAAAATCGGTGTCGAGATTTGAATGCCACTTTAATCTAGAGGGAAAACCATGAAGAAAAAGCCAAACTTCGTGCAAATCGGATGAGATTTGACCAAGTTATGGAGGTGGTAATTTTTGACCCATGTCTTTATACAAATCTTGAGGTAAGATTTGGACATGAATTTCGACCAAAAAATCGGTGTCGAGATTTGAATGCCAGTTTAATCTAGAGGGAAAACCATGAAGAAAAAGCCAAACTTCATGAAAATCGGATGAGATTTGGCCGAGTTATGGGGGTGGTTAGTTTTGACCCATGTCTATATACGAATCTTGGGGTAAGATTTGGACATGAATTTCGACTAAAAAATCGGTATCGAGATTTTAATCCCAGATTAATCTAGAGGGAAAACCATGAAGAAAAAGCCAAACTTCGTAAAAATCGGATGAGTTTTGACCAAGTTATGGGGGTGGTAATTTTTGACCCATGTCTATATACAAATATTGTAGGTAAGATTTGGACATGAATTTCGGCCAAAAAATCGGTGTCGAGGATTGTATGCCACATTAAGCTTAAGGGAAAACCATGATGAAAAAGCCAAACTTCATGAAAATCGGATGAGATTTGACCGAGCTATGGGGTGGTAATTTTTGACCCATGTCTTTATACAAATCTTGAGGTAAGATTTGGACATGAATTTCGACCAAAAAATCGGTGTCGAGATTTGAATGCCAGTTTAATCTAGAGGGAAAACCATGAAGAAAAAGCCAAACTTCATGAAAATCGGATGAGATTTGGCCGAGTTATGGGGGTGGTTAGTTTTGACCCATGTCTATATACGAATCTTGGGGTAAGATTTGGACATGAATTTCGACTAAAAAATCGGTATCGAGATTTGAATCCCAGATTAATCTAGAGGGAAAACCATGAAGAAAAAGCCAAACTTCGTGAAAATCGGATGAGTTTTGACCAAGTTATGGGGGTGGTAATTTTTGACCCATGTCTATATACAAATATTGTAGGTAAGATTTGGACATGAATTTCGGCCAAAAAATCGGTGTCGAGATTTGTATGCCACATTAATCTAGAGGGAAACCCATGAAGAAAAAGCCAAACTTCATGAAAATCGGATGAGATTTGACCGAGCTATGGGGTGGTAATTTTTGACCCATGTCTTTATACAAATCTTGAGGTAAGATTTGGACATGAATTTCGACCAAAAAATCGGTGTCGAGATTTGAATGCCAGTTTAATCTAGAGGGAAAACCATGAAGAAAATGCCAAACTTCGTGAAAATTGGATGAGATTTGACCGAGTTATGGGGGTCGTAATTTTGACCCATGTCTATATACGAATCTTGGGATAAGATTTGGACATGAATTTCGACCAAAAAATCGGTGTCGAGATTTGAATGCCAGTTTAATCTAGAGGGAAAACCATGAAGAAAAAGCCAAACTTCATGAAAATCGGATGAGTTTTGACCAAGTTATGGGGGTGGTAATTTTTGACCCATGTCTATATACAAATATTGTAGGTAAGATTTGGACATGAATTTCGGCCAAAAAATCGGTGTCGAGGATTGTATGCCACATTAATCTTAAGGGAAAACCATGATGAAAAAGCCAAACTTCGTGAAAATCGGATGAGTTTTGACCAAGTTATGGGGGTGGTAATTTTTGACCCATGTCTATATACAAATATTGTAGGTAAGATTTGGACATGAATTTCGGCCAAAAAATCGGTGTCGAGATTTGTATGCCACATTAATCTAGAGGGAAAACCATGAAGAAAAAGCCAAACTTCATGAAAATCGGATGAGATTTGACCGAGCTATGGGGTGGTAATTTTTGACCCATGTCTTTATACAAATCTTGAGGTAAGATTTGGACATGAATTTCGACCAAAAAATCGGTGTCGAGATTTGAATGCCAGTTTAATCTAGAGGGAAAACCATGAAGAAAAAGCCAAACTTCATGAAAATCGGATGAGATTTGGCCGAGTTATGGGGGTGGTTAGTTTTGACCCATGTCTATATACGAATCTTGGGGTAAGATTTGGACATGAATTTCGACTAAAAAATCGGTATCGAGATTTGAATCCCAGATTAATCTAGAGGGAAAACCATGAAGAAAAAGCCAAACTTCGTGAAAATCGGATGAGTTTTGACCAAGTTATGGGGGTGGTAATTTTTGACCCATGTCTATATACAAATATTGTAGGTAAGATTTGGACATGAATTTCGGCCAAAAAATCGGTGTCGAGATTTGTATGCCACATTAATCTAGAGGGAAACCCATGAAGAAAAAGCCAAACTTCATGAAAATCGGATGAGATTTGACCGAGCTATGGGGTGGTAATTTTTGACCCATGTCTTTATACAAATCTTGAGGTAAGATTTTGACATGAATTTCGACCAAAAAATCGGTGTCGAGATTTGAATGCCAGTTTAATCTAGAGGGAAAACCATGAAGAAAAAGCCAAACTTCATGAAAATCGGATGAGATTTGGCCGAGTTATGGGGGTGGTTAGTTTTGACCCATGTCTATATACGAATCTTGGGGTAAGATTTGGACATGAATTTCGACTAAAAAATCGGTATCGAGATTTGAATCCCAGATTAATCTAGAGGGAAAACCATGAAGAAAAAGCCAAACTTCGTGAAAATCGGATGAGTTTTGACCAAGTTATGGGGGTGGTAATTTTTGACCCATGTCTATATACAAATCTTGTAGGTAAGATTTGGACATGAATTTCGGCCGAAAAATCGGTGTCGAGGTTTGTATGCCACATTAATCTAGAGGGAAAACCATGAAGAAAAAGCCAAACTTCATGAAAATCGGATGAGATTTGACCGAGTTATGGGGGTCGTAATTTTGACCCATGTCTATATACGAATCTTGGGATAAGATTTGGACATGAATTTCGACCAAAAAATCGGTGTCGAGATTTGAATGCCACTTTAATCTAGAGGGAAAACCATGAAGAAAAAGCCAAACTTCGTGCAAATCGGATGAGATTTGACCAAGTTATGGAGGTGGTAATTTTTGACCCATGTCTTTATACAAATCTTGAGGTAAGATTTGGACATGAATTTCGACCAAAAAATCGGTGTCGAGATTTGAATGCCAGTTTAATCTAGAGGGAAAACCATGAAGAAAAAGCCAAACTTCATGAAAATCGGATGAGATTTGGCCGAGTTATGGGGGTGGTTAGTTTTGACCCATGTCTATATACGAATCTTGGGGTAAGATTTGGACATGAATTTCGACTAAAAAATCGGTATCGAGATTTGAATCCCAGATTAATCTAGAGGGAAAACCATGAAGAAAAAGCCAAACTTCGTGAAAATCGGATGAGTTTTGACCAAGTTATGGGGGTGGTAATTTTTGACCCATGTCTATATACAAATCTTGTAGGTAAGATTTGGACATGAATTTCGGCCGAAAAATCGGTGTCGAGGTTTGTATGCCACATTAATCTAGAGGGAAAACCATGAAGAAAAAGCCAAACTTCATGAAAATCGGATGAGATTTGACCGAGTTATGGGGGTCGTAATTTTGACCCATGTCTATATACGAATCTTGGGATAAGATTTGGACATGAATTTCGACCAAAAAATCGGTGTCGAGATTTGAATGCCAGTTTAATCTAGAGGGAAAACCATGAAGAAAAAGCCAAACTTCATGAAAATCGGATGAGATTTGGCCGAGTTATGGGGGTGGTTAGTTTTGACCCATGTCTATATACGAATCTTGGAGTAAGATTTGGACATGAATTTCGACTAAAAAATCGGTATCGAGATTTCAATCCCAGATTAATCTAGAGGGAAAACCATGAAGAAAAAGCCAAACTTCATGAAAATCGGATGAGATTTGACCGAGTTATGGGGGTCGTAATTTTGACCCATGTCTATATACGAATCTTGGGATAAGATTTGGACATGAATTTCGACCAAAAAATCGGTGTCGAGATTTGAATGCCAGTTTTATCTAGAGGGAAAACCATGAAGAAAAAGCCAAACTTCATGAAAATCGGATGAGATTTGGCCGAGTTATGGGGGTGGTTAGTTTTGACCCATGTCTATATACGAATCTTGGAGTAAGATTTGGACATGAATTTCGACTAAAAAATCGGTATCGAGATTTCAATCCCAGATTAATCTAGAGGGAAAACCATGAAGAAAAAGCCAAACTTCGTGAAAATCGGATGAGTTTTGACCAAGTTATGGGGGTGGTAATTTTTGACCCATGTCTATATACAAATCTTGTAGGTAAGATTTGGACATTAATTTCGGCCAAAAAATCGGTGTCGAGGTTTGTATGCCACATTAATCTAGAGGGAAAACCATGAAGAAAAAGCCAAACTTCATGAAAATCGGATGAGATTTGACCGAGTTATGGGGGTCGTAATTTTGACCCATGTCTATATACGAATCTTGGGATAAGATTTGGACATGAATTTCGACCAAAAAATCGGTGTCGAGATTTGAATGCCAGTTTAATCTAGAGGGAAAACCATGAAGAAAAAGCCAAACTTCGTGCAAATCGGATGAGATTTGACCAAGTTATGGAGGTGGTAATTTTTGACCCATGTCTTTATACAAATCTTGAGGTAAGATTTGGACATGAATTTCGACCAAAAAATCGGTGTCGAGATTTGTATGCCACATTAATCTAGAGGGAAAACCATGAAGAAAATGCCAAACTTCGTGAAAATCGGATGAGATTTGACCGAGTTATGGGGGTCGTTATTTTGACCCATGTCTATATACGAATCTTGGGATAAGATTTGGACATGAATTTCGACCAAAAAATCGGTGTCGAGATTTGAATGCCACTTTAATCTAGAGGGAAAACCATGAAGAAAAAGCCAAACTTCGTGCAAATCGGATGAGATTTGACCAAGTTATGGGGGTGGTAATTTTTGACCCATGTCTATATACAAATATTGTAGGTAAGATTTGGACATGAATTTCGGCCAAAAAATCGGTGTCGAGATTTGTATGCCACATTAATCTAGAGGGAAAACCATGAAGAAAAAGCCAAACTTCATGAAAATCGGATGAGATTTGACCGAGTTATGGGGTGGTAATTTTTGACCCATGTCTATATACAAATCTTGTAGGTAAGATTTGGACATGAATTTCGGCCGAAAAATCGGTGTCGAGGTTTGTATGCCACATTAATCTAGAGGGAAAACCATGAAGAAAAAGCCAAACTTCATGAAAATCGGATGAGATTTGACCGAGTTATGGGGGTCGTAATTTTGACCCATGTCTATATACGAATCTTGGGATAAGATTTGGACATGAATTTCGACCAAAAAATCGGTGTCGAGATTTGAATGCCAGTTTAATCTAGAGGGAAAACCATGAAGAAAAAGCCAAACTTCATGAAAATCGGATGAGATTTGGCCGAGTTATGGGGGTGGTTAGTTTTGACCCATGTCTATATACGAATCTTGGAGTAAGATTTGGACATGAATTTCGACTAAAAAATCGGTATCGAGATTTCAATCCCAGATTAATCTAGAGGGAAAACCATGAAGAAAAAGCCAAACTTCATGAAAATCGGATGAGATTTGACCGAGTTATGGGGGTCGTAATTTTGACCCATGTCTATATACGAATCTTGGGATAAGATTTGGACATGAATTTCGACCAAAAAATCGGTGTCGAGATTTGAATGCCAGTTTTATCTAGAGGGAAAACCATGAAGAAAAAGCCAAACTTCATGAAAATCGGATGAGATTTGGCCGAGTTATGGGGGTGGTTAGTTTTGACCCATGTCTATATACGAATCTTGGAGTAAGATTTGGACATGAATTTCGACTAAAAAATCGGTATCGAGATTTCAATCCCAGATTAATCTAGAGGGAAAACCATGAAGAAAAAGCCAAACTTCGTGAAAATCGGATGAGTTTTGACCAAGTTATGGGGGTGGTAATTTTTGACCCATGTCTATATACAAATCTTGTAGGTAAGATTTGGACATTAATTTCGGCCAAAAAATCGGTGTCGAGGTTTGTATGCCACATTAATCTAGAGGGAAAACCATGAAGAAAAAGCCAAACTTCATGAAAATCGGATGAGATTTGACCGAGTTATGGGGGTCGTAATTTTGACCCATGTCTATATACGAATCTTGGGATAAGATTTGGACATGAATTTCGACCAAAAAATCGGTGTCGAGATTTGAATGCCAGTTTAATCTAGAGGGAAAACCATGAAGAAAAAGCCAAACTTCGTGCAAATCGGATGAGATTTGACCAAGTTATGGAGGTGGTAATTTTTGACCCATCTCTTTATACAAATCTTGAGGTAAGATTTGGACATGAATTTCGACCAAAAAATCGGTGTCGAGATTTGTATGCCACATTAATCTAGAGGGAAAACCATGAAGAAAATGCCAAACTTCGTGAAAATCGGATGAGATTTGACCGAGTTATGGGGGTCGTTATTTTGACCCATGTCTATATACGAATCTTGGGATAAGATTTGGACATGAATTTCGTCCAAAAAATCGGTGTCGAGATTTGAATGCCACTTTAATCTAGAGGGAAAACCATGAAGAAAAAGCCAAACTTCGTGCAAATCGGATGAGATTTGACCAAGTTATGGGGGTGGTAATTTTTGACCCATGTCTATATACAAATATTGTAGGTAAGATTTGGACATGAATTTCGGCCAAAAAATCGGTGTCGAGATTTGTATGCCACATTAATCTAGAGGGAAAACCATGAAGAAAAAGCCAAACTTCATGAAAATCGGATGAGATTTGACCGAGTTATGGGGTGGTAATTTTTGACCCATGTCTATATACAAATCTTGAGGTAAGATTTGGACATGAATTTCGACCAAAAAATCGGTGTCGAGATTTGAATGCCAGTTTAATCTAGAGGGAAAACCATGAAGAAAAAGTCAAACTTCATGAAAATCGGATGAGATTTGGTTGAGTTATGGGGGTGGTTAGTTTTGACCCATGTCTATATACGAATCTTGGGGTAAGATTTGGACATGAATTTCGACTAAAAAATCGGTATCGAGATTTGAATCCCAGATTAATCTAGAGGGAAAACCATGAAGAAAAAGCCAAACTTCGTGAAAATCGGATGAGATTTGACCGAGTTATGGGGTGGTAATTTTTGACCCATGTCTATATACAAATCTTGAGGTAAGATTTGGACATGAATTTCGACCAAAAAATCGGTGTCGAGATTTGAATGCCAGTTTAATCTAGAGGGAAAACCATGAAGAAAAAGCCAAACTTCATGAAAATCGAATGAGATTTGGCCGAGTTATGGGGGTGGTTAGTTTTGACCCATGTCTATATACGAATCTTGGGGTAAGATTTGGACATGAATTTCGACTAAAAAATCGGTATCGAGATTTGAATCCCAGATTAATCTAGAGGGAAAACCATGAAGAAAAAGCCAAACTTCGTGAAAATCGGATGAGATTTGACCAAGTTATGGTGGTAATTTTTGACCCATTGTATACAAATCTTGTAGGTAAGATTTGGACATGCATTTCGGCCAAAAAATCGGTGTCGAGGTTTGTATGCCACATTAATCTAGAGGGAAAACCATGAAGAAAAAGCCAAACTTCATGAAAATCGGATGAGATTTGACCGAGTTATGGGGTGGTAATTTTTGACCAATCTCTATATACAAATCTTGAGGTAAGATTTGGACATGAATTTCGACCAAAAAATCGGTGTCGAGATTTGAATGCCAGTTTAATCTAGAGGGAAAACCATGAAGAAAAAGCCAAACTTCATGAAAATCGAATGAGATTTGGCCGAGTTATGGGGGTGGTTAGTTTTGACCCATGTCTATATACGAATCTTGGGGTAAGATTTGGACATGAATTTCGACTAAAAAATCGGTATCGAGATTTGAATCCCAGATCAATCTAGAGGGAAAACCATGAAGAAAAAGCCAAACTTCGTGAAAATCGGATGAGTTTTGACCAAGTTATGGGGGTGGTAATTTTTGACCCATGTCTATATACAAATATTGTAGGTAAGATTTGGACATGAATTTCGGCCAAAAAATCGGTGTCGAGATTTGAATCCCAGATTAATATAGAGGGAAAACCATGAAGAAAAAGCCAAACTTCGTGAAAATCGGATGAGTTTTGACCGAGTTATGGGGGTGGTAATTTTTGACCCATGTCTATATACAAATCTTGTAGGTAAGATTTGGACATGAATTTCGGCCAAAAAATCGGTGTCGAGGTTTGTATGCCACATTAATCTAGAGGGAAAACCATGAAGAAAACGCCAAACTTCATGAAAATCGGATGAGATTTGACCGAGTTATGGGGTGGTAATTTTTGACCCATGTCTATATACAAATCTTGAGGTAAGATTTGGACATGAATTTCGACCAAAAAATCGGTGTCGAGATTTGAATGCCAGTTTAATCTAGAGGGAAAACCATGAAGAAAAAGCCAAACTTCATGAAAATCGAATGAGATTTGGCCGAGCTATGGGGGTGGTAAATTTTGACCCATGTCTATATACGAATCTTGGGATAAGATTTGGACATGAATTTCGACAAAAAATCGATGTTCAGATTTGAATGCCAGATTAATCTAGAGGGAAACCCATATATATATATATATATATATACAGATACATATACATGTAACATATACATGTAACATATACATACATTTACATAAATATACAAATATACTCATACTATACATACACGCTATAAGCTTGGAACCAATTTTAGTCTTGATAAAAAATTTCGGACTATAATTATACTACATACTATACTATTGCATATTTTTATTGATATATGTATTTATTTTTTGTAATTCCTATCTCATTTTCAAACTCTCAGTCCAGGATAAAATGACAAAATAGTCAATTTCTATCCCACCTGCTTGAAGCTATTCTATCCTGTAGTATTTCGGAGCATAGGATTTGTCAACAAGCTTCAAAAGCTTTTCGTTGTAGATTTTTTTTATAATGCTCGCTTGCTATTGACATTGTCATTGTGTGTGTTTGTGTTTGGTTTTGATTTTGTGTTTGACTTTCAGCATTTTTTCGATTAGCTCGCGACCCCCACTAAATGTTTGTTTTGTTATAATTCACATTGTTGTAGTCTGGATCGCTTAATGTCAAGTCAGTCGCACATCCATGGGAAAATTGCGATTGGCATCGTTTTTGTATTTTTTTAATGGTTTTCACTGCCAAATTGTTGTTGTTTTTGCGATTAATCCTCGGCAATGGCAGCCACTTTGGCGCACATAATTGAGGATACGTTCGGCTGCACAAATTGCCAGCATTAATTGATTATGGGAGAGAGGATTGGGACGATGTCAACAGCAACGTTGCTTCATTCGAATAAAAAATGTAATAATCGGATTTTCATGGCTGCATTTTGGACCGTATGTGGCACATTTATTGTTTGACGCGCAACTCCCGCTGGGACTCTATTGGAATGAGGGCTGGGTGTTGGGTGCGTGGTGCAGTGCCCGACTCTGTCAAAGTTTGGTTCAGTCCATCGAACCTGACCTGCACAATATGCCACAGCAATTTCAAAACGCGACACTTGCGGCACGCACAGACCACAAAAGTTTACCACCCTCGCCCCCACCACAGGCTGCTGCCCACTGGCAACCAACCACCAAAAAAAAAAAAAAAAAAAAAAAATGGGAAGGCAATCGAGCATCTACAAAACATGTGCTTCACTTTTTATACTGCTCGTCTCGTCTTTTTTAACACCTCAGATTTATGGCTTGTCCGCTACCGTCAGTTAATTGTCTCACAATTGTAAATTGTTCATCTTTCAAACATGTCGGGGCTTAAGGTGACACTTGTGCCCCACATAAACATGAGAACCAATTTCGGGACAGCGCATATTTTTATGGCAAAGATGATGGACAATAGCTCAATTTAACTTTATTCTGGTTTTATATTCGTTTCGCCTTGTTTTCTTATAAGTTAATGATACATTTGGCATTTTATTGGGTCGTCGTGCCGCCAAAAACAATCTAAATTTAATTGCCCCCCAAGATTTGTGACAATTGCTGCTGCGTCGGCTTCATTTTTAATATTTCCTTAGAGGTTACTTTGACTTTTGTTATAAGGATCAGAGCACATGGTTGATACATTTATGCAATTTATTAACTTTTCGTATGATTCAGTTGATGACTAGAATATGTGTTTGTAAGATTTAAATATTTTTCCATCTGATCAGCATATTGAGATCCTATATAGACGAGTCCCAGCTACTTATGATGAGCATAGAGTGAGCAAGCTGAAAAAATCTTTTAAGCTACATATCAGCTGATTAACTGATACGTTCGGGTATATAATCTACGCTGCATCCTTAAAATGAATTAAATATTTGTATGAGCAAGTCGTTATGTCTGTTAAGAAATCATAATGCATGAAATATAAAAAAGTTTTTAGGTTTTAGACAATCAAAAACATTAGTTAAATAAAAAATATAAAAAACAAAAAAATTAACAGTTTAATTATTTGTATACAATTGAACAAATATATAAAAGGAAAGCTGCCTTTTTATAAAACTGATATGAACTGATATGGAACTGATATGGCCTTAAACTTAAACTTAATGCACATGAATAGAGTTTCTCTCTTTGTGTACAGAGTATAACGATATATTTGTCGTGTTGTAGCAGTGAAATTATATATCCAGCTAACGAAAACAATATTGTTTTCGCGCGAATCTGTTTTGATTCATATCAACAAAGCTTATGTAATTTCAGATTCCATATTGTTATTAGTGGAAATTATTTTAACAATGCACGTTGCAGATTTATATGCAAATTTATATATAAATTCGCTATTACTACAATATATAATAAAGACAATGCACTTCTTCACACAATTTTCCTGTCCAAATTTCCCAAAATTATACCAGACACCCTTTGCATTAAAATCAACCCTCATAGTTCAACTATTTTACCCCATCTCTATTAGCAGGCTCAAAAATGCTGTCACTTGCGCCATCTATCGGCAGTTAGATGCCTTAGAATAATTGTCGGTAAAGTAGTTTCCTGTATCGGATAATTTAAGAGAAACTACGCAGCAGTATTCTAAGTGCAGCTCTTAAATAACCACCCAAGGGGTGGCACAACGAAACCACCGCCCTTTCGACTCGCATGGCAGAATTTCCTACCGATAGCAAGGCTTGTGGCATGCGGATTGAGGCGTGGGCAGCCGTGCCGAATACGACTAAACGCCATGGCCGATGTTGGCAAAATGGAAGCTTGGCAACTGAATGGCCGACGCAGTGTCGGATTTTCATTGTTTAGCTGCTGCATACACACAAATGCGGGACACACACAGCCATACACAAATATACGCACACATATATGTAGCTAGATTGCGCATGTGCGTTAGCCATGCAGCCACAGCATCAGCAGCAGATGTAAAGGCAGCAAGAGCCGACGGCTGAGCAGCTCTATGCACTGGCCCTTAGTAAATATAGTGGATACAGTTATAAGCATAAATTGGAAAATTTCCAATGCAACAAACACATGAGATGGGTGGTACAGGGGGGAGGGGGAGGGTCCTTGGGTTGGCTGGGGGCTTGCGGCTGCATTGATAGACAGCAGACAAAGCAGATCTCACCCACACACACTCTCAGGCTTGCAGTAATTAATCATTTTTATGGATTATTAATGGATTTGCAAATGTTTTTGTTTCAGTTTCAGTTTCTGTGTTCGTTTGTTGATTGTTCGCCTGGCATCGGCCCATTTACTTATTTCAAATTGTAAATTGCTGGCGATTTGCTTTAGGGCACGGATTAGTGCTATTTATTCAATATCACCTTTGCGCTGGGTAGCCAGATTTGATTTATAAATGCTGTCCCTTCCCCTCAATTGACAATCAGATCGTTTGTATTTCTGCCACAATCCAGACACGCGTTAAACGTTCTGAAATGGGACCCCATAAAGAGCAGAGACAAGTAACTAGACTGTGGGGCGGACAAAAGGACAGACACATGACAGACTACAATGCCGATGATAGGCCATAAACGGGGCAATAGAATTGCTACAAAAAACAGAGACAGCAAAAATGTATAAGCAAAAAAAGGGGCAAAAAGTAAAGTGAATCTCATAATGATGCCTCGCACCTTAGACACCCTGAAGATTTATTGCATTCTACTGAAATAAAATACTGTACCAAAGCATATAATTGAGAATTCTTTTTAGTTACCTTTTCAGTATAATACTAGTGGTAAAATGACCTACGCCAAGTAAATGTTAATAATTTTTTAATAAATTATAGCCAACAAATATCATGATATAAGCAAAAAAAAAAAATGTGCAGATTGTCTGTTAAGTTATTTCGAAAATCTCCCTATCGACTTTTGGAATGCAAACAGCTTATCACCTATTCGATGCTATAACTTGTTGAGAATTACAAGCGTCAAGCAGCAATATAATGACAAAGCGAGGAAAACCAAAGGTAATTATGTGTATTTTACCCTCGGGCATCATCTGAACTACTAGTAGAATCCAATGAAACTATTATTATTATTAAAATGATGGGATATTACCTAAAATCTATAAGCCGGTAGAAATTATATCCAAATATTACATTATACGTCATGTTGTTCTTACAATGTATTATTTAATTTATATGCTTACAATAGTTGATAGTTTAGAAAAATGATTTCCTTAAAGCTAGCTTTGTATAATTTTCTTTCAGAGTAATCTTATCTCGAAATGACTTTGATATTGAAAAGGTTTTTGTCCAAGCAGAGCGCAACCTTATGATACCATTGAAGAGCGTGTACAAACAAGAAAGTGAACAACCCTATGCAAATATCAAGCAGGGGTAAAACCAGACGAGACGCAAACTCAAACCTCTTTCCGTCTTCTACAGTTTCTTTTGAATAGTTTTTGCGTCCTTGCTCACTGTCTAGTCAGGAGTATATCGTCTATTTGCCTATCTGTTTGTCTGGCTTAGCTATGCCCCTGCCCCTGCCTGCGAGTTCATTCAGCTGTCTGAGGCAATATTTGTGCGCTGCATACATTAGGTCAAGTTAAGGGCATGGGAAGAAGAAGCCAAGTGCAGTTAAGGGGTTGACATAAGGAAACGAAACGAAAAACCATTTGGAATATTTGTTTAATTAAATGCAAGTTGAGAGTAAAAATATAGCAAAGAATGATGCGTTAGATAATATTTCAAGCCTTAACTTAAAATTCAAGCCACACGCCCCACTAATTCAATAACTCATTGCCAGGGCCAGAGCAAATATTTGTAGCCAGGATGAAAATGCAAATTGAATTCGTTTGTCCCAGTCCACAGAATTGAGACCCCAATCTAACATGGCGTCTTCAGTGGCCAAAAAGTCGCAGCTGCCCAGGGTGGGTGGGACAATCGAGATTCGCAGCCAAAATGAAGCCCGCATTGCCAGCTTGGCAAAGTTGTGACTTTTGTCTGGGCAAGAATGTGAATGTGGGTTTGGCTTTAGCAAAAAGAGGGTGTTGGTTAGCAGGTGCCTAGACAAGGGTAGCGCTGGCTGCAGATCCCTCGGCGTTTTAGTGTGGGTGCAATAAAACTTATTTCCTTCTGGCCGAAGTGGTGTAGTGGTCCAAAGTTCTAACCCCTTAGAAATGCTCGGTTCTTTAACGATAGCTGTGTGTCTGTAAATTGAATTTGTTAACTGTGCAGGAAATTAAATAGTTTTAGTTAGTTAGTAAGTAATTTGCTACACAAATGAATTGAGTTTATTGCTGTGCCTGAGCCAAGCAAAGCAAATGCTTGAAAAATAATAATAAAAAGGAAAATAAAAACCAAACAAAAAACTTTTCAATTTTCTCGTTTATGTTGATTTTTTCAGCTTTTGTTTGCGTCACTCAAATGTTGCCCGCCTTTGTTCATCAAAGTAATTAGTAAAACTCTGAAGGACCTTCTCATTGCTGGTTCGCTTTTGTTCTCGCAGAAAGTTGACGACGGCCTCAGAGTCCAGTTTTATGTTCATTATGTGTACATGGAGCTTATTTGATTTCTGCATGTAAATTAGTCGACTGAGGCCATTTGTTGTATAAATTCAAGCACTCGCTCTTTTGCGGCTGGAGATTTTGGGAGCTGACCAGCGCTCGAAGAAGCCAAAAACTGGAAACTGTTTATACAAAACATGGCAGCAACACACACACCCACACACTCACCACACCACGCATTACACACAAGTAACAAAGTACCCGAGCACCCAGGCAGGGATCCCACTGCTAGAGCTAAGCGTGTAAACCGAGCGCAGGTCCTTTAACCAGGCGAAGCATGAGGAGTAATGCAAAGTTGTCAACACTGGGGAAAGGCAGAAGGAATATGTTGACGATGACGATGACGACGACGACGGCCACGGCGGCGGCGCCATGGCGCAGATTATAATTTCAAAAGAGACGAGCCAGGGACACGGACACGCACACGGACATACTGGCGGCAGCGAAGGACCTTCATTATGAAAGTTGCTGTTTTCATTATTTTCTTGCGCGAACGACTGCTGCGAGTGCCAGAGCGACGCCAGATCCTGGCAGCGGCAAACCCAAACAACTAATCTAAATAAAGCAGCGAGAGGGGTCAATGGGTAGAAGCCTTTGGCATGAGGACGAGGAAGAGCAGAGACCGTAGCTGCCGTTGCTTGTTTTATTTTTGCACCCTGAAGGCATTTGCCGAAAGGATTCATCTTACGACACTAGTGACCTCACCAACTGCGCACAAAACATGCGGCGAGCACTGGAACTGGAACTAGAGCTGTCGTTGCAGCAGGACATTGGTTAATCTAATGTGTGGGTAGTCCAAATACAGCATTGAGAGTGGGGCACTCACTGCTTTGTTATGTTTCTCTAGCGCAAATATAAGTTTGCCATAATGGCTGCCAGCAGAATAAGCAGCAGCGGCAGGAGAGAGGAGCACTTTGCTTGTACCTTGGGGTACAATCTGCCACAAATACAACAAGCAACCACCCAAACCAACCACCCACCCAAACTCCAGACCACTCCTTGCTTCGGGGTGTCAAAGTTGCGGGCCATGTTCAGGGCAACCAACTCGCAGGTCACAGCTCGGAGCTCGCATCTCCGGCATCTCTCTGAACTCGCATCTTTTGCTGGCCACGTCACGTAGCCAGCGCCGAGAGCTTCTCATTTATTTTACTTAATTGTCAAGTTTGAATTTTGAAAGGGTTGTCAGCAGCGCTCTCTACCCCGTCCGACCCGTGTCGCCATCACCCGCTCCCTGTATTAAAAATTTCGTTACGCTTTTGCTTCACTGCGTTTTGGGTTGTCAGTATTCAGATTAAGGCGTGGAAGAGGAGCTGGCATGCTCAAGGGTGAGCTAGGTGAGCAGCGCACTCGGTTGAAAATTACATTGTGAAAGTCCTTTCTAGCTTTAAGCAATCAAATTGGGGCTTACTCTAATTTTAAAGGTATTTCAGTGAGACTAGTAGGCTGCAATTATCTGTAAACTGAAGATAACATGACATTGTTCTGTTATATTGTGAATGCAAGAATATATATGTTTATAGAAGACATAAGACCTTGTGGACTGTGGTTGTATTCAATTCTTATATTCGCAAGAGTCTCAGCGTCTCAATGTCTTCTGCGAAACTGAACTAACTAGATATTTAAATTAAGTACAAAACTGAAGAATAACTAACTGCGTTTTTAGAACCTTAATAGTTGGAGCATAAGCTCCTACAACGATTGAAGAAGAAACTTTTCATAAGAAAACCTTAAATATCCAAAAATTCTATTACTAGTATGAATTAAGTTCTTCGTTTCAGGAAATATTTAGCGTCTAGCTAAGCAAAGCACTTAAAATATAGGAAAGACAGTTATACATATATATTATCAAAAGAATTGCATAGAAGGGCAACAAAACAGTGTGAATGACCGACAGAGAGACATAAAATGAGCGGCAATAAATAAAAGGTGTAAATGATATAGTATTTAATGCAGCATTAAAAAAGGAAAAGGGGAATTGAAGGGACAAATTGAAATTTTTTGCAAAGAATACTGAAATAACAAGTAAGAGGTTCTAGTGGGGAGCTCCCGACTAGGGTATACCCTGAACCCTCTTCTTCCAACAACAAATGCATTTATATATTCTATTTTAGAAGCTATACGTCAAGTTTGGTGACTCTAGCTCTTATTATTTACCAAAATTGCCCAAAAAACATGATATCGATATCAATTGCTTGGAAACGGAGTAAGTTATCGAATATCGGAAACAAACTCGATCTACGCAGGCACTAGGAGCACCTACATCTAAAATTTCAATGTCTCTAGCTCTTATAGGTTCTGAGATCCTTGCGTTCATACATACGGACAGACGGACGGACGGACAGACAGATAGACGGACATGGCTAGATCGACTCGGCTATTAATGCTGATCAAGAATATATATACTTTATGGGGTCGGAGATGCTTCCTTCTGCCTGTTACATACATTTGGGTTTTGCACAAATACAATATACCCTTATACCCATTTCTGATGGGTTCAGGGTATAAAAACTTTATTATTTTAGGAAGATCTCTAAAATGCGATCAGCTATAATCAGAATCAGTCTAAAAAAATAAACCAATACTAGCCGTAAATGGCTTAGCACGTAGCAAGCCTTACCGAAAAGTTGTAAGCAAACGTCATTGGATGCATTTTCAGTAGATTTCCATTTGGTAGCCGAACTGAAATGCTGGCCCAAAGAGTGCTGGCGGTTACAACCAACACCGCGAACTAGCATATGAGGGACACACACACACATACGCACACAAAGCAAACGGACCGAGGGACTGCCAAAGTTTGAAAACAGCTGCCCGATGTGCAATATAAATGTGGTTTTCATATTTTTGTGGTTCACTTCTGTGCTCAGCTTCTCCTGTGCGCCGCTGGCTGTAGTTTCTAGTGCCAAAGTACAGCCAAACTGAACCGCACACTCCCGCACACAACTACCGGTGGCCATAATGAACGCCATTCATAAAACTTTAGCTAAATACGAACATTCATTATAAAATAATTTCGCCCTAAAAAGAACGATAGGTGCGAGCGTAACGGGGTGGTAACTCTGGCCCTGGCAAAATTTACATGTAGAGTGAAAAAGTTGTGCAGCAAACTAAAAGATAATAACCAATCTATGCAGCTGGCGGTGCTGTTGTTGCCCGTGCGGTGCTTGGTTTGTCTGACAGGATACCAACTGAATTTTCGCCTGGCTGCGAGTGACCCTTAAGGTCCCGCTTCCCCCGATCCAACTAACTGTGTGGGTTTTTGTGGCACTGGTTGCTTCATTAAATTTCTGTTTTCATGCCGTCTCCCAACCAGCGACCTGCCAGCACTGTAGATATCCTTAACAATTTTGTAAACCGACTACAACATGGAGTGTGCCTTTCTCCACAACCTGTCCAAAGCATATTGGGCAGGACGTTTGCGTATTTCAAGAAAATGTCACAATAAATCCTCAACAGCCTGAAAACCGTTTCTAAGCCTGGCTACGTGACTTAAAATAATGAACAGCAGTCACGGTTACAACAACTGGCGCCTGCTCTAATCCATTACTAAATTAAACATTAACACTAAACTTATATAAATAAAATAAATAGCTAGACGGCGTGACAACAAATGGGCGCTTAGCTGAACCCCAAATGGCCTCAAAGTTTCACCCAAGCAACAAATGCAGACATATAAGAACCCTTTCTAATTTAGCCTAAAACGCCGACTGGTGCAAACTTTTGTCTGTCGAACAATAAATCATCAGGGCTGAAGAGTAAGAGGAAGAGGCAGAGACCTTTAATTATGGGTAGGCTCAAGAGTATTTGGAAACTAAACCAATACCCGAAGCACCAAGAGGAGCGGGCCAGACACAACTGAACACCCCAGAACAATTAAAACCCTTTACCCCTTGCTTCTTGTTGGTCAGCCATATTATTTGGGCCGGCCCAAAAATTCCAAGTAAGCTTAAAAAATTAATGACATCAAGAAGCTGACGGCAGCACTCGAAGGGTACCGCAAGTCCTTGGGGCGCGTTGGCAGGATCAAATTGCTGTGCAAACTAGAAATTTACATTTCATTTTCATTTTTGGCGTGGGGGTCGAGCATTTCTTATTAATGGGCTTTGTTTAACTTTGTTAAGTGCATGTCGGCATTCAAAATTAACCCTTCCGATATTTGAGCGGCTTTACTCACTTCTTAAAGTTACCAGCTCTTTAAAGAGCCAACAGTACATGGCAGCCGCATCCTTGTGCCTCTGCTTCTACGCACTCAGCGCACATAGTTTAATTGCACTAATTGCAAAGCAAATTTTCTAGTAGATTACCTTTTGCCGAAAGTGCAGTGCCTGCCAGGACATGCTCAGATTATATTTTTAGAATTTTAATCACATGGAAAATAAACGAAGTTGCGAATTTGCTGCATAAAATATGACAGGAGATGTGCGAGCGACAGACGGCAGAGGGCGCCAGCACGCTCGTTGCAGCAGCAACTCTGGCAACTCTGGCAGCTCTTCTAATCTCGAAAAATAATATTCATAATTATTATTTTAGCAAGCGAAAACTAAAAGTTGCCTTTGCGGCGCTCAGTCCTTAAACTGTGTCCCTCCCCCTATCAAATACCCATCGTCGAATGGCCCCAACGCAGCTGAGTGCATGAAGTTTATCCGCAAAGTTGTTGCAAAATTTTAGCAACCACTTTGAAATACTGCAAAAACTGGCAGCAACAACAAATTAGAAAAGCATTTTGCCAAATGCTCGCCAGGAGGATTTTGTGCACTGAGTTTTCAAATGCTTGTTGTTAAGCTAAATGTTCAAATGGTACGAAAACACTAATGAATAAAGAGCTTGCATAATGAAAATAGTTGTAAAGAGCATATACTGCTCTGGCTCTACATACCTTATGAGATCTAGCTGACAGTCGGCTTAGCCTCTGCCCTCAAAACGGGTCCCATTTTGGAATTTGGAACTACGAATCAAAGGGCGCACGCGTGCTGCTCACACTTAAGGGTTGACTGCCTGGCGTATCCCAGAAGCAGATAATACAGAGCTAGGCCCAAATGGGTTAGATCAATTAACCCTTGACTCTTGACACGCGTCCCAAAACGGGACAACCACAAACAAAAACCACCCCAATTAACTTTCTGAACTTTGATTTGGGTAAGTAAAAAAGCGAAAAATACTTAGGCTGCATCGGGGTCCCAAGAAATGTAATCCTTAGTGCTAGCTTACTAGCTAAGTTATGATAATTTACTTACTCTAGACTCTACGTCTACTCTGTTAGTTAGCATCATTATGCAGCGTAGTGTAGAACTTGTTTGGCAGCTTTTTGGTTCCCATGCAGCAGCTGAGGATCTTCATATAATTCCTAATGCCTGATGCCTAATGCCTACCCCTGTCAGAATTATTATTTGAAAATTTTGTGTGAATAAAACTTGTAAAAAATAGGGTGAAAAAGGTGAGGTGTTTGTGCAATGGTCAGAAACAAGTTTGAAGACATCAAAAGGTTGCCAAGATCTTCTCTTATTAATTGTCACACCAAACAAAAGAAATTTTCAGCTAAAAAAAATTGATTGTGTTTTGAGCGAGAAAACTGGTTGTTTACGCCAAAAAGGATGCACAGCCTTCAAGATTTGGATCGCCTGCGATCAGTTTCAGTTTGCAAGCGAACGCGTCGTGATCGTGTTGGAAAAACGCAAATTCGCGACTTTATAATGTGTTGAGCATATTTAAGCTAGAAAAGAAGGAAGCGCATATGGAGCTGATAGAACGGTAAGGCTTACAACTATCCCATTTCAAATGCCTTGGTTTTGGGTCAACTTAACGCGCTAGCCTAGCTTAAAGGGCACACTTGTGGCGAACCGCAGCACCAAAAACAAAAACAGACGGCGACGGCAAAAAAAAAAAAGAAAAAAAAACAAATAAAAAAGGTTACAAGGTTATTCAATCGTCCTTCGCCTTCGTCTAAAGCGGCACAACAACAAAAAACCAACGAATGACCAAAGCAAAACACAAAACGAAGCATAGGAAACTCACAAAATACAACAAAAAAAATTGTTAGCACTTTTCTTTTACTTGCACACACATTTCACATATTTTTACGCTTTTCCTTTTCGTCTGCCGCTCCACTGTTCTTTTTTTTCATTTGCCATGGCATGCTGCAAATTTCACAAAAAATAAATTTTCTAACAACCCAAACAAACAAACGGCAAAAAAATATATCAAATCCCAGCCAGACCCCACAAAGTCACGCGAAAAAATCAGCAAGTCGAGTGAGTGTGCGTTTGTGTGTGTGTGTGCGTGTGTGTTGATATGTGTGGGTGCTTTCTATACGTTATAGAAAAAATATTATAAATGTGAATGAGCTGCTTGCTTGTTGCTTGTTGCCAGGTTGGCCGGATGCTGTCCGCCCTTGGCCTTTGACCTACGCTCGCACTCAATTGATTTGATTAGAAAATGACGTCGATTTGTGCCAAAACTTTTCAATTCATATAAAAACCGATTGAATCATTTGTTTTTAAAAGTGCGCATTTTATATTTGTCAGAAGTAATATGCAAAAGCATTAGAAACTAAAATTATTATTGGAGTTTCAAAATATGGGTCAATAAGAAAGAATACAAAATTATGTATTAATGTGTTTCTGACAAATAGCTTGAAGTTTTAAATGTTTGTGGATTTTCAATTGGGCTTAATTCATACATACATTTGTCTTGTCTGATATATGTAACAATTTGAAGATTTAAGGTTTGTGATCATTTTATTCTAAGTTCCTGAAGTTTCATTTAAAATTCCATAACTTTACGATTTATTAAAATGATTTAATAATATTGTTAAATGATTGATGTTAAAATATATATAATGTTGTGTGGTTTATTTGAATTGTCATTTAATGTTGTTCGATAGTTGCCAGAGCATTTCCACGATATATGCAAGTTTGAAATCTATGTATTGTCGAACACACTATTAACTAAGATACTGCTTTGCAAATAATACGTATTGCTTATTTAACATTATATTAGCTCAATCCAATTAACTCTAATCAAAAGATACACATTACATAATTGACATACTTTGAGGCCTTTAACATTATTTAAGACCATGGAGTTAATACTCTAAATCAAGGACATTTTCGGTTATATAAAAACTCCTTGCATAAGGTAAGCCAGCAGACTTTTCTTATTAAGAAGGCAATTGGCAACTGTGGGGGCCTGGTTGGAGTCATCTGGTGGCCAAATCCGAGTTTGGGTCGGATGAAAAATAAGCAGTTGTGCAGCAAGCACCCGATTGGCTTTTGCCACGCACACAAAATGTGCATATAGAGTGCAACTTTTAGCACCAACCGAATGCAGTTGCATGCACACACACACATGCATGCCCTCACATGTACACGCACACACATGCAGCGAGCACTAACAACGCAATGCAGTGAAAAAAGAGTAGCAAGTGAATATTTGTTGTACATAGGCGAAAAGTAAAAAAGACACAAAATCAAAAAACGTGAAATTCAAAAACCCTTGTAGAAAAATGCACTTTTTCTGGGTGTGGCAGCGTCATGCATATAGGGGCGGCGTCGGCATCAACGTCAGCGTTGGCAGCGGCGCAATGCATTTGCATTAGAACCTGGGCCTGAGCTAGGCTCAAGCCAAAATGGCTGCCTAAAATGTACAGAACCAGCTCGAAAGTTCGCATGTAGTTGTGCGTGTACAGAGAGAATACAAATGCAGTTGCAAGTACAGCGAAACACACACATACAAACAATTACATATATACAGCCTCCAGGGCAGAACGAAGTAAGAGCAGAAAATATTCAAGCAACACAACAGCAAGAACGGCAATGAAAGAAAAACAACAACAAAACTAAAATGCATTTTTCACTCCCTTTTTTCTGACTGTATATAGGGCCCTGCCCCTTTGCAATTGTATATGAATGTGCTTATGTGTCTGTTTTGTATCCCTATTTGATATCCTAAAAAAGTACACAAAATTTTGGTGCGCAAGCAGCGCTGCCAGTGGAGGCAGCGAGCAGCGACGTTGACAGCACAAACACGCCCATGTTTTATGTACAAGGCGAGGCGCCTTTTACATGCGCAGCCACAGTGCTTGTGTGTGTGTGTGCGTGTGTGTATGTGAATTGCAAAAAAGGAAACAAAAAAGCGAGATGCAAAACACTAAAAACTAATGCGCGAGAAAGAGAAACAGACATTAGAAAACGAAAAGCGTCGCCTCGTTCGCATGGCCCAGCTTGTATGTATTGGTGAGCGAGCACAGTTGCCATTGTTGCGCATTACGCGAGAGAGCCGACAGAAAGAGCGAGCGTGACAGAGCACAAACGAGCAAGAGCGCAGCAGGCAAAGGTAACGACAACGTCCACTGCGGTTAGTTGTGGGTGGTAGCGGTCAGTGGGCAGCGGGCAACGCGCAGGGGTCGCCGGACATAGACGTAGTGTGTAGAAGTAGTTAGTGGCCGAGTCGCGTGGGCGGCTGTTGAGCTGCTTGCCGACTTGGCGTTGAGAGCGCCCAAGCTGCAGAGAGAGATAGGAAAAGAGAGAGGAGAGCAAAGAGGAACGAAAGCACAACCAACCTAGCTGCAACTAACTAATGATTTAAGTTTGAACAAATGGATCAAATGGATCGTGACTGGAATTTCTTAAGCCATTCAAAAAGGTTTTTTCTGATAACAAAAGTTTCTTAAGCCCCAGCTTGTACTCACTTTCTCTCTCTATGTGTGTCCCCCGAATGCGTTTCATCGTGTTTCTATGCGCTACTCTTTTCTGCGTATTTGCGTTTTCTATGTACACGACGACAACGATGATAATGACGAGTACGAGCGAGGACATACAACAACGAGACTGGGACTCGAACTTCACATTAGCTATACAAAAAAGGTCCTGAATCGTGGTTGCTCTCCTTCTTTCCTCGCATTTTATACACGTATGCATACTTATATATATATATATATATATATATATATATGTATATGTATATATATATATATTATATGTTTACGTTTGTATTTAATGTGTTCTCGTCTATCCTATGTTTTTTTGTATGTATGTATGTGTGTTTGCGGTTCAGTGTTGGACATCTTAAGCTGATGAAACTGTGTGCAATATGAAAAGTATAAAGCACGCATGCAAATACAGTTTTGAAGGCATTAAGAGACAATACAAAGAACAAGAACAAAATATCAGCTGTTTTACCGAGATTCTTATGTGCATGTATAAAAGTAGCAAATAATAATCGTAAAAAAATATTTTTTTTCCTATCGAAAAAAACACGCTCTAATGTCTTCATCCAAGTAGGGAATTAGGCAACGCTATTGCCTTATTTCATTTAAATGTTTGAATTAGTCTTCCATTTAGAACTAGCTTGGCTAGAACTAACAGATTTTAACAGACGTTCGGATTTCAATTCTATCTTTATCTGAATTCACCTACATATGTTCCAAATTAGTTTAACTCGTTGCTTTCAAAATAACTAACTAAAATTACTCTTACATTAATAATGCGTATGCTAATAATTCAGTTGAAATCGGGTCTTCTAAGATATATCAACAGATATTACAGACCTTGTCGACCAAACAACACATCCTGGAACTCGAGCCAGGCCGAGATCAGCTCAGCTTTGGTTCCATTAATCTATTAACCTATTAATATCATTTCTCTTCTCGCCAAGCAAGTGTAAAAATAAATTATTTTATAGATTAAAAAGTATAGGTAAAGATTTGCGCAGTTATGCATGGTCAGTGGCGTTATGAGATTTAAATTTGCCCGACATTTCGTTATTAATCAGCTGTATTTATCCGATAAGACCGGAGCTAACAAACAGTCAAAGCTTTATTGACACAACTTGTCAGCATGATCACAAACATATATATTTTATGAGTTCCAAAATCTTTTTGAATGAATTTTCTCGGAAAATAATATACTATATTAAAATAAAGAATTTAATGAAAAGTTAACATTGAAGCAGAAAAATAAATCAATGTGTACATTTTTTATCGAGATACGAGTTGGGTGTATCGCTATGAATTAGAGTTGAGCGCAAGCGGGCTTTTACGGCACAGCCCAACAATGCACGGACCAGTCCAGCCTAGCCCAGCCCAACACTGTTGAAAATACAGACGTTATACAAAATTCGATTCTTTGCTAAATTAAGGAATAAAAAATATCAGGATCTGCAAATAATTATATATTTCCAGCTCAATTTTTCACACTAACTCTCTTATTTCTCTTTTTTTCGACTGGTTTCTGTCTGTACAACAGGAAAAGTCTTGTCTAAGATTTTTAGGCGAAACGTGCAAATTATTGACTGATTTTTTACCGTAGCTTGACTTCTTGGACCGTCCGCTGCGGGTTGATAAGGTTTGAAAGGACCCGTACGGAACACACACCTAGTAAGGCTTAGAGAGCTATCTAGAAAAACTCGGCCTATGCAATCCTCTACTAAAAATAATCCTATAAAAGTAGCAGTATTTAAGATTAACTTAATGAATGTCTTAAAAGCGTTCACATCAATTTGAATCCACATAGCTGCCAAAGAGAGGGTGTTAGTTCTTTGGCTTAGCGAGTTAGTGCATTATGCGTTTTAGTTAAAGCATATCAATGGCTTAACTACAAAATTCTCATTAAGCAACCGAAAGAGAAAAATTAAAAACATCCATGGCATTCAATTAATTTTCCAATAAATTAAGGACTGTTTTGTATGTTCAGATTAAAATCGTGTACCCATCAATGCACACAAAAACGCATCTTTTTATGGATG
Source organism: Drosophila novamexicana (assembly GCF_003285875.2). Lineage (NCBI taxonomy): Eukaryota > Metazoa > Arthropoda > Insecta > Diptera > Drosophilidae > Drosophila > Drosophila novamexicana. The sequence continues at coordinate 1,501,416 of NW_020825054.1, read as the reverse complement.
GCATTCTTTTTGCCAGCAACCATAGTGATTCGGCCGGCAGCCTCATAATAAACGTAACTATAATACAAAATAAACATATAGCCGACACAATCTAAATATGGCGAAATTTATGTATTGATTTCCATTAAAATTATTTCGGTATAGTATGCTCTTGCATCGTGAAGTTTGGCAGCTGTTTTCATTTCTGGACTGGCTGTGGCGTTTTTCCAATTTGGGGCTCCGCTGGGCGTCCGGAAAATTGAAAATTTTTGCATAAACAAAACAATGCACCGGCTGCAGTTAGTGCAGCGTGCAGGGCAACAGTCGTCCCGGGAAGTGCATCATTTTTCATGGAAGGCGAGTGAGGGGGAAGGTTAGTGAGAGGGGGGCAAGCAAACAAAAAGCATTTGGTCCGGACATAGCCATCGAGCAGAGTTTAGCTTTGGGTGATGCATCATAGCCATGGGTCTACGCGCGGGTAGGCTGTGGCTGCATAAATCTATAGATAGCACTGCCTGCTTGAAATGGCTCCCGCTGCTGCCGCTGCTGCTGATGCACCTTGATATGCAATTTATGCACGTCATCTGCGCTGCGCTCAAATCCATTGTGCCCCAGACTAGCCAGAACCTAAACACAACCCACATCCACACATATTCCTATGGAGAGCTGCCCCCGCCTTCTGCTTTTTCCAGCCAATTTATAGGATTCGGTACAATCCCGTTGCTACGGGCATTTTGACTATGCTATCGTGCTATAATTTCTGAAAATTCAGAAATTTCTAGATCTCCAAATGTTCTAGTCAAATTTTAAAATAATTTTATATGGATACAAAAAAAAAAAATCCATTCCCAAACCATTTGAGAGAAAAAGTTTTCAATTTTTTTATTTTACCGATATTAAATATGTTTATAAATAAGGGAAGTACATATAGTTACAATTGTGTATCTGATATGATATTTAAAATGATGAATTATTTACAAAGAAGGGGAGGACATATTTAAATAATTCGCCTCGAAGGTAGGTCCATTTTTCCATGAAATTGTATTTTATGTTAATACTGTTGGAATATTTCCGTCAGTTTATTAAAAAGTCGCTTGATGGGCGCGGTATTGAGAACGAAGTTTGGGGATCAGGCCTACATGAAGATAGATCCACAAACATATTGATTAGAGTATTTAAACTTCGTTGAGTTCATTATTTCTAGTGGATTTTGTTGATTATTTTGTGTTTGTGGGTGTGTGTAGGCTGCGTTTTCGAGCTTTTCTATTTGCATTGTCGACCAAAGGCGTCGACGTCGACATCGGCCAGTGTCTGCAATGTTTGCCCTTTACGTTTGTTGTGCATAGAGTATGGTGCATCGTGCATTGAGTTTCAGGTACTGGGTTGCATCATGTTTTTGCCAAAATGCATTTTCATACGCCCCGTCAGCCGGCGATCCATATACATTGTGCACGCATGTGGGAGTCCCTGAATACATGACTCCCACCTTTAACGCCCGCTCGAACTGAAATGTGAATGCATCCAGTACATGGCCACCATGTGCAGTCGAGTGCACTTTTTTCTAATCAAACGAAAAAGGGAGTCCCAGGCAGCCAGTGCTGATGAAGAGCGATGGCTTTAAATTTAATTGATGTATTTCCGGCTACAATGTCCGTCCTGTGGCCTCCCTCATTCGGTAGTAATATGTAAAAATGTATGTCTGTTTATCAAATCGTGAGCTGAAACAGCTAACGGTTCTAAGAACAAGAAACAGAACAGAAAAATATTACAAAATTTCCTATATTCCAACTATAAAGAGAAGCGGTTCACAAATTTAGTTCGTTGAACGCCCATTTAGTATCAAGTTTTTTCTTTCAACATAAATTTAATTATTTAAAAAAATTTAAGTTACATGGGTTACAATAGGATGCAATTTATGTGATTTATCCTGATTTTGTGCCCTACACTGTATTTTTATATGCTTGATAAATATCAATAAATAAATCTTAGGAAACCAGTCCCTTAGTTGCATGAGTCGGACTTTCTGTTTCTAGAAGTAACAGTGTGATCATATAGATATCACACCAATGATCGGTCGACAATTAATATTTTTATGAAAAACTCTCATGGTTTTAACACAAAGTAGAGCAAAATCGGAAATAATTAGTTTTACATGTTCCTTACATATAAACATAAGCTTACCAATGCACAATATATCATACAAATCCTATAAGAACAATCGGTTGCTTCACTGCCATATGCATACAAGGGTATTTAATCTTCAGCGTCCTGAATATAGCCGATATTTCTATGGAGTATGAAAGGCTTTTACCTAATAAGTGTTATTTAAATTATTTAATTAAATTGGGGAACGGATTGTTGTGACAACAATTGTTCATCATATGAAATATTAACTGAAAACCAAAAAACTGCTGAGTTTCGCTGGAAATCGGTTGGAAGAAATAGCAATAGTATGAGCAATAGCGAACATGTTGCTGAAAATCCAGTCAGAAGGATGCACTGCCCGCAGCGTGCAACAGCAGGAAGGTACACGAACAGCATTTGCAGCCTGTGTTGCAGTCAAATATTTTTTCACTAAGCCGCGAATAACTAATAGGAGCGAACAGCAGTGGGATGGGCTGTACATAGCTCTTGATATGGGAGCATGGATATGGCTTTGACTTTGGCATCGGCTTTTGCTTTGGCGCTGTTAACGAACCAGGTCGAGCTCTGTCGTAGTGGGACTCTGAGGAGAAATATGAATTGTTCAGGATAGTTACAAAGTTATTAAAACAGTATTCGATTTGTTGAGATCTTATGTACAAGCAATAAGAAAGTTCTTAAAAAAGACGGGATTACTTTGAAATTATATCAAATGTTAAAAAGGATATTTTTTCATTTTCTAGCAAGTCTAAAAGTTTATTGGTTTTCTGTCAAAGAAAATTAGAATTTGTGCTACATTGTCAAATAAAATGTAGATCATACATAAATAAAATGGGAGATCTTGATCTTCTTATATAAGAAACAAACTCATTGCCTCACACAGCCTCACTGTGCAGAATACATTCAATTTAAATGTAGTTTTAAGTTGTGCAAATATTGTGCCCAAATGGTAACTTTCTCAAGCCCCGTTTTCATTAAAAAAGTACAAATAAATAGGCAAAGAGATGAGTAAACTGCACTTGTTTGTTATGCAGAGCCCAACCGTCCGAACATTACAAATACTTTACATCAGTCATATATGCATCACATATGTATATATGCATCTTTATACATATATATATATGCGCTGTGAGCTACAGTTCACGTATCTCTGCCCACCGCTGCTGCTGTATTTCTTCCAAAACAACAAACTAACAGCAAACAGCGCTGGCAGCCATGGCAACAAACTGAAAAATAAGCAAAAATCAAAATGCATGGCAACCATTTTGAATAACAAGTGTGCAGAGACCCAATATCACCAGCAGCAGCAGCAGCACTCGCAGCGGCCCACAACCCCCCACCCTCGTTGACGCCACTCCCACTCCATTTGCCAGGCCAAGGCCCGTTGCAAAGAGAAAGCAGTTGACGGGGCTTTTTTTCTGCTTTGGAGAAATGCATTGCGAGTGCATCGCAAGAAAAAATGCAGCCAACGGCTTCCTGCAGCCGCCTCGGTAACAAAACAACAAGCAGAGTGCAACCGTGTGTGGCAGCAACCCCTTGCCACATGCCGCCACATGACGCTAGCCAACCCTGGACTAACTGCACTTGTGCATTGTGCACAGGCTGAACGCCTCCTTTTGCGCCCAGTCAAAGCGACAAAATCAAATACTGAGAAAAATAAAATTTTACGGCACAGCAAAAGCTAAAAAGAAAAAAAATAAATAATACAAAAAAAGGGACAAGGCCAATTTTTTCAGCACTTGGCGACTTGGCGCCCGAACAGGACGAGCCGAAGCGACACAAGGATGAAGCTGCAGCAGCTGTGTGCGTGTGCGTGTGCGTGTGCGTGTGCATGGGTGGGATGGGAGTGGGGGCATGGGCGAAGCCTATTTCAAAAAATTGAAAATGCAAAATTTCATTTGTGCAGCGTGGCGCCCAGCCTGAACCAGGACTCGCACACACCCGTTGCCCCAGCCCGGACACACAACCCGCTGCCGCCAGGACAAATGCATTGGAGTTGGCAATGTCTGCAGCCACTTTTTGTTATTATTTTTGATGCCGAGGCCGGCGCAGCGACAAAGCAATTCTTCAGAAATGAAATGTCCTCTGCCTGTGCTCTGACTGCAATGCATTTGCCGTAGACCAATGCAGTATGGGCAGGAGGCAGGGATTGACTGGGGCTGGTTATGGGCGACAACTGTCAGCATCATAAGACTGCAGCCAGCGGAACAGAAGTGGCTGCACCCCCACCAGACCAGCTACCCTTTCTTGCTGCGCTGGCTGGACAAAACGTAAACGACAAATTTTGCTGCACATGCCGGAGAGGGCGGCCAGATTGGAGGCTTGGAAGCGTTAGAGGCTACAAGCGAGCAAATCAAATGCAATAAGCTAGGCCTATTTTTTTTGCCAGTGTAGCGATCTTGTTTTTCAGAAGATTTCCATATGTTGCTTGGAAACTGCAAGCTGAATTGTTGAACGCCCAAATTATGCAATACCTGAAACTGTTTTGGACATTTAAGAGCTTGTTTTTTTTAGATGCGCGAATTTCTGTCAAGCTCTAAATAAATATGAAGAGTGAGGCAAAAAATTATATTTACCTACTGCTAGGTAGTTGAACGCCAAAAAATATGCAGCGCGTTGCACGAGGCAGGCGGTAAGGAAACCCTGTGACAGCCCCCCCCCCCCTCCCCCCCCCCCCCCCCCCCCCCCCCCCCCCCCCCCCACCAACCCATTCCACGCACATCTCTCAGCTAAATGAAAAAACGCTGCAGCCGTCGCAGGCAGCTTGCAAAAAGTGAAATCAAAAACTGCAACTGCGTTGCGCAAGTGGAGCAGCAGCAGCGGCGGGGTTGAGTGTGTGGTGTGTGGCATGGAGGGGGGCATGTGCCGATGCGGTGCCATCTACTTCAGATCAAGTGAAAGGCAGCAGGAAAAAATGCAAGCCAAAGGCTGCAGTAAAAATGGCGCAAAACGAGCCAAAAACGCAAATGCAAAACAAAAAACCTACTAAGGGGGATGACCGGCGGTCCGACTGGAAAGACTGGGACGTTGGTGGCCAAGGACGACGAATCAGTGGCCATGTTGCAGTATACTACTGTACACTGTACAGCCAGCGTCGGGTCCAAGCGGATGCACATTGTTAGGGCACGGGCCGTGGAATTGGATTGGATGTCGCTGCAGCAGGGGAATTGGTGTCTGAGGGGGTGATGTCAAATCAACAGAGCCTTCGCCGAGACGCCTTATGGGGCCCAGCTAAGAATGCGGGTGTGAGTGCACATGCAACAACACCAAAAAAAAATGCATAGAAACTGCGACAAGAGGGCGGCAAGTGGGCAACTTGAAGATGCGCGCGGCAGGAATTCTGCATTTTGTATTTATTGCAGCTGAATGCCGAATGGGGATGTGGCTGCGAATGCATAGATTGGAGTCAGGGAAGGTGACAGGGACGACGGGCAGGGAGTATAAAGCGCTGGCTGGCTGCATTTGCTGACTACTTCGCCACTGCGGACAATAAGGCGACTTGGGCACGTACAGGAGTGCAGATGAAAAACACGCGAAATGTTAAGCTTGGCAATTTTTTGCTGCGTCTGGCGGTGCAGGGCGGGGCGTGGCAAAGCTTAATACTGTGGCATTTGTCTTGAACAAACGTCGTCGCAGACGCTGAAAAAATGCATAAAACGTTGCAACAAAAGTGACGCAGTGGACAGCAGGAGCTGTCCTGGTGGTAGAAAGGGTGAGCAGCGCAGCTGCTGCAACGTAGATTTGATGAACATTTCACAGGATGTGGCTGGACAACGTCTGCTGGCCGCTAACGTGCCAATGTCTAGCCTGTAATATGCAAAAACGCGACGCTCAGACTGTTGCCTTGAGGGGATTTTTAGCTGGCCCATCCAAGGCCCAGAGTCCGGGCCCGTGCAATGCAATTTTTCTTCATTGTAATTTGGCATTGGACATGAAGGCGTGGAGTTGCGGTGGTTCAAGGCCCGCTGCACTGATTCCTCCACCGCCAGACGAGCTGGGACAACTATGCCGCGCATACAAATTATGAACGCACTGTAGCTGCGGGGGGCGAGGGTTGCGGTGGGCTGCCGCGGAATCGTCATGTGTAGAACGCTGCCCATGGACCTGGGTACATTGTAAATTTTGCAATTTTTGTCGATTGCTGTGCCGTGGCTTTGTTACAGATTGGTGTCCGAGGGAGTTGGTTAGGAATTGTATGAGAAGTAGTAGGAGGAAGACGAGGACCTGGAGGAGGCGCACAAAAAACTACGCGGCATGGAACAACAATTTTTGGTCAAAATGCATTTTGATGTAGTCGACAGTCGCCATTTGAGACGTCTGGCCGGCAGCAAGAGAAAAGGATGCGTACTTTTTGGCTTGTGAAGTGCTGAAAAAGCGCTGCATGATTTTTTAGTGCGCTTTTGGACCGGACTTAAGTATTGGCAATTCGCTTTAGTTTGAGTGCTTTGCGCTGTACCCAGGACATGTCCTTTGTCTAAGCTGACAGAGCTGACTAATCTGAATGGATGCACTCTCCAGAGGTAGACACGCTGTAAATTGCTTTGGTGGGTGGGGTTAGGACACAAAGGGGCAGGTGTGCCAAATGGCCAAAAAAACTGCTATAAAAAACAAAACTTACTCAAAATTTATATAAATATGAGTTTAGCTAGCACAAAACTTTATCCTTTCAGTTCTCCACAATGCACTCTTTTCAATTAAATATTTTACGCTCTATGTCTGTTTCTGTTTCAGAAACTCGAGGGATTCACTTAAGCTCTTTTATCATATGCAATTGCAAGTTATTCAATTAATTTAATGGATTTTTGGTTTTACAATTATTACAGTGCCTGCAACCGAGCTGCCATCAACTATGTGCCATCGATCTCCGCTGCTGGTGAGCATTAATTTATTTTAAGCATGTAAGGGGCTCTAGTCAAGAGATCCTGACTAGGGAATACTCTCAAACCTCTTCTGCCAACACCAAATGCAGCTCGCGCTCGTTTAGTTTAGCAGTAATAAAAATAAGTTACCGCCGCCTCTACCCAACAGCCAAACCAGCGACTTGTCTTTAATGAACAAAAATAAAAAAAAAAAAAAACAAATCAAATAGCAGCACAGAAAACAATACAATCGCAATTGAAATGCTGCTGATAGAATTTAAAAAAGGGGCGCGTGAATGTGTCTGTGTCCATGGGTACAGAACTTCTTACAATTGGCGCTAGCTGCCGCTAACTTTTGTGTTACTTAATCGACCTTGATGAAATACATGATATGTGGTGGTAGCGAGGAGGTAACGACAGCTATAAAAAAAAGATACTTGATATATATACTATTCTAGAAGCTACATGTCAAGTTTGGTGACTCTGTCTATCAATTATCAATTATCGATTATCGAAAATAAACTCGTACTGCGCAGGCTATATTCCAAGGTCTCATCCCTTATAGGTTCTGAGATCCTTGCGTTCAGGCGCGGCTTGATCGACTTGGCTGTTGATGCTAATCAAGAATATATGTACTTTATGGGGTCGGAGACGTTCCCTTCTGGCTGTTACATACATTTGCACAAATACATAATGTCATTTTTACCCATTTTTATGGGCTCTGGGTATAAAAAGCGTTTAAGTCTCATTTAAATAAAGTTTTATTCAGTTTGCTTTCATATTTAAATATCTTCAGTCAAAATTAGTTGCAAATAATAAAATTATTATCTTTATATGCTTTGCGCTGCATTTGATAAAAATACTCATGGGACTTAAATACATTTTTTAAATAATTACTAAGGAAATTTTTCGTCTTTATCGTCCAAACCAATTTTATATTTTAAAAGTCAAAAAGATCCTTTAAGAATGTATGAATAACTCAATTGAATTTGTTATTGCAAAAACATAATTTTCTTCATGCATAAATATTCATTTTCTTTTACGAAATTTGTGCGTCGAAAATTCATGGTACAAAACCGGAATCATAAGAGCTAGAACTAACATCAGTGTTGCCAATTCAGATATTATCAACTTAAGTGTGGTTGTTTTCATAAGAAAGAGATAAAGTTTATAACAGATTTACCTATTTTAGCCTCGGGATGATTAGCAGCTGTTAGTAGCCAATTGTTGTTGAGAAAGCTAATTCAGATGTGGTCTATTTTAATTATAAGATTTAGCTATATTTTTGAAGCGCAAGTCTGTACTTTTATCAGCATTTTTACGCCTTATATGGTTTGCACTTCTCCAATGTGCACCAAAATTGAAACTCTTCAATGGCGAAATAGAGCCGAAACTTTAATTTGGGCCAACTTAAATGTGCGGTTAATCGAATAATCGAGCTAACTGCAGTGTAAACAAGCGAATGCAAAATGCATGGACTGAACCGGATAGAGCTTCCACCAGAAGATACACCGGAAGTGCGATGGCCTGGCCTGGTCTGGTCTGGTCATTAGGCGGGCACCAAGCGTCAGGGGGAATGTGCGGCATTGAAGTGGATTCTCTTTTGGTCAAATGCAAAATTGTCAAATATTTACATAGGCAATTTAGCATGCGGCAGGCGCGCAAATAATTACAAAAACGTACAGAAAACAAATACCTAATAGAAATGAATGAATAAAAATCCTAGGCCACATTCCGAATGAAAATAAATAGAGAAAGGCAAAAGCGCCGCAACGGCGAACAATTGTAAAAGCCTAAAGTAAATAAGCGTGTCGACAAATAGACACAAACGAAAACTGCAGGCTACAAAAATGAAAAACAAAATAAAATATTACGTGCATACAGCTTTGAAAGTTTAATGTCAATATAATATAATGAAATGCAATTTTAATTACCATTAGAAAACTAAAAAAAAAATAGAGACCATGCAATACTCTAAACAGAATTTGGAAACGCGCCCATAAAACAAAGAGAGACAGTGACAGGTGAAGATGCATTGCACACGAGACAGAGAGTGAGTTAGAGAGAGAGGGAGAGAGAACACATACGTATAGGACCTATGCAGTTCGCCCAACTTCGCAACGTCCCGTCCTCTTGTTCAATTGGTCGCAACTGCAGCTGACGATGCAGTTTAGACATGGCTGCACGACCAGAAAAAAACAAACAGAGCACAAATGACAACAAAACCAAAGCCAAGCAGATTCTCAGCAATAGCAACAACAATAAAAGAGCAAAAACATACGAATCCTAATGAATGATGCCAAAGATTTTTGCCAGTGTGCCTGGCTTATGGTAAAATATGGTCGCATGTCATAAGATCCCAGGCTATGAAGATTGCGGTTAGAGATGGGCAGCCGAAACCTGGATATTGAAGCTAGCCTCATCACCATCTCTTACTATCCTTGCTTAATATGTTTATAGATAATTCAAGGAAATACTCCATTTCCACATACATATGTTATATATTAAACAAAGCCGAATAAAACGGCCAGAGGGCTATGAAAAAAAAATGATTGCATTTTTTAAGGGAATATTTTCGGCTCGTGCTGGGCCGTTCCTCGAAAATGAAGCCCGGTCCCATCTCTAGATGGGTGCATACACATGTTTGCGCTGTTGCTGCACTTTAAGACTAATGCTCAATTTTATGACGGGCTGGCCTTAAACCCAAAAAAAAATGTTCGGTATATTTTTGGGAAAATCTGAATCAAGTAATTTGCATGGCATTTAGTCAGAAACCGACCGTACGTCTGCCGCCCAAGCTCATCTTGAGGACCAGCCCCAACGTGACTTTCAGATGCATTTGCATCAAAATGGTCGCCCAGCGGGTAGGAGGTATGGGCGGGGTATTCGACGCGCACTGCTAGTCATGTATATCCACACACAGACACACGATACACACGCACACACACATGCAGAGACATAGCTCCAGCAATTGTCCTCTCAACGTCATATATCGTAGCACATCCGTTGTTCAATGCAATTTTTTGGAGCTCCCAGCCCAAACGAACCTACCATTATAGTTCAGGCTACGGCTCTGGTTCCAACTCTGGTCCTGGCATGGTGCTTCCCGTCCGTCTATTCATTTGAAATGCAATTTCAAAATTTTTTTGCCACAACTTCTGCAACTCAAACTGCTCGGTCTGCCCGGCAGCCCCTAGCTCCGCCTACTGCATACCGAAAAGTGCATTTTAGGCACCGGCCTTCTCTCTGTAGTGACAGTTGGGTGCAAATGCATTGGCCGTCGCCCGTACCCAAATCCCAGCCAGAACTGGCAGGCCAACATTTGATGTACAGTATTTTTAGCAGCAGTGCCGAGGTCCGGGTTTTTACAGTTTAAATTGGGCTGCAAAAAAGTGCAATCTAGGCAAAAATGCAACAAAGGCAAAGAGCTGAACGTGTATATACACAGCGGGCTTTGTCTGATGCAAATCTATGAATGTGTGTGAGTGCGCGCGCTTGTTCTTGTGGATGTGTGCATCTATGTATGTATTGAGTATATACCCAGCATGCTTATTAGACTGGAAAGTTCTGACTGCACTTGACAGATTTATTCAAATTATTATTAAATAGATCTCTGATCTTTTTGCACATGATTACTTTAGTAAATCAATATATTAAATCATGCACTATAAATCTCAAACAAGGTAATTGATTAGTATTTATATCTCTTAAATATTGTTCTTTTAAATATTAAGATAATGCAATTGCCAGAATGGGAGATACCTTGATCCAAGTGCCAAGCTGCCGCTACCAAAGTCAAGCTTGTTTCTAAATATACATCTAAATAGTACACACACAGCTTAAATATGGCATCCAACTTTGTGTATATACCAAAGCACATGCAAATTCTAATTTTAAGAATTAATTTTTTTTTTCAATTTTAGCGAGAAATGCTAAAAACCAACTTTGGTGTATCTAGCTGTTAAAGTCTCAAGTTATACTTAAGAAACTATGTTCCCAAACCGAGGCTGTAGCTCTTGTAGTTTCTGAGATCGATTCGTACGTAAATACAGAATAAAAACACATGTTACATAACACATACACTTTTAACCCAAAAACTTAAAAATCGAAAACCAAGGTAAGACGGGTTCTAAAAGAATTTTTCGTGCGACTAGATAACCCCAGTAATTACAGAGTATTACAGGGTCATACATGCTACCGCACAGTTTAGCTGCGTGTGTATGCGTGTGGCGCTTGGTCCAGCAAAAATGCAAATTTTTTAAGCCATAATAAAAAAAATGAGTATCACAAAATTTGTGCATTGCAATTTCAAAGCCAGAAAATTTCGTTTAGGAAAATGCATCCTGGTGCTGACCTGGTGCATGCATGCCAGCCAGATGAATGGCCAGCTGCGACATTACAAGAAAATGACACAACAACTGGCGGGAGAGGGGTGGCTGTTTTAATACAGAAACTAAAGCAGACATGACAGTTGAAAGCTTTAATCTGCGTCAAGTCATAAAATTTCGACTGAAATGCGTAAGGGATCCCAGAATTTCAGCTTAACCAATCAGTTCCAGCTTGCGCTTGGCCGTAGACAACCCCCAAAAGGGCTAAGTGACAATTTCTACAATTAATTGACCGGAAAAATTTCATAAAACTTAAAAATTTGAAATTTACATGTTGAGGCATATAATAAATTACCCGATCCCAGCTTTGTCACGTACCCAACGATATCAAACCCAACCCAAAGCTTCGCAAATTGTCAACAAAAAAGGGTCTTCAAAAAATTTGGCAGCATTTAAACTGAACCCATCAGGAAAGCTCAGAATACAGCGACAATTGTGCAAAAAACCAAAAAAGACTGCCCAAGGCAATGGTAAATTGTTGCAAGTTAAATTAATGACGTTTAGAAAAGTTAAACTGGGGCGGGCTAATGTTGGGGCATGGTTGGGGAGGCATCTTGGCAACAACCCTTAGCATAATTCGAATCTTTCTAATTAAGAAATATTCTCATCTAAGCTCTGTTGACCGCCATTTGCCCTAGCTTCCTGCAAAACTGTGTGTACATAGCAAAGAGCAGCAGCTGCTTTAACCCTTGGAATGCACACAAGCTCTGCAACACACACACACACACACACACAACCAGAACAGATCTTGTGGTCCCAGAGTTCTGGCTGTGGACTGCCATTGTATGCATTGAAATAAAATAATAGTAAAAAGTTAAAATTCTATTCAAATTGTTTGCCAGCTGAAAACAATGTAATTTCATTCTATTTGAATATAAAATAGCTGACCAGCAGTCGCACTCTTCGCAGCCAACCATGAGTACAAACCCCCACCGAATCCCTTATCCAAAAACCCTACTAACCACTACAATGCCCATTCCCGGGTACATTCTCCATCTTATATGTCAGAAACTGCACAAAGTCGTCTTTTGTCTGCACTGGAAGGAGCACACAGGCACATTTATGTATATATATACATTTGCAAAAATGGGTAGAAAATTCTCACACTCAAGCAGAGAAAAGCAGAGCCCAATATACCCACGGCTGCCTAACCAGAACAATGTTTTGTATGATTACGTTGGAAACTTTACCACAGTTCCTCAACTGAACTCAAACTGAGTTTAGATAGTTGGCAAATGTTGCAGGCTGTCCCCTCTACAGCTCCCGCTCCCCCTCTTTGCCACACTTCCTCTAGCTCCCATGTAACGAATGCGGTTGCTGTGGGTGTTTTGCACTGGCAATAACCTGCACTGGACTGGACTGGACTGGACTAGACTGGCGAGAGCTGGGCTGGGCTATGGGCAACGGTCAGGTTGGTCATCTCGTGCTTAGCTTGGTTTTTATTGAAACTTTTGGTTTGCCACGAACGTAGCAAGGAATATTTGAAATTTTCCCTTTTCCCTGCACAGCTTAGAGCTGGGGCTGCGGGTGGGTTGCCTGCCGAGTGACCAATTGTATGAGCAGCTGAGGTTAGACCATGCGAAGATAAAGCTAGTCCACTAGCGTATTTTGATCACGAATTTATATTATTTATAATATATGTTAGAAATATTCTTGGGATGTGAGTTATATTTAAATTAATGAAATCGTAGCTGAACAAAAATGAAATGAACTCAGAATTTATTTTGAATCAACTGATATCATATGAAACTTTTACTTAGCATGATTGTGTTTGGTTCGCTGGTTCGAATAATTGCTTGTAAAACTCGATTTTCGACATATTTGAACCAGGTTTCGCTTCGAACTTTTGTATTCCAAGCTTGTCCTTAAATATATGAATTAGAATTGACTCACTGGATAGCTGCACGACTGGCTAATGTGTCTGAACGTCGAAATATTAACCGGGAGCAGCAATTTTCACTTTTTTATATATGTTTATTTTGTATTATTAACAAAAAAGAAAACATTTCCAACAAATTGAAAAACAGCAAAGCACACATAGACAATCTGAACGGCCTGAAGTTCAAGCGAATTACACAAGCAATTTCGGTACCACAACGAATTTCCAACATTATTCATATTATTCTTTCTTTAGTCTGTCAAACTGATTTGGCTCAAAACAAATTTGCAACTTTGATAACAAGCAATCCTTCTGGTTCAACTCAAGGTCCAAATAACTCAAAACTCTCAAAATGGCCAAGTATAAAGTCATTTCAATTTGAATTCAAAATTTTCTAATAACATTTCAGCTGAAACAATCTAATAACACACACCCATACGCGCAGGGATAAAGGACATACGCAGTACGACAAAGAGCAGAGCAATGTCCAAAAAGGACGAAAACGAAAGGCGCCACCCACGGACGTGACGATGTTCCCTGCTGCATGATAGTCGGCCCATAGTCTACATGTCTCTTGCACCCGTTTCTACTTAAATGGAAAAGCAAAAGTGTCGTTGGTCTCATTCGCGTTGAACATTTGCTCGCTTCTTTTGCCTTTGTCCTGTATCCCTTGTCCCTTGTCCCGTGTCCTGTGTCCTGCGTCCTTCAACATTGTCAGCCTGAGTCGACGCAGTCCCAGCTCCGAGTCTCGTACTCGTATCTTGGCAATAAAATAATGACTCAACTGAACTGAAAACTAGAAATGTGAATTGTAAATGGCGCACAGGACACTCGCCCCATTCACAGGCACACACACACACACCCATTCTATGAAAGAACATGCCACACACGTTACTCTTGGGTGGGCCAGCCTCTTGCTCGTAACTGACTTCCTGCCACCCCACATCCCCTTGTCTGCCTTTTAAATTGTGCAATTTTATATTCGCAAGTTTTTGTGTGGGCAGACTTTCCATCTCCTCGACACATTTTAGTCCATTCCTAAGCTTTTCTAATTGCTGCATGCCAGCAACTGGCCTTGCGCTGTGCCCTCACCTTTGCCCTATCCTCCACGAAGCTAGCTACAATGCGTAAGTTTTGTTGCTGCTTTATTTTTAGCCGCCACGTAGATACGTATATATGTATGCATGCATGTAACTTGTTTTGTAACTAAATAAAATTGTGTAGTTTCAAAATCGGTTTCGCTATAATTTCTCAAATCCGCCAAGCAGCATAAAGCTTTTGAACCAAAATTGGATTGGTTTGGAATAAATTACTTTCGCCTAACCATTGCATATATTTATCCAGGTTCACGAGCCAATCCTCAATCAGAGTGAACCACAACCTGAACCGAACCGCCTTGAATTTTGACAGACAGAATTTATTTAACTCTAATGAAATAAAGTATCTAAAATGTATGAAGATGAAATTAAAATTAACTAAAACAAAAAAGAGATCTTTTAAGGCCCATATAAAATGGATTCTCCTACGCCCTCTGTTTTTTCGTTTATTGACTCTGATTTTAGAATAGGGTGGTTTTTAAACAGCTATGTGTTTTTATTATAAGTATTTACCTAGAAGCTCCCAATGAATCAGTTTCGTTGCTATTTTATAATAAACGTTTTTTAAGTGTTGAATATGGTTTGAAGAACGCACAAGATATAGACTATGTCTTTCACTGTACTTGACTTGACATGTGCAACTGCAACAACAACAACAACAACAACAACTGTCTGTATAATGCATAAGCTGTGCCCGGGCCTTGGCTGGGTGGAAAGTTCTTCTTGTCAAAAAATAGGATATGCTGTCATATGCATTTATTGTGGCACTTTGCATAAGTTTCTCGCTTGGTTTATTCCATTGCTGGTTATCCTTTTTTGTTCTATTAGATGGAGTGGTTTTTAAAGCAGAAAGCTTTAAAACTTTAAGGACTCAATAGAAGTCTAAGGGTCCCTTTTTATTTTATAATTAGGAAATTAATGAATGCGTGGAAGTGCAAATTTGTTTGTGAAAAGGATGAAAAGTATGCAACAAAAATAAAACAACAAACAAAATAAACCAAGCAAAAATGACATTTTCGAAAGCTACAATAAATGGTTGATGGGAGTGTGTGTAAAAATAAATTGCTTGTAAAATAAAAGCTGGGTCCAAATTAACTTTTGTTTGCACTTCATAAACGTTGGTAGTCTGCGTGGGCGTGGCAAGGGCACATAATTATGTACCGCGCTTTCTTAAACCTGTATTCATATTTTCCCAAATTTCCAGCCAAAAGAGAGACGCAGCCACATCTAATATATATGCAAATGGCGCGTTTAAATGTAGCGTGGAAAGGGGGGTTTCCTGGGCGGGTAAGGGCTGGTCATTTTATTCCCGTTTTTGATGTCATTTCTTAATAGCCGCAAATATATAAAAATTCTGGCTCGTTGGGCAGCAAAGGCGCAGGGCAGCTGCTCAGCAGAAGATGTGCTCCGGCAGATAAAATGCGCATACGTCGCGTAATCCGACCAAGGCAACCGTGGACAAGCCACACGTGGCGTGTAGTCATTAAAATACGCACACACCCAAGGCGAGGTTTGTTAGTGTTTTCCTGAAAGTAGAAAACTAGCGAGTATATCCCGGGCTTGCCCGGGGCACGTATAACATAAATTCTTTCAAAAATCTTTGAAAATGAGTTTCAACAAAAACAACAACAAAATGCATTGCGATTTCCGACAATTTAACACTGTTGCGGGTGGAATTCCCGAAATTGGCGAAACTGGTATTCACTAAGTTAGGTTAACTTATGTAGAGCTTAGATAATAAGTTTGGAGCAAATTGGAAAAACTGCACTTTTTATCGAGGACGTTTGATTTTGCGATAGATCTTTGGAAATAAATTTGAGCACCACCAAATCTTTGACCCATTCCCATTCCACCAAGGAGGTAAATATTTTTCTAAAAGTATGAAACACACCTCAAATTAATTTGAACAGTAATCTTTGAACACGGATTTGAGCCCGATCGGATGTTAAGCAAAAAAGTTTCAAACGTTTTTCAGGATTTGTCCACACTTGCTGATTGAATTTCCCGAAATGTGCACTTTCATCACATAAGGTAACTAGAGAGAAAATTTCATCTTTCTAGCTCTTACGACAGAGAAAATTTTCAGCTTTCTATCTCTTACTGTTTGGGCTGTGCGTTAACCACCAATCCGTCAGTCAATAATTCAGTCAGTCAGGTAGTCAGGACACACAGTTTTATATATGGAAGTTATAAATTCTCCGTGCAAGAATCCCAGGCTAGTGCTTGTACGTAGAAATGTCTCTAGAAACTATAGTTCCCACTGCTATTTAACAAAATAGGTCTGTTGATAGTTTCAAAATAATTAAAATATACATAATAATAATAAGATGACCGTTAGTTTTTCTTCTTCAAAATAAATGGTAATAAAAAATAACAGAAATAATATAATAATAATAATAAAAATAATAATAATAATAATAATAATAATAATAATAATAATAATAATAATAATACTAATAATAATAATAATAATAATAATAATAATAATAATAATAATAATAATAATAATAATAATAATAATAAAAATAGTAATAATAATAGCAATAATAACATATTTTTAATGCAATAAACTTAAAATTGTCAGATATCTGTTTCGATATATATAAATCCAAATATAAATCGAAGTTCGTCAAGTGTGGTACATAATAAAAATTGATATTAATTATTTTTAATATTAACCAATCAATATTTAATGTACGTAACATGCCTATAACAGCAATACGGACATCGTCTCGTCTTTGCTATTATTTCCAATTTCAGTATATCCTTTTGTTGGCTATTTGCAAAAAACCAAGTTTGTAAAATACATAAAAAGGGGAATCTCGTTAAAATAATTGGAAAAGTTAAAAATGATCGATTGTTACAAATAAATATTAGAATTACTTAAAATCAAATGTAGCGAAATATATTTATTTAAAAACTTTTTAAATATTTTAAGCATTATAGAAAGGAACTATATTTTCAAATAAGGAGGTGGAAGAGCGGATCGGTAAAAAGTAATCTCTTGATAAATATGATATGATACATGCATATAAATGTGCATATTTTGCGGGCAGCTCAGTTTGTACAAGGGATATTCAATTTAATTTACTGTGGAAGCAACCCTCGTTTGAAGCGAACATACATATATAAATATATAGGCTATATATATAAGCACACGCGAAGGACATGTGACTTCTCTGCCTTGTGTGTGATTTTATGAGCGCTGGAGCTGCGCGGATTGCTGTAGCCTGAATTAGATGTAGGTGGTCAAAAATACGTATCTACCGACTGCCTTGTTGGCCCTTCCAAATGCTGCAAATCCTTGAGATCCTTGTCAACCCTTGCCGCTCCCAGTCCAGCTCATTTATGGCACCAACGCTGAAGTGTGGGTGTGGGTGTCCATGTGTGTGTGTGTGGGCTCTGTAAATATGAAAATAAATAAATCCTAAGCGTAAGCCAAAGTTTTGATGCATGCCCCCAAGCAGTTAAAATGTTGCCTGGCGAGCGGATTTCAAATCCTAGGAGCAGCTTTCTCTGCGTTCCTCCCTTCTTCAAACCTCGTTCTGTCTCGCTCTCTCTCTCTCTCTGTAACACGCTGCTTGTATTTGAGTTTGTTCGCCTGTTTGTGTGCGGGGCTGCTGCCTGGATCCGGAAGGGCAGTCAAAGTTATTTTAGGGCCACATTTTAAGCTCTTTGGCAACGCGTCCTGCGCATATACGGGCCGGTACGTGATGCTACCTTATCTGCGGCCGCGCCTCCAGTTGGCTCCCTATGTGGGTGGCTGTCTGAGTGGTTTTTGGGTGGTTTTAATATTTTAGGTGCTTTAAAGTTACATAACACCATGGTGCAACCATCTACCTCTATCTTATTTTTTCTCACACACACGCCCTTTCTCTTTACCTCCAACGTTATCTCTTTGCACGGTCGTGTGTGTGCATGTGTGAGGCACATTATTTATCAACAAACAGGAAATTAAAAAGGCATTTTTTTTTTGCTTGTCTTAGTACTTAGCTAGAATTTGATGTATGTGCGAGGCGACATCACAAAAGCGATTTTAATTAATTAGGCTTCTAGAAAGCTAAGCTCAGCTGAGGCAACCACGAGCTGCTCGTTTGCCCAAAATATCAACTTTTTACATGTGCAACGAGCAACGAGGTCCCTTATCAAATCCACCGCAGCAGCAGCAGCAGCGTCGACCAAAGCTAAAAACTATTAACTAGAATTTTCTATTAAAACTTTTAACTGCCAATGGCAAAAACTAGAACAAGATAGATATGAATAAAAGTTTTGAATATATACGATGACGAGAAACTCTACAACGGACGGGGCTTACAAAAATATTATAAGTTTGAAGGCTTAAATATAATATATAACATTGTTCGCAATTATGGTTATAAAACATTAATATTAATTACGGCAGTAAAGAAAAATATTTTAAGTTGGCACACACTTCAGACACCTCTGATTAGCTTCCATTACAGGGTATTTAAATATAATGATAAATGATGTTGTGCCGGTTATGCCCACAAGCAATTTTATTTTGTTGTAAACTCATATATTCAAAAGGAAAGCAAGCAAGGCTCCCTGTGGATCCTTCGCAGTTGCCGTGGTGCTTTTCCACTGTTGCTGTTGTAACCAAAAACAAATTATAACTTTTCTGAATGTTTTGTTTTTCTCTCCTTTCTTTACAGATTTTCCGGCACTGAACCTGTACACGGGTCTTAGTTTACTTGCTTGAATAGACGCTCACTAACCAACTAGCTTACAAGAAACGCTTTTATATATAATCCCAGTTGCTATTTGTAGTTTATTGGCTTATGTAGATACCTTAATAAATGCTTATTGCTGTACAATTATGCTTTAAATAAAAATGCTTTCAATGTTTTTAAAATTTTTGTTTTATACTAAACTATCTACGATCAAGGACAATAAGGAGAATGGAGAATAATTATATTATATAATATTACTAACGGATGGTTTCCTAACATGTAATGTATCTCATCATAAGCGTACTTTCTTTTCTATTTATATGCCCAAATTACCACATGATAGTATTCAATGCCCAAAGCCACTGACCACAGACGCCATCTATCGGCTGTCGGCTGCACTAAGCACAAGCAACCCTTGCCAAAACAAGACCGGCATCCGACAAATGCTTTCTAACATTTCAAATTAGAAAAGCTCTGGACAGAGCTTTGAACTTTTTGAAAGCATATCATACTTAAGTGCATGTCAGAAGGCCAATCAGAATCGTATTGGAAAGACATACGAATAAAATACAAGACTTGGAAAGGGGTATTCCCATCCAATTTATAAACTATAGCATACACATTTTTATTCATACTTAAGGTATTAATATCATTTAGTGAAATCAAAGATAAAATGGAATCAACTGACTGTGATTGCATCTCGTCTAACGAATACCCAAGGAAATTTACAAACGAGTAAAGACAACTATTTAGATATTTTTTGGCTCTAATTCTAATGTAACTCTTTTAAAAATCTATTGTTGCAATTTGGGGGATATTATATTGTTGAAACAGAGTCTATACAAATAAAATTTATTTAACGCTGCTCTGAACCAATTGACTAGATTTGAAAATATATCAAATTGCCATTATATAACATATCAATTTCTCATGCAAAATGCCTGAAGAGGGTAAAAGTTCCACAGAACAATCAAAGCGGCTCTTTTTAAACACTCATATTTCACTTTTGACATATTTGCATATTTTAATTGAAGCAGCAAGCAAAATCTAAGATGTAACAAGGAAGAGAACTCGTTAAAAGAGACTGTAGCTAAGAAAGAAAGTGTTAGTCGAGAAAAATTATTCTTAGGCTAAAATTCGAAATAATATTAACTAACGTTATTAATTAAAAATATTTGATAAATTGGAAAGAACATAGGAAAAAAGTTTTAAGGACAGTAAGTAAATTTGTTATAGAATAGTGACAGACGAGGACACACAATATTAATTATAAATTTTATTAAATAGAGTAGAGAAATAGTATTGGCAAATCATTGACCAGATCAGGGACACACTGTATAGTGTAGGCAGGCACTATAGGCAAACTATGCATACAGAAATACATACGATCGCATTCGGAAATGCAGTCTTCATTAACTTCAATGCTTATTTTCCGATCTTTATGAAATATTTCGTACTTAAATATGGCATAGAAAAGTGCGTATATACTAAACTGCAAGGCACATCTTTGACAATTGATGTTTCTCCAATTGTGGGTGGAATAGAATAGGTAGTTGGGGAAAGGTATTCTGAGCATGTGTATACCATAAAAAATCTGAATACCAAATCGGAATATTGTGCATCGAGCTCTAATTATATTCGGATAGTACCTTAAAAACCTCATTTAAACATTTTATATTTTTTGTTATACATTGTATAGTTGGAGATGCTTTCTTCCGCCTGTTACACACATTTGTACATTTTTTACCCATTTCTATGGCCGGTTGACAAACCGGCGAGTGTTCAGTAAACATCCACCTACCTGTTACGGCTCAGCGAAATTTGCGATAAAAAAAATCAAACAAGTGCATAATAGCAAATGGCCGAAGCGCTCCCATATCCGTGTTTTGCCTTTTGCATAAACATTAAACATTTTCAACCACCGCAAAGCAAAGACAATCAGACTGGCCATACGGACGAAGTAAGCTCCATGGTCACACGAAAAAGGTAGACGAGTATTTTGGTCCTTATCAACGACAATGCCAGGTCGTTAGGCTTGCATTCAGATTTCACTTGCAGACGACCATGCAAAGCTGTCGACTGGGGAGGTGAAGCCAAAGAATTGACCGGGGCAGGGCAAGGTGGAGCTGCGTGCAAGGACAGAGGCACATGGTGGCCGACGTGCCGGTCTAGGGCAGACATCAGTCGCACCCTAAG
This sequence comes from Drosophila novamexicana, assembly GCF_003285875.2. NCBI lineage: Eukaryota > Metazoa > Arthropoda > Insecta > Diptera > Drosophilidae > Drosophila > Drosophila novamexicana. The sequence goes on along the minus strand of NW_020825054.1, from coordinate 1,480,185 downwards.
AGTCGACGATGGTTTTAATTTTATGATTCGGCAGGGTTAAAAACTTTTGAGCATAAAAAGGGGGAAGACTTAAATAAAAATAAAATGACGGCACAAATTTTCGCAGACACAGGATCTGGCCAAGAGCAAGTGCTTGGCCACTCTTGGAAGCCAGACAGGGTCCATGATTTGTAACACAGTTGCCAGATTCGCCTCAGCGATTCAACGGCTCAATCTCCTATAGGCAGCCAACTGGCAGAACAAGTTTATGCGAAAGCGTCTCAAACAATGGAAAATAATTCTCTTAAAAAAAGGCCACTGCACCTGAAGCAGCGAATATTAATGGACTTGTGCAATAAAGACGACAGCTGGCAGCCACGAAACAAGAACAAAGCAACGATTAAGTCGAGCAGAACAAAATATGTAGGGCCAGGTGCTGGTTGGGGTCGCAGGGTCACAAACGCAGGGTAAAGGGTGAAACAAATTTGTTGCCAAAAGAATGCGACAACAAAAGGCTCAACAACTGACAGCTGAAAAACAATAGAAAACTTTTGACTGTGCAACAAAAGAAATGGCCAAATGACGGCGAGGAAATGTGGCAACGACGATGATGGCAACCATTCTGAATAAAACTCGCTTTAAAAACACACAGCCACTCAGCTTTTTAAGGGGTACAACGGTTGCTTGGCTGGCCAAGAGGGTTGCATTTGGCCAGCCAAAGGGTTGGCCGCATTTGGCACTGCATACTTTCAGGCTTGCGCCTTAAATATTCTAATATACAGCTGGGAGCAATGCGAACGATGCTCTGCGCCGTGTCTGAAATGAATTTTAATTTCTTGTCTGTAAAAACCGCACAGCTCCATACCAACGAACCCCAAACTTCAACCCAACCCGACCTAATCCAACGCACAAGCACAAAAACAACAAGCAAGAAAGCAAAATCAAGTCGAATTAATTTCGAAAATCATGGCCGCAGCCAAGGGTGCCGCCATGTTGGTTGGTGTTCAAGGGGGGGAGCTTCTGCCATTGACAGCAAGGACACGGCCAGGACATCACGTGGTCCGTGCTGTGACCGTGCACACATTAATCTGCTTGCAGACGCCTCATGCGTGCCTCGAGCTCGTTTTGTTTGATTTTAATTGGGAGTGGTGGCATCTGCGGCTGCATGCAAAGTGCCTGCTCCTTGCAGATTTTGGGCACATCATCGGGCGGCTAGTTGGACGAGCTGACTGGCGAAAGTAAATCCACTTTCACCCTTATTTTGGTTCTCTTGCATGTCGCATGTTTGGCGCTTTGGCGCATTTTCAAAATGGCTGCTGTAATTTGTTTAGCCTTTCATTCTTTTCATTCAACGCTTTCAGTTGTTGTTTTTCCGTGTGCTTTGTTGTCTTTCATGCCATTCACTTTCGCTGTGTTTTTCTCTGTTTTTTCAGTGACCCCCCCCCCCCCCTGCCGCTGATACTCACTCGCTTTTCAACTTGCGTCCTTTTTCATGTCAAAAAAGGCTTTTTTCCTGCCTTTTGATAATTAATGCGCCGGAAGCTTTTTACAATTTATAAAATTACATTTTGGCTCATTAATTTTACTTATTGTTATTCCTCCAGCACAACAAATTGTTTTGAAGACCAACAATGGTTTCTAGCGTATTTTCCACATCGTGCATCGTGCTCTGCCATGTGATCTATGGCCAGGCAACTGATAAATGGCTAGGAATGATGTGTAGGACCAATCAATTATCCTTGAGTATCCTTGGCACCTCTCGTGTCACTAACAAATAGGCAAAGGATAATGAGAGCAGATAGACAGAAAACAACAGAAATTGCGAAAACTCAATACTCTAGATTATTGCATGGAAAATCTACGTATCATATGGATTACTTAACTATTGAGCTCACAATCAGATAAAAATTAAATTTTCGTTGTACATTTAAAGACTCAGTTTAATTATTAAGTAAATAAAACAAGTAAAAGGTTCTAGTCGAGAGTTCCCGACTAGGGAATATCCTGAATCCTCTTATTCCAACACAAAATGCAGCTCGCACTACGCACTCGATTGTAGTTATAAAGATAAATTTAAAAAAAAAAAAGTTCTCTTGGCAGGGTTCGAAATCGCAACTAACCGCATTACTTGCCGCAGTCTCAACTCAACAGCCACACCAGGCGCAAAAAAAAATTTTTCCTCGGTAGGGCTCGCACTCGCGACAGACCACACCGCCCCTACTTAACAGCCACATCAATCATTCAATGAGAAAAAAAGAAACGAATTAAAATAGCAGCACAGAAAACAATACAATCGTAATTGCAATTCGAAGCAGACGTGCATGAATTTGTAAGTGTACATGTATACAGAAATTCTTGAAATTTGCGCTAGCTGTCGCAAACACGTGTTTCTTAACCGATTTAGCTCTGCGTTGTTAGCGGGGAGGTGGCGATAAGTATGAAATAAAAGATACTTGATATATATATACTATTCTAGAGTAAACATATCACTTTTGGTGACTCTAGCTCTTATTATATACCCAATTTGCACAAAAAAGAGGATTTCGATATCGATATTAGTCGATGGCTTGGAAACGGAGCAGGTTATCGATTATCGGCAACAAACTCGATCTGCGCAGGCACTAGGAGGACCTACAGTCTTTCAAGTCTCTAGCGCTTATAGGTTCTGATATCCTTGCGTTCATATATACGCACAGATGGACAGACGGACGGACACACACGCGGACATGGCTAGATCGACTCGGCGATTGGTGGTGATCGATAATATATATATATGCTTTATGGGGTCGGAGATGCTTCCTTCTGCCTGTAACATACATTTTACATTTGCACAAATACGTATACCCTTTTTACCCATTTTCAATGGGTTCAGGGTATAAAAAAGGAAACATTTCAACACTTGTGCTCGCATTATTTATTTTAATTTAACGTTTATTATGGGAACAACTTAAATTAAATTTATATGAACATTTAAAATACTATTTAGTCACCTTTTGGTCCAACACAAAATTGTATAAGGGTAGGGTGAATTTATAAACCAATCTAATTGATTCGATTGAATGAGACCGCAATCTCCTTCGCGTCTCTTCTAATTTTCGCCAAGCCACACGAGTTGGATGATTTCCATGATTCAAAAATAAAGTTGGACCATCTGTGTCACGCTTTCAGTAAATTCATCCCAACTGCTACAATATCTGTATTATTATAAAATCTATAGAATTTATGGAGTCAACAGTCTTGATAAACGTTCTGCAATGAATTTTTAACTTAAATAACACAGTTTTTGAGCCTGCCCAAAAATTCAAATACAAATTCATTAAAATGCATTCCACGAAGCTTAGATGTTAGTATTGTGAATATTCATGTGAGTTTAATTAAAGTGGCTTCCATAATAACAGTAAAATTTAAAAAAAAAAAATAAGCAAAATGTAAATAAAAAATAAAATAAACAAATAAAAAATTCAAAGTAAACAGCAGTCCCTTTAGGTATGCAATGAAAAGTTTCTTGGAACTCGATATGATATGAAATTGACGTAGCATACCCACGGGGGCTGAACATCTTTAGAAAAGTTTAATTTGATTTGCGAAAAGTTAAAAGCAACTGCCAAATAGTGTAGTAATTTTCTGATAAAACCAACGGTGGGCATTTATTTAATAGAAAATTGTCGGTAACAATGGAACCACAGAGCGCAGCTCGATGTCGGCGACGCTGTGACCACTCTGACTAATTAAACAAATATTTAATTATAAAATATTTTACTGCAAAATGCAAGCAGACGTATAAAATTTATAGCAAAACTATTATGCCGCACACTCACTCACACACATTGGAAAATTTTGTGAAAACTCAGCGACAAGAGTCGGGTTCAAGTCCCCCATGGTACCATATATTCTAACTAAAAACGGGCAAAAGTTTTTTAATTTAATTAAATTAGAAGCAATTAGTAGAAGAGCTAATAAAAGTTAGCTAAAAACTGCAAGCTAGCGCATAATGTGGGCGTGTCGCACACAAATGCCGTTCCTGCTGGGAGTAGACACAACTCCTGGTTAGACACGGCCTTTCGTGTCCAACCGAATAAACCCGCAAATGAATTTGCTGTGGCAAGCTAAAGTTTCCAAATTACATTTCAAAGACCACGGAAATTTAGGCTACGAAATTGGCTAGAGAATTAGTTATATTGCATATCCTTATTTTAACTTACACTCAAGGAAACATACAAGAATATAAATGAGCAAAGAAAATTCGTATTACAAGAATCTTATCAACTTAAGTTAATAATTAAATAAGAATTTTGATTGCGATAGCAAATATTTTTCAGGATAAAAATAATTAATTATATGTATTATTATTATAATAATAAAAATAATATTAATAATAATAATAATAATAATAATAATAATAATAACAATAATAATAATAACAATAATAATAATAATAATAATAATAATAATAACAATAATAATAATAATAATAATAATAATAATAATAAAAATAATAATAATAATAATAAAAATAATAATAATAATCACAATTTCTAAACACAAAATTGTTGACTGTAAATTTAGAACATTTAGCTGTCAGTAAAATGTTTCAACGGTAAATATCCGTACACATGTATACGGCATTTTCTCCGAGTGTAAAGTAGTACATCAAGTAATTAAGCAAAGAGCTGTGGTGATAATTGAGTATCACTAAGTGTCATTAAGTGCTCCTATTCTGAAGCAGTCAGTGGCCTCTGGTGGCCTTTAAGCCAGCACAAAGGACTTACTGGGACGGAACGAGACGAGGTTAGACTGTTACTCACCGTCAGCCAGTGCGTAGCAAAGGATTCTCGCAACTATCTCAATGTGTGTGAGTATGTAAGTGTGTGCGTGTGGGTCTGTATGCGGTCGGCGGTTGGCAAATAACTAAATGTGTTTACTAAACCACTTACTAAACACTCAACAACTGGCACGACGAGTTGCCATGTTGTTGTTGTAACAGGACACCAAGCAGGAGCCGTATGCGACGTGACCAAGTGCGGCAGAGGCAGCGACAGCAACAACAATAAAAGGGTGGCCAAAGCACACAGAGAAAAAACAGAACCAAAATATAGAAAAAGTGCAATGGCTGGCAAACAAAACACGCGGCAACAGAGTCCAAACCAAAATCGGAATAGATGCATAGCATAGAGACTCGCCCAGAACCGCAGACGCGTCCATGGGCAGACATATTGCAAAGATTGCCAAGGGTTGGAGGGCTTTGGATAGAAGTAGAATGGAAAGGATGAGAACAAAGCGACTGTTTTCATTTTTCATAATGCTGTTAACCATGATATACATATATATATATATATATATATATATATATATTTATATATATGTGCGTGTTTGAGCTTAATATGCACATAGAACGTCACGAAACACGCACACAAAATATAAATGTTAAAAATAAAATGTGAAAAAGCAAACAACACAAAATCAAAGACTGCAAAGAACACACGCACACACACACACACACGCAACTACACACACAGACACCTCACCGTTCTTTTTTGTTGCCGAGTTAGCCTTTTTGCCCCCTTTTAGCATATTTTTGCTGCTTTTGTTGTTGCCGGCTCGTCTAGCTGCAGCTGCTGCGGCGCCGACGAGCAACGACGCCAACGACGGCAGCAGCCAATCCGAAGCCAGCAAGTAGGTGGAGCTTAAAAAAAGACAAAAAATGCAGAATTTCAGTGTGGAAAAAACGAGCAAAAAATACACAAATTTACCACTGGGTGGCGACAGCGGCGGGTGGCGCAACATTTTCCAACGTTTTTCTATACTGAGCACGAGCCGAGTGCCTTTCAACTGAGACAGGATCTCTGCACGTGGCTGTGTGTGTATGTGCGCGTGGGTATGTTGTTTTATTTGTTTGTGTTGGTGAGAGCAACGTCGTCATCGCCATCGTCTCCATTGCCATCTCCATTCCGCGTCGTTATGAACGTTGTTTCTGCTCCGAGTAGCGACAAGTTTTTCTTGCTTTGCTTTTGAGCCGCGCATTTTATTTGATTTCATTTTGTTTTTATTTTATTCCAACCTTCCTTCTTTTTTGTTTCTCTTTCTCTCTGTCGCTTTTGTGCGTTTAGCTTGACATGGGACGGGTAGAAGACAGACGAGAGAAACGCTCCCGTAGTGGGCGACATTGCACTGGCAGATTGCGTAAATTGTTTGCTTCCTGGCCATGTGGCGGTTACCAATGCACACTCAAATAGGCCCAGTTCAAGCACAGAAAGGGGAAGAGAGTGCCCGATAGAGTAAGAGGGAAAGAGAGAGAGAGAGAGACAAATAACAGAGGACACTTATTGATGTTTATATGGTTATTGATTAGCCCAAGCATTAGAAAGGAGTGAAAAGTTTGCCAATCGATAAAATTGCCATAAACGTCATTCAGGAAATTTTAGTTACAAATTCAAATGCAAGATAACTTAAAGAAAAATTGCATTGATAGGCCCTAAAATATTTATATATATATATATATACATACATCGTTGACCATTAGAAAAACTAGTCTGACAGCTTTAAGAGATCGATGGGCGCGAATAGGAGCTCTACAGCTCGAGACACAGCAAACACAAAAAGTTTTTAATCATAAAGTTGATTTTTTTTATTGTAAGATTTTTAATTTTTAACAAAAGTTCATTTTCATTCATTCATTCAGCTGTCTCAATGATGAGTTATGCTTAAGCTGATTGAGAATTTTAACGCACTAGGCAACGAAAACTAGCTAATCCACACAGACAAAGAAAACAGCAGCCAACCTAAGATTTGTAATCATTTAAATAAAAAACTATTAACGGAAATGCGTAAAAAAAAATGTTGTCTTTGTTGCATTTTCCTTAAATCGATCAATTTATCCTTAATGTGTTATTAATGTATCGTAAAAGCAAATATGTTGATGTATGTTAGCCGTATTACGTCGAGCTGAAGGTGTGATATATATTTATACATTTGAGTTATTGTTCATCACTTCGAGATCTTCACAGCTTTATCTTAATTCAGTAAAGCAAGATTCTGTAAAACTGTTTTGAATATAATGTGCAGCTTATTTTCGTAGCAGCTTTCTATAGAATTAAATAAAAGATTTTATTTATTATTGAGTTGCTAACTATAAGAAAACCAATATAGTCGTTTTCACTTTTATGAAAAACTGTTATTATAAATATAAATAATAATATGATATTAAACATTTAATATGACGAGCTCGCACGCTTAACCGATTAAACGCATCATAGTTTTTGCATTTTACATTAGATTCTATTTTCGGAAAAAATAACTTGTCTTTGATTTGTTTGAATTTTCCTAATTATTCATTAATTGCTCTCTACACCCGCCCAGATTGATCAATCAGTTTTCATGCTGCAATCACCTTTGAGCGTTTATTACAGAACTTTTCTTTCCTTATATATATATACATATATATATACATATCCACGAGTTTACGACTCAGCAAACATTCTCAATGGAATTGTAACGAGTACAAAGTAAAAATTATATTTTGTCGTAACTGTACTCATTGCGAGACCTTTTCGCTGTTTTTCTCTTTTTTCATTAATTTGTACACACACACTAACAAAACGCACACATTCGCGTCCTTTTCACTCGACTACAACTCGCCGGACGACGTGTCGGCGGCGGCAACTCCAAGTCATCCTTAAATGTTAATTTTGAATTACGAAATTTTTCATGTCAGACCCCCGCTGGCAAATGGGAAAGGAAAGATATTGGGGAGTCGACAGCAGGGAAGGTGGCGTACGAGGGCTGAATAAAGGGGGCTCTCAATAGCAACGCGTGAATAATTTAAGGACCAACAACTTTGGCCAAATGCCCAAAAAAACGCAAACAAAAACGAGAAAAACCGAAAAATCCCAGAAAACCCTTAATGCCCAATAGAGCTTAAGTTTGGACGGGGAGCTTTACGTGGCGAACCCACCTTTCCGGCTGAAGTGTTCTGGAGAGGGTCACAAAAAAATGGGCCGGAGACATCGTCGTCATCGCATTTTCCGTATGCAGCAATGCCGCATTGTTGTTGCTGTTGCTGCTGCTGCTGCTGTGGATGTTGCGGCATTTTATTTTCTATATGCGAAACGAGCGAAAATGAGAAAATAAGAAAAAAACAAAATGGCGGCTGTTTTTCTCTTTTTGTGCGTACTAAAAAGCGCCCCAGAAGCGTCGGCGACGGTCCGGCGAAGAAAAATGCGAAAAAATAAAATGCAGCAGAGCAGCAGCAAGCAAAAAAGGGCGATAAACGAGCACAAAGAAAAGAGAATACAAAAACGCGAAAAAAGGGGCGTGTGCCGACAGGGCGGTTTAAACAAATAAAATACAGAAATGCCGAGGAGGAAAAGCTCATGATTTATGATTTAAATTCTCTGTGCGTGGTGTGAAGACTGAAAGTCCTGGCAATTCCGTCTCTCTTCTGGCATCCCGTTAGCTTTCCACTGAACATGTATGTGTGCGTGTGTGTGTGCGTGTGTGTGCATCTGTGTCTGGAAGTCACTGTAGCTGCTTTTGATGCGTGTCGCCAGCAGATCATGGGCAAAGGACAACATCCAGACATCCTTCTTTAATTGTGCTCTCATCGTCGAGCCGCCCTCTGTGCCATCGCAGACATTGCATTCCTTTTTGTCTTTCAATTAAACCTGTTTTTTTTTAATAAATTACAATAATAAGATTTTCTTACTTGAGGCGCTTTTACTTAACTTTCTTACTTTAACATTCATCATTCAAGCTCCATGGCATGCAGCACCTTTCAGACGCCCATTAACAACGAAATGATCTATATAAGTTTTTGCGAGATAAACTATATGCATTTTATGCCGAAGAAGGCATTATTTGGTCAGTCCCTATGGCTAGGGATATCAAGATGTTTCCTACGAAGCCTACATTGTAGGTCTTTCCAGCAGCCTTTTAAGGTCCACAGAGAGGCGGGTCAGAAGTTGTAAAAATGTTGTCGAATTTGGTCTTTCACGAATCTTAAGGTACTATATAAATATATTTAACAAACAGTTCGCATTAGAAATGGCTAAGCTTCTTCGGTTTTCTAACTATAAATTTAATAGTATTTATTTTTTTTCTCTACGTTTTCTAGAAAACTTTTTTCTTAGCCTAACGAATATTGAAAACATATAACTTTTTACTATATTTAAAAATTACAAATATAATAAATAAAACTACAAAATTGGCTTTAATGAATATTTGTTTCTTATAAATAAGCACCTCGATACCCAAATAAAGAAACCTATTTACAACAGTCCCTTCATTTTCTGAGTTGAAAAAATTAACGTTCATAAATGTCTACATCGAAAATTTCAAAACAAACATACAATTGTAATCCCTAATTTGCTTTAGTTCCTATCGTGAGCTTTAATACTGGGTGCACCTAGATCGAAACGTAAAACACATAGAGTCTTTCTTGCCACAGAGGCCCTTTGGTGTTGGGCAAATGGAAAAGCCATTAACTACAGCTCCAACGGGTTGCAGGCAGCATTAACATTCCGCAGACCCACAACAGACTGGTGCAGTTGTCCTGTGGAATGGCTGCGAGCAGCGTGCTATTTAAGTAGGTTTTAGCTGCATAGGGAGTCGAAGCCACCGAATAAACCTATGTATGCCTTTGCACCTAACAGAAATTTGTACAAATGCAGCTGTCGCTGTATATGTATATACATATAAATAAAATAATTGAATAAAACGGACAAAAAGTTTCGCTTTGGTTGACGAGCAACAATGCTGAGAAATAATAAAAGAAATTCAAAATGGCTGACCACAAAAAACTTACCCTCATTTCACTGTGCATACAATTTTAAGGGTTCGTTTGGCCCTGGCACTGGGGTGGGTTTTCTAATAAAGCTGCAGCAGCAGCAGCTGCTTGACGAAATGATGTTGCTTCAGGGCTCGCTTTAAAGGCCAAGTACTATTCAAGAGCCAGCTGGATCGCAAAAAGGCAAATTCACTGTACTCTCCAATTAAAAGCGAGATTTTCCATGGAAGTTTTGCACATCGCGCGCCTCGCATCTGTTAGACATAAGTGAGTATATAAGAACCGGCTATGTAGATATCTGCATATGCTCGCCTACGTATATATATATATATATATATATATATATGTGGAGCATCGATTTCAGGGACCCCAAAAAGTGGGGGTTTTCTCTTTGGGGAATCATGATGGAACTTCTAAATTAACCTCTGGGAAATTTTAACGGTCTTAGAAGCATAGCCTCGTGACTTATGAGAAATTTTATATACAACCATTATTTTGGGTACACACCATGTAACGTGTTTTACGAGGACTCAGTTCCCGAAATACTCTCAGTATATAACATAAAAATTTTCCGTATAATGAACTTTATATATAAGGTCAGTTTTAGGAACAAAAACGCAGGGTTGCCATATGCAGACCTTTTTGCATAAGCAACGTGTATTATAAGGACACAGGAACGATGAGATTTGGTCCAGTTCACACTTCAATTTAGTAAATAACAGTCAAATAGCTGTCCCCAAAAACATACTGATTTTATATAAATATAGAGACTCATATATAGAGGTTATGAGGACTAGGGAACAGTGAATTTCGATAAAACTCACTAAACTAAATAAATATAACGCTAAACCACGTAAGACTCAGCAATATTTTATTAAATTTATACATTTTAAATTTAGTGGCAGACTGGCTTAATTGAAATTAAGAGTCAAATTTATTTTGAATGTAGTTTTGGATCACTTTAGGTTAAAGTAAAATTAATAATGTGAATTAACATAAATGACGTTATTAAATACATGCATTTAAAATGAATTTTTTTTTAATTCCAAAATTTTTTAACATAAATTAATATTAATATACGAAAAAGTATAATCCACTTATTTTAAATATGGTCAACATATTTATTATTTAATCTATTTGCGGAGTTCCTTGATTTAGCCTTGCGCTGATTATCTATCCATGTTTTTACTTGCGCCGGTGTCCTACATTTTAGATATGTAGAATTATTTATAACTGTGTTGCATTGATTAAGTGACGGCAATCCTTTAAGCGACAACAGGTCGCCAAAAGCCTGGTATATTTCTTCACGCTCTTCATTCGACCACCGGTTTCTTATCGTTTTTCCAAATGATGATCCTGTTAAATAATAGAGTTTAATACAATTTAGTGTGAAAAAGAATAACGTTTTAGTAATATAGAAAAATATTAAAAACTTTGCAGTCGGTTGCAACCGTCGCAATACTCAATCATAGACCAATAACAGATTAATACAGCCTACCAGAACAATTTATTAGGTGATATCAATTTTAAACATTCGCCACGCACCCAGTCAATCGTAGGCAAACTAATTTTTATCGATCTTCAGAGTAGTCCATCAATAGTATTCATGAAAAAGTTAGTCAAGCTCTAAGATTCTGTAAGATTTGCGATTGTGCAATTTAAAACGATTTTTAGGATTTACAACGCCCCCAGTGGTCGTCATTATATAATTGTAGCACTTTACCTATCGTGGATATATACGTGTATATATTTCAAGCCCAAAGTTTCTAACTTCAATGGGCCCGCAAAATAAGCACGATATATTTTTTCACTTTGCGAATGAGGATAAATAGGACAGACTAATCGCAATGCATGTAAGCACGTGACAAAAATATGTAGGTTGCAATTCAATACTCACTACTTGGACGCTTTCCTTTTGCATTGGATTTTTCTACAATTTCATCATCGGAAATATTAAATTCGCTTTCTGATCGCTGTTCAGAATAATCTGATTCCGAATCCTCTAAAGGATCATCTGCAAAATACATTTTAAGTATAATGTAAAAACATTGACAATAGGGCTTATTGGATAAGTAATTATTAGATAAGTTAAAATATTATATTCTACACAATAACTACACTTAGTATCACTCACAACCTTGATGAATATATTTACTCACTTTCTTTTAACTGATCAAGGGCTACTGTGTTTTCATCCTCAACATTATTTCCAAGAGCTGCCATAAGCATCTGGGATACTTCGGCAATCTCCGCTACTGTTACAGGGATTCTGTAGATTTCTTTGTGTATATCTTTATGATGACCCATAAAATTGGCAAGCCTATCAATTTGGACATCTTCGACGTTAAGCATCGATGTATAGGTAGCTAAATGCTTTCGAAGCATCGTTCCCCTTAAGGCCCCTGGGCAGCGAGCCCCACACTCCAGGGCAAATCTTTTTAGAATGGGGCAAGCCCGTACATACTGCTTTGCTAAAGGCTTGGCGTTAGGCACGCTAAATATGTAATCATTATTTTTCTTAACACCAGCTCTTTTACGATATTTAAGAATAGTTTCAATACAATACTTGTCAAACGGTGTGAGCAGCACTGGCACAGTTCGATTTAGTTTTCCACGGATAGTCAACCTTGTGTATTTTTGAGCAATTTCTCTAGTTTCTTTCGTGAGACGGTCGAAGTTTTCTTTATCCACATTTTCATCGATGGCGTGGCCTGTTAGATAGTTCTCAATTGTTAGTCTTTCAATTTCACCAGCTCTACGGCGGTTAAAAATTTGAAGGCCAATTAGTGTGCTTTGTATTAACGATGTCCATGACAAAAAATCAAACTTAATTTTCAGCACACTAAGAGAATTTTCAGACTTTTTTATCACATAATCAAAAAGTTTTTTGATGTCTTCTTTACATGGTAAGATAGTTGGTAGAGCTCTCTTTTTCTTTGACTGATCTTCTATAGCTTTTTTGTTTATAAAAAGAGGGATTTCGGTTTCCCATAGAACAAGAAAATCTTTAATTATTTTTTTTTTTTCATGATTTTGTGTTTTTATGCAATGAGTCCATAATATTTTTGCGCACTTTTTAATTAAAGTTGTAAGGTTCGTTGCGACTGAAGGTGTTTTAAAAAACAACAAAGAAGAGTCCCACTGAGCCACTTTTCTGATACAAGATATCATTAAATCCAAATGTTTGGGATTAATGGCGTCTTTAAGTTCCTGTATCTCATTGGGTTCAGATTTTTTTATTTCACATAATAGTCTGCTTAGCAATCTCATGTTTGCTCTGATCATATCGTACTGAAGTTCGCCGTGCTTCATAGATTCTGCGTTTGCGAATAAAACAATCAATTCATCATATATCAGATTCCGAGAAATTGGATCATCATTTAAAACAGGCATTATTTTTGTGCGCACAACGTCGTTTGCACTTTTATGCATAAAGCCGGTTTTGGAGCGACCTTGTTTAAGCAAGTCACGAGTTCCTTTCTTATGATCGCTGCCTTTGCAATTATTAATATGACTTCGTATTGTGCTTTTGGGAAAAAATCCAGAACATCCCTTGCAACATATGAAATCAACAACTTCATTTTTAGAATTAACTCGCTTTTGACGGGGCACGATTAGAGTTCCATTATTTAACGATGCATCGATATTATGGATATAATCACCATTTTTTCTAATTTCATCAATAAGTAATCTCCGAGTTTTGTCATTTTTCGGCAGGCATATGAATTTTTGTACTTGCGGCTCATTTTTATGAACAAGCTGCAAGTGACGAGCGAATTTTGTTTGCAACTTATTGCAAAATAAGCAAAAATGTTTCTTACAATTTTTTTGGGTTTTCGCAGTTTGAATAATCAAATCCCTGACATCACTTAGTGGAGTTTCAGTTGTGTAAGTAAAAACTTGTTTATTGGTTGAATTATTTAAAATGCTGGACTGGTTAGTTATATCCGGAGTATAACTGGAATCGAATCCATGAGTGGAATCTGGACAGTTAGTATTAAGCGATTGAAATGTATCATTTATCGTTGAATGATTTTGATTTTTTGCCGATGAATCTAGCCTATCATAGCCAAATTCGTTAAGTAGTTCCAAAGATCTTCTATTAGTCGATGAATTTTTAGTTGTATTGATAAATTCTTCGGATGCATCTATTTGAATATATTTAATAATAAATATATAACGAGGAATCCATATTAATTATTACTGGACATAATTCAATATTTTAAGTAAATATTTCGTATCTAATATAGTAGCACCAGGAGCTGTGCCTATATACATATTTAAGAACATTTATTTTACTTAACTTTCAGACCTGTAAGGATGTGATAGTATGACATAGTGTATACCTCCACTTCACTTGCAGTTAATTAATCATTCGGATGTGTCTCTATTACATCTTATATTTTAATGTATACAATTATTTTTATATTACGTTAAGCAGAATGAACGTTATTAAAAAATGTATATCTGTACTGATCATGATAAGCATTTTATTTATATATAGATAAATATTTATATTTTTCATTACCTTTACTAGAAACATATTAATATGAGACGAGAACAAGACAGCTGATAGGAACACAAACTAGCTGGAACGAACACGAATCAGTTAACAAACTATAAATTGGGTGATGTCAAGTATATAAAGTTAGCATTAGTAAATAAATATTAAAATTAGCAAAAAACGGTTTAGATATGTCGGGAGGCATATAGCTTAAAAGAGAATATACTAATCCAAGTAACGCAATGACGGATTGTTTCTTTGATATAGTAATTTTATGATAAGTTAATCAGATCTTACCAATATGAAAAATTTTTAATTCATAACATATAAGGTATTGAATCTTTTAATGTATATCTTCAGATTCTGGCTTTGAAACTGTGCTAATCAAAATTATACACATTTAACGCTTAAAATTGTGAAGGATTGCATTTATTTGCTGTGTCACTATTTGACTTATCTTTAAAAGTCAAATTTAACATTAGAATTTTAAACGGACATTAATATTGCAAGTACTGGATTTATCTTCATTCGTTGCTGATTCACTTTCATTTAATTTAGTGCCTGCTTCTAGTGTCTATAAATATTTTAGGTATAAGGGAAAGTTTCCTTTCATTTTTGTTTCATAATTTTGTGTTTAATTGCAATGAGTCCATAATATTTTTGCTTACTCTTTTATTAAAGTTGTAAGGTTCGTTGCGACTGAAGGTGTTTTTAAAAAAAACTTCGAAGAACTGAGCAACTTTTCTGATACAAGATATTAAATCCAAATGTTTGGGATAAATGGCGTCTTTAAGTTCCTATATCTCATTGGAATCCGATTTTTTATTTCATGTAATAGTCTGCTTATCAATTTCATTTTTGCTCTGATCATATCGTACTGAAGGTCGCCGTGCTTCATAGAGTCTACGTTTGCAAATAAAATAACGTCACTTGCACTTTTATGCATTGGGCAGGTTTTAGATCGACCTTGTTTAAGCAAGTCACGAGTTCGTTTTTTATGTTCGCTGCCGTTGCAATTATTTATGACTCCGCATTGTGGTTTTGGGGAAAAATCCAGAACATCCCTTGCAACATTTGACAAAATATTAGTCTTTAGAGTTAACTGGCTTTTGACAGGGCATGATTAGAGTTTCGTTATTTAATTATGCATCGATATTATCGATTTTATCGCTATTTTTCCAAATCTCAATAATAAGTTATCTGCTAATTATATCATTTTTCAAGGGTCATAAAAATGTTTTTACTTGCAGCTAATTATTATGTACGAACTGCAAGTGACGAGCTAATTTTGTTTGTAATTTATTACAGAAAAAGCAAAAATAAAAGTTACAATTTTTTGGGTTTTCGCAGTTGGAATAATCAAATCCCTTACATCACTTAGTGGAGTTACAGTTGTGTACGTTGAACCTTTTTTGTGTTGGAACACTTTATATAGTGCTGGACTTACTTATATCCGCAGTATAGTTGGAATCAACTACTTGGGTGGAACGTAGATAATTAGTACCAAGCGATTGATATGTATAGAATGCTTTTGCTTTTTTGATGGTGAGACTGGCCAACAAGAGGCCAGGCAAGGGATAAGTATTTTATTTATACATTTATTTCTTTTACATATTAATATAAGACGGACACAAGACAGCTGAATCAAACACATAATAGCTGGAGCAAACACAAAACAGGTAAGAATCCATAAGGTGAGTATTCTCAAGTATATAAAGTTAGCTTTAGTTAAAATATACAAATATATATAAATAATATATAATAAGGATGTACGTCAGAAGGCATATGGCGTACAAGAGAATATTCTAATTTAAGAAATGTAATGACAAATTGTGTATATTATATAGTATTTTTATGATAATTTCCTCAGATGTTGCCAATATGATTAACTCATAATACAATTTAAGACTGAACACTCAATAATAAATATATCACAATATATAACTCTGCCAGAAATTTTATGCAAATGATTTTTTATTTAGTCCTATTGGGCTTAATTTACTTATTTGCATACATACCGAAAGCTTCAAATTGGCCCGGGTTGCACTTATTTGTTGTGTCACTTTCTAAATTAAAGTCTGCTACTGGCGCGCCTTTAAAAGACAATGTTAATTAATTAATTTTAATATGACGTTAGTGTTTTACTTACTGGATTTATCTTCGTTAGTTGTTGATTCACTTTCACTGAACTTAGTGGCTGCTTCTAGTAATTCTATAAATATTTTATGTATTATTAATTTAAAAGTAACAAAATTGTTATATATGTACACACCATTATTAAGTTTCTGACATTGCTTCTCCAATATTTCTCGATCTTCTAAAGAAATATAAGAACATATACATACAAATACATATAATTATTGAAGGGAGAAATGTCAAGCCCAACTTACCATTCGAATCAATAATTTCCGCTTCAAAACTGCCTTTGCTGAATTTTGCAATGCAAATTTTACACCCTTCGTCTATTTTAATTTTTTTTTTTGGCAATACATAATATTGCTCGCACTTAATTAAGAAATACATCCTCTCGCACGCTTTCCAGAAATTTAATGGCGCCAAGTTTTCGAGCTACGCGACGAGTCAACACACGACAAGTCAAGTCATTTCTGTAAATATACTTTTAAGGCAGCTCTGCACTATCAAATTGAATACTCGAAACGCGTTCATTTTGCTCGTTTAATGGTAATCGATATTTATGCAATTAAAATAAGAGTAAAATAAGATGTGAGAAATATATTTGATTGATGATGGATGGTGATCACGAAAGCGGTCATAAAGAATAACTGCTAGCGGAAATAACTGTTTTAATTGGGAAAAAAATTAAGCCCTTTTTTTGTTAATAGATTCTTATTTTCATGCTACTATCGATATCTTACTTACATGTGAAGCAAGGTTTGTATTACGTCATAATACAAATAGAAAATACATTTTACTCTTCATGCATTATTATTAAACATTTCATGTTGCTTAATTAAACTAAGTTAATAATAAAAATTACCTATAGATGCCCGATTAATTGTAAGCATTTTTAACTAAAGACTCTAACTTAAAAATACGTTTTACATATATGGGCCTTGTACGTGATTTGAGTTAATAAAAAAACCAAGCTTATAAATAAAAAATTTGTTTTATTTTTTTATACTAAAATCACGTACAAATATATTTATAACAAAATTTTATTAGGTAAGAGTCGATAGTTAAATTTTCTTACGATAACTTGACTTTGGTCAAGATATCTTGAAAAAAAAAATTATTTTTTCTTACAACTTAATTATCGACCAATCGTTCCTCTAGCAATTATATGTTATAATGTTGCTTAATTAAACAAAGTTAATAATAATGCTTATATTTATAAAATACATGTTTGTCTAAATTACCGATATATGCTCGATTAATTGTAAGAAAATTTACCTAAAGACTCAATAAAATATATTTTAAATATATTTGGGCATTTTATGTATTCTGAGTTTATTGAAAAATAAAACAAATATTTTATGTGTAGGCCTTGTTATACCCTTGAAGAGGGTATTATAATTTTGTCGTGAAATATGTAACGCATAGAAGAAGACATCTCCGACCCCATAAAGTATATATATTCTTGATCAGTATCAACAGCCCAGTCGATATTGCCATGTCCGCCTGTTCGTCTGTCTGTTTCTATGAGAACTAGTCTTTCCGTTTTGAAACTATTTTTATGAAACTTTGCAAAAGTTCCTCTTTCTTATGCACGCAGAACATATGTTAAAACAAGTAAGAGGCTCTAGTCGGAAGCTCCCGACTAGGGAATACCCTAAACCATCTTCTTTCGACACAGTAAAGGGGAGGGGGTGATATATATAAAACGAAAAGATACTTGATATATACATTCTATTCTGCAAGCTACGAGTCAATTTGGGGACTATAGCTCTTATTATTTGCCCAATTTTCTCAAAAAATCAGACTTCGATATCGATTTTTATCGATTACATGGAAACGCGGCATGTTATTGAATATCGGAAACAAACTCGATCTGCGCGGGACCTAGGAGGTCCAACAGCAAAAAATTTCAAATCTCTAGCTCTTACAGGTTCTGAGATCCTTGCGTTCATACATACGGACGGACGAACAGACAGACGGGCATGGCTAGATCGACTCGGCTATTGATGCTGATCAAGAATATATATACTTTATAGGCTCGGAGATGCTTCCTTCTGCCTGTTACACACCATAGGAAATATCGGTCGAAAATTACGTTGTTGTATGGAAAACATTTTTGTTGTTCAAGATATCTTGACAAAACTCGGCACCTATTAGTTTGACTAACTCCTCCTCAAAATCATGTTAACATAGGAACATTTTAACATATAGCAGCCATGGGGACGATCGGTCGAAAACTAAGTTGTTGTATGACAAATTTTTTCGTATTTTAAAATATCTTGACCAAACTCGGCACTTATTAGTTATACTATACTCCTCATATATACGCAAAATCATGTCAACATCGGACCATTTTAACGTATAATTGCTAGAGGAACGATTGGTCGATAATTAAGTTGTAAGAAAAAATAATTTTTTTTTTTCAAGATATCTTGACCAAAGTCAAGTTATCGTAAGAAAATTTAACTATCGACTCTTACCTAATAAAATTTTGTTATAAATATATTTGTACGTGATTTTAGTATAAAAAAATAAAACAAATTTTTTATTTATAAGCTTGGTTTTTTTATTAACTCAAATCACGTACAAGGCCCATATATGTAAAACGTATTTTTAAGTTAGAGTCTTTAGTTAAAAATGCTTACAATTAATCGGGCATCTATAGGTAATTTAGTGAAATAATTATTTAATATTTATAAGCATTATTATTAACTTAGTTTAATTAAGCAACATGAAATGTTTAATAATAATGCATGAAGAGTAAAATGTATTTTCTATTTGTATTATGACGTAATACAAACCTTGCTTCACATGTAAGTAAGATATCGATAGTAGCATGAAAATAAGAATCTATTAACAAAAAATGGGCTTAATTTTTTTCCCAATTAAAACAGTTATTTCCGCTAGCAGTTATTCTTTATGACCGCTTTCGTGATCACCATCCATCATCAATCAAATATATTTCTCACATCTTATTTTACTCTTATTTTAATTGCATAAATATCGATTACCATTAAACGAGCAAAATGAACGCGTTTCGAGTATTCAATTTGATAGTGCAGAGCTGCCTTAAAAGTATATTTACAGAAATGACTTGACTTGTCGTGTGTTGACTCGTCGCGTAGCTCGAAAACTTGGCGCCATTAAATTTCTGGAAAGCGTGCGAGAGGATGTATTTCTTAATTAAGTGCGAGCAATATTATGTATTGCCAAAAAAAAAAATTAAAATAGACGAAGGGTGTAAAATTTGCATTGCAAAATTCAGCAAAGGCAGTTTTGAAGCGGAAATTATTGATTCGAATGGTAAGTTGGGCTTGACATTTCTCCCTTCAATAATTATATGTATTTGTATGTATATGTTCTTATATTTCTTTAGAAGATCGAGAAATATTGGAGAAGCAATGTCAGAAACTTAATAATGGTGTGTACATATATAACAATTTTGTTACTTTTAAATTAATAATACATAAAATATTTATAGAATTACTAGAAGCAGCCACTAAGTTCAGTGAAAGTGAATCAACAACTAACGAAGATAAATCCAGTAAGTAAAACACTAACGTCATATTAAAATTAATTAATTAACATTGTCTTTTAAAGGCGCGCCAGTAGCAGACTTTAATTTAGAAAGTGACACAACAAATAAGTGCAACCCGGGCCAATTTGAAGCTTTCGGTATGTATGCAAATAAGTAAATTAAGCCCAATAGGACTAAATAAAAAATCATTTGCATAAAATTTCTGGCAGAGTTATATATTGTGATATATTTATTATTGAGTGTTCAGTCTTAAATTGTATTATGAGTTAATCATATTGGCAACATCTGAGGAAATTATCATAAAAATACTATATAATATACACAATTTGTCATTACATTTCTTAAATTAGAATATTCTCTTGTACGCCATATGCCTTCTGACGTACATCCTTATTATATATTATTTATATTATTTATATATATTTGTATATTTTAACTAAAGCTAACTTTATATACTTGAGAATACTCACCTTATGGATTCTTACCTGTTTTGTGTTTGCTCCAGCTATTATGTGTTTGATTCAGCTGTCTTGTGTCCGTCTTGTATTAATATGTAAAAGAAATAAATGTATAAATAAAATACTTATCCCTTGCCTGGCCTCTTGTTGGCCAGTCTCACCATCAAAAAAGCAAAAGCATTCTATACATATCAATCGCTTGGTACTAATTATCTACGTTCCACCCAAGTAGTTGATTCCAACTATACTGCGGATATAAGTAAGTCCAGCACTATATAAAGTGTTCCAACACAAAAAAGGTTCAACGTACACAACTGTAACTCCACTAAGTGATGTAAGGGATTTGATTATTCCAACTGCGAAAACCCAAAAAATTGTAACTTTTATTTTTGCTTTTTCTGTAATAAATTACAAACAAAATTAGCTCATCACTTGCAGTTCGTACATAATAATTAGCTGCAAGTAAAAACATTTTTATGACCCTTGAAAAATGATATAATTAGCAGATAACTTATTATTGAGATTTGGAAAAATAGCGATAAAATCGATAATATCGATGCATAATTAAATAACGAAACTCTAATCATGCCCTGTCAAAAGCCAGTTAACTCTAAAGACTAATATTTTGTCAAATGTTGCAAGGGATGTTCTGGATTTTTCCCCAAAACCACAATGCGGAGTCATAAATAATTGCAACGGCAGCGAACATAAAAAACGAACTCGTGACTTGCTTAAACAAGGTCGATCTAAAACCTGCCCAATGCATAAAAGTGCAAGTGACGTTATTTTATTTGCAAACGTAGACTCTATGAAGCACGGCGACCTTCAGTACGATATGATCAGAGCAAAAATGAAATTGATAAGCAGACTATTACATGAAATAAAAAATCGGATTCCAATGAGATATAGGAACTTAAAGACGCCATTTATCCCAAACATTTGGATTTAATATCTTGTATCAGAAAAGTTGCTCAGTTCTTCGAAGTTTTTTTTAAAAACACCTTCAGTCGCAACGAACCTTACAACTTTAATAAAAGAGTAAGCAAAAATATTATGGACTCATTGCAATTAAACACAAAATTATGAAACAAAAATGAAAGGAAACTTTCCCTTATACCTAAAATATTTATAGACACTAGAAGCAGGCACTAAATTAAATGAAAGTGAATCAGCAACGAATGAAGATAAATCCAGTACTTGCAATATTAATGTCCGTTTAAAATTCTAATGTTAAATTTGACTTTTAAAGATAAGTCAAATAGTGACACAGCAAATAAATGCAATCCTTCACAATTTTAAGCGTTAAATGTGTATAATTTTGATTAGCACAGTTTCAAAGCCAGAATCTGAAGATATACATTAAAAGATTCAATACCTTATATGTTATGAATTAAAAATTTTTCATATTGGTAAGATCTGATTAACTTATCATAAAATTACTATATCAAAGAAACAATCCGTCATTGCGTTACTTGGATTAGTATATTCTCTTTTAAGCTATATGCCTCCCGACATATCTAAACCGTTTTTTGCTAATTTTAATATTTATTTACTAATGCTAACTTTATATACTTGACATCACCCAATTTATAGTTTGTTAACTGATTCGTGTTCGTTCCAGCTAGTTTGTGTTCCTATCAGCTGTCTTGTTCTCGTCTCATATTAATATGTTTCTAGTAAAGGTAATGAAAAATATAAATATTTATCTATATATAAATAAAATGCTTATCATGATCAGTACAGATATACATTTTTTAATAACGTTCATTCTGCTTAACGTAATATAAAAATAATTGTATACATTAAAATATAAGATGTAATAGAGACACATCCGAATGATTAATTAACTGCAAGTGAAGTGGAGGTATACACTATGTCATACTATCACATCCTTACAGGTCTGAAAGTTAAGTAAAATAAATGTTCTTAAATATGTATATAGGCACAGCTCCTGGTGCTACTATATTAGATACGAAATATTTACTTAAAATATTGAATTATGTCCAGTAATAATTAATATGGATTCCTCGTTATATATTTATTATTAAATATATTCAAATAGATGCATCCGAAGAATTTATCAATACAACTAAAAATTCATCGACTAATAGAAGATCTTTGGAACTACTTAACGAATTTGGCTATGATAGGCTAGATTCATCGGCAAAAAATCAAAATCATTCAACGATAAATGATACATTTCAATCGCTTAATACTAACTGTCCAGATTCCACTCATGGATTCGATTCCAGTTATACTCCGGATATAACTAACCAGTCCAGCATTTTAAATAATTCAACCAATAAACAAGTTTTTACTTACACAACTGAAACTCCACTAAGTGATGTCAGGGATTTGATTATTCAAACTGCGAAAACCCAAAAAAATTGTAAGAAACATTTTTGCTTATTTTGCAATAAGTTGCAAACAAAATTCGCTCGTCACTTGCAGCTTGTTCATAAAAATGAGCCGCAAGTACAAAAATTCATATGCCTGCCGAAAAATGACAAAACTCGGAGATTACTTATTGATGAAATTAGAAAAAATGGTGATTATATCCATAATATCGATGCATCGTTAAATAATGGAACTCTAATCGTGCCCCGTCAAAAGCGAGTTAATTCTAAAAATGAAGTTGTTGATTTCATATGTTGCAAGGGATGTTCTGGATTTTTTCCCAAAAGCACAATACGAAGTCATATTAATAATTGCAAAGGCAGCGATCATAAGAAAGGAACTCGTGACTTGCTTAAACAAGGTCGCTCCAAAACCGGCTTTATGCATAAAAGTGCAAACGACGTTGTGCGCACAAAAATAATGCCTGTTTTAAATGATGATCCAATTTCTCGGAATCTGATATATGATGAATTGATTGTTTTATTCGCAAACGCAGAATCTATGAAGCACGGCGAACTTCAGTACGATATGATCAGAGCAAACATGAGATTGCTAAGCAGACTATTATGTGAAATAAAAAAATCTGAACCCAATGAGATACAGGAACTTAAAGACGCCATTAATCCCAAACATTTGGATTTAATGATATCTTGTATCAGAAAAGTGGCTCAGTGGGACTCTTCTTTGTTGTTTTTTAAAACACCTTCAGTCGCAACGAACCTTACAACTTTAATTAAAAAGTGCGCAAAAATATTATGGACTCATTGCATAAAAACACAAAATCATGAAAAAAAAAAAATAATTAAAGATTTTCTTGTTCTATGGGAAACCGAAATCCCTCTTTTTATAAACAAAAAAGCTATAGAAGATCAGTCAAAGAAAAAGAGAGCTCTACCAACTATCTTACCATGTAAAGAAGACATCAAAAAACTTTTTGATTATGTGATAAAAAAGTCTGAAAATTCTCTTAGTGTGCTGAAAATTAAGTTTGATTTTTTGTCATGGACATCGTTAATACAAAGCACACTAATTGGCCTTCAAATTTTTAACCGCCGTAGAGCTGGTGAAATTGAAAGACTAACAATTGAGAACTATCTAACAGGCCACGCCATCGATGAAAATGTGGATAAAGAAAACTTCGACCGTCTCACGAAAGAAACTAGAGAAATTGCTCAAAAATACACAAGGTTGACTATCCGTGGAAAACTAAATCGAACTGTGCCAGTGCTGCTCACACCGTTTGACAAGTATTGTATTGAAACTATTCTTAAATATCGTAAAAGAGCTGGTGTTAAGAAAAATAATGATTACATATTTAGCGTGCCTAACGCCAAGCCTTTAGCAAAGCAGTATGTACGGGCTTGCCCCATTCTAAAAAGATTTGCCCTGGAGTGTGGGGCTCGCTGCCCAGGGGCCTTAAGGGGAACGATGCTTCGAAAGCATTTAGCTACCTATACATCGATGCTTAACGTCGAAGATGTCCAAATTGATAGGCTTGCCAATTTTATGGGTCATCATAAAGATATACACAAAGAAATCTACAGAATCCCTGTAACAGTAGCGGAGATTGCCGAAGTATCCCAGATGCTTATGGCAGCTCTTGGAAATAATGTTGAGGATGAAAACACAGTAGCCCTTGATCAGTTAAAAGAAAGTGAGTAAATATATTCATCAAGGTTGTGAGTGATACTAAGTGTAGTTATTGTGTAGAATATAATATTTTAACTTATCTAATAATTACTTATCCAATAAGCCCTATTGTCAATGTTTTTACATTATACTTAAAATGTATTTTGCAGATGATCCTTTAGAGGATTCGGAATCAGATTATTCTGAACAGCGATCAGAAAGCGAATTTAATATTTCCGATGATGAAATTGTAGAAAAATCCAATGCAAAAGGAAAGCGTCCAAGTAGTGAGTATTGAATTGCAACCTACATATTTTTGTCACGTGCTTACATGCATTGCGATTAGTCTGTCCTATTTATCCTCATTCGCAAAGTGAAAAAATATATCGTGCTTATTTTGCGGGCCCATTGAAGTTAGAAACTTTGGGCTTGAAATATATACACGTATATATCCACGATAGGTAAAGTGCTACAATTATATAATGACGACCACTGGGGGCGTTGTAAATCCTAAAAATCGTTTTAAATTGCACAATCGCAAATCTTACAGAATCTTAGAGCTTGACTAACTTTTTCATGAATACTATTGATGGACTACTCTGAAGATCGATAAAAATTAGTTTGCCTACGATTGACTGGGTGCGTGGCGAATGTTTAAAATTGATATCACCTAATAAATTGTTCTGGTAGGCTGTATTAATCTGTTATTGGTCTATGATTGAGTATTGCGACGGTTGCAACCGACTGCAAAGTTTTTAATATTTTTCTATATTACTAAAACGTTATTCTTTTTCACACTAAATTGTATTAAACTCTATTATTTAACAGGATCATCATTTGGAAAAACGATAAGAAACCGGTGGTCGAATGAAGAGCGTGAAGAAATATACCAGGCTTTTGGCGACCTGTTGTCGCTTAAAGGATTGCCGTCACTTAATCAATGCAACACAGTTATAAATAATTCTACATATCTAAAATGTAGGACACCGGCGCAAGTAAAAACATGGATAGATAATCAGCGCAAGGCTAAATCAAGGAACTCCGCAAATAGATTAAATAATAAATATGTTGACCATATTTAAAATAAGTGGATTATACTTTTTCGTATATTAATATTAATTTATGTTAAAAAATTTTGGAATTAAAAAAAAATTCATTTTAAATGCATGTATTTAATAACGTCATTTATGTTAATTCACATTATTAATTTTACTTTAACCTAAAGTGATCCAAAACTACATTCAAAATAAATTTGACTCTTAATTTCAATTAAGCCAGTCTGCCACTAAATTTAAAATGTATAAATTTAATAAAATATTGCTGAGTCTTATGTGGTTTCGCGTTATATTTATTTAGTTTAGTGAGTTTTATCGAAATTCACTGTTCCCTAGTCCTCATAACCTCTATATATGAGTCTCTATATTTATATAAAATCAGTATGTTTTTGGGGACAGCTATTTGACTGTTATTTACTAAATTGAAGTGTGAACTGGACCAAATCTCATCGTTCCTGTGTCCTTATAATACACGTTGCGTTTTTGTCCCTAAAACTTACCTTATATATAAAGTACATTATAACGAACAATTTTTGTGTTATATACTGAGAGTATTTCGGGAACTGAGTCCCCATAAAACACGTTACCCTAAATGGAGTTTGTTTCATTTCATTTTCATTTCGTAGAGTTGCCACATCGACCAAATGAGGATATATACATATTAGTAAAAAACATATATTATGGGAGAACTAGCGTACGAATTGTGTTTTGTTCTTTTTTAATGATCAAATGCATGCAAAATAAACCTAATCAGATTACATCATAGTTATGCAGATGTCAGCAAACGCATTTAAAATCTGTGTTCCCGAAAAATCTTCTCGCCATAAAGTGGACCAACTTTAAGATAATATAAAAATTATAGTATTTGAGGTACAGGCAAAGTGCTGGTTGGATAATGTTAAGAAAAGGTATTGTTATTTTTATTAACCCTTAGGTTTCTTCTAAGAACTAAGAATTATGAAGAATTATGAAAAGTCCCCAAAAGAGACATTCCAGTCCTAAAAATTTTAAGGTCAGTCCCCAAAAGAGCGAATTGTCCCCATAACCAACGCAGCATACAAAAAATGTCCTTATTATCGATGCTCCACATATATATATATATATATGTTTATATACTTACATCTGTATATCCATTTTAAATGCACACTGCGTTCGCCAACCTCAAATTACTGACAACATTACATTAAATACCCGCACACGCACATTGGAATAAATGTGTGTGTGTGTGTGTGTGTTTTGTGTGTGTTTTGTGTTTGCGTGCGCAAACGTGTCGTTAATTTAAAATTTTGCCGTTTTTAGTTTAAGCTCAACTCCAAAGTTGGGTATAAAACAAAATTTCAGTGAAAGCCAGCACGAATCGCAGAAGTGCTACTTGCTAATTGCAACATGTTGCAAATGTGTCGAGGTACTACTTTTTAAATCCGAATTCACCCTTTTTATATAGCTACATGTATATATAGATGTCTGTACAATCCATAGTATTAGAGTGGGGATTTTTAGTTCAATTTGCTGAATAAGTTCACTCGTTCATTTTCTGGTAGTGAACTAAATCAGTCATTTAGTTCACTCGTTCAGTTATTCAGTCGATCATGAACGATGAATTCTGCTAAGCTATTCAGTTGGTCATGAACTATTCGCTTAGTACAGTTAAGCAGTCGATCATGAACGATTATATTATTGGTTCAGTTATTTTTATACCCTGAACCCATAAAAAAGGGTAAAAAGGGTAAAAGGTCCTAAAAAGGCCTGTATGTAACAGGCAGAAGGAAGCATCTCCGACCCCATAGCCGAGTCGATCTAGCCATGCCCGTCTGTCTGTTTGTATGAATGAAAGGATATCAGAACCTATAAAAGCTAGAGACTTGAAAGACTGCAGGTCCTCCTAGTGCCTGCGCAGATCGAGTTTGTTTCTGATAATCGATAACTTACTCCGTTTCCAAGCAATCGATAAAAATCGATATTGACATCTTGTTTTTTGAGCAAATTGGGTAAATATTAAGAGCTAGAGTCACCAAAAGTGATATGTTGCTTCTAGAATTTTATATTTATATCAAGTATCTTTCATTTTATACCTATCGCCACCTCCCCGCTAACAACGCAGAGCTATAAATCAAGTTAATAACCCAACTTATATTGCCAACCAATTTAAGCCACAATTTTAATACAATTGACTTTTTAAGAATAAGCAAATATTCTATGGTACAATAAGGTATACTGTAGAAAATTTCATTAAGATCGGTTAAGAGCAAACCAAAGTTATATGTAACTGCGCAATTGGATGGGCAGCTAGCGAAAACATCATTGCAACAACTGCATTTGGTGTTGGAACAAGAGGGTTCAGTGTATTCCCTAGTCGGGAGCTCCCGAATAGAACCTCTTACTAGCTCATGTTTTCAGTTGAAAAAATAAGTTATACTTTTTTCTTTGATATGGATAATTACAAGTTGTAAGTTACAATTCAACAAATCGAAAGTGAGCTTAAAATCGCGCTCTCTTTTTTGTTTATTAACAACTGAGCATCTCAAATGAAAGAATCGTTCATAAACGGCTGAACTGCTGAATTTTATACATCGTTCATGAACGACTAAACGAGTACGTAACACATCGTTCATGACCGACTGAATAGCTGAACGGGTAAACTAAATGACCGACTTAGTTCACAAATCACTGAATAAGTTCAGTAGTTCATTTTAATGACCCGTTCAATCGAACTTGGTCTGAACTAAACGACACAACTTTAGATCGTATGTCAGCATAAAAGGAAAACGCAAAGTTTTAATTGTCTAAAGAACGTTATAGTCACAGGCACTTCATTTTTTATTACTTATTCGTATTACCTTAATAACATATTTATAATATATATTAAGTATTAATATATTTTTGGATACGTACCACAAATCTTTAATATAGACAAGAAATTACTTTTAAGTCAACGACAAAAACCATACCAGAGTACAATTGTTGTTTGAATTGCTATAATTAAATTTCATTATTTTGTGCTAAGCTTTTTGCTTTTGACAGTGCATATTTCGTTAAAATGAAATTAATATCTTCATTATGTACTAACAAATTTTGGGATATATTTATAAAAGTAGGGCTAATCAAACCATACAACTTATAGATGGCTCCGATTTTGCGTAGGGTGCACGATCAAATCAAAAGCCCCACACGCACAAAGCAGCCACACACTTGCAAATATGCAAACCAACACACACGCACGCTCACACATTTACGTACGCATTTACGGCAACTAACGGTTAGAAGAAGGTCCGCTCGGGGAAAGAGAAATTAAAAGCCATGCTGGAAAAAAGCGCCAGCCCACAAAAACCAAAAACAGTTGAGTAAATTATATACATCAAAAATAACAACAACAAGAGCCGCAGCAGCAGCAACCGTTCGCATACACACATGCACATAGGAGATGCCACATAAAAAGGTCTATGTACAGTAAATTATATTATATGCGGCCAAGTGTGTACTAAATAAGGTAATTTGTGTGTACACCAGCCAACGCCTGCCACACAACAACAACAACCAACAACGTCAATATCAACAT
This sequence comes from Drosophila novamexicana, assembly GCF_003285875.2. Taxonomy (NCBI): domain Eukaryota; kingdom Metazoa; phylum Arthropoda; class Insecta; order Diptera; family Drosophilidae; genus Drosophila; species Drosophila novamexicana. The sequence goes on along the minus strand of NW_020825054.1, from coordinate 1,451,152 downwards.
CAGCGCGAACAGGCAAAAACAAAAATTCATTAAAATGAAAAATGAAATTCAACATTTTTTTGAAGTGCGGGGCTTTTTGGGGCTTTCGGCCCGGCAGCTGGTTAAATTTTCGCAATTTTCCCCGAACGTCAAATAATTTTTCCACTTGATGTATGCGCCTGACGCCAACGCAGCTAACACTAGACTCCAGGCTGTACATAAATACACACATATACAGAGCCCGGATGTTGTACTTTTTTGTATGCCATTGACTAGCTGGCCGGTGGGTTGGAGCGTACTGCAAGGGCAACTAAAACACAAATGTTAAATGTTCTAAAATATTATTCAATTTAAATTTTTGGTAGAAAATGTAACAATTTCTGAAATATATGTTTCATTTATTCTCTTAATTAAATTGAATAAAATAGTACGAATAACACTTTCAAAAAATGTCTTGTGCAAATGACTGAGCGCAAAATTTGTTCAGATTTTTAATTAGAAATAATATCATATAAAATTATTTATATAAAATATAAATTATGTATATATCATCTCTATATACATTTTATTTATGATTTTGACATCTTAAGGAGTTTGAAAACAGAAAATTTGAAAACCAGATGCATTCTTATTTTTATGTTATTGAACATACAAATAAAATAAATGAAATTATGCTAAGCTAAGCTTGGTAAAAATCAAAACGATGTGGAAATTATAATTGTCTAATTGCTTAATACATTATGCTTATATATATTTTGTTCTTTTTAAATATTATATATTTTGTATGCTATTGATGCCCTTGACACCATTCACCCCATTATAAATCATCTAAAATCTCTGTCCAATTCATTAACAGCTGTAGGCAATACTCATCGATTATAAATTAATTGAATCGGCCAAACAGCTGATTTTCGCCGAATGACCAACGACAACATTTGGGTATACACCCAGCACACAGCACACTCACACACCGTGATGCCTATATGACGTCATAATGTAAACATCATAAAAAACCAAAAAAATTAAGTTAAAATAAAAAAAGTTGCAGGAATGAAAATGACACGCGCCAACAAAAACAAACTGCAATTATATAAAAAATAAAAAATAAAAAAACGGGCGCAACAAAATAAAAAACGACAATGCCATTCGCAGCAATGACATTGACAATGTCAATGAACGGGGCAATAAACCAAAAAAAATCAACGAAAAAACGAAAAATGTAAAAAGTAAAAAGTAAAAATGAGAGCCACAACAACAAACCGTCAAAAACGATTCGAATGCCACGTGCCGGAGCATGGACGCAGTGCAACCGGCAATTATCATAAGCAGCAGCACATACACACATATGCAGACATACATGCCCACGTGTGTATGTGTGTGTGTGTGTGAATGATAGCCGAAAAAAGAATAAACTAAAAAATAAAAATATTTTTTAAAATGTCGGACTCCATGCGCGCTGGTCACTTTTTCCTCACCCGCTGTTGAGAACGTGGTGAGGGGCTCGGCATTTCGTTTAATGCCAATTACGTGTACGAGCCACATTAACCAACTCGCACACACCCCCTTGTGCACACACACACACACATGCAAACAAACACTTTCGCCTGCGCGAGTTGCCGAAAAATAAAAAAATAAACAACACAAAAATATCGCGAGTGTAGCAAATTCATCTTCATCCGAAAAATATGCAATGCCCAGAAACACGAGCGTCCACTACGTTAGGTATGACACGAAATTCCGACTAATCACGCAGCATATATATATATATATATATAAATATATATATTTAAATAGATATACATATAAGTATAATATATATATATATTATTTAAATATAATAATTTTTAAAGCATAGCCGAGAATACATATTTTCTCTAATGGTAATTTCTGTTCTTACTATATATTTATTAATTTATTTATTAAATTAAGCTTGAATTTTGCTAGGCTAACTGGTTACATATAACTGAACATAAAACAAAAGATAAACAAATCATTTTCTTTCGAATGAAAAAATTCCTTAAGCTTATGATTTACATATTGTGTTAAAAATTGAGTGTAACTTAACATTGATGTACAACAGTTTGTTCCTTAAGTTGTAAAATGTATATAAATTTAATATTATGTTAAATGTTAATTGTTGTAGGTTGGGTCCGGAAGGCCGGGGGGCATCTAGCTATAATACAACTACGTTATTTTTAAATACGATTTAAATGAATACTTGCATAAATCTATAAAAATAGTAATATATTGTTAATATATATAATAGAGGTATATATGAATAACTATTAATAGTGCACAAATTTAAAGTCCATCCCTAGCTGGTAGGAACTTAATTTAATTTTTCTTTTTTATTTTTTTTATTTTTTGCATGCACAGCTTATTGCACTTAATGAAACACGAGAGTCGCGGTCGACGCGTGGGTGGCTGTAACGGGTCGTTTGTCCTGTCTCAGGACCGTCTGCCATATGTGATGATGCATGGGGACGTGGATGCCGCAATGACAACGCCAGTTGCCATTGCCCACTCTCATACTCTCTGCCTGTAGCAAGTAAAGGCCACGCTTAAAATACAATGCCAAAAAAAGGAGAAAAAGCATTGCGCATACGCCACGTTGGACAATGCACCAGCATCAACAGCGCCCAATGTCCTCGTCCTTCACCTAGAATTATTTTTGTGATTTTTTTTCAGCAACGCTCTTTACATAATATGCAATTTTCATTTGGGTGCCGAAAAAATAAACCAAAACAAAGAAATCGCCTGCATTACGCATGTGTAAGTAGGAGTGTGAATGGGTTTGCTAGTGTGCGTGTGTCTGTGTGTACGTATATATGAGTATAAGTGCGTATTTCATCAATGTACGCATTAATAAGCCACCCAGCACCGGCATCTGGGCGCCGGGTGCCCACAGCAATGGTAGGACCATTGCCGAGGCCAACGCCAATCCCAATGCCAATTCTGATGCGGATGCTGATGAAAGTGAAAGTGTACAGAGAGTTTCCAAAAAAAAAGCAAAAAGAAAAAAAAAACTCAAATAAAATGATGCGCCCTGCCAAAAAATAAATATAATTGCAGTCCAAAAATAAAAAGAGCAACGCATTCACATGAAGCGACCGAAAACGAAAACGAAAAGTCGTCGACATTAATCGACTCGAAATTGGTTTAATTCATATTTAAATGCACGCCGCTGGACCGACAAGTGCCCGTCTGTTTGGATTGGGCGGAACTGAAGCTGGACTGTGGCTGCCCCATAGATCTGTTGCCAGCTGTTGCTGGGTTGGAAGCAACAGTTGCCATTGCCTGGGCGTTCTTTGTGCGACATTTCTGATCAATAACTCAATTAAATATTATTTATGGCAAATCAAATTGCCAGCTCTATTGCATGGCTAATGCCGAATGGCCCACATAGACGAAAATAATCCAGCGGCCAATTCAGCGAGGGTCACCTGCCAAACATTTGCATGCATATTAAGGTATAAATTTAGATTTGCACAGCCGCACACATTTCTACAAACACACACTCAGATGTGTACATAGATATGCTTGGCATGGATATACATTATTGTTTACGTTTGTCTAATACAGGGTCAATAATCTGCTGTCGACTTGGACAATTTTTAGTCAGTTATGTGCAAATATTTTGTAATAAATGTTGTTTAGAAAAAGCAAAGCAAAATGCAAAAAGCAATGGACTTATGATGACTTTAGGGCTTGCATAGATTGGTAGAGTTTGGTCGGCCTTCGCAATAGAAATAGCATTTTATTTCTGGAATATAATTTAACATTTGAGTTAAATAGATTGTTTATCTGAGAATTTCAAAACAATTCCTTCATTAATGCGTAAGTTCTCATTGTGCGCTTCTGCATCTTCTGTTATGAAAATCTATCTTTCTTTCTATTTTAAGACTCTTCTTGTTCTTTCTTGCCATTCTACATTTTGCTAGAATTTTCAACAGCCTTTTTGCTTGGTTAAGCTAACTTCTCTGTCTACTTCACGCTTCCTTTAACATAAAATTGCTTACTATTTTCATTTTCTATGTGGCACTTGGAAAGAAAACATTCCCAACCTCAAATTTAGTATTGACACTGGGAGCAGAAGAATTATGCACATAGAACGAAATTTGCACAACAATAAGATAAATTTATAAGGCTTTTTCTTTTTTTTTCACTGGTAAGCAAATAACTTAGAGTCTAGTGACTCAATCATTCAGGCAACTTAACAACGAAGATCTGGACTGTAATCAAAAGAAAATTACGTTGAACTTTATATGACTTTGCCTTTGTTCAAGGGGTTCTCTGAGTAAATAATTTGTTTTGAATCTTTGCCAAAACAATTCAAATTAATGAATTTATTAAAAAAGCTGCTCGTGTAATAAAATAAAAATAAAAATAATTTATAAATGCTAAATACGTTTTGAATTTCTAAGTACCCTCTACTGCAGCTATTAATCTTTTTTATTTTAAAATTAAATTTTGTTATTTTTTAGCAGGAATTCGCAACATCATCAATCAGAACAGGCTGCATTTTAATTAAATTTTAAGTGCTGTATCAATAACAAAAAAAAAAAAACGTGTATCCTTGAGAGAAAATAAAATAGTGTTTACAAAATGGCGTAAATAATTTCATTAGTTGAAGCGAGGTGGAAAAAGAAAATTCGCCTTGCCAGTGTTATCTTTTGCCTTTCTCTCTTTTCCTGCACAGTTTTAATCAGCAAAAGGCATTTATCTTGTTTGCCAAACTAATTTTTTATCTTGCCAGGCACAGCTGCACAGAGTACCAGGATGCCGGCCGCTGGGATACGGAGGATGTTGGCCCTGTACCCGGCGCGCTCTTCAAGCAGCGGGACAAGGAGTTATATATGTGCTTATCTAGTATGTATGATGTGGTGGCACTCGCTGGTCCCCAAAGAAATGCACATGTAACAGCAAAACCTTAACATACATTGTATGGCAAGGGGAAGAAGAGGAAGCCGAATGGTGCCAAGTTAATGGCAAAAACTTTTAACGCCCTCGTCCTGTGCGCGGTGGTGCCAGCAACAGCAACAGCAGCAGCTGCCACACATTCGCATTCACATCCGCATTTATTTAACTAACAGTAAAAAATTACTTTTGCCTGCTAAAAACCCAGACAGGACGAGCAAGTTTCCAAGGGAATTGCACGGCAGCTGATGGCTGCCAAGCGACCGTTGCAGAAAATGTTGGCAAATGGAAAAGGGACATTCGTTATGCTTAAGCAGAAGAATACGAAACTGTACTTGACAGCAAATGGCCAGGACACATCTCCCCTGCTGCCGTTCTCATTGCCAACTTGGTCTGCTCAACTAATAGCAAAAGGGAGCTATGTTTTTTTGTACATATATGTACAGAGACCTACCTATTCATACATATATATATGTATATATATGTACATATATAAGTTTAAAAAAAATAAAACCAAAATCCCCGAGCAAGCACAAAAAGTAATGGCCAACTGCACGGAGCAAGGAGCTTCTTTGCCAGCCAAAGGGTTTGTCCTTGTCTGCTTGTGTGTGTGTGTGTATTTTGTTGCCTGTTCGTTGGCTCGTTGCTTTGCTGAGGGGTTGTTTGCTGGTGGGCAAAAGTAAAATGGCGTCGCCTTAATTTATTTTAAGTGGTTGATGGGTTTAACTTACAGTACGCAAAAGAAAAAGACTTTAAAGATGACTTTTTATAGCTACGAGAGAGAGCGAGTGCGAGAGTAGCCAGCTAGTTGGAGAATAGGGCACGAGAATGTGCCAACTCTCGGCCACAGAGACCTATTATCCTGCAGGCCAGCCTGCCAGTCGGCCAGACAGCCAGCCATCCAAGCCAACCAGCCTGCCAGCCTGGCTTTGTCTTTTCTATAAACCATTATGCAAATAGCTTCGCTGGTTACCCCAAAAAGGAAGCAACTCGACCCGAGTACAAGTCAAATTTATAGCCGACTTAACAATTTGCACAACTTTGCGGGAGCCAGAGCCATTGGCCGGCCCAGGTCCAACAACAGGCCCAGAGAGTCTGGGGCGAGCAAAACAACCCCAAACAAAAACTAAAGGAGAAATCTCGAAAAATTGTAAAAACGATTAAATATAGGCGACCAACAGCAACAACAAAGACTAGCACACGAATCCTGAAGTCCCACACATACGGAGCTGAAATGAAAGCAAACGAATGCAAATTAAAATCGTCCCCTTAAGTTGGGCCTGGCTGCTCGATGGCGCCATAAAAAGGATGAGCCTGGCCAGCCAGACGATCCAGTCCAGTTCTCAGCTTCGGTCCGAGCCCATTCAATGCCCACATAGCCTGCCGCCCATTGCTTGTCCCGACATCGACCGTTTTATGCATAGGGGAGTCATTATATTGAATTGAACGTAAAAGCGCAGATAAAATGTGCAACAAAAGGACCAGCCTGGACGCAACCAAGCCAAGTATGTTGACTCGCAATCTCGTTGGGCCGAAGCAGTTAAGTGTGCCAGATCCAACAGCTGCCCCCAAACAGCCAACCGAACCGCCCATCGTCGTCGCCATCAACCTAGTCGAAAAGCCAGTAAAGCAATTGAGGCCTCAGACACTTAAAATGTAAGCCAAAGGCCGCCCCTGCTGCCTGTGTGTTCGGGGGTATGTGTGTGTGTTTGTTTGCCCAGTGTTCATAGCTGTCAGCTATAAGACACTCGGCTGAGCGCCCAGCCGCAGCATCAGAAGCAGCGATTGAGTTGCTGCCTTGGCAGCAGGCAAGGCCAGACGATAGGCAAGCGGCGGAAAGGATAACTGGATAACTCCATGTCTGTCTGTCAGTTGTGCAAAGAATGCCAAAAATGTTTGCCAATAGGGTGACTCACTAAAAAGATGCTAATAAATGCACCAAAGGAATGGAACCCCAATTTTTTTAAAGGAAAGGAAATGATAGAAATTTCAAAATTATAACTTTAGTCTAAGTAGGTAATAATCTTTCATAGAATCTTGAGCTAAAGATGAAACATATTTACTTAAAAGAATGCTTACCAATTTTACAAATTATTTACAAAAAACAAGAAATGTAATTCAATTAAAAATAGAAAATAGATAAATATAAAGTTAGATTTTTAATTCAAACGCCTATATATAACAAGTAAGAGGTTCTAGTCGGGAGCTCCCGACTAGGGGACACCCTGAACCCTCTTCTTCCAACATCAAATGCATACATATTCTATTTTAGAAGCTATATGTCAAGTTTGGTGACTCTAGCTCTTATTATTTACCAAAATTGCCCAAAAAACAGGATATCGATATCGATTTTATCGATTGCTTGGAAACCGAATAAGTTATCGATTATCGGAAACAAACTCGATCTGCGCGGGGACTAGGAGCATCTACATCTAATTTCAAGTCTCTAGCTCTTATAGGTTCTGAGATCCTTGCGTTCATACATACGGACGGACGGACAGGCAGACGGACATGGCTAGATCGACTCGGCTATTGATGCTGATCAAGAATATATATACTTTATGGGGTCGGAGAAGCTTCCTTCCGCCTGTTACATACATTTGGATTTTGCACAAATACAATATACCCTTATACCCATTTCTAATGGGTTCAGGGTATACAAATAATAATAAAAATATATGAAATGCTTAACACACAAGATTAGTAAGGAAAATATAATTAAATATATTATTAATAAGAAAATAATAATTTGTGAATAAATCTTAAATTATAAGGCATAATTTTGATAATCAAAAAATGTACCAAACAAAATTAAAAAATTTAATTTACCTTTAAAATATTTCATGGATATTGACAGAATTACTACTATTATCAGAACAAATGTTTATTATGCTTAAAAAAATTAATACTGAATGTAGCCTTTCATATATGTATTAAATCAATACGTTGCCTTAACGAACGAAATATAAATATAAATGTAATGAAGATATCAAAGCTTAGAAATACTGAACATAAGTTTTAATATTTAAGCTCAATTATGGTAAATAATTATCTATCGGCTTAGTTATATATTTCTATGTCAAAGATTTGAATATCTCGTTCAAGGAACCATTCTTCGATTAGTTAAGAAGAATAAGCAGATTATGATGTCAATTTACGATTTAAATAAATTTATTACATTTAATTTTCTACTTCTTTTTAAGCTAAAGGCTTAATCCCTGAATAAACTCTTACGTCACAACAGCTTTTAATTTTCATTCACAAATTATCTAGTAAGCATTTCAGATGGTGTCGACTTGGATCACCCTACTCCTTTTACTTGATTCTACCTGCCCGCACTTATCTGTCACCGTTACGTGTATATCAAAGTAACTGCATGCTTCCTCTTGATTTCAATGCCCCCAAAATGCCTTCCAGCTTGCCAGTGACTGCTTTTGCCAAACTTTGCTTCATATCCTGCCCAAGCAGGCGCTCCTTTCATCTCCCCCTCTCTCTCCCTCTCTCTCTCTCTGTCTGCCTTTCTCCCTTCCTGCTTATCTTCATTCAACTTTTTGCCACGTTACACTCGTTATCTTTACGCTGTGCCTGCATGTGTGAGAATGTGTGTGCTTTCTGTCGCTCTTCTTTCTGTTTGCATTTTTGAGCAAATCAAGTGAAATTACATTTTTCTATGCCATACTCTTAATGTTATTTGCATACGTATCCTGCAGACTGCAATATTTACAAATGAATTTGGAGTGGGTGGCGCTGGGCGCGGGGCGGGTCTGCCCGAGCTTCAGTTAAAGAAGCGGCAGTTATCCTCCCGCTAACCCGACCAGCCATTCTAGCTACGTTTGCTGAAATTCTTTCATATCCTTTTCCAACCGACGTTACATGCCCTCAAAGTGCCATTTTGTCACTGGTGCTTTTCCGGCCACCCACCCACCCCTTCATCTAGTAAGAGCCGCCATTTGCCTGTCATTTGCATTTCTTCTTCTTTTGCTTCCTCCTGTTTGTTTTCTTTTTATTTTTTTAATTTTTTTTTACATTAATATTTGTTTTCGTTTGATAATTTTCCTTTGCTGCCTTTTATACTTTTAAGTGCATAGTTTCAGGCGAGCTGCTGACCCTACCTCCTTCCCTGCCCCTGCCCCTGCCCTCACCACTCACAGCCTTTTCACTGGTTAGTTTCTCAGTTTTCTAGAGCATACACATGCTGTCTCTTTCGGTCGCACTCAGCACGACTTCCTTTGTCGTTTCGTCTTATTGGACTGAATAGACGCTGCAGCAAGAAATAAAAAAAGAGGACGTTGAAAGAAAAAAAAATCAAAATGAAACTATGTTCGCCGCATTTAAATGTGCTCCGCCCCTTTTATAATAAAAAAAAAACTGCAAGGATTTGCCTTTATTCACCAAGGCTTTGGTCAACGTCTGCTCCGTTCGCTCTGCTGTTTACTCTTTCTTTTAATTTATTTTATATCGCTACCTCCTTGTCCTGCGCGACAGCTGTAGCTGCATCCTGTCGCCATGATTGCGAATACTTCTGACCGGCTTGAGGTCGTGCACCGCGTCGTCGTCAAGGCTCCTTCAACACGCTTCCTGCCAATAAGATCGCCAGCTGCTGCCCCGGGATTGAGAGCAGGCGGAACTGCTATTTTAATAGCCACACAGGATGGCTTTTAATTGAAAGTTGCCATGCAATTTAGAAAAATTGAAAACGTGTTACAAGAAACAGGCAGCATCGACTTAGGGGGCTGGGGCAAGGGAATATATGTAACTGGTGCGCTTGTTAAGTTAAAGGAGTTTCTAAGTGGGAATTTGATTGCAGTTGTTGGGAAACTAAACTTACAGATAGGTTAAAAGGAAAATTGCCAGAGTGTTATTTGCTAAGTCAAATAATCAAATTTAATCTTTAATATTTGTTATAATATATAATATTATCATATAAATCAATTTATTCTTCGGTCGGTTAAAGGTTCAATCTACAAAAGTAAATTTGAAGAATTTATATAAATATTATAAATGATACATGGATAGAATATACGGGAACATAATGCCAAGATATAAATGAAATCTGTTGTTACTTATTCAAGAACTTTTTTTCTTTTCTTTCTTTTTACTTTATATTTACGTATTCATTTAAAGATTATTATTATTAGTATTATACACAATATTATGCAAAATATAGCTGCACTTATAAGCATTACTCGAAAATAAACAAATTGTTTTTTCTTTAACACAAGAAAGAACGGCTTTATTCGGCATAACGAAGAATAAAAAACTTTATAGACAAATGGCTTTCATGTTTTCTATGCAAAGGTTTTATTTCCGACTGAATACTATAAGAGCCGCATAATATAGTAGACTGATATATATGATATATATATACGGCCTTGCAGATATATTTTTTAGGAAAATAGTGAATCTTGTTATTTAAAATTTGCTCTACATATCTGAAAAAAAGTTTTCATACAAGAATTTGTTTCTGAGCGATCATATGGAAACTATATTGTACAGCGGACAACTCTACTTGTGATACGGATCAAGAATATATACATTAATAGATCGGAGATGCCACCTTCAGTTCGTCAAATATTTCTTGTAGAGATTTAATTACCCTCTACAAGAGAATGAATCAAATAAATAAATAAAATTATAAATATCTGTATATTTAAAAGAAAATCATGTTAAAACCATTACAGAGCAGATTATACACTTACAATCAATTACACAAGTATCTCATAATATTGAATAATTGCTCATGCAAGTCACACACCGAATTAACCCCTTAACTTGTTAAAGTACTCAAATCGTTTATTTTTATTCACAGCAAAATTAAGAGAACATTTTACGCTGCTTTGCTGATTATCCGCGTCCACTGCTTTGTCGGGCGATTGGTGGCGCCATCTGTGAACTGTTGGCTGCAAGAATAGAATAAACTGCTTGTTGCACTGCAGTTTATCCGCAAGAGGAGCCAACCCTAAAAGCGCACATCAAGCAGCATCCGATGTGGGAAACGGGTTTTACGCATAAGTTTTGGGATTTTGAACCCCTTCGAAATGTGGGCAAGATGAAAGGCTGATCATCCCTTGACCCAAGTCTGGACTCAATTCTCTTGACCAGTTTCAGGCAATGAAAATCATGAGAAAATGTTGAAATTTCATGCAGCATCTTCAGGTTATTTGACTCGTTTTTTTGCCCAACTTGCAGTTGGTTCAACGGTTAGTGACCAACGGCAGCAGCATCAGCTTAAAGGACCCGTTCCGAGAAATCGCTAACCAGCTGCAAGCTGCCTAGCACTCCGAGCCTGGGAAAATTGCGAGTTACCAAGTTTGGACAGGAACAAGTTGTAGACCAATTAAATGGAATTCCAACAAAGAAACTTTTCTCTCAAATTTTATTGTTAATTTATTTTATTTATTTTTTGTTGTTTTGTTTTAAATAAATGCACGCCTCGCTCTAGCTAAACACTTGCTGGCTCTTGTGCTCGTTCTATTTGAATGCGCAAAAGTTTTTGGGCTTGGCAGCAAAGTTCTGCAGAAAATATTCTAATGAGCTACAAAGTTCCAGAGCAGCTGAATGCAACTGGACTGAGAGTGTGGAACGGCCTAGCTTCCTGCCTAGACTCAGACTCGCACGGTGTGTGTGTGTGTGTGTTTTCTGGACATCCAATGTCAAATCAAATAAATTTTCAAGTGGATTTCGTTCTACTGCTTTTGTGAGCTTGCTCAAAGAAACTTTAAGCCAGGTTGCCAAATTTCAATTCACATACACGCTCACATACCCACGCACACACTAAAGTTAACTCAAAGACAAGTTGTTGGCAATTAGGCATTAATATTAATATGAGTTACACGTTACGGCTCACCTAAGCTCCTATCAGGTTTCAGCTTTCAGCACAACTCACGTGTCTTGGCCAAGCGACCAAGCAACCAAGCGACTAATTAGTTTTGGGCTGCTTTGCTTAGAGTGGCGTTTCCAATGTACCACCACCCCCCACACCCTGATGATGTCCACTGTTTATCGCCATCATATCAGGGGCCAACAGCCAACTGTAAAGTTTATTATGCAAAATACAGCGCGTTGCTGGCAAGCAAATGAAGCTCATTCAACGCTAAACAAAATGCTGCACGGCAAGGATGTGGCCAAGGCAGAGCCAATCGCCAGCGTGGAATATTTGATAAGTTGCAGCCCAGCCAACACACAGCCAGGCTGAGCCCAAGTAGCTACGCTCCTGCACATAAGGTATCATATTTAATATTTATGGTGACGCAAATGCGCAAAGTATGGGCTACTGCTGCTGGCTGCTGCTGCCTGCTTCTAAATCAGTTTAGAGCTGGGCACATGGCGACCACTAATATCGAACTATATCCCCTGGCAAGCCAATAAATCCAGCTGTGGCAGAACCTGTGAACGTGGCCAAGGCGGATAGCCTGGCAGCAACTGCTGCTGCTCCTAGTTGTTGTTGTTTGTTTGCTGGTAATTATAATTCGCCAAACTCGTGCGCAAAATAAATTAAGAAGAAAAAAAAGGAACTCAAAGTTTGTTAACTGGGCAGCCATGCCCCAACTTTATATACTTTATCCAAGTCCTAGCAACAACAACAACGACGGCATCAAATGCCTGGCAATTGCATTTTCGCTTGCATGCAAATAAAATTGCAACGACGTCGACGTTGAAAAAAACTTTTATTGAACTTGGGGAAATGAACATTTTGCATCTAGTGCTGCAGGGGGCAGCCACCACCCCTTTTCACAGCCCTGCGAATGTTGCCAAGGCACAACATTTTTCCATGCTGGTAAAAGTTAACTATGAAAACCAAAGGAAGTTAACTGCTGAAATTAGTAAAAGTACTGAAAAGTTGATAAATTTGCAAAAGAGCGGGTAGCGGATTGCCATTAACTACACTTTGGCGCTACATCTGGGGGCGCTTCAAATGCACTAGAGTAGTTCACAAATTCGAGTTTTACGCCCCGATTTGGGCCAGTTTAGTTGTGCAGATTATAGATATTAGTGTAGACTAAAGAAAAAAATGATGAGTAAATTATTGAACAAGCTTTATTCGACAAATATGTAAGTTCACTAAAAACAATCTGAACGTGGAAATGCTTAATGTGACAATTTCAAAAGGAATACGTTTTAATTTAAAAATAACTTAAAATAATCAATAATTTAAATGATAATTATGCTTCTTGTCAAAGATCACGTAACTAAAATATTTTAAAAATATATATATAATTTTTGTACTCAAATACATAAGCTATAAGAGCTAAACATTATTATATCATTAAAATTTAAAAAATAACATTGGCTTTTACAACATATTTACAAACATATTTAGAATGAAATAATTTCAATACACAAATAAAAAACAAGTAAGAGGTTCTAGTCGGGAGCTCCCGACTAGGGGATACCCCGAACCCTCTTCTTCCAACATCAAATGCATAGAAGCTATATGTCAAGTTTGGTGACTCTAGCTCTTATTATTTACCAAAATTGCCCAAAAAACAGGATAATGATATCGATTTTTATCGATTGCTTGGAAACGGAGTAAGTTATCGATTATCGGAAACAAACGCGAGCTGCACAGACACTAGGAGTACCTACATCTAAAATGTCTCTAGCTCTTATAGGTTCTGAGATCCTTGCGTTCATACATACGGACAGACGGACGGACGGACAGACGGACAGACAGACAGACGGACATGGCTAGATCGACTCGGCGATTGGTGCTGATCAAGATGGGGTCGGAGAAGCATCCTTCTGCCTGTTAAATGCATTTGGATTTTGAGGAAATACAATATACCCTTATACCCATTTTTAATGGGTTCAGGGTATAAATATATATATTACTTTTGTACTAAAATTCATAAGCTATAAGATCTAAAGGTTATTAAATTATTAAAATTTTAAAAATAACATTGGTTTTTAAGAAACATATTCAGATTGAAATAATTTTAATACATAAAAAAAAATATGTACATTTCTTTCAAATGTCAATACAACCTTAACGCAATTAGATGATAGTTATATTTTATTTTTATACCTATTAAAAGGATATGATAAAAGGCTGAAATTATTTATAATTAAATAATCCGAATTGTAATATTTAAATACGACATTAGTTTGTTAAAGAGTGTCAGATTAAAATATTTTAATTCTTAAATGTAATAAAAATTAAAAATAAACAGTCTGTTTACAATAAAAACACATGCAAGCCTATATTTATATTCAATATGTGTCTAACCATAGTCCGGCAATCATTGAAAGCATGTGGCTACCAGACGGGGCTTCTTTGGAGCGCTCCTGGAGCGCTCGTGGCGGCACAAAATGCCACCCGCTGCTTGCAGGCAACCCATTGACATTTTGCCAAACTTGATGTTGATGTTGAAATTTTTCATCAAGTTGCATAAAAATAACACCGAAAAACAGAAACATTTTTTTTGTTCGCATAGCTAGAAAAACAAGAACGAAAATCGTGATGGGAGCAAACTGTGAGGAAAACTCATCTAAAATGCATAAAATTTGAGTTGATGAACTGGCGGGCACACAAGTGAGCGGGTGTAGCAATCAACTGCAAGCTGCTGCCAAAGGATGTGAAGGAAGAGTAGCAGCAGCAGCAGCAGCAGGAAACACAGGAGCAGCAGCAGAAGTAGTCGTATCAGATGACTTATAGCTGGGACAGACGACAGAGTTATGACTGATGCAGCCCCAAAACAACTTATTGGCAAATTCAAGCCTTGAATAGAGAAAATGCAATAGCAAATTCGTGAATAATTCAAAAATCAATTTCAAATAGCCCACAGATAATAGTTGAACAAAAAGAGGCGCACACATTGATGCGCTCAGGATGAATGCATGGACAATACCAAATGCGAGAAGGCCGGACAATTGAAAGCAGGCAACATGGCAGCAACATGGCAGAATGGCAGCCCGACAGAAAGCATTTAGAGAATGCAAATATGTGAGCCCTTAGCTTTATAAATAAATAAAAGCAGTTGAAACAAATGCAAAGGACTTGGCAGACGGTCAGCAGATTTCTATTGGCGAAGGACTTGTGCATGTTTAAACAATACAAAAACCAAAAGAAACAAGATATTGAGAGCAAGAAACTGCCGCAAATGCCTGAGCACGCAGCCAGGCAAGCAAGCACACACACATTTATACTATCAAGGATCAAGCGTGCGAAGGACAACATTTGAGCACTGCTAGAAGGAGTGATGCTGTCTAGCCATAAGCAAACATATATATATCTCCACACACACACACTAACACACACACATTGTATTGCCAAATTTCTTGTTTTATTTCGACATTTTATTGTCGACAAATTCCCTTCCAGCCTTCGCTCATGCTCGACTCCTTGCAGAAGATGCGCTAAAGTGACCGTGTTGCCAGGGGCAATGACAAGCTCGACCAAGACGCAGACGTAGCCACTGCCAGAGCAGAGTCTGAGGCAACGTCACTAGCAACGTCATGTTGCCAAATTAAAGTTTTCAATTAAAATTTGGCTGTTATTGTCGTTGGGCTTTCAGTTGTCGTAGGATAAGGAAAGGGTCCTTTGCTGCAGCCCAGCCACAGAGGCGTGAGAAATAGGAGCTAAAGGTAGCCATATAAATATTAATACTTGAGTGTATAAAATAATTAAAAGAATAAGAGACTGTAAGCAGTTTGGTTCGCCTTATAATATAATCCATTTGAGGACTTACTGCGAATATTTACAGGAAGAATCTTATATATACATATATATTAGTCATTGCACAATTGCTTGAAGAGTCTATTATTAATACTTTTGTTTATATTAACAATTACTTTTTTGATCCGAACCGGTTTAAACCCGTAATTTAAAATTATTTTTACTATGAACTGCACTTTAAAAAAACCAATCGTTCAAAAAATAGCTGAACTAAATTGAATATAAAATTAATTTTCCCGGAGCATTAATAAATTACTCGACTTCTGCATTGATGGAAATTCAGGTTGATCGTAAAGACAGGGAATGTGAAAGGATGGTGCCACTAAAAATTTGTTTTGTGCTTTCATAATATTATTATTATAACTATTTTAATTCAATTTTAAGTTTATTTTAAGACCCTGACGAAGTAACAATTATACTTGGCTACAAATTTTTATGTTTTTCATTTAATGAAACAATCAAAAAAAAGTTGTAGTATTATCATTAGTAATTACTATTTATAAGTTTTGGTAATAGTGTTTAAATAAATAAATAGTATTGTAACTAAAAAAGAATTCAAATATTTCATTTATGATACGAAAAAGCTGCTAATAAAAAATTCCTTCCTAAAATTATATGAAGTTTTTATTAATATTCATCAAATTAAACGCGTAACACGGCTCAAATTTCATTAATCCTTTAATCAATAATCAAACGTCTCATTAAAATATTTCACTCCATCCTGTTCGTAAAATATATTCGATATTTTTGCATTTTAGACTCTCGCAATGCCCAACCCTTGTCCGAATGGCCGCCCAGAAACTACTCAAGCCATAGCCCCATCCACAGGGCATGAACAAATCTGCAGGGGCTCCAGCTCAACCCCCGGAACTACACTTAGAATGATCAGATTTGGGGGTGGATTTAAAGCAAACAAGGAGGAGCGCTGTGAAAGGGTTTTAAGGAGTTGGGTGAAAAATCTATGCAGGCGATAAGTTTTTATGTCTTGAGCTGATGGCATAGAAAAGTTTTTGTGGAACTATACACACACTCACACACACGCACACAATAAAAAATCGCCCACACACCCTCCGAATGGGGTCAATTTCGTTGGGGGTTGATTGCCATGAGAAGTGACTGAACGGGACTATGGCCGCACAACTTTGATGCGGGTGTGTGAGTGAATTTTCGTGAAAGAGTGAATGTGTGTGCTTGATGCACACACATACACACACAAGTACACATACAGCTTCAGAGTTGCCTCCAAGAAACATGCCCCGAGTATCGAAAGCAGCACAAAAGACGGACACAAAACATTGTTAGAGACTTTTTGCTTGGGGGCTGTGGGCGACGGGTTTCCTCTGCATAAAAGATAATGATGTTGCCTTGAACTTTTGGGAATAAATAATAGTTGTAGTTTTTTCTACCATGGCAATTCTCGTTCCCATTTACTTTCTCTCTCTCTTTCTCTCTCTCTCTTTCTCTCTCTCTCTCTCTCTCTCTCTCTCTCTCTTTCTCTCTCTCTCTCTCTTTCTACCTCTTGTCTGTTTGTGTCTCTTGTCTGTTTCTGTTGCTGTCTGCCTGTAAGCTAAGGTTATTATCTTTCAAGTTTTGCTGGCCGCTTTTAGTATCTCCTCTTGCTGTTGCTGTTGTTGTTGCCTCTGCCATGTTGCTCTTTACACGCAACCGGGCACAACAACATGGTCGAGCCGTAAAGGGACCCAAGGCCTTAAGCTTATAATTAATTGCATGTTTGGTCGAGACGAAATAATCCTTTGTACAAAAATAACACCCAGCCCAATACCCCGAATCCTGGTCCAACCGACACATCTTATATGCGACCAAGCGGCTGCCTGTGTGTGTGTGTGTGAGTGTGTGTAAGTACGCGTGTGTGGCCCCTTTGACCATAGTTTTAACAGCTCCCAAAGTTTTGTTACATGCCTTTTGGGAAATTTACAGGCAAATGAATGTTATCATAACTCAACCCCTACCCCACACACCCGACCCCCTGCCTCGCACATTAAGCCTACACTCCTGCAGCTTGGTCGGGTGTAAAGTATAGCTCACATTTATGTATCACATATACCTTTCATCAGACATCAGTCGAGCCACTGCCATTTAAAATTCGAAATGTTATTAAAATTGATGAATGTGCCGCTAATTAATGAAACACTACCTGCTTAGTATAACAACAACAACGGCAACAACAACACCTCACCCGTCAAAACCGATCTGGCTAATGTAACTTTTGTCCCACTAATTCACATTGATTCATGAGCTGCCCCAACGTGCACGGTTTCATATTATGAATATTAATGATGTTCCATTGTGCGGCTAATTACCGGCGCAAAATTTTCAATTTTACATCAAAAATATTTTCCTTTTATTGCCAAACTGAGACCAATCAATACCAGTTGTTTTAATTTTTACACTCATTGGATTTCTTACACTTCAACATATAACAAAATACTGTTATGCTATTGTTAACAACAAAAAAAAGAACTTGCATGAGAGGACATACCAGGTTAGTCTGGACGTCAAAGCAATGCGAAAGCTTTTCTGAAGTAAATATAGGTCTAAGGAAGGGAGTTTTTAGTGGGCGTAAGCCCCACATTCATTGCATCGGCTGACGACATATTCCCCCCATCACAAAAAAAATATATATATATATTTTTTGATTATTATTATTATTATTATTATTATTATTATTATTATTATTATTATTATTTTTATTATTATTATTATTATTATAATTATTAATACATTACACTTTAAAACCAATTTGGGGAAGCGCACATATTTTCAAACATTTTTTGAAAATTGGGTCTGTCTAGATTTAAGATCCCACACAGTCGGAAGGTCAAGAATATATCGACGGCGTTTTCTTCTGATCAAAAATAAATATTGCAACATTTTGTTGCGCAACTTCATTTTGTATGATGATTTTTATACCCATTTTAAAGAAGATTCATTAAATATGGGTAATTGTTTTTTACTATCTATAACTCTCAGCGTTAATCGATGAGTATTCAGGGCCAGAATTTTAAGCATATCATAAACTTGAAAAGAAATCGCGTTTAAACATAAGAGGAAATCACATTTGAAAGGTACAGTGGAATCAACTTTAGTTTTTTAATAAAAACATGTTACAAATATAAATTGCTAACAATTGCAATAAGAAGAAATTATAAGACACAAATGGCACTAAAATAGAATACAGTTTTTTGGCATATAAACTCCGTTAGCTAGCATCTTTCCCAGTCAATCAACCCCTTATACGGGCTGAGCATCTTCAGCGCTGGGCATCGTCCGGTCAGGGGTCAGATCCGTAAAGATTTTCTCACACTTTTTTTGGGCAGTTTTTTAACTCTTTTGAAGTAACTGGACAAGCGGGTTGCACCAGCTGGACCACAACCCGAAACCGATGCCTTTACGGGATGCTGTGGGAAAAGATGTTGCCCAGTTGTGGAATCATCTTCATGTGGGAAAGTGAGTATCAAGCAGCGGCAAAAAGTTAACCACAATCAAATTCCTAAATACTAACATTAATCAGGGCTCCAAGTCATGCTATAAATAACGGAGAGCAAACTCAAGCAATTCTGTTTAAGACCTTATCTGCTCGCTAAAGCTCTGGCCAACGAAATAAATTGCCAAAAATTTGCGTCAGGCGCATAAAGAAGCAGGTCCCCGAAAACTTTTCTAACAAAAAGAGCCAAATTTGGTCAGCAACAATTTGAACGCATCTTGCCCCTGCACACCCCCTCTACCATATCTTGCTACTGCAGAAGAACTATTCAAACTTTCGGTCATGGCATAATACCTCGGAACAATCTAATGGCCAGGCTCGGACGAGGACCCAGCACGTACAGAATTTAATGTCCCGCAGTGGTACTTGAGAAAAAGTAGTTGGCAGCTGGGAATGGATGGCAGCAGGGATTTAATGGTGGAAAGGGGGAGAGGGTGGCGGCTGAAGCTAAGAACTTTTACTTTGCAGCTGAAAAGTAACAGGACCCCAGTCTCAAAAATGGCAGCCAACCGAGCAAACTTTTACTAAAGCAAAAAGTTCGAGCTGCAAAAAGAAATATACACACAAATATGTATAAGTTGAGTGTATAATAAAATAAAAGAAGAAAGTCAATTTGTTTGCTACGAAACGAAACTCAAATGCTCTTGCTGATTAATTTAACAGAAATTGTAAAAATTGCAAAAAAAAACCCTTTATTTTCGGGCAGGTCTTTTATTATTGTGAAAGCTGGTATTTCCAATTATATATATTATACATATTTAAACTATGACCTATAAATTATAGTAACCGATAGCTAAGTAGTATTTTAAAAATGTTTGATATCAAACAATATATCAATAATATGTTGAAAAAAAAAATAGAACATATATCTGGGGTGCATTTGCAGACATATTGCAGATGTGCCGTTTATTTCTATATTTCTATATTTTAAATCGTTTTTTTACAAAAACTCATTTATCTGCCTATTGTTTTCATGAAGAATACAGTATATAATGAGAAGTACTCGTAATGGCTGAGTTCAGTGGGAAAATATTAATTAAACAAAAATGAAATGATATATATGATCTCAGTATTGGCCAATTGTTCATATACTAGCTAGATTATGTGTTATGTATGTAATGTATTATGTTGATGTATATGTAATTAAAACATCTTAGCTCCACTCAGGAAACTTTATTTCAGTCCACCTAATGAGATAACTTCATTTGTAATATTTTTCTAAAACTTTTCAATATTTTATAAATATATTTAGATCATTTTAACAAACATTGGGACTTATCTTTATAGATTAAGTTTAGAGATTACTGACAAATAACTAACAATAATAAACAATAATTTTGCCATCAGGTAATTCGATTCCTAAGCTTCGTGCTCAGTGGGCCGATCCTTAGCCCAACGTTAGATTTCGCTATCTAAAGAGTATAAGACCAAGTATATTTGAAAATTGTTGGCCTGGCACCCATTCGAGCCGCCCAGAGCGAGCAAGTGTGAGCAATGGAGCAATGGCAAGAAAACTTTCTCGTTCTGGGACAAACAGGCGATGGTCAGAAAACGGAGTCGAAATTTAATAGAAAATGTTCTTGTCGGAATTTTCATTTATAAATTTGCAGCAGTGCAAGGGACAAGGCAGGCACCCGGCAGGACTAGCAGGACTCAAACTATTTGCAGCAATGGCAGCAAATTCCAAGAAGTTTGGGCTGGGGAAAAGGGCTGTACGTGGCTTCTAAATGCTTTCATGTACATGTCGTTTTTGTGCCTTTTGCTTATGATTTATGGCAGCTGAGAAGCGTTCCGAGAAGATCTCAGTACCAAGCCAAGCAACGTAGTCGCCATTTAAGTGGAAAACTATGCGAAGGGAAAATGTATATGGGCTGAATGTCTGCATAACAACACACACACCCACCTACACCTACACCTACACGTATACATATTTGCATAGCGTTTTTGTATTAGTACAAACATTTCATGGCTGAATGCTTTTAATGTTTTACTTTTGATGTTGACCGCACGCATAATAGATTGATAAAAAGTGCTCGGGCAATACTGGGGTTTCTTCTGGTGTTATTGACATGCCATTTACAACACATTACCATCCAGAACAGGCCGAAACAGAACCAAGGCATAAACTAAAAATACATTTCAGTTTTAGCCTGAAGCATAAGGCTTAAACTTATGAAAACTTTTTAGGCTTTCGACTCCAGACACTGAGCGAAATCCCTCATCAAAGTCAACTTAATTAATGAACCCACTCAGCGGCAATTCCAGCAAATGGCGGGGTAACGGAAAATCAATATTTTAGCGCACACAACTCATGCCCATTCCATTAAATGCGAACTCGTCTTGCTGAGCCATGACGACATCAATTAAGGCACCATCATCTTGAACGCCTCCGAAAATGCTAACATTGAAGGTACAGTACCCACACATGTGCACAGTAAAACCCTTGCAGCTATAAGAAGAGGCGTGGTTGTGAACTCTCATCGACACACACATACACACACAAGAAAGGCACACACAGGGAACTGGTTTTTGCTTTCGTTGCGAAAACTCACCCCCGAAATATGTGAAGACTGCTTAGCCGTATACCCGCCTGTTTCTAATAAGAAACCGACGCCATTTTGAATTTTAGAACAACCCCTGCCCAGCGAGAAGCGGAAGGAGTATCAAGCAAAGCGAAAATGTTTCTTATTTATGACATTTTTATGCTAATGGAATATACGTGTGTGTTTGTTTGTGTGCGTGAGTATGTGTGTGTTTGTGTGTGGGTAGCAAGGAATGCATATATGTGTATGTGTGAAAAGCACATCCTGAGGGATTTAGGCATAAAGACGACGCATCTGATAAGAAATTACTGCGGGTCCTTCATTTGGTCCATATGAAAAAAAAATGTGTTGCAGATGGCGGCAACATTAGAATATTATAATAAAATAAAAAAAAAACAACTAAAAGTATTAGAATAAAATTGTATATACTTAGGAACTCTTAACAAAATATTATAAAATAATAGCAATTACTAATTTTTGAGAATTTCTTATTGCATTGTCCATTCAAAAAATAATACATTTTAAATCTTTTGAAATGTGGAAAGAGTTATTTACATTTACATTGAACACACCTTAAAACTGGAAATTAAAGCATGCAAGTATACACATTTATTAGTTTGGAATATGTTTTAAATTATATATTACAAATTCCCTTCACTTGTTTCTTCCCAAATAAGTTTCCTACCTTTATCAAGAAAGAGTTAACATTAATTTCTTAAATTTGTGGCGAGTTTTCAATCCACCTTCTATAGCAACTAAGTATTCCTAACATCGCACAATGAACCTTATTCTTATCTCCAAAATGGTACTAAAAGTATCCTTGTCCCCAGCTTGTCTCTTTATGGGGCTGCTCTGGCCACGATGCAAAGTAGCGCAAAAGCCCGATAAACTCTTTTAATGCGTGTGCGAAACATAAAAGAATCCTTGTGTTTGACATAATTATGAAAGCAAACAAATGTGCCACGCACACAGGAATACACAACAGCTCTTTCATAGGACACGCGCACAACTTGAAACAAAGGACTTTTCTTTTTATAATAATAAATAAATAAAAATAAAAAAATAAATGAAAATATGTACAAATGTGTGACATATAATGTGAAATGTAGCAGCGGCACGCAACGCATGGCTAAAAGGCAAACAAGGACACGCACACATACATAGATACACAGATACACACAGTATATGCTCGTAGATTTCTTAAAAGCCAAAGCTGCCGGCAATTGCCGGTTCGGATTCTGCTCCTGGCAGGTTTTAAAGAGGAGCTACCAGGACGCGCCTAGACCTCAAACGACAAACGCCCCCAGTTAAAGGAAGACCATAAGCTCTCTTTTGCTCTCTCTTTAACACTTTCTCGCTTTTGCCTTCACTGTGTACAGTCCGGAACCCAATCCAAAAGTCGTCTGCTCGTAAATCAACAATAAAAATTTCCAATTAATTTGCACATCACAAAACTTGCACGTAAATAAAACAGGAGCCATCCAGCCCTTACCCCCAAATTCCGCCCCATAGAAATGTCAAATAAATTGAGAAGTGAAGCATCAATAATGGCATAAAAATTGATTACATTTGCGACGAGACACGGACTGGTGTTGGCTGGGGCTTATAGTTGTAAATAGTTGAGGACTTTGCACAGCCCATGTTAACTATGCAGGAAATGTATGCCGGAAAATACACGCGCCGGACCCATTCGAACAGAAAGCCCCCCCCCCTTTCCCCCCCCTCCCCTTCCACTTCTCTTCAAAGCAGGAATGAGCTTTGTCAAGGGCCATAAACAGAAAACCCTTAACCTACCAAACCCAACTCAGTTAGTTTTACAGGCACATTTTCTTGCACCAACAGCATATCCTTGAGGCTCTTGCATGCGAGCATGTGCGAAAAAAAATACAAATAAGTATATATTCCAATGGGGCTTTCTGTGTGGGTTAAGTTAAACTACACATGTAGCAGGATGTGCCTCAATATAGTTTCTATACACACACACACACATGCGCATGCATACAATCTAATACCAACACATTATTTAAACTTGCACTGACGAGGGTAAAAAAGATGTTTCCTTGTCGTTGTTGTTTTTGTTACCATCTTGTTGTCCTGTTTTGATCTGTGCCAGTGTCTGTGCCAACTAATAAATATGACCGAAATGAAACTGCCCAAAAATTTCCACACAATCACACATTATGCAAAGCCATACAGCTGCACACACACACACTCACACACACAATAACATACACGCCCACTTGGTCTCACACATTAGCCGTATAGTTTTGTCAGTTGGCTTCCAAGTTGACTGCAAAATCCGCAAAAGAACGTTACACACACATTCGCATCCTTACGCGTGTGTGTGTGTGTGTGTGTGTGTATGTGGGCGAACGCTCACATTGCCAACTTTCGCTTCATAAGTGGTCGCTCTGCCTTCATGTGTGTGTTTGTGTACGTGTGTGTACGCTGAAAAATGAACCCATCATAGCCGAAAAACTACAGCAGGAAATTCGGTTAGCAAGTGTTGGCTCCCAATTCTACATACTATATGAATAGATGAGTGGGTATGAGTATGTGTGTGCTTGAGTGTGTATGCAAGTGTGTGAAATGTGTCCTTGCTCTTATATACCCTTTCGTTGGATATTTTTATTTAAATATAATTCATGCAATGTTTCAGCATCGAACGAAAATATTTCGGTATTGCTTAAAAGAGCTGAACTAAAAATATTGTATATTAATTAAATAATAGCTAGCCATATATAAATAATGACGATATTTCTTATTTAATATGAAACCTTTTTTTATACAAATTCATCCAGTTCTTAAGAAGGGAACAAATATCGCCTGGATAGCCCACCCTGATTAGGCGAAACATCATCATCTGTGTTGACATCAAAATAATTGTTATTTTTGTAAAACAAAAAACAGTAACTGTATTTTCAAATATTGCTGAATCATGAAAGCAGAAATAATAAAAAAAAAGCAAGAACTTATAGTCTTATAATCCGTTATGTTAGTTAAAGATTTATAGTTATCTAGTTTAATAAATAAAAAAAAAAAGTATAGAATCCCCTTACTTTGTACAACCTTTTAAGTCTACACTAAACCATTTCTTATTATTTAGGCACGCAGATAAAAGTACACTGTCATTAATATGTTTTACCTGCAATCACAATATTTGAATAATCACAATCAACTTACTTAACTCACAGAACAAAAAAATACATTTAACTTTTACGAAGACTGAAGGTAGATAAGACAACCAGATTAAAGGAATGTTACATTTTGTTCTTTATGTGAGTTAAGTATGTTCATATGAAAAAGTAAGTAAAACAATTGAAATGAAAAAATACTGAAAAGAATTGTTAAAGGTCATACGATTCCATCATAATGAAGTGTGTGCAATCGTCGTATATGAAGGGAACTTTATTTTTTTTTCTTTAAGTCAAATTATGGTAACATAAATGTGGGCAGCATCAGCCACATTAACATCAGCAACACCAACACCAACAGCAGCAACAACAATCGAAGAGAGAAGCAGCAAAAAGAAAAAAATATCTGGCCAACCAAAAATGAGGGTCGCCTGGGCTTGCATGAGAGATAGAAATTGTTTGAGTATTTTTAGGCGCCTTTTTAGTCCGAACATCGGGAAGCTCCCTGGACTTGCCTCCCCAATTTGCAATGTCCTAAAAAAGCCTTTTGTTGAAATTTTATTTAGTGTATGTATCTTTTGCTGACTTTTACACAAAACACATATGCACACACACACAAACGCACGCACACACACAACTGGCTACATGGTACGCACAATCCGTTTCCTTGAAAAGCGGCTCTCTTTTGTGTAGGCACTTTGCGTGTGTCTCGATTGTGTGTGTGTATTAGTGGGTGTGCTGTAAGGGCCTGGCAATGGCCGCCACAGCCATTGCTTGTTGTCCTCCTTGCCCTTGTTGTACTTACCCTTGCCAGCTGCCCCCCATTCAAAGCTATTTTCTCTCTGTCTGTTTTCACTTGTATTTTATATGAAAACTTTGCAGCACACAAATTTGCATATGTAGAAGTCGGCATGTATGTGTGCGAGAGTGTGTGTGAAGCAAATATATGCAAATTTCAAGTGTTTCCTCTTCGTTATAAACCTAACTTCAGTCCAAAATTAACAGAAATATGTAAATTCTCTTTTCGTTAAAGCCACCGACACGTCGTTCACAGATGAATCCAAAAATTATGACAAGGCTGCCAAAGAGCCTAACAGGCGCCTTCAACTCTTCGGGAGCAGCACACATTTTGTACACAACTGTACCACAGACACACAAGCACACACACACTGGCACACTCATACAAGCATGCAGACATTTTCACAATCCAAATCGTTAGACCATAAACGACTTGGCCAGAAATTGTACATCCCTTACCCCTACAACATATCTGTACTGCCCATCCATACATAGGCTGTGCTCCTAAAGAGCTGTACATCGGCAAACAATCAAGTGGGCATCCAGCATAAAGTTTGCAGCCATTTGAAATTTATGAAAATTGCTACGTTAGCTAATTGAGAAGCTCTCCGAGCTGAATGCATAAGTTTTAAAGAGCAGGGACTAAAATATCTTGAAAAAGATTAGCAAGGAATATCAAATTCAGTCGGGGTAAATACAACAATCTACAAGCAGATATATGTGTGCACACACATTTATGTTTAAGTTATTGTTGTATACAAATATTAAAAAAGTGTTAAAGCTATGATGAAGCTTAAAACTGTATTTCAGTTTCAATTATGAACAAGCATACAAACTGGAACTGTACAAAGTTAATCTGTAGCGTTATTCCTACCTAGTGTAATTGTACCAACCTAATCTCCCCTTGAGATACAACACATGTATATAGCTGTCGGTGATTAATTTGACTTAATAATACTATGCTTACTCAAAAGAATTCATAATTATAAACTCTAATCATTATTCAGAAATTTGGGCCCACAAAATGAATGTTGATTTTATTGTAAATACCATCATCATAACAAAAAACCTTTTTGGTTTGATTTTTTTTATCTTTAATACATAAATAAGAATTGTTTGATTCGTTTTGAGATATAATTAGTTTTAAAAATAATTGGAACCCGAAAAATGTAGCCGCTAGCTAAGAATTTAGAGTTAAGAATTAAGAGCTAAGGTTTCCCATCATAACCAAAGCTTTACTAAATTTATGAAAAATTATGAAGCTGACCTGATAATATGTTTACTTTCGGTAACTCAAAGCTGAGTTTGTACAATTATAATTATTATATGTGTATTATCTTATATTTATAATAAAATCTTACACTTTGGAGAATTTGTGCGTGCCTATATCATTACGATCAACTATCGCATAGGTCCGATATTTAGGTCTCTGGCCACACTTAAGGCAAAGCAGCATTCACAATAGACCGCTTTCCTCTACCTTTCTCTCTCGCACTGCTTACGTTTATTCGCCTCACAAAGTGTCCCATTTCAGAATACAATCGCACACAAATAGGAACGCGGATGCAAATGTCGTGACCCCACCTCTAACCCGTTGCCCAACCCGGGCCAAGCAGGGGCTAACGGCAACTTTAAATAATAATAAACGTACGTGGCAACCAAACGAAAAAAAGAAAAAACCCATCGAAGCCAACCCTTAACTTGTTGATATGCCCTGAGAGCCGAGGCAACAAAATGAAAACTCAAATTGAAACTTGCGAAAGCAACAAGCGGGAGGAAAAAAGTCAGCGACCGGGCAAATAACCGTTTGGCTACCAAGAAATGGTTGCATGACCCATAAGTTGGAAAAGGTATCTTTCTGGAAGAGCTCTTTACTTGGGGGACCTTACTTGTACTCTAAGGATTGGGTTGGATGCCCCGCGTTAGACCTGTGCTGCCCATAAATTCAGCAGTGACAAATTAAAGTACACAACTGCAAAACTTGTTTCCAAGCAATCCGACTGTGATGCTTATCTTGTCGGTCGCACAAAAATGCCTGAAAGTTGAAAAAAAGAAATTCTGTTAAAAATTTGAGTTTTTCCCATCACGGCAGCCAGACAATCGCAGTTCAAATGGTCAAGGATATTCAAGGATGTTGAACGCAACCGTTGGGCAGTAAAGGCAGACAAACTGGTTTTCGCGGTCCAGCAACCGTTGCAGCTTTCGACACCAGGTGTGCTACCCGATCCCAAAGCGATCTCGATGATGCTGGATGTTAAGAGCCGAGACCCACCACCATGAATAGAAAAACGCACTTTTTACCAAACATCCGAGCAACGGTTTTCTATAATAAACTAGCCTAACGGGTTTCTTTGAATGCATTGTTGCCTATTGTCCATATCCGGCCAGACAATGCACAAAGCTTTGCAGCCTCCCGATCCTGATCGTCATCCCCGTTAGCGAACGAATCTGGCTGCGTATATAAACCACGGCTGCTGCGCAGAATCAATCAGTTTCATTTCAATCTTCAAACGCTGAGGATCAACAGCAGCCAGGAGCAGCAGCAGCAGCAGCAGCAGCGGCACAAGGAACAGACGAGGACTTTGTGGATCAGCAACAGATCCTCCATCCTGCAGCGCGATGCCCAGGCAGCGCTAAGGAGGCTGTTGCACGCGGCATCACAAAAAATATTGTTTCAAGTTTACTTTCAACCGTTCCGGAAACCTCAAATCCAAAAGAACATATAAAATCAAAAAATTTACACAAGTTTAAAAAACAAAACCAAATATAACAACACCGAAAGTCAGATTAACTCTTATAACTACACAAACTAATAACACAATCTACAACAAAAATTGAAAAAACATAAAAGAACACATAAACAGTTGCAAAAGTACCCCAAAAACTCAATCTAAACATACTTTTGCGATTTTATTGAAAAGAAAAACCGAGGGAAAAATTAGAAAGTAAAATTTAAATATCCATCGCACAAGCAAAAAAGAAACTCCGCAACAAATCAAACAAAATTCATTTTTTCAAACAAATATATCAACGAATTATAAAATTTAATCAATCTTTTAAAAAGTGTACACAATTCGACAACAATTGGAAAGTTTTCAAAGCAAAAGCAAGCAAAAAAAAAACAGGACGAAAAAGGAAGCAACGCACAGATAATAATATTATTTTTATTATTTTACAGGTAAGTCAGACAAAATTTAAATAAGCTAAAATTATAAACAGTGCAAAAAAATGGTGACAAACATATCTTTTAAATTTCAAAATAAATGTGCATTTATAGGACCCACAACGAAAGCTGAGCAAATATCTAGCTGAACTTAAGCTAAACTAGCATGGATCGCACAGCAACAACAGCAAACAAATTCCAAACAATTGCCCGAAAATTGTTATGAAACTCAAACAAATTGTAAAATGTTTATTGCTCATATTTCTCTACTGCAATGACAATCGATTCAGCAAATTGACAAACAAAACGCCACAAAAACAACATAACCAGCTAAATTTGAAACGCCTTAAGAAACTGCAGTGCGGCTGCCCGCAGACCAAACCAGCAGCATTGTGCCCCAAACAAGAGACCAGGCCAGCAAATCATACAGAATTCAGACAAAAACTGCAAGGAAGGAAACCTAAATTCAAGTTAGCAACAATAACAAAATCAACTTTCGTAAATAATGGCACAAATGCCGCGACGGCGCTGATGATGATGACAAGGACGAAGATCGAGAGCATTTGACGGCGAAAGGAGCAGGCAGCAGCAGTCAATTATCTAAGGCAGCAGCTAAGCTGGGGACACAGTCGCCCCGCCGCAGATATTTAGCTGAATATATCTAAGCTGGGGCGCTGCCCCACAAAAGCAGCAGCAGCAGCAGCAGCAACCCCTAGACAGGAAGCCCTTCAAGCACACACTCACACGCACACAGACACACAAACGAGCCAAGTTCCTGCGGCGAATTCAATACAAGCACAACACACCCATACAGTTACTGCCACCAAGAGCGCAGCCAGAGAAATACAGAGAGCGAGAGCGAGCGAGAGAGCAAGAGAGTGTAAAAGCGAGGAGAGCGCAACACGAGAGCACCTTTGGCAATCCAAAAAAGCGCGCAACGAAAACCAAATTTCGCAAGTATGTTTTGAACTTTTGTTTAAGCGTCACGTTTTTCAGTTGCACTTTTAAAAACCTTTTCAATTCAAAGCCCCGCTCTTAGAGCAATTTAAAATCAATGAATTATCAAAAACGAGAATACAAATATTTAAAAAAAAAATTAATGGAAACCATTTAAAAGGTGAGCTTGTGCTGCGAACTGCACACACAACAAAACAAAACAAAAACAAAAAAAAAAAACAAAAAAAAATCGAAAAAAAAAAACAAATAATTGAAAAATATGTACATAGCAGCGATTTTCCATTAACAGCCAAATACGAAAATATCAAAATCTCAAGAAAATTATAGCCATACAGCATACTGCGAATAACACAAACAAAAAGAAACACTCTTCTTCCACGGCATCGCAGAAGCCTTCATTTCCAACCCCGTACCGAGCACCCCCCTGTTGACCACCAAATTTCACACACACAATGCAATAGTTTTTCATTTTGTGTAACAAAACGCAAATCGAATAATGAACGAAATTTTAAATTTGCGTTTCGTCTTTATAAATCTTTAGTTTTGCACAAACCAAATACTTTTAAACAAAACCCAACGAAAAAATCAAGTTTCGCATATTAAGAGCTTCAGGCATAAACCAACCACCAATTTGGCACATAACTTACACACACTCACACACACACACATACATTAGAACATAAACCAATACAGGGGCACACGCTCGCACACGAATACACCAACACACGCACACACACACACACACAAACTCACACCACTTTGGTAATAAAATGGCTGCAAAGGAAGCTGCTTCTACGATACCCAAGAAGAAAAGAAATAGCCCGACCCCAAAACATATTTCGTTAGCAAATTAGCTTAAAGAAAAAAGAACACAATTTTCATCTCAAGCCCAAATTTGTCTTAAGGCGTTTTGACGCTTTCAATATTTTTTTTCACATTTTCATAAGAACTAGATACGGCAATGGCGTTGCAGCAATTTTTCAATCGAAATTTTTGAAAATTAAAAAAAAAATATTTAATGCGCAAAAATGCTCAAATAAATTTGAATACAAAAGTGTATATATACTCGTAGCTAGCAGAAAATCGTTGCAGTCTAGCAAAAAAGAAAATAATCCTCTACTGGTCGTTGGTGATGAAACATAAGAATGCCTTTAATCCGAATTTAACTTTATTTCAAAATTCTATTTTTTATAAGATTATGGGTAATGCGGCAAATATTTACGGAATTCAAAATCAAAAATTTACCTTTAAATTATTCAGAAGCATTAGAAATAGGCAAATATAAAAAATTCATAACAAGTTATCTACTGAACTGCAAACAAATCTCAAAAAAATCTCAACTAAACTTTTTTGTAATATAAATTTTAATTATCTTTTTTAAAAATTCATATCTATATACAAAATTAGGTTTGATTTTTCAAAAATATTATTTTTAAGCAATACTAAAATCAGACAAACTCGATTTTCAAACAAACAACTTTTTTGAATAGGTTAAATCGGTTCATCAGTTAAATTCAGAGATAATCTAAAATACAAATCAAATATTATTTACTAAACAAAAAGAACAAAAATATACTAACGAACTCGAAATCAAAACATAAAATCGACCTAAAAACTTCTTTAAAAAAAAAAAAACAATACATATTTCTCAAAAAATTTAACAACTCTGCTGATCAAAATATCAAAACTTAAAACTCACAAACTCAATCACTTATATACATTTTATAAGCAAAATGGCGTGCACATTTTAAGAGTAAAATTATAATTTTAAATTACTATATATTACAAAATATTATTCGCACATCTAAAATATAGATTTAGCAATTCCAAAATCAAGCAAAATCAATTTTTGAAAAAAAAAAAATAGCTTTTTCATAAAAGTTAGGAAAGTTGTTCCAACCTTTTCATCCGTTCATTTTGAAAAATTCTCTTTTTGCATAAATGATGAAAGCTGTCCAAATCTTTTTATCTGTTCATTACGGAAAAATAATTAAATTTTATGAATATATTATTCACTAAAAAATTTTAAGAAAAGGAAAACCAACATGTATCGGAACTAAACTCAATTATTTAACTACATCAAAAACACATCTGTTTACAAGTCACTTTATCAAAACTAAGTGAAAATTAAAAGTTTACATTCCATTTTTGAATTTTACAATGAAAATCAGTCACTTCAACAAATTATCATTTGGGTTATTTCAAAAGGTCTTACACGAATTTATCATCCTTGTTAAAAGTACATTTCTCTTCTTTGAAGTGCATCAAAACTCTTAGAAAAATCAAATCTATTTTTTGCCTTTTCAACGTTTTTTATATTTTTAAAAATTTAATTCAAATCAATTTAAATTTATTTTTTTGATGCTAAAACTTTAAATTTCTAAAATCTATTTATTTGACAATTATTTACTCGCTTTATTCAACTCTTAATTTCCCATTTGAAAACTCTAGAGTCCAATTGAAATCTGCTTTAAATTATTATCACAAAAAATAAAAAATGCACAATTTTCAAAGAATTATTCTTACTAAAATTCGAAATTTTTTTTTAAGAAAGCTACCAATATTCGGTTCTAAGTTTACCAATTTTAGAGAAACCATTTTTTTAAATAGATAAATTTAATTAACCTTTCTTCATTTTATGACCGCAGTAGTTGCTTTTTTTACCTCAAAAGAGAAATTTGAATATATGTCATTTATTTTTGTTTAAACTTTAAATTAATTTAGCGATTTGAAAAACAAATTAATTTATGCCAAATCTTGCAAATATCAAAATCCCAAATATAACCCTCTAAATTACTTTTTTAATTTAACGAAATTCAATCCGACACACTCAAAATTACAATTGCAAATTTAATGAAACTAAAAACTTATCAGAGTCAAAATATGGTTTAAACTTTAAATTCAGTTACTGACCCAAAAATGTATTATTCTAAACAGTTTTCGATCCATTAAGACAAAAATCAATCTTTTGAATACATTATTTTACCAAAACAATATCAGAAATATTTAAATTGACATTTCGCAAACATTGTGACAAGCTACATACATAATTTCGAAACACTTAATAACAATTTTTTACCAAAATTATTTTATTTTAGAACTTGAAAAATCAAGAAATTCTAATTTCCAACTTTCGGCTACTCTGGCAAACATCAAATTCAACAAAATTCCAACACTAACCGGAAATCAAAATTCAAAATCTAGCACTCAAAACATAAAACGTTTCTATAGGTTAATTTCAATTTAAACAACAAAATCTGTGCAAAATAACAAAAATTAATTCAAAAACTGACAAAACTTAAGCCCAAAAATCAACCGAAACTTGTGACACAAAAAACAAACATGAAAAAAACAAACAACTCAAGTAAATTTCTAGATTTTCGATACAATCTGAGCATGTCACTGAAAACCGCCAGCAAATATGATAATATAAAAAATCCAAAAAAACCAACTCAAATTAACTGAAAAGTCGCAACATTCAGATGCCCTTTGGCGCATAATTATTACACATTAAGATGACAAATTACAACGAAATTCCCAAAAAGCAGCATTATAAATTACAAGTACCAACGGAAGTTTTAATGCGACAAAAAGACAAGAACAAAAAAAAAATCATTATAATCATAAAACAAGAGCAGCAAAAAGGCAAGCACTGGCAAGACGACAAGGATACAATTGTCCTGGCAAACTTTCTGGCAAAATCTTACAAATGGCGGCCTACTCACAGGCAGAGAAATAGGACAAGGCAGATAAATCAACGCGAACAAAACATTTTCAGAACAAAAACAACAACAGGCACGCGATTATAGTAAAAACTTTCGCATAGAAGGGGGTTGAAATTCAAAATAAGTTCAGCAGCCAAATTCGTAAGCCAAATCCCTCATACACACACACACACACCCATTGCAAAGCCAAGGAATTTTGGATAGCTTAAAATTGTAAACTTTTAACAGAATGAAAGCGTTTTTAAGGAAACCTCTGAGCGCATTATTTGCGCCTGACAAAAACGAAGACAAAAACACCAAGTTAACCGAAATCCAATTCAATATCCAAAGCAAAACCAAAATCAAAATCAAAATCAAAAAGCGACAAATGAAAACAGAACCAGCAGAATAACAACATCCACGCACTCGAAAGGCACACATATCAGGCATATCAGCACCCACTTCCAGCGATACTCCCTTTTAAATTGTGGTTAGGCAAGGTTTCTTTTGCAAAGGTTCGAATCCACCATTCAGCATCATACTCAGAGCCCTATTATGCAGTTGAGAGCACATCAAACAAAACTGTAAATTTATATAAACTACTGGCAATAGACAAGGTCGGAGCATAATTGCTATCAATAAATAAAATATGGTTGTCAGTAGGTGGGCTTGGGGGTGGGCAGTCGAGCAGCTCTGTCAGCCCACCCAATAACTCAAACCTTCGATCAACTTCAAACTCCAACGACCACTAGACAGACAAATTTTGATTTATAAATTCATTGCAAAAGTTGCCTGGCCAAGCGGCAGCATAAGCAACAGACTAAAAGCAACACCACCATCTAGAGACTTGGCAGCAGCAACAGCAACAACAACAGCAGCAACAACAGCAGCAACAACAGCAGCAACAACAACAACAGCAGCAACAACACCAAACACAAGAAAAACATGAGCAAAAAACCGTCTTTCTTTATGAAATTACACATTTCCGACTTGTACAACGACAACATTGAAGCCAAGACCCTAAAAAGCAGCAGCAAAAAGCAAAATCATCTATGAAAATTTACCCAAAAAATAAGGCAGACAACATCGATGCAGGCGCAGTCAAATTTTAACCAAATTCCATACCATTTCCACGGGTTGACTGAAAATTTAGTTATGTATCTTATTTACACACAAGAACACTTGAAAATTCTTTAGTTATTGGCACAGGCAAATAAGCAAAAACCAAAACCCAACTGTTTCATGCATTTTGGAAATCTGCAAAATCATCAAGAGAAGAAAGCACACAACAGCAACCAATCGTAGCAAATGGAATCTTGTACAATAATTCTATTGAAAAACATTCGGAAACAGAAAACAAACAACAAAAAAGAGACGAAAACAATTCCATTTATTAAAGCCTAGGATCTATGCAGAGAGAGAAACAAAAACGAAACCAAATTGAAAATACGTAAACAAAATCAGAAACGAACAAAATTCATTTTGGACACAAGGTTGGGGATACCTAGTGTAATTGCTTAGACTTAAGAGTGTTGTACTTGCAGGAAGACAAGTGCAAGACCCAATACCCAGGGCAATATAGTTAGCCAAGATTAGCTCAAAAGTAAACCAAACTAAAAATATTAAAAATCAAAACACAAGCTAAACCAAGCAAATAGCATAGGCCTCTTTCATGATATTTGGAAGAAATACTCGAATGACTAACAGTAAATTTAATTATGTAACTACACTCTGTATCCCCTTAGTTAAGCTAAAAAGAAGCTCTTACAAATTTCAGAGAAGGAAAAAAACAGAAATTAATGGGCCAAAAATGTAGATAATGCCAATCCTTTTGTCTAAAATGACAATTCTTCTAATTTTCCACAGTATTGTGGAAAATGTTTTAGACGAAACGATTGTTGCATTTTTTATATACATACATACTTATAAATGATATATTATAAACGATTTTATATTATTTTCGACTTAATCCCCGCCATCATTATTTTACATACATAGGTCAAAGTTCTCAGTTCTTTCGGCTTACATTCTAACATACATATGTGATAAGCAAAAATTAGCAAAAGTATAAAAACAAAAAATAACTGTGTTAATCAATCTCTTTGATGGATCTAAAAAACAAATAACCATTCTCATTAAGTAAACAACACATGTCCAAATATTATTTACATTTCATTTAAATCAAACATAAATTTTGTTTTAATTCTTATCTAAAAATAAAACCATATTTTTAAAGAAACTCATTTTGTAAACATTAGAAATAGTTGATATTTACCTAAAGCAAACAAAAATAATCAATAAAATTGTACAAGCCAATTTGCTCAAATAACAAAAATGCAAGATGCCTTTTCATTTAGAAACATTTTTTTATATACTATTAAAAAAGAAGGAACAATTTACAGGACCAGCACTAGCTTGGACACTAATTGGAGAATAATTTTTAAAATTAAAATGCAAAACTAATGCAAGGTTTTTAATACCCTTGCAGACATACCGCTAAGAAGTCATTTAATATAGCACTTACCATCAAATATTTAGATGTTTCGAATGTTAAAATAATCAAAAAAAGAATTTTAAACGCGAGTAAGCCCCAAGATTGCTTGCGACCATATTACATTTTTGGGTTTTCCGGAATTCTTCGACAAGCCGACGAAGAATTACCCTTGCAAAATAGGTTTCCACAGCGAACAACAAAACTATAATATAAAATATAAATATTTCATTTAGGTCATCGAAGTTTTTATTAAATAAAATTAGATCAGATTCTTCCTATTATGCCTGACTGGACTAAGAAATACATAATGGAGCATTTGAATATGTGTGCCCTTTGATACCAAAGGCACAAAAGGCACACATCTGCAGAAAAATCACATATACACAACACATGTATGTTTGTAGATCTATGGTTTTTTTTTTAAAGCTACGCAGGGAGAATGAGATGCACAATCAAAGAGTGAAAGCGAGGCACACTCTGCACACATGTTTTTGGGCTGTAAAGAATTAAAAACTAACATATATTATAAAAAAAACATCAGCAGCAGCAGCAACGTTGTGCGCATAGCGAGATACGGAATTGTATTGAATCAACTTCTAATAATTCTTAATATAAGACCAATATGTCCTAAATACAATCCCAGCTTAAGCTCGAAATAAGTTTTTATAAATCTTGATTCAAGAGCTCACGAACTTAAATCATACTAAATGTACGATCCAAAATACTTGTATTAATCAAATTTTGGTCTTTGATAAAGGCCAATTTAGTCCTTAAACAGAACTCTCTCATCAAATTCAAGTCTCCAGACTGGAAGTATAGTTTGTGGAGTTAAGAGAAAATGCCAACAACCTCATGGTTTATAATCGGTAACGACATAGTCCTCTTATTATTTGCTCAAATTTGCAATGAAAATATGTTCTATAAAATCAATGGCACATGTCGGTTGGTTACAATATTTACATACAAGGTAAACACAAATGTTATATGCAATTTGGATTCCGGTTAATACAATCAATTTGGTTCTGCTTTATGAAATGGTTTGCGATTTCTATACCACCTGAACAACGTGTGAACAGCGTAGAACATTTTTCACAGACTCTAAAGACCGGCAGCCAGCTCGCTGGGCGTCTCGACAACAGACTTGATCTTCCGCAGAAACAGCACCGCCTCACGTCCATCGATAATGCGGTGGTCGTATGTGAGGGCCACGTACATCATAGGACGAATCTTGACCTACAATTGACATAAATATATATAATTAGACGTATACACATGGCTTCAGTTGAATTCTGCGCACCTCGCCGTCGATTGCAACGGGCCGCTGCACGATGCCGTGCATTCCCAGTATGGCACTCTGTGGTGGATTTATAATGGGCGTGCCCAGCAGGGAACCAAAGATGCCCCCGTTGCTGATGGTGAAGGTGCCACCTTCCATGTCCTGAACGGTGATGGCATCTCGCTTCGCCTTGTCAGCCAGGCTGCCCAACATTTTCTCAATATCGGCATACTTCATGCTCTCCACGTTGCGGATAACAGGCACCAGGAGGCCACGAGGCGAAGCAACGGCTACAGAGATGTCCACGTAATCGCGGTAAATAATCTCCTACAATTTGGAATTTTAAAGAAAGTTTTTAAAAATATATTATACTGAAAAGGATAAAAAGTATTTTATTAATGAAATTATCTCGCATAAAGAAAGCTATTCGGCATATATCCTAATAAGTATCCACAGTCAGTTATACCCGCAAATTTTTATTTTTTTTGGTTGTTAAATCGCATAGAAAACTACTTTATAGGGTAAAAGTATAAATACATCTCAAGAATAGCATGCAATCTTTCTTATAGCCTTGTAGGGGGTATTATAGTATCGTTATATCTCCGATCCCATACAACATATTTATTCGGAATCAGTATTAACAGCCTAGTCGGTTAGCTATGTCTGTGTGTCCGTCTGTTTCTATGCAAACTAACAATTCAGTCTTCAAACGTTCTTCTTAAAACTTTTCATAGATCTATCGCCCTGTCGGACCGGAATCGGCCCAAAAATGCCACTAAGTTATAAGTCATATGTCTCTAGGGGAATTTAAAACTCATTTCTTTGCTTTTCGAAGTTTTGATATTCGATATCTAACTGACAACATCTATCAATTTTTCTTACCCTGTACCCAGGTAATAGAGTTTAAAGTATAGGCTATTATAAAGAGACGACATACTTACCTGACCACTGATGACAGCATTGACCACGGGCTGGTCCTGCAATGCCAAGGTACTGGCTCTCGAAAATATGGACATAAAGCCGAGCTTGACCTCGTGCTTCTTAACAAATGCATCCAGGTTCGCCTTTCGGAAGTCCATTGCGTAGCTGTCGGTGTAAAGATAACAAAGCGGATTATACAAGGCATGTAAAAGTTATTTTGGCAAACGCACCTCATATCAATCTCGTTGAAGGTGGTCAGCATGGCGCACGTGTTCTGTGCATCCTTCAAGCGGGCCGCAATCTTGAGTCGCATACGGCTCATTTTGACTTTTTGCTCAGAGCGAGTGCCCGTAATCGGAGGAGCTTGGCCCGCGGTTGGTTTCGCAGCTGGCGCTGCACCACTTGGTGGTGGTGGTGGTGGTGGTGATGGTGATGGTGGTGGTGTTGGTGTTGGTGGCGGCGATCGTGGTGGTGGTGGTGGTGTTGGCGCTCGTGGTGGTGGTGGCGGTGGCGCTTTGGTCGCTGCAGGTGGTGGTCCTGCTGGTACTGGAACTGGTGCTGCCGCAGTCTTGGGTGCGCCAGCTGACTTAGCTGGCGCTGCGCCAGGCTTCATTTTAAACAGTTCTTGGCCAGCCTTGACCGTGTCGCCGCTCTTAACCAGAATTGCCGTAATTGAACCCGCAAAGGGCGCCGGCACTGGCATGGTCGTCTTATCCGTTTCAATCTCCATGACAGGATCGTCGGCGGCAAACGAATCTCCCACTTTGCAGGTAAACCTGATAAGTTAAGGATGATATTCTAATTTCCGACAAAATAAATTTGTAGTGGGTTATTGAGACACTTACTTAATGTCACCCTCGGATATGGAATCTGGAAATGCCGGCACCTTCACCACCTGCTCCGACCACTTGCTGCTGGTGGTATGAAAGCTTTTCCACCCCAAGGTACTGTAAAATACTACATGTCATGAATAGTGCCCGACTCAAAGATACACAGAAGATCACTTAAAAGTTATACCTAACAGTTATTTTTTATTCTGGTTCAAGACGGAAATTCCTATTTATTTTGGTTGTCGACCGAACCTTTTACTAAATATTTTAACCGAAACGCATAACCAAACTATATTTTATTTTAACATAAAAAGCTTTTAAAGGCGATCCAGCATTTAATCATTAACTTAAGCCCCAAGCATTTAACTAATCATAGTTGAAAGCTTTCAATATTTTCAGAAGATCTATTTAAAAATTTAATTGCTTCATTAACATGTTTTATATATATGCCAAGGGTTTGAACCAAAAGCAGAATTTAGGCAGGTTCACGAACCAAGCCCAACGTTCTATTTTTTCTTTGTTTTTCATCCCTGATTATATTTAATTTCGTACCCCTCTTAATGTCAATTCTGATTTCTCCACATCTTACATCAATTTTTTTCTACACACACGAACCTGTCTAGAGCGGGTCGCCCTGTGATACTGATCAAAATATGATCGCTGTTCAGTTGCATGATAGATAGATATCTTACCGTATTTCATATTGACAGCGCAAAGTAGAACTTGTCTCTCGTCTCAAAAATTGCTGCTGCTTAACTGTCGCAATAGCAACCAGCTGGGTATACTGACGGGCGCTAATCTGAACCTGAAAGAAATATTAGAAAAGGTAAAAGTATTTTCTAAACAATCGCTGACCCTATTCCCGGAACGTTACTGAACTATTGGACTTACTTTGCGAATCCGTATGGTTTTTGAGCCAACTAATTGAATGTTTCGCCGCAAAGGTCTTGATAAAATGGAAATGACACTCATCGCTGTCTATATAATGCCTTCTACTCGCAGACGAGTTTTTAAATGCGAAAAATCTTTAAGTGAGTATAAAATTATTATCCAGATAATGCAAAGCAACCTTGATACAACTCTTGATTTCTCCCTTTTCAATAGTTCGGCTATTAGATAAATATCTGAACAATATGGCTGATCCAGGAAATTTTCTGTCCATGTGCACACAACCCCTAGTTACGAATATTTCCTATGTTTGATTTTCCACATCCAGGACTCCAGAATCTTAATTAAAACCTTTGTTTGTCATTTATTTTCGAAATATTTAAGCAATTTCGCAGTGTACTAATAATTGGAAAAAACATTTTTTTATTATTACATGTAAAATTCACAATAAAGGACATTAAGTAGCATAAGTAAAGACAGTAAAAAAAACTAATGAATACAAAGTCTTAATACAAAAATTATGATTTCTGCCCTGACCTGACACAAGAATATTCTTACATACTTGCTAAGAAGGCAATGCGTATGCCAAAATATCCTTTTGGGAATTGTCAGTTCTGCGTTTAAAGCTTAAACTGTGTTGTTAATCGAAAC
Source organism: Drosophila novamexicana (assembly GCF_003285875.2). Lineage (NCBI taxonomy): Eukaryota > Metazoa > Arthropoda > Insecta > Diptera > Drosophilidae > Drosophila > Drosophila novamexicana. Next base: position 1,410,717 of record NW_020825054.1, on the reverse strand, counting down.
ATTATTCAATATATGCCAATGGCTTAATCGTGTGTATCTTTACTCATAATTAAAGTTGAGGTTTTCATTGCATTAATTCCCTTAATTAATGATCCACAAATTCGACAAGAAAATATGAGTTCGCAGTATTTCGCTTTAGAAAGTTTATAGAGCAAGTTAGACTAAATACTGAGTGCCTTTCGGCTCTACTTTTATCAACAATCGGCGTTTTTTATATTCTTATTACGACCATATCATGATATCCTTAAAAAATTTCCGCTTAGTAACCAGCCAAAAACGAAGAACACCTGTGAACTGGTATCAATAACGATATCGTATTTATTAACGATATTGCCTTTCAGCAGGTGCATGTAAACAGCAGTTATTAAAGTGCAGAAAACAAATATAGTATGGGTATGTTTTGAAAACAGTTCCACGTCGTTATTAAATTTTATTATTTCTTGTGTTTGTATGTACTTTGCGCTAGTTAAACCCAAAATTTAAGTCGATTTGTGACACACTCGTAATTTTATAATAAATACATAAACGAAAAGTTCCGCTTTATACAATGAATTTGGCTGTGCTTCAGTTTTAAATATCCGATTCGATAATATCATTAGAACAACGTGGACGCAGCGCTAACAGACTTCAACTGTCCTTACAGACCGGCAACAATGATGGCTGGATTCTCGACAGCAGCCTTCACCTTACGCAGGAACAGAACCGCCTCACGTCCATCGATGATTCGGTGATCGTAGGTGAGGGCCACATACATCATGGGCCTTATCTTGACCTGCAAGAGATATTAAACGTTAAGCGAACTCCTTTTATGTTAAGAGACAATAACATACCTCGCCCTTGACGGCAATGGGGCGCTCAAAGATACCATGCATTCCGAGTATAGCACTCTGAGGCGGATTTATAATAGGCGTGCCCATTAGTGATCCAAAGACGCCACCGTTGCTGATGGTGAAAGTGCCACCGTCCATGTCCTCCACAGTGATGGCATCGCGTTTCGCCTTGTCGGCTAGCCCGGCTAAAGCTATTTCAATGTCCGCATAGTTCATACTCTCCACATTCCGGATCACAGGCACAACCAGGCCACGGGGTGTGGCCACAGCCACTGAGATATCCACATAGTCGCGATACACAATGTCCTGCAAAACATTCAAATCATGTATTGATTTATTTTAACTTCAACTACGGGAAAATATAAATGGGAATTCGTTCGTTTAACAGTATAAAATATACACAATTATTTAATTTAAGCTGTTACTGCTAGTAATAATAACTTAGTTAACAACAAAAATATTTGCGACCCCATCTCCGACCCCAGAAAGTATATATATTCTAGACCAGCTTTAACACCCGTATTAATATAGCCATGTCCGTCTGTCTTTCTGTTTTTAGCTTTATATAAGAAATCTTGGTAATATATTGTGTTTTTCAAGATATTTTCATCAAACTCAGCATTTATTCTGACATATCTATAATATCGTAATGCAAAAGGGTATTAGATCTTTAGCGGGCCGACGATTTAGTAACTCTTTCGATTTGCATAATTTTAAAAGACTGTCAATATTCGAGTTTAAAAACTGGTATGACATTTACACACATAAACAAATCCCCAAAATTAATATAACTACTTAAAATAAGCATTTATATTAAAAGACTGGCTAAACAAGCTAAGTCAATGGTTAAATAAAACAGGTTCAAGAACTAAGATACTTCGAAGATCAAAACAAATCTTTATATAACAGCTTTGTTTCGAGTCTGGTAAGCGTTAAGACGGGATTTTAGGAAATTTAACCTCCAAATGGGGTCAGATTTTATGAACAAAGAACTAATGCAGTCATATAAGTGAGCTTTGACTAATATTGGAAAGTCGCCGATTCAAATCCAGGAAAATTATAATTGTTTCTCAAAAAAAGCCGACTTTGTTTCTGAATGTTGTGACAGGTAATTTCTTCTAGTAACAATTTTATGACATGGAAATGATTGCAGGCTACTTTTAATCTGATGCATTTTCTTTATATGAACCGTTATAAATCGCTTTAGGCGGTCTACCGTGTTTCAATCAATATCCTATTACTTTATCGTTTTGCTACTATACAACATAACTAAAGTATTAAAATGTCTTATGAATTTTGGTTGACAAATATTAGATTCAGGAAATTAGAGTGCATATCTACGAAAAATAGTTTCATATCAGAAGACTATCAGATAGCGACGGGTAATTGCGTGTGATAAGGTAATAAAGAGGAGCGTCACGAGTGACTCAGTTGGGTTAATTTACCTGTCCATCGATGACAGCGTTGACTACGGGTTGGTCCTGCAGCGCATAGGCGCTGGCTTTCGAGAATATGGACATAAATCCAAGTTTGATTCCGTACTTCTTGGTGAATGCATCCAGGTTCGCCTTGCGGAAGTCCATCGCGTAACTGTCGGAGAAAAGATATCAAAGCCAATTATACAAAGCATGTAAGAGTTGCTTAACAAGCTAACCTCATGTCGATCTCATTGAAGGTGGTCAACATGGCACACGTGTTCTGTGCATCCTTCAAGCGAGCCGCAATCTTTTGCCGCATACGGTTCATCTTAACGCGCTGCTCGGAGCGTGTGCCTAAAATTTGACGCGAACCATCAGCGGGAGGCACTTTCACCTGGGCCACGGCGGGCTTCACAGCAGCTAGCGGCGGTGCAGCAGCACGAGGGGCTGCCGGTGGCGGGCGTGCAGCTGGTGGTGGTGGCGGAGGTGGTGCTGATTTCGGTGCAGCTGGTGCCGCAGCGGGTGCTGCAGCTGGCTTAGGTGGTGCTGCTGCTGCTGGAGCTGGTGCAGCCTTCGCTGCAGCTGGGGCAGGAGCACCAGCTGCCTTAGCTGGTGCTGCACCAGGCTTCATTTTGAAAAGCTCTTGGCCAGGCTTAACCGTGTCACCATCCTTGACTAGAATTTCCGTCACACTGCCCGCAAAGGGCGCCGGTACTGGCATGGTCGTCTTATCGGTTTCAATCTCCATGACAGCCTCATCGGCTCCAAAAGAGTCGCCCACTTTGCAGGAAAATCTAAAAAGATAATTCATGGCAACAAATAAAGAGAGAGCGCCTTTAGAACCAAGCATCAGATAAGCTATCAACAAAATTTACAACATGCCCCCCGCCAAACGGGCCACATGTCGGAATCTCTTGACTATAGTTTCACATACTTAATGTCACCTTCGGTGATGGAATCAGCGAACGGCGGTACCTTCACCACCTGCTCCGACCACATGCTGGTGGTGGTGTGAAAGCTCTGCCAGCCCAAGGCCCTGCAGGAGAGAGATATGCACATGATTAACTTAATCTGTATGATGTAAATAGCATTTCTTACCGCATCGCATCTTGGCAGCGCAGAGTAGGAATCGACTCTCGGCGCAACAGTTGTTGCTGCTGCTGAACTGCCGCAACAACAGCTAGCTGGGAATACTGACGGGCACTCAGCTGAAGCTGTGGGCGCAATCAGAAATGGTAAAAATTATTATCTCAAAAAAGAAAAAAAAAAGCAACAATAATTGTGCAATCTGTGGAGCTACTGCTGTTAGATGGTTGATCGTCACGAGATGAGGCTTGGGGGGCGTGGCACTGCCACGCAGGTTGCGCCTTAATGCATTGCATACATATTTTTTCAATTACATAACCACATTATGAGCTGCTAAAGCGGCCGCCAGCAAGACCGCAACAACAAAAACAACTGATCCAATACACACGAAATGTGGCAGCGCCTCCGCCTTCAACGCCTTTCAATTTTTTTGTTGCTTCGACTTTTGCTGACCAAAATATCTATGCGTATGACTCCTTCTTACGCTTACTTCATGATTCCGCATAGCCTTTAGGCTAATAGTTTGCACATTGCGCGGCAATTGCCTTGTTAATATAGATATGATGCCCGTCATTGCTGTGGTGTCGTCTCGTATTCGCTGCTGCGCTTGTTGTGTGTGAGCACTTTGAGTCAGAAAATTTTAAACTAATGCAGATTTGTGTTGGGGCTACGGCAATCCAACGTCGTTTCTCCCCTCTTGACGAACGAACGCTTCTTATGTCATGGCAAAATACTCAGCTGAGCGCGTAATTTTTCTTTTGCATACTGCGGTCACACTGTTAGTGTTGGTTAAATTATTACACATACTTATTTAGTTGAGTCAAATTGTTTAATGAACTTAATTTCGTGATGCTGTTAGATTGTTTGTTGGTTTGGTATTTATTTTATGAAACTAATATTTGTACTTAAATAAGGAGTAACCACTTAAATAAAATCTATGATAAAGTTACGAATAAAAAAAATTGATATTGATATCAGTCTGTATATATATATTAATATTGATAGTGCTAATTAAAATTTTGCCATTATGTTGTATTATTTTTAATAAAACATTTTTAGTAAAACAGCTGATTTGTTATCGATTACTTTCGCGGAAATCCAAATCTAAATAAAAAGAGGGAATATTCGGTTCAAGTTCAGTAACACTTGTTCACTCACTTGCGTACAAACTACTGACGCGTTATTGCCATTGAGCAAATTTTTGGCAAACGAAAGAAACGGAAAAACTAACAACCATGAGTTCAAAATCTCTATTTGAAACTGAAGATGATGTAGCGCAAGCCAACAAGTTCGCTAACAAGGCAAAGGAGTCTCCTTTCATGTTGATCGGTAAGTCCTGTGACTGCTGGCTAGAGTTTTTCGCTGAGGCGCACACATTTCCTATAGGATGTGACGTCACGGAAACTTTCCTATTACATTTGTATGTGTGCAAGGATGACAATGCCACCTTGACCTTCGCCGTTAATTGAAGATGTATGGTTATATATGTACACATGTATGTATGTTTGAACGTGCATAGAATTAAGTGACATAACTTTTAATAACACGGGAATTTCATCATAATATGAATGAGCGCGTAAGATGTGACATAATTGCCAACACAGCTCGCAACGCTTAGCGTTAACAGTTAGAAGAGAAAATGCATACATACATACATACATACATACATACTATTAGCACATCTATGACGTCGCGATGATTGGCGCGTGTATCGCGTTGGTGTTGGTGCGTCAGCTGCCGCCGTCTGGTGATTATCAGCTAGCAACAACAAATCAGCGCTTCGCGTAAATTTTCAATCGTATTTGGCTAATTTTTATTGTTTTCATAGGCATTGCTGGCTTTGTGGCGGCGGGTCTGATCGGTGCCTACAAATACAAAAACCGTGGCACGATGAGCACAAGTGTTTTCCTGATGCAGCTGCGTGTGGCAGCGCAGGGCACCGTCGTGGGCTGCCTGACCGTGGGACTTGGATATCAAATGGCTAAGGAGTACCTGTTTGACAAGGCGCCCAAAGAAAAGTAATGCTCGCTTCTTCGTATAATTTATTTAAATGTAGCTGTATATGTTATTTAGTGTAATTGTTGTTGGATTATCAGACACTACGCAGACGACCCGCTCATTATCAGCTCATTTTTTGTATATGCCATTATTTAACAAATTTCATTTTTATTTTAGTTTGAAGTCTTTGACTAATTAATACAAATTTGATTGATTTGGCCCGCACATTTCCCCGACACCCATCTGTCCAAACGAAACATTGCCAGAGGCTTTGACGACACTTAATACAAATTAAATAGCATACATATTTATTACCATAATATGGATAGCAAAGATTGTAACGCCCTCTACAGCCGGGGTATAAAAACAAGGAACCAGTGTTGCCTGAAAATATCAAATTAATTAGAAGACAGCTAAATTGGCAACACTGGTCACAACTGCGAGAAATTGTTTTAGCAATTTGCAAAATGTAGGATAATGTTTTGTATACCTGTGTAAGATTGTGATAATACGTGTTTTAAAAAAAAAAACCAACGATCTTAAATATGAATGTCAACTGTCGAATTGTCGGAACAGTCTGAAAGATGAATACCTCCTATGTAAATGATATATGATTAAAAACAATAATTAAGTTAATTAAAAAGGCGCTAGTTCTTTATCCATCCAACGTGACTCTCGACTTGTTAGCTGCTTGACATAACCTGTTTGCGAAATATTCTCAAAATTGACAAGTCTGATGTGCGAAATGATGAAACGCGCCTTCCTATAGCCAAAATCAACCAATAAAACAAGCTGCTCGTCTTCTCAGGTCGTCAACGATTTATTTGCTTGTTTGGATATATATATACATAAACATATATATTGCTAGTGGGTACACTTAGAACACCCTGATGTCGGGGACAATTTTCTCATTGTCGTAGATTTCCTTGGCATAGCACAGATTAGGGTAGTCAAAGGCGGCGCCGTAGCGATTCTTGCAACCGGAGGTGGCACGTTCGCCGGGTGTATACACAGGCTGGCCGATCACATTTGTTGTGGCAAAGTTGCAGGTCAGGACGAAGTGGTTGTAATAGTCGCGGGAGAAGCGCACCGCGGCACAGCCCACATGGGTGTTCTTCTCAGCGACGGCGATGGTGAATTTGGCAACGCCCTTGTTGGGCAGCTCCTCGGGGAAACTGCCCAGAATTTCAGGAGATGCATTGGAGCGTTCGGCAAACCAATTCTCAATTTGCTCCTTAATGATCTCAGCATCGGTGTACTCCGATTCGGCACCGCTGTAGCTGAAAATGGCATTGTTTTGGCCGGCGTAGGCAAAGCGTTCGGTACTACGGCACTTGTCCTTTAGCGACTGGCAGGTCTTCACATTGAACAGCGCCAAATGGGTGAGCTCCTCGCACCAGGACATCTTTGCCATACGTGCCGCCTTGGGCAGATTCTCGATACCGCCGCCGGCGACTTTGTTGCGCAGCTCATTGAACAGCGAAAGAATCAATTTCTGATGGGCATCGATCTTCACGGGACGCACATCCTTGGGGCAAAGTTCGCTAAAATTCTGCAGCGGCACAAAATTTAATCTTTGTTAATAGCGAAAACTCACATGACTTACTCCCTTATTATTGCAGGCAATGTGCTTGTCCAGGCATGTGGGCAGAGCACAGTAGTCAACAGCGGCGGCAATGCCTGCCAGAGCAGCCAATAGAACCAAAACTTTCATGGTGGAGCTGTTGCTGTGAATTGATGCCAGTTAGTTGGACTGAATTGTATTTATAGCGCAGCAACTTACTGGAATAGCTCAATATTCCATTTCAGAAGGAGATGGAATATTATCACAACTGGGTTCTGCAGAAAGTCTGTTTTCTGGATCGATTCTATTTGAATTCATGATACTGCAATACGATACGGTTGCCTGCAATGAATATGCATTCCAACGTATTCACCAATGCAGTTTTAAAGGTATGAAACTAGGTGAGAGTGCTTCACCAGAAGATAACATATACTAAGTTATGCCATGATTTTCATATACATATTAATATGTATATTAATTCTAATATGCCTGGAACAAAACTAATACTGTTCTGTTTTCACATTTTATGCATATTCTTAGCTACATTATAAACCATCTATTTTGGCTTGAGATTTATTTTTTATATATTGAGCAGTGTTTAAAAAAGGTCTTGAAATTCGAATTTTGTACCATGCTACGAAAGTTGAACCTTTTTTCGTTCTTGGTCCTTGGGTTTTTTCTCTCCTATTCTTTAAAAGGCTATTTACAGTGGGCGAAAATTATAATTTAAATCGATGGCAGTTCCTGAAAGCTTTAGTTCTATTTTAATTAGCTCTTGAAACTTTTATTTTAATTATTGCAATAATTTTTTTAGTAACATATGCTACATGCTCGGCATTTTATATTAAATTTAAATTTTAAATTAAATAAACAAAATATCACATTTTATTAACAGTTTAAGTAACGACTGCAGATTTAATAAGGTTGCGGAATCATGGGCATAACAGAATAAGGAATACCCTCATTGATGTGCACAATAAGCTGTTAACAACAGGTACGAAAATGTTACATTTCTGCAATTGTTACAGCGCTGTTAACACAGCTGAGCCTTAAAAATGTGGCAACTGCAAAACTACGATTTTTCTTTGTATTGTTAAACGCGTACTCCCGCTGTCCATTTGACTAAGCAATTTTCCTTCAAGATGGAAGGAATATTCAAAGAAAAATCTGATTGCCTTCCCAACGGAAATGCGTTAGCTAACGATGAGGTCAAATCTCCATTTCTTATTGGCGTAGCCGGAGGCACAGCCAGCGGTAAATCGACTGTTTGCAAAAAAATAATGGAACAACTCGGGCAGGCCGAAATGGACCATACGCAACGTCAGGTGGTGTCCATCAGTCAGGATAGCTTCTATCGCGAGTTAACTCCAGCCGAAAAGTTGAAGGCGCAAAAAGGCAAGTTTAACTTTGATCATCCGGATGCGTTCAACGAGGAGCTCATGTACGAGACACTGCAGGCCATTCTCAAGGGTAAAAAGGCAGAAATACCCAGCTACGACTATCGCACCAATTCGCTGTAAGTAAAAACAAACCCTTCTCTCTTAATTGATTTTCTGTTTATTTATTTATTTTTGCATTTTAGGGACTTTGATAACGTGCTGGTTATCTATCCAGCGGATGTGGTCCTCTTTGAGGGTATATTGGTATTTTATTTTCCCAAAATACGCGATCTATTTCATATGAAGCTCTTTGTGGACACCGATTCGGATACACGTCTAGCGCGTCGGGGTAATATTGTTTTGTGTACCTTTTCAAAATCTCTCTCTAAGATCATCTTTACTTATGCCTAGTCCCACGTGATATCAATGAGCGTGGCAGGGACCTGGATGCTGTGCTCACCCAGTACATGACCTTTGTGAAACCCGCCTTTGAGGAGTTTTGCTCGCCGGTAAGTGAGCGCAGTGTTGTCAACTGCCACTTCAATAAAATTAGCTGAATCCAAAGTCATAAATATCTTAAAATATCGGAATAAGCTTTCTTTTGCATAAGTTGGCAATGAACAGAACTTGTACAAGAGTAATTTTCATTAGAATTCCAAAAACAAAAGAAGCTAAATCAGCTGAAAATTGCATCGTATCAGGTTGCTGATCTGTAAAAATAGCCAAATATAGCTAGGAACGGCTAAACTGTCAATACTTTGTGATAGGCAAATTAAAGATTGCCTGCTTATCAATTAAATTCTTACTTTTACAGACCAAAAAGTTTGCTGACGTTATCATTCCTCGCGGTGCAGACAATACAGGTAAGAGCTATGCGACCAAACACACGGTACACGTGCTTTGCTTCAGTTGAAAACTTAATTAACTATCTACACTCATATACACACAACACACACTCGTGTCATGTTTGTAGTGTTTAGTTGAAATTTTTTATAGAGGTATTCCTGTATATATGTTTCTCTAGCATATGTAAAAAAAAAAAAAAAAAACAATGTAAAATCAATGTTTTTTTTTTAAAATTAATTTTTTGGGTTTTCCTGTTCCTGTGCCCGTTCAACTAACCAAACTTAAACCAATTTTACGATAGCCTGCTTGATGTTGTCTCCTTCTCGTTTCTCGATTCTTTTTGTTTTTGTTTTCGTTTCTGTTGTTACAATGTATTTCTTGCAGTTGCCATTGATCTCATTGTACACCATATCGGAGAAATTCTCGCGGCCACCAACATCGCACAGCACAACAACACAGTCAGAACTGCGGCCGCCAGCATGAAGCGCGATCACTAAAACTCCCCCTACTTTTTTTAAGCTCTTAAGCAAAATTAAAAAAAAAAAAAAAGAGGAAAAAAGCAAAAACAAAACATTTTCTGTTCCTAACTAAACTGACGACGCGCCCAGTGTTAAGCTTTCACTAACTGCAAATTATAGAGCGCGGGTCCTTCCCAATCCTAACCAATTAACTTAGCCTTAAGATGAAAAAGTTATCTATATTATGCATACCATTGTATAATGTATGCAATCGTGTATTGTAAGCTTGTTTTTTGTTTATTGAAAAGAAAAAAAACTTACTTAACCAACTCAAATGGCGTTTCAGCGTCTAACTCGGGCTCAAATATGTAAACCTTATGTTACAAAGTGGGGTAGCTATTAATTATGCAGTTGTGTATGAATAAATATTGTCACATATTATTAGTTTCATGTTAAAAATCCCAATTATTTTAAGCACTAAATGCCTAACTAATCATGTGTATGTATATGTTTATTCAGCTAAACCTACATATTAACTTAACGCTTTTGCCAAAAACAGTTTATGAAATGTTAAAAACATACAAGAATTGTTACTTTAACTCAATTTAACAAGTCACACACATGTGTGTGAGCCTAAATTATAAATAGCTCAATATTAAAAGCCATATAGGCTAAAAAGGATTATACTGAAAAGAAGTTAATCCACTCCATTTTAAACTTATTTAAAATATAAATACACTTTTTAAGAAAACTTTGAATTCGATATAGTTCGATATATACTTAAAATATTCTTTAGAATAGTTCTTTTTATAAAGCTCAAACTATATACAAATATAAAATTGTTACAGCTGGATTCTTCAGTTTGCGAATAAAGTCAGATTTATTTTAAATTAAAATTCTTCCTATACACTTCTTAAGATCATCATACTAACGTTTGTTACTCCAAAATAAATCTAATATAGAGCAATTGTTAAACGCAGGTTTTTTAGATCCAATCCTTCAATCATTACAAGTTTTAAATTGTTTAACTTAACTTTAGGCATAAAATAGATAAAACAACTTGTAGTTTTCAATATAAGTTAATAGAAAAGCTTTAATATAATACCCATTGCGCACACGTACACCTACATATAAGTAGATCTTGCAGGGGAGTACAAGAAAAATGATATCACTATAATAAGTTAATTAAATTGTTGCTAGCCTTAAAGTTGAATATAGTCTTAGCAGGTGTTTGTCAAGTGAGTACAGTATAGTTTCCAGTGCCTGCCACAAAGGCTCCCCTGGCATACAGACAGCAGTTGCCAAAAGGTAAGTGGCAAAAACGACATCACACCTAAGTGCTTAATTTGTTGGGTTGCTACGTTAAATATCAGTTTTTACATAACCAACTATTTTGCTAGATGCCAAACACATTGAATTAGAGTTTAATCAAGAGGTTCACATCTGAATGTGTTTTGCTTTGCAGTTGCCATCGATTTGATTGTGCAGCACATACGGGACTTTCTGAACAACCGTTCGTATCCTGGTTCAACGGGCAATATGGGGCTGTATATGAACATGGATCTGTGCGGTGGCGATGGCGCCTTCGGCGCAGGTAAGGTGAACTTATTCTGTAAAGCGCGTCCCCACTAACAAGCGAGCCGACTGCGTGGGAGCAACTCTTAGCCACAACAGATATTATCATACAATATACGATCATTAGATACACACTTAACCCTGCATGCTGCTACTCTACGAAGTCAGGCATAGACCTAAAATATTAAACTGTATATAAATATATATGTGTACTTTTGTGTGTGTTTCGTACATGAAAGATGCGGCTATCGGCAACAGCACCTACAATGCCATCAGGCGTTTCTCAACGCTCTGCAAGGAGCTGACCATGAAGGGCAATGCCTTTTTCGAGACGAACAAGAATCTGCCACATCACTGAGGAGCATCATCTATCAGAATGCAGCACACATGCGATTGTTATATAGAATTGTATTTTTCCAATAAATGAAAACAGCAAAAATCTATTTAGAGTTTGCATTTGTACATCGCATTAATCTTGCGTACATCACTGGAAGAGAAGCCGCGCCGTTGTCCCATCTGGCGGGCATCAGGATTGCTGCGCAAAGCTTTCAGTGTCGGCTGTCCGTTCCTACTGAAGCTGGTGGTCGAGTAATGCATCACACTAGCATAATCATAATCAACGCCAAAGCCCGATTGTGTCCTGGCGCTGCCCTTATCAAAGTTGGCCAACATGCCGGGCTTTACGTTCTCGCTCAGCACCTGCACGTAGGAATCGCGCTCGTAGCGATTCTGCTCATGGAGAAAGCCCAGCGCATGCATAAGTTCGTGTATGGGCGTGCCATATGTGCGCAAGCAGTTCGGTGACTGTAGGTTGACCTCTTGGCGACCACCTAGGCGTCCAATGCTGCTCCAGCATCCAGATTTACCGTTTACTATGGAAATGTAATCCTTTTCGTTTGTGCGCGGCTTGAAACGCACACAAGTCTTGTCGTGATACTCTTTAAAGGCATGTTGTATGTTGCCCAGCTCCTGGGTTGTGAATATTCCTTTGATTTCGTAGGGAACCACACCGCCGGGCCAACGTGTGCTCAGCGCTAGTAGGCCATTACGTGTGTCGTCGGTGCGGACGTCCCGGTAATTAAGTGGTATTAGTATATCACCTTCGTGGTAGGTGCCCAGCTCTTCGGGATTCTGTTGCGACTGCTCATTTTGGGAGTCTACCAAAACTCCAGTAGTTTCAGTATCCGGATTACCAAAAATGGACTCGCCCATCTCCGACAGGTCAATCAATTCGTCATCGTAGTATTTCTCCTCCTCAACGGCTCGTTTCTGGGCCTTGACGCAAACAAGAAGCAAGTAAATTGTTAAAACTGTTTGCAACTTTGCCATTTTGCGACATTCGCATACTGTTGTGGTGCTAAATGTGCGTGCGACTATATATAGAGATACGTCTGTACTGCCAGCTCCTCTTACCTAGACCTCTAAAATTGCCGACTTGGCGGCGGCGCTTTTTGTGTTTGAGTTGATAAGCGATTTGGGTGACGGCGTTTGCGCGCATTTTATCGCCGACATTTGGGGGCATATTCATTTGCATTGCGTACGGCTGCATATCCACGTGCGCCGTGATTTATGGCCACATTTATGTAGCTCATGTTATGCTTATGTGCATATTTGTGTCAAATGCGGCGACAAATCACATAAGCATTATAAAATTTACGATTCACAGCGTCTTCTTCTTTGTCTAACGGCTTTTGGGGTTTGTTGTTTTGATCAACAAAGCAAGTGTTGTAAAATGCTATTGATGATTTATCGGTACTTATCGAACTTGTAGCGATTTAAAAGTATATTTGCAAAACAAGAAATAATTAATTTACTATCACATCAATAATAAACTGCAATATAATTGAACATAAAATTCATAGAGGTTCGGCAGGTTATATTTCTTGTATATTTCATAATGATTTCAATTTAAATTGTTTCAGATAAGACGTTAGCCATAAGTAATTCCATAACTGGTAACCTAACATATATAAATTCTGCAAAATATTTGTAACCTTTGTTTGCCACAAAAGTTATAGTAAACAATTTTTAAATATTAATAAACAACAACAAAATTTCTTTTTAAAATTTATCATAATTTTAAGTTTCGATATACGTTGTACATTTCGATTGGTTTTCTAGATTTAAAATCGATCAATTCTGATTTTTTTTTTGCTACCTGTTGTGTTCACATAACTACCCCACCTGCCCGCTAACAGACAATAGTTGTCTCTCTCACACACACTACTGCCTAGGTCTAAATGTGAGCGCTCGAGCACGTCTGACTCAAAGTCTGCCTTCTACATGACAACGAGCGCGCAATTCAGTTCGCATTTTGTTCTCGGGCGTGTTGGACGTTTTTAGTTGTGGGAGCGGACACCGGAAATTGATTTCGTTTTGTCATTCTATGTTAGTGTGCACAGGTGTTAGTGACTGTTAGTGTTAGCCAATGCAAGCCAGCGCCCGTGTATTGGTGGAGCAGCCAATGCTGCTTGCAGTTCAAAAGGGCAGACAACAACGACGACCAGCAGGCAAAGCAGCTTCAAAAGCAATAACACAACAATACCTGGTGGAAAGCAACAAAATAAGCATTTAAGCCAACTCGTTCGTTTATGTTTACGGTGCGTGAGTGTGTGTGTGTGTATTTGTTCTTATGAATACGCAAACAAATCAAACTATAATGGCCATCGCAAGCTGCGAGTATTTGCCGTGTGTTCAATACTCAAATTCAAATTTAGATTCATGCTAGAAAGTGTCGCGTGCGAAAGTGTAAAATAAAAGCAGCAGCAACAGCAGCCGCGCAATTTTTTATGTAGCTGAAAACTAAAACCTGTTCTTGACGCTAAGTGCAAGTTACACATACACACACATATGCGCAAGCCAATACGTGTAAAGAGAGCTAAAGGCAATAAACAAAAACCTCAACGAGAGACTAAAACGAAAGACAACTTAAGCTCAATGTGCACTACGACTTTGAAGTAAATTCTTTGAACCACACACATTCACATCAAGACAAAATAAAAAACTGCACTTCATCGCCGAAAATTTACAAAAAACCTCCAATTCGAAAAAAAAAACGATCATGGCTATGACTTCTGCTGCTGTCTATGCGTCAGCAACCGCTAACAACGCGCACGTCACACAACAGCAGCAACAGCAAACAACAAATCAACAGAGGCAGCAACAGCGACTGAGCCGTGCGCGCACGAAAAGCGCAGCTCATATGACGTCGACGTACACGCTGCTGCTCAAGCGCGCCAATTCAGCGCCCCAATGGATATTTCTCTTCATATTAATTTATTTAGCAACAGGTGAGTGCTTATGCGCCTGCACATAGTCAGGACTCAAGAGAGTGACAGTTGACAATTGTGATTGTATTTGCTTGTGTGTGTGAGAGCATGTTTGAGGGAAAGAGAGCGGCTCAACTGGGGTAATAACAACATAAATACATACAATTCATATGACACCATTGTGGGCTCCAATTTTTTGCTGAGACACATTTTTTCGAGTGCACTGTATGTCTGTATGTTGTTGAGGAGACTGTTTATTGTTGTTGGTGTTGGTGTGGCCTTTATTGTTGCTTGTTTACAAAGCGACATGTGCCAATACGTAAAAAGGCGGTCGTTGCAGGGATTTGAATGGCAACACCTAAGCATAAATACCAGTTTAATGAGTAATACCTAAAGCTGCACCAAATTGCATCAATTAAATTATAATTATAATTTATTGAGTGTTTATGTGTCGATATGGCTTAAATACGTGTTTGCAGTTTCAAAACTTTGTTGTCGTAAAATTGAGCTTGTTTATCTCGAAAAAAGTTTCTTATCTAGTCTGGCATTCTAAAAATGTATATTAATCCAGATTGGACTGAATGAGACAATCAAATGTATTGAATAATTTCAAGAAGAACAGTTAGGCAATTTAGTTTGTTGATTGTTACTAAAATACTTATGATCTTTAAATTTAGAAATTCTTTAAGTCCTATTCTTTAGCGGCCCTAGGTCCTGAAGATAATTAAAGTGAAAAAAATCCAAATCCAAAAATCGTATATCAAAACTATCTTAAAGCTGAAAGATATTATATTGTATAAATCGGTGAATGGTGTCATTGAATGATACAAAAGTTTTAATTTACATAGTATTTTATTAAAGCTCTTAGCCGATTTTCAAATTCAAATAATTTAAAATTTGTGATTTCAATAGACTGGATATAACTTAAAAATTAATCAACTTTAATTTTGAAAAATAGTACATCTTAAATGCTTATTTAAGCTGTCTACTTATAAAAAAATTTGTGTATTTAATTTTTAGGAAATCAGAACATTTTCCATACAGATATTTGAGTTTCTAAACATTAATTAAATATAGCCATTGAAAAAGTCTGTGTTTGTTTCCATTCTCATGAGGATTATGAACAATATATTATAATAGTACATTCGTCATTATCTTCCTTTTTAAACTATCCACTCTAACGAATACACACTGTAATATAATATGTAGTCGCCTTAGAATTTCCAAATATTTGAAGTTTAGTATACACAATCATCTTTAAGAAAATGACGCATTGACAATTGAAAAACTATTTGTTGGGGATACCTTTGCTTATCTGTCAATCAACAAACAGCTGTCAATTTGAAAAAGGCCTTGCTATGCCCACTTGAGGGTATCGTGCGGAGTGCCCAAACTCGACTGATATTTTAACTACTCTGTAAATAGAGTATGCGTGTAACTACTGTTAGCTCATCGATTGTGCAAAAGAGCGACCTCAAAAATACGTTTATTTATTAACAATCCATGCATGTTTATGTGTGTGTACATATTTTGTTGTTATGTGCGTATCTTATCTGGGCGAAAGGTAGAGTATATGTAGCTACAAGAAATGCTAAGGCGGCCGGCAACTGGCAATGTGCTGGAGGCCAATCTTTGTCTAGTTATTGTTGTTGTAACAGTTGCACTTGGGAAAAGCCCTCTCGCTATGATGATGAGCAGGAGATGCAACAACAATTACAACAACTGGTTTTTCAGCCTCATCATAAAACGCAGCCAACTTCGTCGCGTCGATCATCAAAGTCGGGTTTCCATTGAAATGCATCTTAAAGGGAAAATATACTTTATTTTCAAAGAAAAAATCGCAGTGCAGGTAAAACACACATACACGTACATACTCACACACAGACCAGAAAATTACCTGTGCTACCTGAGTCGTTAACGTTAACAACACGTGACCCCGCGCTACCACCGCGGACGTGGTTCCGTCGCGGGTGTGTCACCCCCAGGCTGGTCAAGTGTTAAAGTGCAATCGGCCGGAACGCGTGTCGCATTCAGCTACTAAGCCTACGCACCCGACCGATGGCCATTGCATGACGCTGTCCATTAGTGCAAGTCGTTAGTACTTTTTATAACCCATACTAGGAACTATTTATATAATAATATGTAAGTACCTACATATGTACTCAGCTAAAAGTTCAGCTGCTAGCTTTTTGATACGAGATTTTTCAATAAATAAATCAACAGAACAAAAGAAGTAAAAAGCGGGCTGGGAAAAAGGAAGTGAAATAGGAATAAAATAAATGGAGACTGAAAGATCATACAAAAGTGTAAAAAAGAGTATTAGCTACTTAAACCTAACTTAACCCATCTTACTTAAACTAAACTTAATAATAAACATTATAAAAAGTATAGATTATGAAAATTTTAAAATCTTACTTGAATTCATGAGAATCGCATAGAAGGCCAATATTTGAAAGTACGCTGCCTTATTTTTAAATTGCAGCGCAGCGGAGATAGTTATAAAAGTTAACTTGGCCAAGTATCTTCCGGTTAAGACAATCATAAATTTTTCAAAATTATTGAAAGACGTACTTATTCATATTGGGAATATTATTATTTGCACTATAAGTATGAGAATTCTAAGGAGATCAGTCTCCGATTCCATGGTATCTCCTGATCGAGATCTTTCGATAGAAGTACTTTTACATTTAACCATGTTTAGTGTATAATGTGTAAGGTCTAAAGAAAGGGCAGATTTACGTTTACAGCGTTGCCAGTTTTCAGGCTTCGTTGGGTGCATCGATTTTCGAGTACCTTGAGAAGACTACAAACCGCAAAAATGAAAAATAAATTACAAAAAATAATACAAAATACTCGCACATAATGAAAATGTGACCAGCTGCTTTCGCTTTTAGTTGCAAACAAATGTTTAAATTGTGGGCGTTGTTGGGTTTGTTGTTGTTGTTGTGGTGGTGGTTATTGTGGTTGTTGTTGTCATTGACTTTATCAGAGGCATCACGTAGCTGCGTTTTATCTGTCGCTATTTGCATACGCAGCGAGTCGACCGCAACAGCCCAGCCACCTTTGAGTTTAACTCATTGGAGTTAAAACATTCGAAACCCAACAAACGAGTCGAAAGCATGATATCGCGTCTGGATGTTGTAAATTGTATGAGATGGTATGTTTATACTTTATGTGTGCTTCCCTAACTACATAAATGTTGTGTGTTGTAGATATTTTTATAACTAGCATGCTCTTTGACCTATAGACAGGACTATAACATTGAATACTATACCACTATTTTTATTATTTGTGCCCTTATACTAATCAATCTTCAACAGACAGGTTGCTCATACTTTTATTAAAAATTTTCGATATTGCAATTAAACTTGATTCTTACAACTCCAAAAACAATCATCATTTATTGTTTTTATTTTTAATCTAAAAAGAACGATTTCATGTTTTTCTTAAATTCTTGTTCACCATTTTAATGTACATAATATTCTAAAAATATATAAAATAGCAATATTTTAATTTTGTCATGCAATTCGAATAGCAGGACTAATTTTCGGCCCTTTAAATATACATATATATATTGTAATCGGTGGCACAAACAATAATCTACGAAAGCTAGAGAATTCAAAATTAAATATTAAAAATTTGTCGATATCTCCTCCCATTTTTATAATACCGATAAATATCGATTTTGTCATATGGTTTTTAAGCATAGCTAGCAAATTTAATGATATAAGTAGTTACAACAAGTTTGATAAGTAGATATAGGATAATATATAATAATGAACAAAATTTCAGCTTAGCATACTTCTCTTTGAAATTTGGAACTTAAGAGTACAAAATAATCGATCACGCTTTGGTTACATTCTTCTTTTTTAATTTTTGGCTCTTGTATTGAATTTCCCATTTCTAAAACTTTTCATTACAACTACGTGTGCACATTCAGCTTTTGACGAAATTTTGTTTCAGTTTACCATACAACAGTGCGACGCCCACAATTGTTGCAAGCCAGTTTTGACTGTTCGTCTGTGTTTGCTCAGACTGTTCCGGGCACGGGCGCGGGCACGGGCACAAGCACCGGAAAAGATTCTCAGGCATTTTTCAACAGTTCATTGCTTTGTGCTACTTTGCCGAACGGGTCTTCTGGATCGCTCATACGCAAGGGCTGTATCTGTATCTGTTGCTGTGGCTCTGGCTGCGGCTGCCTCCAATTGTTGTTGCCACTGGAAAACTGGTTCCCAGGCGAGTCGCGTCAGCGCAACGGCGGCGGCGCCAACAGTGACTCCACTTTGTGCCCAATTCTAAGCATTTTTGGGCGCGTTGTTATTCCCAGAAAAGTCTGAAGCCCATGACATAGATGAAAACGGGGTGGAGTTTCGCTGAATAAAGGTTGCCAAAAGCACTACACAGCCACCAAAGCGCGTTTTCTATGCGTTTCTAGCGCGTTTTTAACGCGTTTGCGTTCATGTGACGCGAATATTTATCAGAATTAATTAGCTTTTCTTCGCATGTGTGAATTGCTTTTGTTATAATCGTCTACCTATTGTATAATACAACAATATAATCAAGCCAGCGTATTTATCTAAATATTTAAATCGTCTATACGAGGAGGCATTCTAAGAATCACAGGCGGAACTTTGTGTGGGAACTAATTTGTTAAGTGACTTTAGACTTTGTTATATTCATTTCTGTTGCGCTTGTTGTTGTTTGTGTGTTTGAACCGAAAGGTGTCTGCACAAATGATTACCAAGTCGGAATATAAAGCGCACTCAGACATGAAAGATTTCAACGTGTTTGCCGTCGAACGAGAACGAGACTTGTTTGGCAAAGCTTGAACAAGAGATTCTTTTCAAGGCACTCGAGTGAACTTCTCTGATATGCAATTACAATGAGTCTAACTGATAAGAAAACTTACTGAGAAAATTGTAGAGAAAAGAAAGGAATGAAAAGAAAGGGCAATCTTCAGACTTTGTATTGCACAAGCGTACACTGTTTTCTAATCTTCGGTGAAAAGATTGGAGAGGCTCTACAAACAATAAACACAGCATAACTTAAATCATGAAAAGCTTTTAATTGTTTAGTAAAAATGTATATACCTACAGTACATCTCTATATATAAAACTGTTTGTCCTGACTGACTGGCTGACTGACTCATTGGTTATCAACGCACAGCCCAAACTGTAAGAGCTAGGAATCTGAAATTTTCACTGTAGTTAAATTATGTGAGGGAGGTGCACGCTAAGACGGGATTTCAGTAAATTCCACCCGCAAGTGTGGAAAAATCGCGAAAAACATTTTTATGAAACTGCTGAGGGAAAATTATAATTTGAGACTCACGTTGAAAAAATAAGGGTTTAATGCGAAAAAATTAATTATAATGATCACATTATCTAAAATAAAAGAAATCCTGTCGCACCATTAAATCAACGCATCATAAACTCTAAGGTTCCTTTCAGTATCCCCAGTGCCAAAGAGCATTACAGATCCTTTTATGGATCTTGCTTGTTATGAAATATTCGTCTGCGCAGTTATAAAATTTTAAGTGCAGAAAGGGGTTTCATTATTAATAAATTAAGATATATATATTTTTTATGGGGTTTACGGTAATGATAGTCAATGTGGAATAGGTTTTTTCATTACAATATAGACATACTATAGGTTCCTCAATTTTTGATTACCGCTCGTTAGCGAATTTTATTGTGCTACACATACATAATGGGATCGGGAAATACAGAGCTTTAACGTAGCCCAACACACGGATAACTTGCTTTTATCTTTTTCTCTCTCCCTTTGTCTATTTTCCTCTCTCTCTGTCTTTCTCTTGGACATGCATGTCGAACACATTAAAATATGCGATAGATCTGAAAATTTTGATAATCGTATTATTGGCAAACTATAATTAAACTTTAATCGCGACACGTTTTCACTTTTCCATGAATAGAAAAAAATTCAGCAGCAACAAAAACTGAAACTATAAACGGTATGAAAACGCAATAATTAAAAAGCAATTAAAATTTTTTTAAAAAATTAGAAACGAAATTGTTGTCGTTTTTGCTGTTACGGTTAGCAAATTAAAATTATTAAAAAGTAAGAGCCCAGCAAAAACGGCACAAATAATTTATGCAACTTTTGGAACATCCAATAAGCAGCAAAACAACAAAAAACTAAGCTAAAAATGAAATTTGTTCGTAGGCGTATGTTGCACAAAAGCTAAAAACAAAAACAAAAAGTATTTACAGCAAAAATTAAAAACAATAACAACATCGGCCGCAATAATAATAAAACATTTTGTGTGTGTGTGTGGGGGTTGGCTGTGAAGCAACCAATGGCAAAACAATTGAAGTATGACCAAACTAGAAAGAATGGCTATTCCCCGCACGCCGAAGATTAGATACTCTATTTAACTATGGGCTAAGAGAGTTAGTATACAACAACTCAATATCAATACCATACAGCTGCAGTTGCAGTCTACAAAAAACTCTCATTTGTCCAGATTCTTTCTATAAATCTATATAGTAGCTTTTTACATATGAGCAAAATCTGTTAGTACGATTTTGCTCATATGTAAAAAGCAAGTTTAAGATATTTTGAAGGAAAAAAGTGACTTATTTTTCGATCTATCATTCCTGTTGCAGCTATTGATATAGGGATCCGAATCGGCCGATTCGAATGGAACTACACAAAGTTTCATTGTGACGACCCTGGTTACATCGACTCACCTTGTACCTTATATATCTTATATATTATTGGGCATTTTTGCAACGGATGCCTTACATAATTCATGACAAATTTACAACACCCTTAGCAAGGGAATAAAAGAAAAAAAAAAGAAGAAAAACAGAGCCAGAGACGCAGCTGGGTTTTTGTTTTGGCCATTCGGAAAGCCAGAGGGTGGGTGGGTGCTGTGCCAGTTGATAGTTATTTGGAGCTAACAGTTGCAGCTAACGCCGCTTAGAAAGTTGGGAGAGTACAAAAAACCAGACGAAAACGCCAGAGCTGCAAAAATGAATACAAGCCAAACAGCCAAAACAGCTCACAAATCGCGACTGCAAAAATCGCATCAAACATGCAGTGACTGTCTGTATGTTTGTGTGTGTGTGTGAGAGCCACGTTGTCTTTGGCCTGTGTATAAGTTGGCGCTGATTAGTCATGCCACAAAGTGCAATGCAATGCAAAGGCTCAAAGCTGAGCTAATTTACATGCATACTTATGCAGATTTGCATGTGTGTGAGGGTTTGCTAACTAGGTCTTTCGCCTATGCAAAAGTGTGCAAGTCAGGAGTCTGAGCTACAATTTTGTTGTTACTCTTGTATTGTACGAGTATTTAGCATAGTTTTCGACATTGCATTTGCATACATTACTTTTTTCTGAATGTTAATTTTTTTGTAAAAACACTTTGGGGAAATGGGAAATGAATAATGATATAACTGAGTAGATTGTATCTATTAAACTACTGCATGCATGGGAAAATGTATAATTGTTTTTAAAGCTGAAATGAAAGTAGAAATTTATATTTGACAAAGTTAATGAATGTGAAAAATGATGTTAAGAAAACATCTAACCATTAATTTGCAAAAAGTATTAAAGTATTAATCAAATTTATATACTGATGTCCAAATGTTTTTAAACTAAATTTTGCTTGCAAGAATACAAGTTTGTTCAAAAACACAGTTCTTTGCAAATGACTTTTCAACTCAAGTTCAATTCCCTAAATAAAATACAAATCGGATTATGGCATATAGTGAAAATTGGGTGAAAAATGTCTGAAATGTATGTGCCTGGTATTTCATGTTCTTCTTTAAGTATCGAATATTCTTTTGTGGAATCTCCTATGTCAAGTGCAAAATAATAAATAAAGGTATATCGAATTATTTAATTACATAGATGTCATTACCCTTTTGCGACTTTATGCAGATTCTGCATATCTGCATGATCATAAATTTTGACGAACAAGCATAAATTCGAAGGGGTATTATCAAAAAAAGATATTGTCACAACTCTTCATTATATTATGCATACTGTTTTGTTAAAAATTCTTTGTGCTCATTTAGTTACGGGCATTCCAATTTTCTTTGTGGCGACCATTTGACACGCCCAACTTAAAGCTAAACGCGATTTTGACATAATTAAGCTTCAACTTTGAAGAGTCGCTTGCTACAAACTTAACGTTCCCGAAATAGAAAACTATGAATCCTCTAGTGAGTTGTGTGCCCCACCAGAAAATACTCTGTAGCAGCGAGATGCCTTTAAAAAGTTCTAGATCATTTCATCGACAGGCTGTGCTGTTTATGCAGCGGCTGGGCTATTTCTTCCCTCTGCCACATACTGAGGCAAATGCATCCTTGAATAACTTCGGTGTTTAAAGTCCGATCATTATAAAATCTTCAAAGCTTAAATATGGCCCCACAAAATGTGCATATCCCAAAGCCCAAGGGCTATACACATATGTATACTTATCGAGTCGGAGATGCATCCTTCTCTGCCTTGTACCAACCATAATAGAAAACTAAGAAAACTAAAACCCATAATACCCTCTTTTACCCAATCTCGGTGGATACAGGGCATAAGCAGAGCCATTAACAACTGTTTCTTTTATGGTACCGCTAAAAACTTAAAATTCGCTCGCTCTCAACTCAAGATCTCGTTCCGAGTTGCCGTAAAAGTCGACACCGTCGTCGTCATCATCGTGGCTGTCGTCGTATTGTCGATTCATTCACAAGACAAATAAGAAGAAGACGCAAGCGAACAGTTGTCAAAAATGCGAAAGCAAAAATTCTTTTTGCTTTTTCGCATTTCAAACGTTTATGATTATGAAATTTCCGTTCCGTTCGTTTACGGCTAAACACAAAAGGCCAATGCTGTTATACAAAAGAGCATGTCTACACATACAGCATATACAATAAGTAATTCTTTTTTATTTTAAATGGCATTTTCATACCCTGTATAGAAGTTGCTGAAAGGGACGCAGCCACGATCCGCACTGCTGTTCATTTTCTCTTCTCTTAATTCAAAAAAGGTTTACTTAAAGTTGAATTTTATTTATACTTTTCGCCTATTTTCGCATTATTACTTAAAAGAGTAAATAAACTATCAAAAAGTAAATAACAAAATAGTTAATGAGTTTGTTTTAAGTAATTGTAATTATCGCAATTAATTTATCAATTACCAAGAATTTGGCTTAGCTTCAGTCGGATTCGGTGGTAGCTAAATATATATTTTCTTCATCTTTTAATTATTGTAAAATAGGGTATCTGGGGTGTGAAAACTATTTTGTTTGCAGCATTCTTACATGCGTTTTGTAGCTTTTTTAATGTTCTTCTGCACAGTTTCGTACGTGAGTATAATATAATTATGAGCTACTTTACCAACGGCTTACTTACTGGCTCATTTACTTACCCACGAGTGGGCACGAAGCTCTCAAAGCGCTGACACACAAATACAAAAACCAAAACCAAAACCGAATGACAGCAAAACGTTTCCAGAACCCTTCATTTCCAACTGTCCGGCACACTAAATCGCCTTTTAATGCGAATCAAATGCCTTAAAAGCGGCGCAACAAAATCGATGGCCTCATAAGGTTTTCACCCCTGCGCGGGGGTGGCGTTGGGCAGCCGTAGTAGGGTAATGGTGGGGCCAGTTCGAGGTCTGGTCAACGCATTGCATGCAGTTGCTTTGTTTTTTGTTTAAACTGTTTCTAAGCCAACTGGCCTGTCTGGTAGTTAGGGCCAGGCCAGGCCAAAAGTTCAGAGTCATGTGGGGCAAGTCAGAGTTTTAAAAACAAAATGCTTGTGTGAACAGAATTAAATATAAACAAAAAACCTTCTTGTTCACACTTGCCAAATTTAGATTTATGACAAAATCGCGTTTTCAGCCACTTAACACAAATTCTAAACTGCAAATTTTGTTGTTGAATCTTTTTTTTATATTTTATTTGTTATTAAACAGCTACTGCCACTTAACCAATGCCATTGAAACCAGCTCGAAGACATATTCATATACATATGTGACCGCAGAGAATGTTTATAGGTACATATATATCAATATGAGCATATGTACACCCTCTTTAAGTATTTTGTTAAACATTTTCGACAGTTCGTTTCCTAACTTTGCTTATTACCTATGAGACAGATTGCATACTCTTCTTTTTGTTAACACATTAGTTATGCATATGCACCTCTAGCTTTCTTACTTCTGACAACATATGTATGTACATACATATGTTATTATTTTAAGATAAGCATTATTTGTGTAACAGGGCAAACAAATCAAAGACGAAGCAAACAAGAAAATATAATAGATACACATATGAACGTAAATAAATCATTTCGCAAAACTAAACACAAAAAAAATTTTATAAATTTAAAAAACCTTGAAAGCTGTGCCAACTGTTGAGAGGCAACCAACTTCTTTTATGGAAATTTAGAAACTTTGATATTGTATAGGAAATTCAAAAATTAATTGCATAGGGCTAAGCTCTATTATCTTCTTTAAAGTTTCATTATTATATAATAATTAATATAGTGTTAACATTGACAGATATTATTGCCTATGCCTTACACATAGGTCTTATTGGTTTCTAATTCTTAAACTAGTTGAGTAAACATTTCTATAGTATATTTTTTTAATTGGCTAATTTCAAGTACTGCAAATAACTTACACATTAATTCGAGTACTAATATATAAATTGATTACTTATAAAGATGCAAACTACATGTAGCTCTGTCAGATGTTTCTTTCGGTATGAGAAAAAAGTGAAAATATTTTTCAAGATTAAGGTATATAATAGCGTTTTCTTATATCATGATAAATTCGGAAATAGCATGTTTATTGAAAATCGGAAGAAATTAATAAATCGTTAATAACATTTTCATGTTTCTAAAAATTTACATTATCGTTTCCTAAGTACAACTTTCTTTCTCATAATTTCAACTTTTTCCACTGAAGAGATAAAAAAACTTGCTTATGTTTTGATTTTGCTTTTTTACGGTTTGCGCACTCACTCCATAGAGCCCGTGTTGTATCTTTAAGGAAAACACTTGAGCTTAACGTGTGGTGGTGTCTGCTGGTGCTGTCCAAACACGCACATTTGTATATGTGTGTGTATGTATGTCTGTCTGTATGTAAGTATGTATGTATGTGTGGTGAGGGCAACGGGAAAGGCGAATTGATTCTGCGCCGCCAGCGCAAATGAAAGTTGTGTTCCGAAGTTGACGTTGGAAGCAACTGATTAACATTAGGTGGCATCTGTGCCGGCAACTTTTCTAATTTGGTCAATGCTGCTTCGACTCAAACACTTTCCAGGCGAAAAGTCTGTTTGACCAATTGGCCAATTGCTAAATTAGACGTTAGCCGTGTACCCAATAAGACAAGTCGCGAAAAAAACGTGACAAATGAGGAAGTCTACGATTACAAATGCAGCAAAAACAATGTCTCTTTAACTGAGTTACCCCTCCCCGTTTACCCGCCTTGCTTGACCTGTAATCAAATGCGATTACCCGCTGCCTGGCCTTGTCCAATTTGTATACCCTATCAAAGAGTAATATAGCTTTGTCATATAATGTGTAACGTATCGGAGAAGTTATCTTCAACACCATAAGCTATATAATTTCTTGATCACGTCCGTATGTGTATGCAATATAATTTCTCACTTTACAAAGCAATGCATAGATCTGTCCCTTTGTTGCAGTAGGTATATTTGTCAGAATTGGCCGGATAGACCCACAAAATGGGTCAACGAATGAGTTTCCGAGACCAAACTCAGCAAATATGAGCTTCAATTATCGCCACATATGAAAACACTTCTGAGTCGATTGCTTGTTTGTATGTCTACTAGGGTATTTAATCTTCGGCATGCCATTTTTTTTTTTGCTTTTTACAATACTCACCTCATTTTCTTTACATTTTCTTCTCGGACAGATGTTGCCTCGGTGGAAGTGCACACGAAGGAGGCATATTTCAATGGGTCCGCTTATCTGCGTCTGCAAACGCCCATGCCCACCTGGGACCACTCTGCGATCAGTTTCCGCTCGTGCCGCGGCGGTGAAATACTCGCCCAGCAATATAACAAAAACTCAATAGTAATCTCAGTGCTGAACGATTTCCTGCAAGTTTCCCTCGCCGGACCAGCCGTCATCGGGCTGAACAATCGCCTGGACGTCAGATTGCCCTACCAACTGCTGGACAATCGCTGGCATACGCTACAATTCAAGTACGAGTACGGTAATCTCTATTTGCATGTGGATCGTGAGGCAATTATATTTGGTAAGTGATTATATTCCAATTAAAGCGGGCTAGTCAGTCATGGATCGTGTCAAATTGAAAAGAAATTGGGCTCGAAAAAAGTCTAGACATATCACTGACTATATTAGCTAACATTAAATTAATGAGACTTTTTGTTATATTCCGAGGGATTAAATTGTACACATTTATAAGTTACTTTGATCAAATATTGCAACATACATTTCATACGCAATTTTCATTATTTTTTAAGCTGTTAATAATTAAATAATAAAAAAATCGATTAAAAACTTAAGAATAATAATAGAAAACAGTTTTAAAAGCATTTGGTAATATTGTTTGGTAATTCGATTTGGGAATGAAAATTATGCCTAAATTATTAAAACCAAAAATCGTAATCAATTATCGGATGTTCCATATCCGTTTCATTAGGCAACGGAACTTTAAAACTAATTTTTCTGTGCTTCAATCTGAATCCTTAAATGACAAAAGAAACCCAAACAGTCCATAAATTTTTCAAAACTTCCATGCGGAAGCACAAGAAAATTCAATTTAAATTAAAATTAGGCTCGGCTTGCTTTAGTTCGGTCGTTTTTAGCGTGTTCGGCGCACATCTCAACATTAATACATGCATAATAAATATATAAATACAATTTTTTTTGTACACATGTTTAATTTTGAACCCTTAGAAAAAGCGATTATACAGTCCCCAATTTTAAAATCTTAGTCTCCAATTGCAGGTATGTGACACTAGCTAAAAATAACATATAAATGTTCGGAAAACTCTTCTACCAAGGCAGACCAACAAAATTATTTTACTAGGATATAATTATAAGCTATCAACCTACCTGCTTATTCAGTGCTATCGTTTGGCTAAGTAACGCTAAATCCATACAAACGCTTCGGATTCGTAAATAAGAACTGTCTCAGCTCTAATGAATTACAATAATTAAGAATCAACTTTGGTTTTTCAAAAATAATTAAATTTTACACTGATTAAGTTTTTTGTGGGCTTGAACATATTCATGTACTTTAAATAAGAGAACTTGAGAGAAAATCCACCTTTATGGAAGCCTTAACTACGTGACTTGTTAACCAGGCCCATAACCACGTATTGGGCAGCCGCATAGCTTCCATTCAATGTCCATCTATAAATGCTATCTATCGTTATGAAAAGTAATTCATGCATATTTCTGTATTAATTGCAGCCAACTCGACGTACAACAGCCAGTTTCTCACCAATCAGGACATCGGCAACGAGTTGGCCATTCTGATATTGGGCAATTCGTTCTCGGGCTGCCTGCTGGATGGACCTGGACTGCAGTTCGTGAATGCATCCAAACAGAATGCCGTCTTTGGAGTCTGCCCATTGTCGTATGGTCCGTGCAGTGAGCACGAAACATTTACCCGGGCGCAGGACAACTATTGTCTGAATGATCCCTGCATGGGTCATGGCACCTGTACTTCAAGTGCCGATGGCTACGAATGCCGCTGCACGGCACGGTACTCGGGCAAGAACTGTCAAAAGGACAATGGCTCGCCGTGCGCCAAGAATCCGTGCAATAATGGCGGCACCTGTCGCGAGAATTCACGCGGTGACTACCAATGCGTCTGTCACGCTAATCATAGTGGCGAACACTGTGAGACCGAGGTCAATATACATCCGCTCTGCCAGTCGAATCCGTGTTTAAATAATGGCGCGTGCGTTGTGCTGAGCGGCAGCTCCAGTCCCACCTGCGAGTGCCCTAAGGGCTATACGGGCACTCGGTGCGAAATCGATATGGACGAGTGCGCCTCACAGCCCTGCCAGAACAATGGTAACTGCATCGATAGCATCAATGGATTCAGCTGCAACTGCAGCGGCACTGGCTACATGGGCGCCTTTTGTCAGACGAACATCGATGAGTGCGATGATAATCCGTGCTTAAATGGCGGACGCTGTTTTGATACGTACGGCGGCTACACCTGCCAGTGCCAAGATGGCTGGCATGGCGAGATCTGCGAGAATCCCATTAGCTGCCAGACCCAGCAGTGCCTCAATGGCGGCACCTGTGTCGATAAGGCCATCGGCTTCCAGTGCATCTGTGCGCCCGAATATAGCGGTGAGCTCTGCCAACTGGGTCCAAGCTGTGCCCAGCAGTGTCCCATCGATTCGGAGTGTGTTGGCGGCGTGT
The DNA here is from genome assembly GCF_003285875.2 of Drosophila novamexicana. NCBI lineage: Eukaryota > Metazoa > Arthropoda > Insecta > Diptera > Drosophilidae > Drosophila > Drosophila novamexicana. The sequence continues at coordinate 1,381,889 of NW_020825054.1, read as the reverse complement.
GTATGTGTAAGCCAGGAACTTCGGGTGAGTAGATGATTCTACTTTTAAATATGGTTTCAGTGGTTCAGTGGTTCATGGTGTGGCGCATGTAACTCGTTCGTTTTGGTTTAGCTTTAGGGTTACCATATTTATCTGTGCCTCTCTTTCTATCTTTCTACCTGGTCTTCCACTTGAATTTTAATCTAACAAAAGCTGCCGCTTTGGAGCTGCCAACTTTGCTTGAATTGCATGGTCTGGGAGTAGGTGCGGGAGAGGGCGAGCTTGAAGGAGTGTCGACCACTCTGTGCGCCGGTGGCAAGAAGAAACGCTATATATCACCCGAGTGGCTCAAGCGCAAGCGTTGTGAGCTAAAATTAAGTAGGTCTACAGTTGCACTTCTCGGGACCCACTAGTGCTTGTGTTTTCATCATGGAGATTATAAATACATTAAAAAAAGCCCATAGATTAATGCTTGCTTCTTTTAAATTTACAATTTATAAGAGGATCTTTAAGCTAAACTTATAAATGCTTCAATTCAATGAGCAACCAATTTGTATACCCTTGTAGGAATTATTATAGTAGAAGGAGAAATCTCCGACCCCATAAAGTATATATATTCTTGAACAGTATCAACTGCCGATTTGATAAAGTCATATCCGTCTGTCTGTTTCTATGCTTGTCTATGCTATACTTGTCTCTCAGAGCTGGCTGGATCGCACCACTATATCATAGCTGCAATAGGGACATAGTTGAAATGTAGGTTATTGTATAGAATACTTCTTTGGTAAGATTTAAGATATCTTGACTAAAATCAGCATTTATTATGTCCACTATTCTCCTCATATATATGCAATATTGTATCAACATCGAATAACTATATCATATACATATATAGCTGCCATAGGAACGTTCGGTCTAAGATTAAGTTCATGTATACAAAACTTTTTAGTTTATGTAGGTATCCTACCCAAACTCGGCATTTATTAGTTAGAATATTTTGCATACATATAAACCAAATCCTATCGCACCACTATATTATATAGCACTATAGGAAGCTATATCGATCAATCGAAATAAGTTTTTTTATGACAAAATATTCAGTTTTCCAAGATATTTTCATCAAACAGCATTTTCGAGCTAAACTTTTTAGATATATCAAAACATATGCTAGACCATAAGACAAATGTGTACAAGGGTATATAATCTTCGGCGTGCCGTACAGTTCCGTCATCTTGCAAAAAAAATGTAATCACCATTGGTAAACATCAGAAACCTTACCCTTACATGTGCAGCTTAGGGGTGACAAAAATTTTAAGTAGCGCTAATAAAAGTGGAGAACCCAGTCAGAAAGAGAGCTTATTTGAAGGATCAATGTTGCCTAACTTAAATTCCAAATCGTTGAACTCATATACATTTAGCTATTAAATAATAAATGCATAATTAAAACGCTTTAAACTAATCCAAAATACTCTTATGTAAACACAAACAAACACATATACACTTACACACATACTCTACATATTGGTAACAATCCTGTGTATATATACGGCTATGCGAATTATATGTGTGTATGTAGGCCCCATTGGTCATTGCCTGCCAACAACAACAACACCGATACCAGAACAAGCAACCACTGCAACAACAACCCCAGCTATTCCCACAACAATTGTTGCAACAACAAGAAATATTACTACCACCAAAAAACCTTCAATAACCAACACAACAAGAACAGCAACAACAACAACAGAAAGTAAACTAAACAAACAGCAACAACAACAACAACAAGCACAAACGCAACGCTCGGCATCCCTGAACGCATGTCCCCAAGAAAATTGCTTGAACGGTGGCACCTGCCTAGGATATAGTAACAATTATACCTGTATATGTGCTAGTGGATACACAGGTTTGGCAACAACAACAACAAACAGGGTTGCACTGCAAGTTCTATGTGGGGAAATACTCTATACATTAAAACGATATATTGATATATAATTATTAATAAATTAATCTATTAAACCTTCCGTAAATATCGAATTTTCCATTTGGCTTTCATCTATTTATTATTATTTTTAAATAAAATCCAAAACACTTTTAAGAGAATCGAAATTCCAATGGAAATATATCCAATATATTTATATTTTGCTACACTAATCTAGAAAGCTCTTAAAAAATATTATTTTGCCTAAATCAGTTCTAAAAACGTTTAGTAAATATTGAAATATCGATTTAAATATTTACTATCCACTTTATGCTTGAACTAAATCTAGAAAATATATATTAAATACAGAGTTTTTATCTATATATCCACTGTATATCGTATTTTGCTTATATATCGAATTTTCGATTTGAATATTCTTAAATATCAATCTCCTTCATTAGCTCAGTTAATTTGTGGTGCAACCCTAACTAGATTAACTGTAAATATATAGGCTTGTAGCATTTATTATTTATAGAATTGTAGTATTTATTATTTTTGTTACACTTAGATTCTACAACGCTTAGAACCCCTAAAATGTTAGTCTTAAGTACAGTTAGTAACAAAAGCAGCTAAAGCATGATCAAATGTAACCTCAAATTTTGTTTGATTTTCAATTTGGATTTGACATTCAGGTTACAACTGCCAGCAGAGCACGGGCGATGGCGCCGCCGCTTTGGCCTTGACGCCCATCAACTGCAACGCCACAAATGGCAAGTGCCTGAATGGAGGCACCTGTTCCATGAATGGCACCCATTGTTACTGTGCCGTTGGCTACTCTGGAGATCGCTGCGAGAAGACAGAGAACTGTTCGCCACTCAATTGCCAGGAGCCAATGGTCTGTGCTCAGAACCAATGCATTTGCCCAGAGAACAAGGTGTGCAATCAGTGCGCCACACAACCCTGCCAGAATGGCGGAGAGTGCCTCGACCTGCCCAATGGGGACTTCGAGTGCAAGTGTCAGCGGGGATGGACAGGTCGGAACTGTGCCAACGATGTGGATGAATGCGTGCTGCAGCCAAAGATCTGCGGCAATGGCATATGCAAAAATGAGAAGGGTTCCTACAAGTGCTACTGTACGCCTGGGTTCACTGGCATCCATTGTGACTCCGATGTAGATGAATGCCTCAGTCATCCGTGCCTGCATGGCGCCACATGCCACAACAAGGTAAGTGTTTCACTGTACCAGCCATCAGAATAGAGTCTCCAGTTACTAAAATGTAATTAGTTGTTTTTCTTTAAATATGGAAAGCATCGGATATTGAGACAAGTGAGTGCTGATATAAAAAGAGAACAAGATGTAGAGCTTCGCTAGGGTTTTTAAGCTGATTTATCCTAAAAGTAAAACCCTTACTTAATCAATAGATTGATCACACTACCTTTCTCACACTGAGAAGGAATTCCTAGAGATCCCTTTTAAAATACGAGATAATGTCAATTTCTGCAAAGTTAGCGAGATATGTTATCGTGTTTTCCTCTTATATTTCCGCATTTCCTATTATCACTTTATGTAAATCTAATAAATCCTCTCCGATATTGTGCAGCCATGGTTTATCTTGCTTCCGTATTGCTTGCAATTTAAATTAAACCCTACTCCTATAATTAACTTAAATTTACAATTCATAATATTTTAATTCCGAAAAGTAAATTTAGAATTTAGTTGCATTTTAGGGCTAAGATACTTTTATATCTAAAAGAAACAATATTAATTTGTCTTTTCCTTCTGAAAAACCAGATCAATGCTTACGCGTGCGACTGCAAGCCGGGCTATCAAGGGGAGAACTGCGAAATTGATATTGACGAGTGCATTAGCAATCCGTGCTCGAATGGCTCCACTTGTATTGATATGATTAACAATTTCACGTGCTCCTGCATACCGGGTATGACGGGTCGCATATGTGACATTGACATCGATGACTGCATCTCGGCGCCCTGCCTCAACAATGGCCTCTGCATAGACGAGCTGGGTGGTTTCCATTGCGACTGCGGCGGCACGGGATACGAGGGCAAGAACTGTGAGCTGAATATTGATGAATGCGTGTCGAATCCATGCACGAATGGCGCCAAGTGCATAGATCAGGTGAAGGACTATTTCTGTGAATGCCATGCTGGCTACAAGGGAAAGAACTGTGAACAGGATATTAATGAGTGCGAGAGCAATCCCTGTCAATACAATAGCAGCTGCTTGGAACGCTCCAATGCCACCTTGTATCAGCTCAGCAGAGTTATGGACTTGCCACGCGTATTCAGTCAGCCCTTCAGCTATGAGAATGCTAGCGGGTAAGTTAAGGATGCGAACAAGCGGTGCTTGCAAATAAAAATATATACATACATGATACACTGTTTATCTGGAATGACTGACTGATTGACTGACTGGTTAACCAGGAGAACCTAAACCGTAAACGCTAAGCTTAAAAGTATATGTAATGCAGCTTGGGAAATCGAAATCATTTTTTTATTTTAGTTTGGGTAGATATAAGTTTTCTAAGGGCGGAAAATGAGTGGACAATTTATACCTAAAATCCGAATTAAAAAACTTGGAAGGGACACGGCGGGGAAAATCGTATTTATCCTAATATCTTATTTTCCAGCTATGAATGTGTTTGCGTGCCAGGCATCATAGGCAAGAACTGTGAGATCAATATAAACGAATGCGAGAGTAATCCGTGCACCAAGCATGGCACCTGCAATGATGGAGTAAGTGCATCAATTAATTAGCTAACAAAGCGCCATGAAACTTATTGGTTTCTATCCCTACAGATTGGTACCTACACCTGCGAATGTGATCCGGGCTTTGAGGGTACACACTGTGAGATCAACATTGATGAATGCGATCGCTATAATCCCTGCCAGAATGGCACCTGCATTGATGAGATTAATGACTACGAATGCGACTGTGATGCCAATTTTGGTGGCAAGAATTGCTCTGTACCGCTAATTGGCTGCATCAGTGGTCCCTGTTTGAATAATGGCACCTGTCGCCCATTTTTAGTCAACGAAACGATACACCTGTTCAACTGCTCCTGCGAGCACGGCTACCAGGGGGAAACCTGCGAGAAGACCACAACCTTGTCCATGGTTGTCAGCAGTCTGATAACGGTCAAGACGCAACGCGACGAGGGCTACGACATTAATTTGCAATTCAAGACAACGCTGCCAAATGGTGTCCTTGCCTTTGGAACCTCCGGTGGTCAGAACGGACCGGTTAGCTATATACTGGAGCTGATTAATGGAAGGCTGAATTTACATTCATCGCTGTTGAACAAATGGGAGGGCGTTTTCATTGGATCAAAGCTGAATGACAGTAATTGGCACAAAGTGTTTGTGGCCATCAATACGTCGCACTTGGTGCTTTCTGCCAATGATGAGCAGGCTATCTTTCCTGTGGGTTCCTATGAGACAGCCAACAATAGCCAGCCATTGTTCCCACTAACCTATCTGGGCGGAACCATACCCAATTTAAAGTCATATCTAAACCATCTGACGCATCAGCCCACCAGCTATGTGGGCTGCATGCAGGATGTCGTCGTCAATGGCAAATGGATCTTTCCCGACGAGCACAACGAGCCCGATTTGGATGAGAATACCAAGTTGTCCTATGTACAAAGCGGCTGTCCGCGCACGCAGCAATGCAACCCAAATCCGTGTCACTCCAATGGCGAGTGCACAGATCTTTGGCACACCTTCACCTGCCACTGTCCCAGGCCCTTCTTTGGACACACATGCCAGCACAGTGAGTACTTGTATACAGTGCATGACAAGTATTTGGCATAACAAACTCTTCTATACTCATTAGATATGACGGCAGCCACCTTCGGACATGAGAATACCACACACTCGGCTGTGATTGTGGAGACGACAGATGTAGCCAGACGCGCCATACGCTCCATTTTGGACATATCCATGTTTATCCGAACGCGTGAACCAACGGGTCAGGTCTTCTACCTGGGAAGCGATCCGCGCAAGATGCCCACAAAGAGTGAGTATTTCTAACAAAGTCAAATCCTATCTTAATGTGCCTCTCCCGTAGACGTTGGCGACTCGTATGTGTCAGCTAAGCTGCATGGTGGTGAGTTGCTGGTGAAAATGCTGTTTAATGGTACGCCGGAGGCATATACGGTCGGTGCACAAAAGCTGGACAATGGTTACAATCATCTCATCGAGGTGGTGCGTAATCAGACACTAGTGCAGGTCAAGCTCAATGGTACCGAGTACTTCCGCAAGACGCTGTCGACGACGGGTCTGCTTGATGCACAGGTGCTCTACTTGGGCGGGCCGGCCCCAACGCGCGAATCTTTGCTGCCAGTTAGCACAGAGCCGGGCTTAGATGAAAACAGCGTGCCCGTAAGCAGCAGCACGCCGTCCAAGGAGTCGGACGATAGCAAGGATTACTTCAAGGGCATAATACAGGATGTTAAAGTGAGCAATGGTTCGCTCAATATGATCGTCGAAATGTATCCATTGAATGTGACCGATATAAATGTGAACGCCAAGCCCTTTGGAGCGGTCAGTATTGATCGAACGTCGGTACTGCCGGGCGAAGTGTCGGACGATTTGTGCCGCAAGAATCCGTGCAAACACAATGCCGAGTGCCGCAACACATGGAACGATTATAGCTGTAAATGCCCGAATGGTTACAAGGGCAAGGATTGTCAGGAGATTGAGTTCTGTCAGCTGGTGACCTGTCCAGGCGGCAGTATCTGCCAGAATCTGGACGATGGCTACGAGTGCTTAACCAATATCACATTCACTGGCCAGGAACATTCGCCGCTGGCCTTCTCCTACTTCAAAGAGCAGCTGCCAGATGAGATTGGCGGCATGACCAAGCAGCCGCTACTGAAACCGGTAATTGAAATTGCCTATCGCACACGTGCCGGTGGCACTCTGCTCTTTATTGACAATCAGGATAGCTTCTTTGAAATTGGCGTGAATGGTGGCCGGGTAACTGTCACATGGAAGCTGACCCAGTTGCACATTGGTGAGTCAGGGCGCTTCGAGAAGGAGAACACGGATGGCGAATGGAATCGCATTTATTTGCGTGCACACGGCGGTAAACTTGAGGGCGGCTGGAAGGGTTGGGAATCGATGGTAGATCCCACGCCTGGCTTCTCAACGGACATCGATCAGGCGGCGTTCCAGGATCTGCTCTTCAGCAGCACCCAAGTCTATTTGGGCGGCATGCCAGAGTCGCGTCAATTGCGCGGCTCCACACAATCCTCCCAGCAGGGCTCCCAGTTCAAAGGCTGCCTGGGAGAGGCGCGCGTCGGTGATCTACTGTTGCCCTATTTCTCCAATGCCGAACTCTACCCGCACACAGAGAATGTGTCCGTGCAGCTGCATGCACAATTTCGGCTGAACTCGACCCGACCCGAGGAGGGCTGCATTTTGTGCTTCCAAGCGGACTGTAAAAATGGCGGCTACTGCAATGCGCCCAACGATGAATACGCGTGCACCTGCCAGGCGGGCTACGAGGGCGATGACTGCGCCACGGACATCGACGAGTGCCTCAACACGCACTGCGAAAACAATTCCACATGTATCAATCAGGTGGCCAACTTCTATTGCGAGTGCCAGCCCGGCTTCGAGGGTCGCTACTGTGAACAGAACATTGACGAATGCGCCGCCCAGCCATGTCACAATGGCGGCAACTGCACCGATCTGATCGCTGCCTACCGCTGCGACTGCCCCGACGAGTACACGGGTCCGCAGTGCAGTGCACTCAAGCAGATGACTTGCGAAAATGAGCCTTGCCGCAATGATTCCACCTGTGAAAATGGATTTAGTAAGTCAATATATTGATTAACTAACTGTATCTAAGTCATCTCTTTAAATATGCTAATGCACCATTTATGACGAGTTACCTATCAGATTACAACTGTTGTAGTTAGTTAAACAAAGCCCCTGTGCCATTAATATCATCAAGCAGAGACCACAAATTAGCCTGGCCATTAGTTTTATGCATTGTGTACGCTCCTTATCTATTCAGCTGCTGCAAAAGTCAGCTTGCGAAATATGCTTCCTTTTGCTTAAACGGCCGATTGGCCAGTATCTACCATGACTATCTGAATCCTGTGTTGTTGTTCTGGTTACATCTTTAAATTGTACCCGATTCTTGGCAGTCCATCTCATGAAACCACAACTTGTGTGGTTTTCGATGCTAGCCCCTAAGCAATATCTTGTAATTAGCTTCAAGGATATAGATTTCCTCCAAAGACTTGAATGCGGAATTTTTTGCGATAGCTATGTAATACTTATTCTTAACTTGTTCTAAGAAATGATCTGGAAAATATCCCCCAGAGATATTGGCTGTTTCTTGCTCATCTACTGCCAGTTTTGCTTAGGATAAGTTTTTTTTTAATATTTTTAAATATAAGATATTCGCAATTCACACTTTTCTCTTAATAAAAATGTGTAAAAAGTCAATCGCATAAAGAATCCAAATTTAATCCCGCCCATATAATCCTTCGCCATTAAACCCTTGGGTATATTTTTCGAAAAGTGTAAAACAATTCGAACAAACCGTTTTACATACAGATACATTAATATTTAATTAATCGTCTTTACGCTTAAGATATACAAGATATTAATATATGCTTACTTGTATTTAATTTTTAGATGCTCAAACCGGGAATAACTTTACCTGCACCTGCTCTACAGGATTTGAGGGCCCACTATGTGACATGCCCTTCTGCGAGCTGACACCCTGCTCCAATGGAGGCTTGTGCCTGACCACAAATTCCGTAAGCCTACGTTTATTTAGTCTCTGAATACACATTTTAAGACTTTAAGCTTTTACAGATACCAAATTGCAAGTGCAGTCTGGGGTATGCGGGTCGCCTTTGTGAAGAGGAGATCGATGAATGTGCCTCCAATCCCTGCATGAATGGTGGCCAATGTAACGATCTTGTAGGTGGCTATCAATGCAACTGTACGTCCACTGGCTTTGAGGGCGTGCACTGTGAAAACGACATAGACGAGTGCATCGAGAGCTTGGAGTATTGTGGCGATCTCGGACGCTGCATCAACATGCCGGGCAGCTTTAAGTGCATTTGCCAGAAGCCCTACTGTGGCGCCTTCTGTAACTTTACCGATCCGTGTAATACGCTAAACATTTGCGCCAATGGCGGGCAGTGCGTGGAGAACTGCGGCGGCGAAGCGGATTACTACTGCAATTGCACCGAGGGTTTTATGGGAAAGAACTGCACAGCGCCGGTATGTTAAAATAATTCACAATTCTAGCCAACTCTTCTAATCAATATGTATCTTTAGATAACGGCCAAGGATGATGGTCCATCGACAACAGACATTGCTATTATTGTCATACCTGTTGTTGTCGTCCTGCTGTTAATCGCTGGTGCACTGCTGGGCACGTTTCTGGTGATGGCACGCAATAAGCGTGCCACACGTGGCACCTACAGTCCCAGCGCACAGGAGTACTGTAATCCTCGACTGGAAATGGACAATGTGCTGAAGCCACCGCCAGAAGAACGACTTATTTAGTTAGCACCAGTACCAAGCCTCAATATAAACAAAAGATATTTTACAAAATCCGCCCATATAAGTACAATGCGCTCCTGTTTTGTTGTACTAAGTTTATCTTTAGTTAAGTTCGTCTTTAAAAGGTGCTCGCAAAGCAATCAATCAGGCTTCCACAGAGCAACTCTGCAGCAATCCTCCCCCACCCCCCTCCCCTCTCCCACAGAGACACACTTAGACTTTAATACCTACGCTTTAGTTAGTAAATAATTCAGTTTTCTATTTATTATAGCGAGTAACTACTCACTTTATAGTCGTTATATAATTACTGTTTAGATTCAGTATTCGATGTAAACAGAATGAACGAATGAAATATATCTAAAAGCTGCGAACAAAGTTATGCTGCACACAGAAACGGAAACACGAAATTGAAAATAGAGTTTAAACTAAAAATAACAACACAATTCGAAGCATTCCATGCGCAAGCCCTTAAATACGATAATGTACAAGTAAAATTTTGTAAATAGGTGTGTATGCCCGTTTTTAAACTAAATTAGCTGAGCTAAATAAAATCCTATATACCTTTGCATGCATACATATATATGTTTATTTAAACATGCCTATATATATATATATAAATCATTTATTGCGGCCTTATAGAAAGAGCATCAGAACTAATTATACGTAACTATTAAGTAAATCAAATATTTTGCTCTAACATTTTTAAGCGTAAACTTAAGAGACTGTACTATACATATATTAAATATTTCGACTTTTTTTCAAAGAAAAGATAATAAATACAAATAATAAGCGAAAAAGATTTTGTAATTTGGACATATAAATATATATGTAGATTGGGTTATATTGGAAGACCTGCACGAAATTTATTAAATATGCTGGAGATCTATAAAACCAATTTGAGATATATTGAAATTTGCAGTCACGAGTAGATTACTTTTAAAGGCATAGCTCTGGCACTATTATATATCAATTGGAAAGATTGAATGCTTATCAAATATTCATTTAGGCTTTATCGATATTTCTATATAGAAGTATCCACTTTTTATTCCGGCTTAGGGGGTTATAACAAACTTTCTAAACCCGATATATCTTGTCAGATGTACGAAACTGAAACAAATTTTTATATCCAATTTGTAGCAAGTAGATTGCTAAATTTTATTCACCGACTTATATATGACGTTTACAGATAAGATGTAGACGAGTCTGCCTTTAAACATAACGCAACAAATCTATTGACAACAGTTTTAATATTTCAATGTTTTGTGGTTGATGTTTTCGCGAGCTAATGTCTAGTATATAAAATATTAAATATGCAATGAGTAGCCAAATAAAGTTCACAAATTAAATTAAACAAAATACAAAACACAGTTTGCAAAGTAAAATTGTTCGTGAATAGTTTGCGCTACTTTCAATATTTCTGATGCGAATAGAAGAGAATCCAAAAAAGTGTGCAATCAGCTAAATAAAAAAATGCTAATGAAAATGAGCGCTAGTTCGAGTGGTTGTCCTCAGCCCAGTGACGCCACCCATTTAAATTTGCTTTGCATCTCCGGATGATAAAATATGCACTCCAGCTTATTAATGCAGTTCTTGCCATAACGACATGGTTTTGGGTGATAGAACGTGCAGCCCGCCTTTGTGCAATTGGGATAATATTTGCACATGGTGGTTGCTGTGGTCGCCGTCACCGGTGCGGATATTGATTTGTAATTTTGCACAGGTATCACATGCGAGGCTACCAATATAAAAAATATATGAATTACGACTTAATAAGATTAATATTTGACCACATGTTGCACTTACACAGAGGCGGCGCCGCCAGCTGCACGTGACTCAGATCCCGGTTCCCACTGTGCGCAAAGTTGCAGTCGATGCTCATGCAGGCCAAATCGAATTTACACTTTGGATGCGAATACATGCACTTGTCGGCGAATTTGCAGTTGGGAAAGGATTTGCATGGTGCCGATGGATGATAATATTCGCAAAATTGCTTGCTGCAATTGGGATGGTATTTGCAGCGCTCCTTTGGCTTCGTCACCTTTAAAACCGTTGAATCCACACTGACGGCGCTTACTGCGCATAAAACGAGGTATAGGAAAAATAGTGAAAATATGAGTAGACAAATCTATTATTTAGCAAGTAAGAGGTTCTAGTCGAAAGCTCCCGACTAGGGGATACCCTGAACCCTCTTCTTCCAACATCAAATACATACATATATTCTATTTTAGAAGCTATATGTCAAGTTACCAAAATCGCCAAAAACAGTATTTTGATATCGATTTTTATCGATTGCTTGAAAACTGAGTAAGTTATCGATTATTGGAAACAAACTCGATCTGCGCAAGCACTAGGAGGACCTACATCTAAAATTTTAAGTCTCTAGCTCTTATAGGTTCTGAGATCCTTGCATTCATACAAACGGACAGACGGACAGACAGACAGACGGACATAGATAGATCGGCTATTGGTGCTGATCAAGAATATATATACTTTATGGGGTCGGATATGCTTCCTTCTGCCTTTTACATACATTTGGAATTGCACAAATACAATATAACCTTACACCTATTTTTAATGGGTTCAGGCTATAAAAATTATAATGCGTATATATAAGTAGACTGAACGCCATAGCAATAGCAGAGTAAATGTTAGCAAATTGACCTATGCGTAATTGCGCCGTTCTCGGTTATAACAGCATGTTTTCAAAATCAAATCGAGATTTAATTATGAAATGCGTTCCCAAATGTCACCTTTAAGTAAATATTATGCATTTTAACATAACGCTCGCTTATTGCATTGGGGATGCAGTCGCTGCAGTAAGAAACCGTTTCTAGATAAACTCGATTTATGAAATATTAATAATTACCGAATGCTTAAAAATTAACGATATTCTTGAATTAGCTATAGGGTATCTTCTTATCGATCACTCTCCGAGAAGAGCATAATTACTTGTTGGAATTATGTATTGTTAGTATGATATGTTTCTTATCGTATATTTTTGCGATCCGCCGAGGGTTAGCTTAGGGCATATAAATTTTATTACCAAAACGAGCACTCCAAATGGAAAAATCAGCGATTAGAAATTAAGTCTCAAAACGTCCTCGCATTAACGGATATGCTAATTCGAAGAACTTAGGTGTCTGTTAGGTTTAACATGTTTGTCTGTTAACATTACATTAACAGCGGCACGTAAAATTACCTTCCACAACTAAGAGAATACTACAAAATAATGTAACATTCAAGGTACTTACATGCCGGCAAATTGTCGTACTTTCGATCTTCTGCATTGCGTATAGAGATTCGCCGTCGTTCCATGGACGATTCACGCTCTTTGCTGCCGGATCGACGTTTCTTTACCGGCTGCAACTCCTCCTCCTCCGTCTTAAGCTTGAAGCGTATGGGCGTGTGCTTGGCCTTTGCAGGCGCCTCTACTGTTGCCGGAGTTGGAGCCGCTGTCGCCGCTGTTGATTTCTCACGGCTAAAATCGCGTTTCTGCAGCCGCATTGGTGGCAGTGGTGGCGTAGTTGAGCGATTGCTCTCTTCTGGCTGAACTTTTGAGTCTGTCTTAAGGTCATTTGAGGAAGAGGCGGTCGTATTGGAGTTGCTGCTCTGCCGTTTTTGGGAGCCATGCTTACGCGGCGATTCAGGCAACTGCTGCTCCTCCTCATCGTCTTCAGCGTCATTCTTGATGATGATCTTCTTGATTTCCGGCGCTTGTCTCAGCACCTCGCTGCGATGCAGACTGCGCGAAGGCTTTGGTGGCGGCGTATTGCTCGATGTGGAAGGGGAAGATCGCGACGAACTGCGCGCCCGTTTGGATTTGTTACGCCTACTGTTGTTGTTGTTTGTTGAGGAAGTGCAGGTCGTTGAGGTTGGCTCAGCGCTCAGAAACTGCACTGTTGTGCAACTGGTCGAGGATACTTGCGGGGAAGGCGTGCGTTTACGTGGACGCTTGCGATAGGCAGCAGAAGCGACACTTCCCAACGACTTATCACCATTCAGCGTCACCACAAATTGTGTTTTGGGTACACCAGCTGTGGAGCCACCGACGCTTCCGGCACTTTTTTCCACATGCATGTCAATATCCATGTCCACTTTCGCCGCATCATTGTGTACCAGCTGTGGCACATAAGCCTCATAGTTGCCAACGCTTAAGCTGGGCACATACTCCTCCTCCAGCTCCTCTGCCACCAGATTGATTTCAGCATGTGGCTCGGCCGAGTGACGCATCCGCTTGCTATCTCTGTGCAGTACATTGACCACCAGTTCCCGCCTGCTGCGCCGAAAAAGCTCTCTTCCAGCTCCACTTCCACTTGAATCATTTGAGCGCCGTTTGCCTAACGTGGAACTGATGAGCTCTGGCTCGTCTCCAGTAGTTCGTTGCTTTAAGGCCGCGACAGCAGCTGTTGCCGGCGTCACTGTCGTTTTGGCCAAGATCGTGGATCGCTGTGCATCGGCAACGGCTCGAAGCAGCAGATTCTTGCAGGCCTGGCGCCGCGGCGAAACCTGTGGCCGTGGCTTAATCTTAATAACCGAATTAACGGGCTTATCCAGCAGATCCTCATCGTCGGATGGTTCCGGGGGCTTATTAACAGCGACAATCACACGCGACCCAATGCGATGCTTGAAGTTGGTTTCGGGACTACGGCTAGGTGTGCGTCGACTGCGCAACGTCTCTCGCTCTCGCCGGCGACTTGGCTGGCTATCGTTGCGATGACTACGTTCACGGCCACGTTCAAGTTTCTTGCTCTCCTCCTGCTGCTGCTCACTGCGTCGGCGATGAGCTGGTACATAAAGCTCCAGCTCCTTTTGTACGCGTTGTGGACGCTCCGGAGGCGTTAACTGCTGTTGTGGCTGCTGTGGACCTTGGGTCTTGCAGCCTAAACGCTCGTGCACCGAGCGACGCTCCGAACGCTCGTCACTAAACTTTTGCTGGGCTGTTGTTTCAGTTTGAGATTTTGGTTTTTCTCTAGCTACCTCTGGTTCGGTCGTCCTATTAAACACAATGGGACTTTTTGCTCGGCGTGTGCTCGTACTGGCGCTGGATGCTTCTGTAATTGCAGCCGTGGAATCTTGGCCAACAGATTCATCCTGCTCGTTGATACTTAGCACATCCTCGACAAGCTGTTGGCATTCCTCCTCTTCGCTTTCATCGTCCAGCTCACCAATCTGGCGCAAATGCTGCTTGGCCGCATAGATTTTACGCTGAATTTCGGCCAATTCAGCAATATCCTTCTCCCGATTGCCACTGGTGGTAGTTGAGCTGATTTCCGACACGGTTGGTACATCGAAATCTTTTGTTGTCGGCTGCTGTAGTAGCTGCGGCTGCGGTGGCTCATCATCTTCTGCTGCTTTGCGTTTTTTCTTCTTGAGCAGCAACTCATCATTTAGGCTACCATCCATATCGAGCGTCTTTTTAGCTTTTTCGAGTAGCTCTTCGGCAAAGACATCTGTTATGGAGTTAATTGCCGGCATAGAGTCGGCTGATCTTTTTGTAATATCAACTGAAGTATTAGGCAAGTCGTCGCCGGATTTTCTGTGCGCCCTTTTATCCCTTTTGTCCTTGCCCCTTTTGTCCTTATCCTTATCCTTGTCTTTGTCCTTTGCTTTGGGCGCCTCGGCTTGACGAGATTTGCGTTTCTTACTGCCAGCTGAGAAAATTGTCAAAATGAACTGTAAGTTAATATAATAATAAAACAACTCACCACTTGATGCGGGCAGCGTTACTTCCTGCAGCTTTTGAAGAACTTCGTGCAGCCATGTTACGAAGAGATCCGTCTGATCGCCGAGGAACAGATTTAGCTCTGCGTTCATTTGCTGTTTGGTGCGTTTATTGGCCACCATTACCATTACATAGTCAGGCAGCTCGTCGTCGATAAAGCCGGCAGACCCGCCAGTGCCTAATTCGAGTAGTTTCGCCTTTACGGCACTCTGGAATATTATTAAAATATAAAAAACCGAGTTGATTACGAGTTCATTGATTTTTCGCGAAGTGAAAAACTAAACGTACGCGCATTTTCTGACCAATTTCGCTGCCCAGATTGCAATCCATGTTGGAAAATGTGCTGGTTATACAGTGTGTGCATTAAATGTCGGGTTTTGTTGCTTTTTGCCGAGCTGTTACAACATGGATAGAAGTAAAACCTACAAAAAATAATATTTTTCTAGCAACTGCAGCACAATGTCAGTGTGACCAAAATTTGACAAGCTAAAAAATACCAATTTATAATATTCATGTTATTTAACATACTGAATGCTCAACAGCTAACGCACAGACTGACTTTCTTAACGGAGTAGCCTGAATGACAACTCGTAGTGTCACAGAAGAAGAAGCTGAAAAAAGTATTTCAGGCGAATATCAGTGCGACAATTTTGTACTTTCGTAATAAAATGTGTAATAATGGAAAACAGGCAGCCCAGTTTAAATGATGTGATAGTGCCAGGTGCGTTATATTGTCAAAGGTTATGAATCTGCACAAATTTGGCGACCATTTGGCCGTAGTCCAAGAAGTACGCTTCCTCTGGCTGGCTGGCTGGCCTCAGCCTTAGTGCCCTGGGCCCGTGAGTGTAGAATCTGCGCGAATGGCCGACCCGAAATAAATGCAATTTTATGATAATTATGTGCATTTGCCAAGCAACTTGTTGCATTTATTGTGTACCGCATTACTTCTATTTCAGAATTGTACTTCCTTATTTCCAAATTTCTTACTGCGGGGCCGCTGGAAGAGACTGCAAAGGTCGGTGATCGGGCGTTTTGTTGAGCGCCGCCCTGCAAAAAGAGCGCAATTTCGTCGTTTGAATTTCGCTTTTGTTTACAAACATTTTACTAACCCGATTTCCAAATATTCAATTTTCAGGTTCTAGTGCAAGAATTAGAACAAAAGAAGGTAAGCATCAGAGTATTCGTTTTTGTTGTGAGGTAACGCACTTAAATTATATGATTTTTGTTTTTTGAGGAATTTTCTCTGGTATGCAATTTTTAATGTAGAAAGTCAGCAGCGTTTGTTTATATATTTTGTTTTGGTTTGTCGTCGTCGCTGCTGTTGTTGTAGCGCCGGCAGCAGCCTGCACCGTCTGCTTATTTCAGAGTTCAAAGCTATACTGAAACTGAACTGAATTCGCATAACGGTGCGACAGTATGGGAGAAGTCCGTCTGTCTACTGTCTGTCCGTACCGTCGTCTGTCCGCATAATAAAAGTAGGTAAAAAAATAGGCTCCCGGCTGTGACGGAAGCGACGGCGACGTCATTATTTTGGTGCCCAGCAAGTGCAAGTGATAACAATTTTTGATTGCCGCTTCTTCCTTCGCCCACAGGTACTGCCCCGGCGCATTGACTGGCTGGGCAATGAACATGAGCAGACCTTTGCCGAATTGGTGAGTGATTGTTATGATTTAGTGTCTATTTTTTTTTGTAGTGATTTGTGCTTGCATAATTGAAATTTGTTTTAAGATTTCACGCCTTTGTTTTCGATTTTTGTGTGTCTGTGTGTGTGTGCGTGCGTGTGCGCTTTTGTGACGTCACATAGCCATCGATTGATTGAAGACATGTGTTGAACAATTAATTTTTTGCAATTAATGAAAATTAGTTTAATGCAACAATTAACATTTATTTTTAAATTAATAAATAAATTAGATTAAAAAAATAGTATGCAAAAATGGAAAGTTATAATAATTAAGTGAAAACATGATTAAAATATTGCATATTTAAGTACGTTAGAGTAAATTTTGAGCAATTTGTTAAATTAATTAAAATTATGTACATAGTAGTTTTAATAAGAATCTGTGGAAGCCGACATCTTGCTTTCCATACATTCATACCATATACGTATGTATGTATGGGTTGCAAGGCCTTTGACAAGTCACCATCGATGCGTTAGAGCGAGACGGCTAAAGATACTTGCGCACAAAACTCTGCGCACTGTTCAGTGACATGTGTTGTGTTATCGATATCGATAAATTGTTTTTAAAAATATTGTAGGAACAAAAATACGCGCACATTGGCCCGAATCATCTGCTAGAAATATGCAGTCGTCTTGGACCGCTTGTCGACAAGGAGTTGGCGCCGAGCGTACCAGGAATAACTTCACTGCTTGGCACAGGCCGTCAAAATTTGTTACGCACAAAAGACACTGTCTACCGGCATCGCACCCTGCGCGATTATTGCACACGTCTCCATGGTATATCATTGCCAGATTCGAGACTCACAAGGCCCACACACAATTTAGGTGAGTTGTAGCTAAAATTATTATCAAGAATACCATTTAATCAGTTGGGTAAATATACTTGCAGCCAAGGTAATTACCGGCCGCGAACATGGGGGTGTGGTGCGTCGTAAGCTACTGGTGCCCACAGATCTCTATCGGAAAACAAAGCTGTTGCGGCGCACTGTTGGTCACTTGTCGTCGGTATATTGTGTGCTCTTTGATCGCACTGGCCGCTACATAATAACTGGCGCTGATGACTTGCTAATCAAGATTTGGTCCGCTGCGGATGGGCGTCTGTTGGCTACGCTGCGCGGGGCCTCAGCAGAAATTACCGATATTGCCATTAATTTGGATAACACAATGTTGGCCGCGGGCTCAGTTGATCGCATTTTGCGCGTCTGGGATATGCAAACAACTTCACCAATAGCAGTTCTTGCCGCCCATACGGGCATGATAACTTCGGTTAACTTTTGTCCATCACCACGAAGCGATCTCAAATATTTGGTGACAACCAGCACAGATGGCTCTATTGCATTCTGGCAATATTCGACGCCTCGTGGCCAAAAGATAACATTCGCACCGAGGCCCACACAATACCACGAAAAGTTGCGACCAGGACAGGCACAAATGATGTGCACCACGTTCTCGCCGGGAGGAATGTTTTTGGCCGCCGGCTCTGCAGATCATCATGTGCGCGTCTATATGATGGCCGAAGATGGACCCAAGCGTATTCTCGAAACAGAGGCTTACACAGATGCCGTAGATTCAGTCCAGTGGTCGCATCGTGGGCTGCGTTTCATATCGGGCAGCAAGGATGGCACAGCCCACGTCTGGACCTTTGAGTCGCAGCAGTGGAAGAGCATTAAATTATGCATGACCGAACGGCTGCCAAGGTTTGCACCCGGTGCTATCCGTGTCGATATTAGATTTTAATTAAATACTTATCTTGCAGCTGTCCAGAGCCGGAAGAAGGCAAGAAATTAAAGGTTA
Source organism: Drosophila novamexicana (assembly GCF_003285875.2). Lineage (NCBI taxonomy): Eukaryota > Metazoa > Arthropoda > Insecta > Diptera > Drosophilidae > Drosophila > Drosophila novamexicana. The sequence goes on along the minus strand of NW_020825054.1, from coordinate 1,363,244 downwards.
CAATGGTCGCCTGGGATGCTTCAGATCGTTATGTCATTACGGCAGTCAATGATTTTACTGTGCGTATATCTGAGCAATTATATATTCGGCAATAACTTATTACTTAATTCAACAGATAAAAATTTGGGATTCAAAATCAGCTAAGTTGCATCGCGTACTGCGTGGTCACAAGGATGAGCTGTATGTGCTAGAATCAAATCCAAGGGATGAGCATGTTTTACTCTCTGCCGGCCATGATGGACAGGTATTTCTCTGGGATATTGAGCAGGGCGTGGGTGTGGCCCAGTTTTTTAATGACATCGATGGCCAGGGACATGGTAGCGTATTCGATGCCAAATGGTCACCGGATGGCACCATGATTGCGGCCACCGATTCACATGGTCACATACTTATCTTTGGCCTAGGTATTGGTACAGATAAGTATAAATTGGTATGTTCAAGATTTAAAAAGTTCCCAAATTTAAAAATTAACGCTTTAAAATCCCCAATTTTCGCTTATAGCTGCCAACAGAGCTCTTTTTTCACACGGATTTTCGACCGCTGCTTCGTGATGCACACCATCACGTGGTGGATGAGCAAACACAGATAATGCCGCATTTAATGCCACCGCCATTTCTGGTCGACGCCGACGGCAATCCCCATCCGACAAAGTATCAACGGTTTGTTCCCGGCCGTGAAAGCTGCAGCACGGATCAGCTGATACCCAATCTAACCGTGGGAATTGACGGGATTGTGATCGAGGATAATATAAATGCGCCGCCGAACGCTGCAGCAGCTCCTGGACCTGCTGCCGCTCCTGTTGCTGGAGTGGGAGGGGGAGCCGCAGGAGCAGTTGGAGCAGGTGGAAATTATTCACATATCGATCGAATGATTGCTGCACTCGCCAATCGTCAGGGTAACAATGCCAACGCCAACGATGCCAACAATGCAAATCAGTCATTTGAGCGCCTAATAATGCGCCAGGGTCAGGACCACATGCCCGATTCAAATTCCTCGCGCAATACCCCGCAACGTGGCAACGTGCTAGGCGGGCGTCGTTCTCTAGCTGAAGGCGCACCTCGTCAGGGTTGGGCCGCAGCACTGCCGGTTGCAGCGCCAGCTATGGCTGAGCAGGCGCAGGTCGAGCCTCTGCTGGCATTACCTGCCCAACAGGCAATGCCTTTGAAATTTGTGCGTCGCACCTACGTGCGTCCCATGAAGTATGCCCAACTGCAGAACCTCAAGCAGACCATATATTCGATCGGCCAGTACGAGATGCAGGAATATAAGCGTGAGATGCGTCGCCGTCCAATAATGATAAATACGGCAAGTGCAGCTTCGGCGCTGCTGGCTGGAGTCGGAAGGCCACGCAATACGCGATCCAACGGCGCCGGACGGCCAGGACGTAGACGTGGTGCTCAATCTGGTCAACAGCAGCAAAGTGGCCAACAACCTGCGTATCGTACGCGTGCTGTGCGTGGTCAGGAGGAGCACTATGATGATGCCGCGGCGCATGATGTGCAGCGGGCACATGAGGAGGAAGAAGAGGATGATAGCAGCAACAGCTCGGGTGATACCAGCTACTCGAATGTGGAAGAGAATCTAGAGGATAGCAGCGATGAATCAGAAACAGATAGCTCCGATTACTCGGATTGGGTGGCTGATACGCCCGGACCAAATCTTGAGCCACCGAAGCGCTCCAAGCGCAAACCACTGTCACGTCGTCGCACTATAAGCGATGACAGCAGCGATGATGCGACGCCAGGCCATACAGCAGTCGGCAATAAAAAGCGTGGACGTAAACGTGTCCTCATCCCACCAACTACACCTAATGGCGAAATCCCTGAGCTTTACCGTCCAGCCGAGTGGCTATCGGAGGTGATACCACGTAAGGCGCCCTACTATCCACAAATGGGCGACGAGATTGTTTACTTTCGCCAGGGCCATCAGCGCTATCTGGAGGCGGTACGTCTTAAAAAGGTCTACAAGCTGTCGCACAGCTCTGAGCCCTGGAATTTTCGAACACTCCGCGATCATGAGCTGGTACGTGTGATTGGCATTAAATACGAGATTCGTCCGCCGCGTTTATGCTGCCTCAAACTTGCCATCATCGATGACGAGGGCAACATGACGGGCACCACGTTTAAAATTAAGTACCATGACATGCCCGATGTACTGGATTTTCTCGTACTGCGCCAGACCTTCGATTTGGCGGTGCAGCGCAACTGGAGTATCTCCGATCGATTTCGCTGTATGATCGGCGACGGCTGGTGGATGGGCCAGATTGAGTCACGTCATGCGCTTAGTGCCGATTTTCCCGACTCATTTTTTATGTGTTTCCGCGTGCGCTGGGATAATGGTGAATACGAGTACATGAGTCCCTGGGATATGGAGCCCATCGATGAGCAGCGGCTGCCAGATGAAGTGGGCGGTGCTGTACCCGTACTGCCGGAAGAGATACGCGCCACTCTATATCAGCCCAAGTCCGAGGAATGGCATCGGGGCGATCGCGATGGCACGTGCCGTCGTATAATCAATGGACTCGAGCAGGTAAGTTCTCATGTACAGACGATTAATGAAAATATCCAAATTGAAGAGCAATAACTGAAAGAAAAGCATTCACATAAAGTATTTATGATTGTACTTCAATCGTCAATTCCAAATTTAATATTAAAATAAAGTTGGTATCAGTCGGATTATGTTTACATTAGGAAAGAGAATGGAACACATTACAAACCTTCTATGATCAAATAAATTAATAATATTTTGACCATCCCCTGTAAGTCTTGATACTTCGAACTAGCCACTTGCTTTGTACAATTGAAATTAAATTTTGTTATACTAAGCGACGTTTTCTGTCTTAAAGTTGAATGGAGACTACCGTTTCATTAAAACAAAAATAAAAGATTGATTTTCGCCTACTATTTAATATAAAAAAGCAACTAATAAAATAACAAAAAACAATATAAATTAATACGCAACTTTAATAACTTTTGTTTTGGTCTCTTTCAGGTCATGCGTTTGTCTATAGCGGAGCATTTTCTGGCGCCAGTCGACCTCAACATTTATCCAGATTATGCCTATCTAATTGAGTATCCCATCGATTTAACAACGGTCAAATCGCGCTTTGAAAATCACTTTTACCGTCGTATAACCTCGGCACAGTTTGATGTCCGCTATCTAGCCACCAATGCGGAACAATACAATCGCCGGCACACAAGCATCGTGAAGCATGCACGGATTGTGACTGATTTGTGTCTGCGTATCATTAGGTAAGGGATATATGTTTACAATAATTTCTCGCTATCATACGGTTTTCGAAAATGGTTCCATTTTTTCATGAACTTAACGTTTAACTTCAAACAGAGAAGCGGATGAAATAGACGTGGCGGCCGTTTATCACCAACTAGTGGACGTTTATCACTCCTCAGAGTCAGAAAACGAAGCTGATTCGGATGTTGTACCATCGACCAGCACCGGTCCAACCACCTCAGCAGCTGCTGCCCGCCAGCGCGTTTCGTCCACTCGACGGCAAGCATAATAAACCTTATTAATTAATATTTAAAAATTAAAGTGAATTGATTGCAGGTCGACTCGTATACGCTCCGACGGCGACTGGCGCTCTGATTGCCGGCAACTATTGGATATGATGTGGCAGCGGCCTGATTCATTACCATTTCGTGAACCAGTGGATACAATTGAGTTTCCGGATTATTTGGAAATCATTGCCACACCGATGGATCTGCGTACAGTCAAAGAGGATCTACTGGGTGGCAATTACGATGATCCATTAGATTTTGCCAAGGATGTGCGCCTTATATTCCTCAATTCTAAGAACTACAATACCAACAAACGCTCACGGGTGAGTCCCCTGGCTGGATCTGGGTACTGCTACAGATCGTCATTTATTTCAAACCAATGCCAAACACGCATCAAGCGCAATTGTCATTGAAGTTAATCTTATTGTGATTTTGTTGCTTTCTTTTTGGGTATTATGAGCCTTAATAATAGCTAAATGGATAAACAGATAAATTAATTAATTCGATTTGAAATGCAGAAGAATAATTTGATTAAATCACCAAACAAATTATTTAGATATTCTACAAGCTTACCAAATATATATGAATATTTGTTTTACTTTTTTTATATGTATATTATTACTTTTATAAAAAAAAAGCATAAACTAAATTTTTTATGTAAGCCAATTATAAGCTATCTTTATGAAGTTTGGCATTGACCTCATTTTTCGAGGTAGACGGGAAAGGTTAACTAAACCTTAAAGTTACCATAGGAATAATCGGTCTTTAGCTGTATAAAAAACCTTTGTTTTGAAAGATATCTTGACCAAACTTTTATATCATGAGTTTTGATCGCGTGTATCGAGAGTAGAGAAAATTAGAGTATTATATGGCTCAGATTACCACTAAATCGTGCTTCTTCCTGCGTTCTGTAAAAATAATCTTCAACGATCTAAAAAATAAATTTTCTTTATTTTGTTTATAACTATTTTATTTTGTATGGGCTAGTTTCTATCTTACTGCAGTTACATTTACATATTAATTTCTGTCTCTTTTGGATTTCACAAAACTCCCGTACTGTTTAATATAAATAAAGATGGGATTTAAATAGCACCGACACAAAATAATTATGTTGTTCCTAATTTGTTATTTAAAATTGGTTTTTAAATAAGTAGAAATTCGATTTGTTTCGTTATATATCCTATTTCCCGCACTGCTAACACCACACAAGCTCACACACCAGCTCATCTCTTCTTAACGTTTCTTTTGCAATTTGTTAACATGCCTTCAAACTTCAAAAATTAACTACCACCCAACTCATAAACCATCAATCGAATCACTCGAATCAATCCAAACCCATCAAATATTTCGAACTAAACCAAATGAATGACGATCCGTGACAATCAACTAAAATAGGATAACTTAGCGGTAAGGTTGCTCTTGGGCTACTACTTCTACATAACTCAACTCCCATTGATTCGATTTAATTCTGGAGCTCATCTCACTAATTGCTCTCATCACTTCTATTACAGATCTATGCAATGACATTGCGTCTAAGTGCCCTCTTCGAGTCGCACATCAAGACGGTGGTTAGCAGTTGGAAGGCGGCGCGCAGACGCGCCAACAAGAACAAGTCCGGCAGCAGTGGACGCGGCTCTAGTAGCCCCAGCAAGCGAACGCCTACGGATCGCACCACGCGGCGCACACAAAAGCCGCCTGGCGCTGCCAGAAGGCTACCAGCGCACACGAGCGAGGAAGATGAGGACGACGACGATGATGATGACGATGATAGTGTCGCGCCGCAGCAGCAGGTGCCGCGTGGCACTCAGCGCGGCAGCAGGCGTCGCAATGGCGTAGCCGTTAGTGCCACAATTTCGAGCTCTAATCGTGTGACATCATCGTCGTCTAATCCGCAGCAGCGACGCCACGAGAGCAGCAGCAATTCAGACAGCGATGAGGAAGAAGAGGAGGAGGAAACAACCTCGGATGCTAGCAGCGATGACAATGAGGATGAGGAAGCGCACTCCAATGGCAGCTCGCCGCAGCAGACACGTCGCCGCCGGGGTCGGCTAGCGCGCCAGAATGTCAGTGATGATGAAACCAATGCCAACGACTCGGAAGAGAGCTACAACCCTAACGAGCGGCGACGTGGTCGTGCAGGCGGTGGTGGGGGCAACAAGCGCAAACCCAACAGCCGGCTCCACCACAGCAACAAAAGACATCGATTGGATCAGACTGTTCAGCCTGGTGGCAGTCGTGGTGCTACTGTGGCGCCCACGCGTCGCACACGCCGCTTGCTAGGCAGCTCTGAGGACGAACATCAGGCGGAAGCCTCTCATTCCCAACCAGATGATAGCACTCAGGACAGTCAGACACCGCGCAAGAAAGGTCGACCAGCGAAAAACAAGAGCGCAACGGCTACTGGAAATGGGCCGGGCACTAGTGCGGCTGCTGTATCAGCCGGATCTAGCCTTGAGAGCCCCTCCCGAATTACGCGCGCCAATGGCGGACGATCACAGAATGCTGCCGAAAATGATCACAGCTATCATCTGCCCGTTCGTAATGGTCGCATTATTGATTCGGATACAGATTCACATGGACCAGTAGGTCGACCCACAAGGCAGAGCGCAAAACGTGCGCTCATGGATTGGGCACGCGGCAGTGATATCGAAGAGGAGGAGGACGATGAAAGCGAAGAGGCTGAAGAGGTGAGTTAATGAAAATATAATATTATAATATATAAAACAATAACATGTAACATGCAATTTTAACCTAGATTCTACCCACGCCCACGAAGGACGACATGCCGTCGACTAGCCGGGCTGCCTTAGGTCAAGTGGCCAGTGCAGCCATATCAGCACGTCAGCTGCGCACAAATCGCAATACCGTGGTAACAGCTGCCGCAGAAAGCGACGATGATGATGACAGTGATAATGAGCCGTTGGCTAATAACCAGCAAAGTAAATTACAACAAAATTTCCTTTGAATTTTGCAGTTGAAATACATTTTTATATTTTCATAGAAACTGCCACTGGACCTGCGAAGACCAGCACATCAGCTCCTCATCCGTTGACATTGCGTCGCCGTTTACCTTCGGTACCACGAAGCATGCATATGACGCGCTCGCACGCTACATCTACTACCAACAGTTCCAATCAGCAGGAGCCGCCAATGGCTGCGCACGATCACAACTATTTGGGCAGCGAGTCAGCGGCGGCCTCGCGTGCCCCTCGGCGCGTATTATCACGTCATCAGCGCAATGCGGATGAATTGGACACAACTAATGATCCGCTGAATAGTTCTCGTTTGCTGTCCATATTGTCTAATCACAGACGTCCCACCTCCACAACAAACAGTGTAACAACGCGACGATTGCGCTCTCGTAACAGTCAGGAGCATTCGCAGGGCGAAGAGGAAGACGAGCCAGCGGCGGAATTGCCTGATGGAGAGGAGGCCGCTGCGTCAGACGAAGGCACCGATGGCGGCTCCAGCTCTCAGGGCAGCAACGACGACGATGATGATGAAGAACCAACTGCCACAGACTCTGAAGACAATCAGCCCCTAACCAGCTACGTATCGCCCAGCAATGGACGCACATCACGTAAAACCAAAACTTCTTCCTCATCGGCAGCGACCGCAACACAGGGACGTGAACAGCGCCAACGTCGTCAGCTTCGTGCCACCTCTGATCAGTCCTTTAACGATGACGATGATGATGATTATGAGGCTCCACGTGGTCGACCTAATAGGCTACGAAGCAATCAGCGCAGCGGTCGCAATCAGAAACGTCCGCGCTACAATGAGCAATCAGATGAGGACGATCAAAATCTGGGGCACAGTCAGCGTAAGCGCTTACGCAACGGCGATGTTCAAACGGCGACTAACAACAACAATAGCTCACAAGAACGTGAGGATCAGCAACGCACGGAGGATGGCAACAGCAGCACGGCGGAAAGTGACGAGCAACTGGTGAGCGTCAGCAGCCGGGGACGCGTGCGCAAGATATCAGCAAAGGCGCGTGGCATATTTAAGGATTGAAATTGGGCGCCCAGCTGCGCTGCGCTCAAGACTGTTTTATGTATAAATTAATTATAGTCGTATGAGCAAATAACATTTTTCTATCATTTGCTTCTTATTATTGATTAATGTGTAAGAGTAATTCATTGTCATTGTAATACGTCAGGTGTCCTTTGTACCGCCATCCACACCCACTACTAAGCCCTTCCCAGGATAGGCTTAAGCAAATTGTGTTCTCATTTAATCATATTCACTATATATAACACAGATCCCAAAAAATTGTCATGCTTTGTTCAAGAATTTAAGTTCTTATTCTTTGTGGCACGCTTTCCAGTCTTTGCCGCTACACATTTCCATGTAGCTGCGCCTCTGGCTGCTGCCGCAAAAAAACTGTATGTATTTCTATATATATATAATATACATATATTTAAATAAAAGTAGCATTCAAGGATCACACACTTCATTTAAAATAGATTATAAAATAAAGTATCAACAAAAACAGATCTACTTTAGTTGTCGTTAATGTGTGGGCGATGATCCAGTAACTATATCTATTTTCCAATTTACTCAAATTGAATTATCTCTCTGTTCAGATAGATACAATTAAAAGCGGATTAACTTAATTTTCGACACTATTTAAGCGTTTTATTTTGACTCTGAACATATTGTTCGGCTAGCTGTTTGACCCGTGCCGCATTTGCCTCCGTACCGTGCTTCATCTCAAAGTCCAGATACTTCTTGTAGATGACAAGCATTTTGTCCGGCTGCAACTTTTGAAGAACTGCGCGTTCGAGTACATTTCTTTAAATAAAAAAATTAGCCGGGATTCAATTTGATTTCAATTGGATTCAATCTGATTTACTTACCGTGCGGATTCAATTAGTTCCGATTTTATTAACATATCTACGTAAAGGACCCAAATATCAATTCGCTTTGGATATGAGGTGACAATATCATCCAGCAAAGTTTGCGCCATGGCATTATCATCGTTCTGGGCATACAGTTTCGCAAAGGCCACAATGCAATTGATGTCTGCGGATAAAAAGGACCAAATTCAATTTTTTTATGACTAGGTATAATACTAAGTCCATAGATATCGAGAAAATCTAAAACTCATCATTTCAAAATACCTTTGTAGCACTCGTAGTTTTACATCACAATAAATTTGTATCCCCCGTCAGTTGAGATGATAGCGGATAAACCGTATATACCGGCCCAAGTTTTGTGTTTCAATTTGCCGTGGCAAATTTAAATCAACTCGTCTAAAGTTATATTTTATATAGATACATATATGTATTTGAATTGAATTCATGTCCCCAAAACCCCATTTTAAAGTGCATCTCCACATAAGGTCACTACAGTAAAAATTTCAGCAATCAGTTAGGAAAAATATGAACTTAAGAATGCTAAAGTCGAGTGTGCTCGACTACAAGATTCCCTGTAATAATAGAATTTTGGAGGAGGCATTCGAAAAGTGAAATATTCTTAATGTGGGTACTATATGATATTTGAAAACGACGAGATATCGACGAAAAATTACATTATTAAATTTAAAATCTCCGGTTTTGCAGTTTGCCAGACCAATCCGTTTCTACAGACGGACATGGCTAAATCGACTCAGGTCATCGTCCTGATCAAGACATGTCTCCCTCTGCCTGTTATACATTTTACATTTGCACAAAACCAATATACACCCTTTTTTCCATTTTCAATAAGTAAAGGGTAAATTTATAATTGCTGTTCAGTACTTACGTTGATTTTTGGGTAAAACGCTTAGCGCACGCTGCAGCGTAGGCTGCACACGGTCCGCCATTCCCAGCCAGAAATAAGCATCGGCAGTTACACGCCACACCTGTGGCTCCGATCTAAACTTGCGCGTTATTAGATTTAATGTGCTGACGAGACGTTCCCTAAGATTGTGCGACTTGAGCACTTCGACAAGGTTTAGGTAGGTTTCAAGCGGATCGTTATGGCTAAGTGCCTCCTTTAACACATCGTCAAAATTGGATGAATTGTAGCTTAGCTCCAGGTTGATTAGTGCAGTCCATATATTGCGCAGTTCTTTGGTCTCGCGAAATGCTATTGTTTTAATGGCGCGTCGTGCAATGTCTCGTGCTTTATCCACCTCTGTATTTGAGAGGAGGAAGGACATGTACTGGATCCAGGACTTGCTGCTGTTGGGCTCGGCTAGTACCAGACGTTCGAACTGATCAATTGTTTCTGGGCGTTGATTAGGATCAGCATTGCGCTCCTCGATCTCGCGCAAGCGCTGTTCCTCCTTCACTTCTGCCTTAGCCTTTTCCTTGGCACTAAGTCGTTTTTTCTTGCTAGAGTTCGCCTCGGCCTCGGCTGCTGCATTGTCGTCATCCTCATCGCTGGATGTGTCCTCTGGCCGCTTGCCATTTAATGCGCCGAGGTCAGTCTCCCAGAAGCTCGAGATGCCCGGCAGACGTATCTTGGTCGCAGTATCATTTGCTGCATTGCATTTGAGCACATTGGCCTTTGCAGGGATTTTATCCTCGAAGAAAAGCTGTGCCTCCGTTTGCTTGCCATTATCTAGCGGCTTAATTTCAGCTTTTTTGTCATTTTTTAATTTATTTGCGTTTGATTTGGGTGCTGTTTTAGCTTCCATCTTGACTTTTTTCGACTTAACGGGTGTTTCTTCTTCAGCATCGACGGCGGCTGCACGTTTTACGCCCTTCCACAGCTTCCAGACGGTCTCTGGCACAGCAATTGGCAGCTTGTCGTGTATAAATGCAAGGTTACAGAAATCGCCCTGGCGCAGACAAGCACTGGCAGAGCTATCAACATCGTTGGGATGCAGGCGTACCGGACAAAATATCAACGGATTGCTGGCACCCTTTTTTAGTGAGCACACCACAATGCTGTCTAATTTAAGCAAAACTTTGGCCTTCATGCCCGACTTGGCGATTAAATTTTGCGGAAGCTCTTTGCTGCTGCTGATGTGTTCAATATCCATCTTCTTATTGCTTATGAGGAGCATATCGTTGGCGTAGTCGATCCACAAAATAACGGCTTGTTGTTTGCTGCCCACCTGGGGCGCCGTCGCTGTGCCTGCCAAGCTGCCAATTATCAGTGCAGTTATATTCTTGGAGCCATCCAAGTGATACACCCAATTGTTGGTCGTCGGATCAATGCCCTTGAAAATGACATCAACTTTATCGCCCATACTATGCTTGGCAATGGGCGCATTCAGTACTTTCAATTTATTTCGAATCTGTGATACTTCGTCCAGATAACTGTAAGGATTTAATTTAGGTCAGGGATGTAAGCAATTGAACAGTTTTATCCTCATACCTTTCCACCCGGTTTGCTGTCTCAGTGAGCTGGCCACTCCACACATCTGAAAGCTTGGCAGACACGGTCAACGTTTTGGTCTCCAACTCCTTGCTGAGCACCTTGACGTACAGAAGCTGATCCGGCGCCAGCATGATGGGCACTTCTCGCGCGGTTTGTGGGCACAGCATCTTTACGTGCAACTTGACCAGTTTATTGTAATTACGTACGGGTACCAACAGCTCCAGAACCTGCTCGCTTGCATGCTTAACATGGGCGCGGAGTACATCGCCCACTTGCACTGTGTGCCAATCCTTGGTAAGGTTCTCACTGAAATAGGACACATCGCGTAAACTAAAAATGTTCTGCATGATGCAGGCGGCTTCGGTGTGTGTCCCGACAGGATGAGTGCGTTTTTGTGCATCCTGTAGATCCACATAGTCTGATAGAAAACGCACTGGCATCAGACCGACAAACTCCTCGGTAGACTCCTCGGCACCTGTCATTGATTCATCCTGTTCATCGCTAGCATAGGTAATTTTGATTTCCAGACCAGCATCTAATGCATTTGTCACTTCAATGGGACATATTTCGCCAAGCTGGAACTTTTCCTCGGGCAGTGTTAAGAGTACCTGATCATTATTGCGTCCAGCAATCCGAAACTTCGTAGTTTGACCGGCGAAAAAGGTGCTCTCAATTAGTTCGTTCAGGCGCTGTTTGTGCAGCACTCCCTTGATGCCGCTACAGAACTTGACGAGTACATAGCTGGGCTCACACTTGACCACGGTGCCAGTGAAGAGACTACCAGGCTGAGCCGACTGCAGCGAGGTAAGCAGTTTAACGCTCTTGTTAAGATACTCGTTCCGATTGCTTAAATAACAAATTTTACGATCCAGGCAAATATCCAAAACACGGCAGCGTAGACGTTGTCCCACCTCATACCGCATATTTGGCGCCAGATGCAGCTGCTCAATGATCCCGTTGACTTTCCCAATTTTAACATTGTAGCCGCCAATTTTGGACTCAGGCTTTACAATACGAGCTTGAACAATATCGCCCGCTTGAAGATCCTCCAGTGTGTACAACTTCTCGTTTAATATATTGGCATCGTCGGTGCAGTAGTAGAGTGACTCGATGACATCATATCCAAGCACACGCACCTTATGCTTGCTCTTGCTACTGTACTTTGCCAACACAACGTCCTGGTCGTAGTTTCCCTTATGGTTCGACTTAATGGAGCCATACGAAATCAGACCCTTATGTTTGTGGTTGAGGAGCAGTACGATACCGCCTGTGCCATGGCGCAGCACGCGTGCTTTCTCCACAATGCTGCCCTTCTTTAGGAGTTCCTGCTGCTCATCATCTTCCATTGCCGTCATTTCAGTTGTCACGTTGATGTCCAAATTAAGGGTCAAATATACCAACTTGGTCAGGGGCATCACGTAGAGCACCCGCGCCAGGTACTCCTCGTTAAGCTCATAATCTGGTGGCGTGTGCAGTGCCTCTGCCAAATGATGCTCATTCACGTAGCCTCTAAACGATTCGTTCATAATGCTCCCCTCCAGTCCATTCTTAAGATGTTTTATTACCTTAAACTTTACAATGCTACCAGGCAGAATGTAGTCGAGGTTGGTTTCGTTCTGGCTTTTAATTTTCAACTTGTCCTGATCCAAGCGCACACACTGGCAGGTACTCTTTGCGGAACTGTGCTGAATTTGCTTGACTTTCAGGAAGATCAACTGGCCAATGTGATGCTGTTGTGCCGCGTCTGCGATGGGAACAAATGCCTGTAGCCCCTCAATGCCGGTTTCGATCACACAGCCGTGCTCCTGGATTTCCTCAATGGCGCCAGAGAAGATGAAGCCCTTCTTGATGCTGGCGTGGTGCAAGCTACTGTTCACTTCTGCGGGTTTAAGTGACAGTAACAGTGACATCCGATTCCTTTCCGGTATCTCTGTTTTTATGGCGCGCCCATAGACAATCTGTCCCACGCTGAACAACACAGTCAGATCGTGATATTCACTGCCATCGCCGGCCATATAGGATTGGGCCACACGTGCATATGCATCGGATATATCGGCCACTAAAGCGCGAGCTGTCATGCGTCCGGGCAATGCTATTTGTATTGAGGTGGCGTCCGCTGCTTTTACAACTCCCATCACCAGCATTCGGTCCCGAAGTGTGTCATATGTGAGCGTTTCCGCGGAGAACGCTTGCAGTTGGTCACTGTGCTCACCATCTATTTGCTTTTCCTTTGGCTTGGGACCTTTCTTTATCTTTCGCTGTGAGGCACCAAAAACCTGCAAGCCGCAAACCTCTAAATTTAGAACTAAGATACCCTTTTCTGTTTGTACTTACGATATTCGATGGGCTGCTTTCGGCATTTGCTTGTAAATTTGCTATTCCGCCGCGCGGAAAGCTTTTTTCATTTGAAACCATTGCAAATAGTATTAAAGCGTTAAAAATTTAAACAAGAAACACCGCAACGTGCCCTGTACAGTGTACACGTGCTGGACACTTTAAATACAAATGCTAAAGTAGTGCTGTACAACGTTCCATGGTTAAGTGCTGGTAAACTTAAAAGGCGCAACATGTGTAGAAAACAGTATGATGATTAATATTTATTAAACACGATTGCGAATTAAAAATTTAACGAGGATTAAAAACTGCAACAACATAATTTTCCTCTAATTATTAAATCTTTATTTAACAAGTATATGCTATTGTTTATTTGGTATGCGGCATGTGGCGTCCACATTAGTATCGACACAGCTGCTTGAACGTGTGTGGGTCCCTTTATTCCGGCACGCATGTGAATTGTGTTAATTTTATTTTGTTACAAAAATGCAAACGTTACGGGAATTTACGCGGAAAACAAAACGCGGTAATATATTAAAAATTGTACGAGAGCATTATCTACGTGATGACATTGGTTGCGGCTCAGATCTTTGCCAGTATTGCTTTCAAAACGAGGTCTACCAATTGACGTCGGAGCACGACATCAAGAGCAGCATTTTCAAATTTCCACACTACATTGTTTTGGATACCAACGTGGTTCTGGATCAAATCGATGTCCTTGAGGAGGATGTGCTCCACAATGTAATCGTGCTCACCACGGTACTGAACGAAGTGAAACACAAGAGCTCATCCATCTATAAGCGTCTCAATGAGATTATTCACGATCGCACGCGCAATTTTTATGTGTTTGTCAATGAGCATCATAAGTAAGCCCCGTCGATTGGGTACTTAACCAAAATGATTCCAATTTACACTTTCCAGGGACACCTATGCCGATCGCGAGCCAGATGAGAGCGCCAATGATCGCAATGACCGCGCCATTCGCTTGGCTGCCAAATGGTACGATACCCATCTGCATACCTCTCAGGCATCCAAGACCTTTCAACGTAGCGGACGCACAGCCACACGTGTAGTGCTGCTCACCGACGATGCTGTCAATCGCGCCAAGGCCGAGGCCGAAGATATTTTGGTAGCTAGTGCGGTAGATTATGTTAAATCGCTTGAAGACTTTCCACTGCTGGTCGACAAGCTGTCCCAGAAAACATTTGAAAATGAGAAACAAGCGCTGCCCCAATATCCACCGCATTTGAGCGTGAAGGAGCTGCTTGAGGGCTTGCGACACAAAAAATTACTGCAAGGCTCGTTCCAGGCATCTAGGGAGAACTATCTCGAGGGCAATGTCAATGTGGAGAGCTATGAAAAAGGCGTAAGTCTTTCGTTCTAAATCCTAAGTGCTTAGTGGAATGACATTGTGATGAATAAAGCGACTATCATTCCAAGGCTTACAATCAATAACATTACTGTGAAAAAAATTGAATTCTTGGACTAAACTATTACCCTTCTATAATTCACAGATTTTAATACAAGGCCGCGAGTCGCTTAACCGCGCCGTAGACGGGGATATTGTTGCCGTTGAACTGTTGCCTGAATCCGAATGGTCAGCGCCCAGTGAGATTGTGTTGGAGGAGAAAAATGTGTATGCCGATGATGTGCCCAGCGAGGAGCGTGTTGAAGAGGAGAAGGAAATGCTGCAACAAGTGCAGACCGCACCAGCTACAGAGCGCACACCCACCGGTCGCATTGTGGGAATTGTGCGTCGCAAGTGGCGTCAGTATTGCGGCATTTTACAGCCCAGTCTGATTGAGGACACTACACGACATATTTTTGTGCCCGCCGATCGCAAGATTCCGCGCATACGCATCGAAACGCGCCAGGCAGCGAAGCTGCAAAACCAACGCATAATTGTGACCATTGACAGCTGGCCGAGGAACTCGCGCTATCCGCAAGGGCATTTCGTGAGATCGCTAGGCCCTCTGGGGAACATGGCCACGGAGAACGAGGTGATATTGCTGGAACACGATGTGCCGCACTGCAAGTTCTCCGAAGAAGTGCTCAGTTTTTTACCCAAAATGCCCTGGACCATTACAGAGGAGGATTATGCCAAGCGGGTGGACTTGCGCGATTTGTATATTTGCTCTGTAGATCCACCCGGTTGCACGGATATTGACGATGCACTTCATTGCCGCGAGCTGCCGAACGGAAATTTAGAAGTGGGCGTTCACATTGCTGATGTTAGTCATTTCATAAGGCCAGGCAATGCATTGGACAAAGAAGCTGCCGCGAGAGGTACGACTGTTTATTTGGTTGGTAAACGCATTGACATGGTGCCGGAGCTTCTAAGCTCCAATCTTTGTTCGCTGGTTGGTGGCGTGGAACGATTTGCCTTCTCCTGTGTTTGGGAAGTGGATAATCAGGCGAATGTTTTGTCTAAACGCTTTCACAAGAGCGTCATTAAGTCTAAGCGGGCTATGACCTATGAGGAGGCCCAGGTTCTTATTGATGACTCCACAGAGACTGGCGAAATCGCCAAATCGCTGCGGCATCTTAATCGTCTCGCCAAGATACTCAAGAAGCGGCGTATGGACAATGGGTAAGTATACAGTAACCGCATCTTCGTACTCATGTAATAATGTTTCACTTAAGCGCATTGGTGCTGGCCTCACCGGAGATACGCTTTCAAGTGGATAGTGAAACGCATGAGCCGCTTGAGGTGGAGGCCAAGCAAATGCGAGATACCAACTCAATGGTGGAGGAGTTCATGTTGCTGGCCAATATAACCGTGGCACAGCACATTGCGGCGGAATTCACAGAGTGCGCTGTGCTGCGCCGTCACCCGAAGCCGCCGCCGACCAACTTCGATCCGCTGGTAAAGGCTGCACGATATCAGGGCTTCGAGGTGGCCATAAATACTGGTTTGGAGCTAGCGCATTCATTGGATAAATGCGTTAAAGCCGATAATCCTTACTTCAATACAATGATACGTATCCTAACCACGCGCTGCATGATGCAGGCGGTGTACTTTATCAGCGGTAGCCTGCAAAAGGAAGAGTTTTTCCATTATGGCCTGGCTGCCGATATTTACACACACTTCACCTCGCCCATTCGCCGTTATTCGGATATTATGGTACATCGACTGCTGGCAGCCTCCATTGGGGCCGATAGCACCTATGCCCAGCTTCTGGAGCGCAAATCCAATGAGGAGCTGTGCAACAATTTAAATTATCGCCATAAAATGGCGCAATATGCTGGACGCGCATCCGTAGCACTTAACACACATCTATTCTTTCGCGGCAAAGAGGAAGAAGAGGAGGGGTATATTTACAATAAAAAGTCAGATACATCTTATTTGCTAATCCATTCTTTCTTTTAGCTATGTTTTGTTTGTTCGCAAAAATGCCTTGCAGGTGCTCATACCCAAGTACGGACTGGAGGGCACATTATATCTGAAGGGCGACAAGGATGGCAAAGACGGTCTGGAGCGCACTAAGAGCGAAGTAATATTCACATTCAATGAGGAGGACCATACGCAAAGATGTGGCAATGTGATTTTCCATTCCTTTGATCCTGTCACGGTAAGGCTGAGTCTGGACTCGAGCAACGTGCAGCATGAAAAGTTGATATTCAAACTGGTGAAGCCATACATCAAGGGTTTTAGTGTGGAGACAGCACCGGAAGCGGGTACAGCAGCAACTGCACAGCCTCCGGCCAAAAAATCGAAGAAGGACAAAAAAAAGAAATAGGCGAACGTATATTTTGTTATAAATATCTTCTACTGTTTAATTAAACCCTAGTTTAATGCGGAAAAAAGTAAAGAATATTCAATTACCTTCATATATGATAATATTTTAATTTTATTTACGTACTTCACTCCAACTGAAAATATTAGAGCATGTCGGAAGACATGGAGCGACGTCATCATCCAAGGTATATTAACCTTATGAAAAAGCTTCAGTCGTTGAAGAGAAACGATTGCAGAACGAGATTCTCAAATCGGTTGGACGTCATCGACTCGAGCTTTAGAACGAGACCCTTCTGATCAGTTAAAAGTTAAATTTCGGAATGCTCTTGTGTGGATAGAAAAGATGAAATCGAATTGATTTTTCAAAGTTCACAATGAAACATATGTAGTATAGTTTCTTTTAACTTTGGTCTTGACAATTCTTCACTATTAGTTTTTTATTGAATTTAACTTAAAGCTAATTCCATATGCGTTCATAGTTTAATTTGAGTGTTAGTTTGGCTTTATATGTAAAAGTCGAATGTTTTTCTATTTGCTCATTATAAAAACATTGTTGTCATGGCTTTTTAATTGTGGTGAGAGTATTACTTAAGTCGAAAACACTTTAAAATACTCATGTAGTGAGAGTGTTTCGATAAACCTTTGATCCAATGTTTTTGAGCTCTGGATTTCACTTGCTGTGCGAGCAATTAAATATCATTGCAACGTTTCGACTTTAAGGCGACGGTCGTGTCTAAGCTGGAGCTGTAATTTCCTATATAGCCTATAGAGGATCTACATATACATGTACATTAATATATACCCAATAAACTCATTGTTCAATTGACGCATTTGTGAAAAACTTACGAAACAATGGAGCTGGTTACCGACGCAGTGAATAAAACCAACATTGAAGGCAGTAAGTTTCAAGAACTAACCTTCATTGTACTAAAATATAAAAAAAAAGGAAAGAAATAACTATCTATGTTCTAACCAACATTCTGACTGTGAATACATTACATATGCGTATATTCATACTATATAAATAATAAAAATAAATATAAGTTTTTTGAATCGAATCTTCGTTGACGCAAACGCCTAAACCATCAAAATTATTAAGTTCGCTTTGGAATGGTTAAACAGGCAGAACTCTTATTATTATCGTATGTCAATGGCGCTCTGATTATGCTGTTCTGTCTGGCACAACCGATATATACCATACATAGGCAATATGCGTGACAAGTGACCGCGACGTAGTCGTTCGAATATATATACAATTTAATTATCCAATATCGTATATTGTGAAAGTGTAAATTAGTTTTGCTTTGGCCGATTTAAGTCTTCATCGAGCGCCCAAATTTATGCAGCATTTAATGAGCCACCCAACTGTACATCCCATAAGACAGTGCATTGAACTCGAAAACTACTAATCGACTTAATGCTCTTCACATCAAGGTGTTGCTTCGTCTATATATGGAATGCCAGTTGATGCGCACAGTCCATTCTACTTGGAGCTGTACCGCAAGTCTGTGCAAAATCCAGTCGCTTTTTGGGAGGAGCTGGGACATTTGCTGGACTGGGACAGGCCATGGCAGCAGGTGCTGGATAACAGCAACCAACCATTTACCAAATGGTATGTGGGCGGCTATTTGAATGCCTGCTACAATGCCATAGATAGGCACATACTGGCCGGCAGGGGTGACAAGGTGGCGCTCATCCATGATAGTCCGCTGACGGAAACGGTGCGCAAGGTCACTTACCAGGAGCTGTACGATCAAGTTGTACTGCTCGCAGGTGGACTGGCCAAAATGGGCGTGACCAAGGGCGATCGAGTGGTGATATACATGCCGCTAATACCCGAGACCATCGTAGCCATGCTGGCTATTGTTCGTCTGGGCGCCATACATTCGGTGGTATTTGGCGGATTTGCTGCACGGGAGCTCTGCTCGCGCATTGAGCACGTTGAGCCGAAATTGGTGATCGCCGCTAATGCGGGCGTGGAGCCAGGTAAGGTGGTTCCATATCTGGACATACTGCACTCGGCCATAAATATGTCGCGCTGGAAGCCACCGCAACGCAACATCATTTTTATGCGCGAACAGGTTGCCTTAGATATTCTGGATGATAAAGCCGACATACTCTGGTCAACGGTGCTGGACATGGGCAAGGCTAGTCAACCGGTGGCCTGTGTGCCCATCGAAGCCAATGATCCACTTTATATACTTTACACGTCCGGCACCACGGACAAGCCGAAGGGTGTGCTGCGCACGATTGGTGGCCATCTGGTGGCACTGATGTACACGCTGAAAATGATTTATGGCATTCAGCCTGGCGATACATGGTGGGCGGCCTCCGACATGGGCTGGGTTGTGGGACACTCTTATATATGCTACGGTCCACTTTGTCTGGGCGCCACGAGCGTCATGTACGAAGGCAAGCCAGATCGCACACCGGATCCGGGACAGTACTTTAGGTAAGTATTACAAGGAGAAAGCCTCCTCTTACACGAGGCTTCCTTTGGCCCTCGGTAGTTTTTAGGAGAGATCGCTGTTACTGACTTTTGCTTTTAGAATTATTGACCAGCACAAAGTATGCGGCATCTTCTCAGTGCCGACCTCTTTTCGTGTGATACGACGTGCTGATCCGGAGATTAGCTATGGGCGGCAATACTGCATGAAATCCCTGCGTGCCATTTTCATAGCTGGCGAGCACTGCGACTACGAGACGAAGGCCTGGATAGAGAAAACATTCAAGGTGCCGGTGCTGAATCATTGGTGGCAGACGGAAACTGGCTCAGCTGTAACGGCTACATGTTTGGGGTTCAAACATAATCTCAATCCACCCATGTATTCTACCGGCCTGCCCCTTGTGGGCTACGAAAGTAAGTATTTACTTGATAATTAGATTTTTCGAAAGTCTGTTAACCACTGTTGTAACTATGCACAGTTAAGGTACTAAAGAAGGATGGCACTGAGGCTCTTCCTTCTGAACTGGGTCGCATTGTTTTAAAGCTGCCGCTGCCTCCTGGCAACATGGCTACTCTATACAGAAACGATGAGCTCTTTCGGAAGCTATACTTCCAAAAGTTTCCGGTATGTCATGCTACTTGATTATAAAGATTTTATAATTTCTTGTATGGTACTTGCAGGGCTACTACGACACCATGGACGCCGGCTACAAAGATGAGCGCGGCTACATTTTTGTCACGGCACGCGATGACGATGTCATTAATGTGGCCGGCCATCGTCTGTCCACCTCCAGTCTTGAGGATGCTGTGCTTCGGCATCCTGACGTTGTTGATGTGGCCGTATTTGGTGTGCCGGAGGCAACTAAGGGACAAGTACCACTCTGTCTATACATTCCCGTCGATGGCTGCAAGAAAACAGATGCCAAATTGTCCACGGAGATAATCAAACTCATACGCGATGTGGTGGGTCCTATTGCAGCCTTTCGCCTTATCACCTCGGTCAACAACTTGCCGCGCACGCGCTCCGGTAAAACCATGCGTAAGGCCATGGCTGACTTTGCCCGCAATGAGCGGGTCATCTTGCCGGCGACCATCGACGATGCCAGCGTATTTAGCGAGATACGGCGCGCTCTGCAGCATTTGGGCTATGCGATGTCTGCGCCCGATCCCATAGTGGCCAAGCTGCTGGACTGATCTGGCCACAGCCGACTCATCCGCTGGTGTTTTTGTGCAATATATTGTAGTTAGTTTAAATGTTCCACGAATCAAATAAAGTATCGTTTTAAAAATTATTTTGAAACTGCAAAAATAGTTCAAAACATGGGGAGCTGGTAAAAACTAGAGTCGTTCAAAGAACACGAATGATGACAATAAATATCAAGACTATTTGAAATTTAGTTGAAAGTACATCTTTAAATTCTACACACACACACTCACATCCATATGTGTAATTGCGAAAATAATTTAAATGTTAATGCCCGGTGGTAGCGAACTATGCCCTCCAACCGTTCGAACTATTCGTATAATATGCGCGCAACTAAAACTCAATCAGTTTATTCAAATTTTGTGCAAATTTTGTGCGACATTGTTTGCTATCATTGCCCATGAATAGTGGAGGGTGACAGCGCGTGTATCGCACCCAGTCCCATACCCACTTCCATTACCATTCCATTCCATGCCTATGCTGCATTATGTCCACATATGGCGACCACTATACTGTTTGGCCTGATTTCTGCACTCAACATCAAAGACCGCAAATGTGTTAAGTGTAACCCAATTAGTGGGCTGCGAATGTGAATACACTGTGAGAACACTCTTGCGAACGTGAATACACTGCGGCACCTCACAGTGGAGTACATTTACATAGATAAGATTTCGAAATCTCTGCTAAATTGTGCTCTTGGATGGGATTTGTTCTCAGTCGGTATTAGTAGAAATCGTTGAGGAACATTTATACCGACCTTTTGCAGATATGCGAGGAGAATCGTGAAGTTCATAATTGCTCAGTTTGGTCAAGTCATCTTGAAAGGCAAAAACTCATTTTTCGATCAACTCTTCCAATAGAGCTTTATGCAACAGCAGTGCTATGATAGTCCGACTTTGCTCATGTGTAGGAAGCATGGTATCTTAAAAATCACAAAAACAGCAGGGGCGTGTAAATTGTATATTTATCAAATGATTGTTTTAAAGGAGTGAGTCTTAAATATTCTCGCCGCAAACACTCCTGCCTTAAAATATCAATAATTCCTAAATTCAGGCAATACTTGAAAGTATCTGCTTATGAGATTTTGACTCATTAACCAAAATCAGTAAAACTTTTCTCCACCTGTTGTTTAGTTAGGTACAGAGTTTTAATTTATTTAGTTCAATTCGGTTTTTGTAATACTTAATCTCGGAAAGACTTTTTCAAAAAGTCCGATTAACAATCAAAAAACAAAAATAATTTAAACCGAAATTTTGGTCAACTGGCGCTTCAAAAATGTACCGAAATTCAATGGAAAAAAAAGCTAGCAAAAATATGTGAACTCATCTGTGCTCAGAAAGTATTTAATAGTTAATACTTGGAATCGGCACATAAATCGCGATTTCTGTGTTAATTAAAAAATTGCACCGAGGGTTTGGGCCAAGTAGCCACCGCTATATATCTGCTAATGGCAGATAAAACAATGGAATAACATTATTATAAAATTATATTATCGTATATTATAATTCTGCCCTGATACTCTTAAAGCAAAAGCACTGTTATTGTTTCGTTTCGCCCTACACTGCTTCCGCTAAAGTTGAATTATTAGTAATAGAATGAAATGTGACAAATTTGATTTGCTTATGTAGCATTGACACTAAGTTAGGCATTTCGTTTTCCTATACTTTCGCCCACAGGTTGGTTGGCCCATTTTCTCTTCTCAATATGTAAAAAGGCAGAGTCCAATAGTTTGAATGCCAATCACGCGCCATGGCAAATTAATTGCAACGTTTCGTCTGCAAATCCCTAGCTCATAAACTGAAGATTACTTTACTTACCTTTCGTACAAACATAAGTGTTTGCAAGTTAACTGCAGCAGGTGTGTGTCAACTCATCTGGCATTCGATTTAAGGCGAACGAAAGATGCTTTAACAAAAGTCTATCAAGTATAATGGCTCGTAAGTGCAATATTAACGCACATAACTACCTTTAAGTGGGCGACGCTCATAAAAATGCGCTTTTATAACATAATTAAAAGCTGATAAAACTTATATAATAGATCAACATATTGAGGAATTCATCGCTTCTGTTTGTCTTACGATATTTTGCTTGCTTTTGTCTAAAAGTTCCCAAAGCACACATAATCAACGTTCGCTCGGTGGTCGGTGACGTATGCGTAATATTTGTGCACGCCCACCAACCGGCATGCTCCTGTATCTGTCTGTTTAAGCTCAACATGTGGTCCTTTGTCATGTGTGTGTGTGTGTGTGTGTGTGTGTGTGTTGGACCAATGGCAGCCTTGCATTAGGTCTGTGTGCGTGCTCAGCGGAAGTAAATAAAAGCTGATGTCCTGTCAAGGCAGACCATCATTCGAGTGCCTGCGTTCAACAAGTTCAATTCTATCAGGCAGTGAAGTCATCTACAGCAGAACCGCAGCCAGTTAATACTTTTGCAAGTTTTTGAACATTCCAAGTGATCTTAAACAAAATTGACAACAGGTAAACAAAATGTACATAGATAAAATATTGTAATTAATAAGAGTGCAAAAGTTAATGTAAAAATAACAGTTCCGTACATTTGCATATAAAATTCAGATTCATTTGGTGCAAACCCTTATCTAGTTAGTAGTATTCTTTGAAAAATTGATTCTTAAATAATTTCAGTGTTTATTGTCAGACATGAACATGTGCACATTTCTTAGTTTTAAAGAATGGAATTAAGTGACAAAGCTATCCAAATCAACAGTGATGTTATGACATGTTTTTAAAATCAAATTCGGTGCCTCTAGTTAGGCTCTAGAGACTATACCTATAGTCGATGCATTTAATCAGTGTCAGATACTAATAAGGCATGTATATGGCAGCCAGCTCTACCTTTTATTTTTATGCAATTAAAATTAAAACCGTTAGTAGTTGGTATTTTTTAAATTAGATATTATCATTATTTTCAATAGAATATTTAAAATTTTAAAAGTTTTTACTTATGTTTTTCATATCCTTTTTTTGGTTTTTTAACAGGTATGAACTATTTATTACCTTAGCTTATCAATTTCTGGGCACGTTCTTCTTAAAACATAAAAGTCTGATATTCATTAAATTTTACGACGAGGGTAATTGTCAGTTCGCAAGAAAATATATACTGACAAGAATATTGTCATATCGAATAAGCTTGATCATTTTGATAATGATATTATATATTTCTTGATAGAATTTTTTTTACAAACTTCTTTCCGTGCGCTGGTTTTTCGTTATCAAACCCAAAGTTCTCCAATAAAAGATTAGCTTTAAGCTTTTTCCATTTGCGCTGTCTTCGGGCAAATGTAAAAGATTTCGCATTTGGTATAAAGTATTTTCTGTCATTTTTCTTCCGTCTTTCATTTGATGTAAAAAATAACGGTGCAACGGCTTCTAATCTACGCAAATGCACGCCCAACACGTACATGACATTAGAGGCTTGAATACAGCATTGTTTGGTGTTGACACACAAAGAAAGAGAGACAAATTCATAGATACACATATGCATGGCCAACTAACTTGCCACTGATTGCAGCAGCCATCATTCGTAACACGGGCCGACCCGTACGAGTGCATTTGACTTTTTTATAAGTATACATCTTCATCAGGTTGGGGACAGGTTGCCATTGTCGTTGCCTACTCTGCCTGGAGCTTAATAGAAACAAATTGTCTGATTCGTAAACACGTTAGCGAACATTAGAGCCGACTTCTACTGGCTGCTGTCATCAAGGTTAGCAGGGAAATTTAATACGTTGCCGCTGGCTGCAGGCAGAACTTCTTTCAAGCACAATATGGCATTGTCCTGGCAACAGCAGAGCGCAACGATAATCAGGCACGTAGCATGCAGATTATTACAAGTTAATCAAAATAAGTTGAGCACTCGGCCTGAGCTGCTCGTTTCTGATGCTTCTGTTACCTTAATCCGCTTGCTAATCGTGTTTTCTGCAAATTAAAACAAGAGTGCTCTAGTCGGAAGCGCCCGACTAGGAGTTGCCCTAAAATTCGCACAGTGCTGTCGTACCTTCTTCTATACATATAAACACAAACGGATATATGTACATACGCAACGGCTGCGCTTTCTTCCAACCACCTTGACTACATAAATTCGGCGCCGATCCTCATGAACTTTTCAGAGTTCAAATATGGAACTCAACTATGTGTATTTATCGAAGCTGACCAAGAATATATATATAAATATACCGATTTTAAATAGGTTGAGGGTATATAAATTTTAATCATCTGATGTGCTGTACTTGCAGTATGTCTCACGTTCAGAGCTTTGCGATTTGCTGCCTTGCCATTGTCCTGTTGGCTGTGTGTGTGCAGAGTGCAGAGGCAGCCTCGCAGGCACCACTATGCCAGCCCGGCATATTCGAGGAGATGCCTGAACATATCAAAAAGGTTTGCATGGCCCTGGAGAATTCCGATCAATTGAATTCTGCACTCAAATCCTACATCAACAACGAAGCGTCTGGTAAGCTTTATTAAGTTACCCCCAGAATTCATAACAAAAGTGTGCAATTTTTTATTTACAGCTCTTGTTGCGAATTCCGATGATTTGCTAAAAAACTATAATAAACGCACAGATGTCGATCATGTATTCCTGCGCTTTGGCAAACGTCGTTAAAAACCTTACCGTATAACCCACAAAGCATTCTCAAACGATTCTACGATACGACCCTGGATAACGATCGGTAGTTTTTTTTTAGCTGAAAACACAACACAAATGGCGTCTTCTCCCTCTATGCATAATGTATTCTCGGCACATTGGCGTTAAACATTTAAAATTAATCAACTTGGAAGCTCTCTAGTTCAATAATAAATCAAACAATTTAATGTATACTTACTCGTTAATATATTATATTTGTATATACATATATTCGTACATACTCAAGGACCCCCGAAGAACGTATTGTACATGTTGATCTCTTTATTTATATTTTGTTTTAGAACACTTTATTACTTCTTAATTACAAAAAAAAAAAAAAAATGTTTGTAAAACACATTTATACCACATAATATTCAATGATAATTAACAGTACATATTTCCCTTACACAAAGCACTTGCAAAAATAACCTATATATAATTAAATTGTTATGACGTTTGAAAATGTAAATCTTTACTGCATTCATTTTTAAATAAAGTATCTTTTTCTTCTCAAACTCAATGCGTGAAAAAATGCAATCAAAAGTTTATTTTTCGATATTTTTAAAAGGGAGCGGCACATATGAATTTAACACAGTCAGTTGTTTCCTGTGTGAATTCGTAACCAGCATTTTTTATTGGGCATCATATTTGGGATAGAGATAAAAATAAGACTTGAAAATCAGTATCATTTAGCTGTAAACTCGGCTCGGGTAATAGGAGATTGCTTTACTATGAGACCAACTATTATCCTCTTCAAAAGGTTTGGTTGTGTTTTTTTTTTAATTATTGTCAAAATCGTTCATCATTTCTCGATGTTTGTAAAAATGTCCAAATCATAAATCGAAAATTTGACATTAGACAGCCGTTATTCTGTAAGGAATTCTAAAATTCAGTCTGCTAAAATTTAATATTTGTATTAATGTAGTACCACCCTTTCCAAAATTAAATACTTTTCACTCAGCATTATTCCAAAGCCTACTTATCAATGTGTAGATATATATGTGTGACTGTATTTTAGATTTTCTCATAATTTTTCATTTTGATAAGTCATAACTTCGATTATCATTTACTTGCCACTTACAATCTCAATATTCGAATTATTTTTATTTTCTTAAATTACCGAATAAAAGTCTATGGATACTTCCACAAAAAACAATATTTTTTTTATTGTAGTTTCGCACCCACATTTTTTTCAGGCTTATTTATACATGAAATGTTAACAATTACAACAAAAAAAGAAGGTAACTCGACATTAATGCCCCCAATGATTGAAAAATCACTTTTAAAAATTTCTAGTAATTAATAATTTCCAGATTATTAAAGTTGGTAACTTTTGATCACTGTTGTTCCTAATAACACATAAAATATTAACATTATTAAACATTAAATTCATATTTGTGTCGTCTTTGGTTTAACATTAGTCAACGAAAGTATACTGCATAAAAAATAATTAATATTTTTAAAATTTCACAAGTCGATTTTGGTGGTTCCGTAGATCAACAATGTGCACAACAATTTAAAGCGTTGTTATTTGTAAGTAGTAAAATCGCTCCAATGGATTTTAAGCGATAGTTCAGTTTCAGCTTTTTTTGTTTGCTGTAATAAAAATGTATTAAAAATTCTGCATATTATAGCATTGTTTATAAATTTTAGATCACTTGCGTTGTTTTCTTTGCAATGCACGCTTTTATTAAGTAAATTATTTAATTAAACAAAAATTAAATAAACAATAGAGCAAAACGTAAATAAAGCATTCCACATTAAATGGTGAAATAAATATTCTTGGTAAAATTCTTTTTCTTTTTTTTTTTAATTCTATAATTTAAAAAATCTTAACAAACGATTTAGTTAGCAGATTTTTGGACTTGAATTGTTTATTCTTAGGTATTTGTACTTTGATTTCATTGTACTTTAATTTACTAGTTTTAACTGAATATTTTCAGTATATTTGTTCAATGCGTATTTGCTTAGATTTGCATAAACAAGACCAACAAATTCAGTTGAAGGCGTAAGAATTATTTATATGTATATGGAAAGCGAAATAAATGTTATAAGTACCTGGAGTATTATTCTTCTTTTTTTTTTTTTGTTTGCTTAAAGCAAAAAAATGTTGTTTAACTTCATTTAGAATATTTAAAGTTTTCTTTACTGTTAATTTATGATACTTTATATATTTTTTTGTTTACTTTTAATATTCATTGTTACTCTGGATATTTTTGTCTTATTTGTAGGCATTGGGAAAATAATAAAAATATATATATATATTTGTATACAAAAGCCTTACTTTCATAGTTTCGGAATGGCTTTTTGCTTTTATCAGTCTTTTTTAATTTTATATATCACCGTTTTGAACTGTCTACTGTTCAGCCTTTGAAGCCACATTGAAATTGTTTGTAATTTATAAATTATAAACAAATAAAATTTGTTTTCACAAAAAACAAAAGTGTAAATAACATAAAAGTGCAATAATATAAACAAAGTTTATCAAATTATTTCGTTTCTTTTTTTGTTTTTAGTTATTAATAATTTTTTTTTTGTATTTTCACCTTTTTTTATAATCCTTTTAGTAGATTTCCTTCACACTTCTAGAACGTTTAAAAACGCCTTTGATTTTGTTAATTTAGTTTTCTCATTCCTGTAAAAAGAAAACTAAATGCTAAATGAATTTGATAGAAATGCGACAAGAGGCCGCATTTAACATAGTAAAACTCAACAGTTGCTATAAATAGGTCTGTACACTAGTAACTCTCAGAAAGGGACAGATGTAGAGTAATCTTAAAGAACCCCGGACAATGGATGGAGTTTGTTTTGTACTATATAAGGATACAATCTAAATTATTTAAAGCTTTTTCTTTTTTTTAATTTTAAGAATTTGAGTGTTGAGTTACCATATAGTTTGAGATATTTAATAGTTATTGGTTTTTAGCTTTTCAGCGGCTTGCAACTTAACTTACCAAATATGAGTGTATTTCTTTTTTAATATTCGTTTGTTTTGTTTTTTTTTTTTTTGTTTTCTTTTTCTTTTGAAAGAGCGTTTGAGCATTTGAATTAAGCTTCTCTTGGAACATTAGTATGTTCTTTAGACACTCGTCTTGCTTAAGTTTGTTTTTTCTTTAATCATCAGTTTAAATATTTTACGCGAAGATTTGTGTCTATTTTTAAATTTGTATCAATAAACATTTTAGATCGTTTTGAATGCGACAGATTCTTGTTTCTTTTCGGATTCATTTGGTTTTGGTTCTTTTTTTAATGCTTTCAATTTTTTTGCATTTTGATATATTGCACATTATGGTTTGGGCTGTTACTTCAATATGATTGTGGCTTGAATTGTTAGAGTATGTAGTTTGCTGCTTCTTGATAAAAAACATTTGTAATATCTTTTTGTAATTTGTGTTGTTGCACTTATTTTGATTGGCTTAATTAGTTGAATTTGTACTATAGATTTTTGGTTAAACAAAACATTTGAAATAATAATATTTAAGTTTAAATAAGTTTAATGCATTACACACATTTTTGAACATTATTTTATTGACTTTGATAAATTTTAAGATTTTTGCTTTGTTTTGCTAATAAATTGTTGTGTATTTCTTTGTTTTTTCCTTTTGTTTTGCTCAGCTTAATGAATAAAGTTACATAATTACGATTTTGTAGCTTAAATTGTTGCTATTATTAGGAAAAGAAATTATAATTGCGTTCTTTTTCACGTCAGTAGATTTTAGAAACAAATAATATTTGGGGAATCTTAGTTAATTTTTCAGTTATTTAAGATATATAAAAAAAATAAGAAATAAACAAAAGTTTCAATTTATAAAGAGATGTTTTGCCTAATAGCAGATTCCTTAAAAACTAAAATTTATACATTGCAATTGTTGTATACAATATGACATGATTCACAATATTGATTTACTTTTGGATCGCATTCATCAAATAGATAAATTGAAAAATAGTTTGTAAAATATAAAGAAATATACATAATCCGATTTATTGGCGGGAGCACTTAAAGCGATGCAAGGCTCCATTTGTCCACTAACAAAACATTTAACAACAGGCGATACAATCTTCTTGCCAGTCACAATGATAGGGTATTGCAAAGACGAACAAACACAAAGGTTTCGGAAAATTGGATAGGATAGATAGGGAGATGAAAAGCAAGACGTAGCAACACGTTTAACCTTAAACGCTAGGAAAAGAGAACTTTATGCTTAAGACTAATTGTGTGTGAGTGTTTTCAATGTTTGTGGGTATGTGTGTCTACGTGTACGTATTAATTTATATAGCAAGCAAATTTTTGCATTAAACATTCATATGGTTATGCTCGTTAGCCCTAATCCCTTGTTTTGGTTTTTGGCATACGTGTTGGAGCACGCGCAGCGTTCTTCACTGTTGGGTATCGCCATTCGAGGGATGCGGCAGACTGTAGTTTAGTAATAGGCAGCTGCATTTGAATAATTCTGCGAATATGCCTGCGAATCTATTGGGCAGTGGAAGGTCGCAAATTTTGATGATGATATGCGCAATTAAAAATAATATTTCCATCATTCACTTACCATAACCGGCATAGGCGCGTTCATCGTAACCAGCGCTCTGCTGACTGTAATCCGCCTGTCCAGCTGAATTGTAATCAACGGTAGCCGAACCATACTGCTGGCTATAGTCTTGGCTATATGGCTGATAGCGCGTATCCGGCTGGGTGGCATATCCCGTGGAGCTGTTAATAAACATGGTTAATCTTAACAACCCCCTTTTCCAAGCTGTAGCTTTAACTAAGTGTAAAACTGTAACTTACTTGTAACCCTGATATTGACTCTGATCGTATTCGGTGCCATGATGCGACGCATAGCTGCTGCTGGCCGGCGTGCTCGACTGGGTTGTGTGTGCTGTATAGCCGCTGCTCTGGCCATAGCCATTGTAGCCTTGCTGAGCAGTTGCCGAAGCACTGTAGCCGCTCTGAGAATATGGATCGACCTGCTGTGTCTGGTCGTGCGTCTGATAGCCACCATGATGACTGCAGTGAACGTTGGCATTAATATTATGTTTAATTTGAGTGTTTTTTATTTCTTCACATTTGGGGTAGCGTAGGAAAAATAGCTGTCAGATAATAGTCCGTTTCAAATCTAAATTTCTTTACGGAAGATTCTTTGGCAAATGTTACTTTCCGCTATACACAGGCACTTCCGGCCGACTGTGTAGTGCCAAGACTGTGTGTCTGTTTCTATGCAAACTAGTTCCTCACATTTGAAGCTGTCTTCGTGAAACTTAGGAACGGTCCATCTTTCTGTTCCAATATCGTATATCCGTCATGAGAATGTTCGATCGAAAATTAAGTTCTTATATCGACAATTTTTTTGTTTATTAAGATGGTCTTAACCTGAACCCCTGAGATTTATAAGTTTGACTGTGCTTTCTAATATGAGCAGGGAAAATAGCTATCAAAATGTTGACTAAGATGATGCAGGTTAGCATTAAAGAAAGGCAAATTGTTAGCCAGCCGAAAAGTTATTGAACTTACCTTTGCGCTGGCGCGTGATGACTGGGCGGTGAGCCATATGTTGTTTGTGGCATATGCTGGGATGCCGAATGATACTTTGGTGTCATGGGCCGCTGGCCATAGGGTCCGCCCTCGTATCGTCCACGCTTGGGGCCTGGACCTCCGGGTGCGCCGCGTTTGAGAGCTGGTACCGGTGCAATTTGTGTATTGACATTATGTGCCTGTTGGTGATGTTGCATGGGTGGCCGACTCATACCTTGATTGTAGCCACCGCCGCGTCCGCGCATAGAGCCGCGACGAGGCATTCCTCCATGTTCGCCTCCTGGTCCGCCCATGGAGCTAGCATGATGTGAGTGCGGATACATGCCATTGCCGCCGCTGCCGTTCATGTGTGGATTGTAACCGCCGCCTCGTCCGCGACCGCTGAATGGACCGCCGCGACCTCGACCCCGACTTATATATGGAGGCGGTCCTCCACCGTTGCTACTACTGCTGCCAGGCGCACCGCTCGCCACGTGTGAGTTAACCGCTGTTGTGCCTGTGCCGGCCGCTGCTGAATCCGTACCGTCTTCACCTGCTGCTTCGCCTGTCTGCTGCTCACCAGCTGCTGCAGCCGTGGGCACCGGCGATACAGTCTTGTTGTTATCGGCACCCGTGTGCTGTTTGGGCGCTGCATGGGTTTTGATATGTAGCTGTTCTATTCAACTGTTGTTGTTACATTTTGTGTACTTACGCTGTTGGTATATTGGTGGGCGTCCGCCTCTCATGCCCATTGGAGCACCGCGTGGTTGAAAGCCGCCGCCACCACGGCCTTGATAGCCCAGTCCGCCTCGAGGACGCATGCCGCGTGGAGGTCCTTGCATCATACCCTGCATAGGCGGCCCACCGCCGCCCATGCCACCACCGCGCATGCCACCCATAAAGTGACCGCGACCCATGCCGCGTCCACGTCCCCGCTCGAAACCACCGCGCATGGGTGGGCCTCCGCCGCGGCCTCTGTAACCACCGCCACGTGGCCCACCTACCGGGGGGGCCGCTACTTGTGCAGCTCCTTCCATGCTCTTGCTGAGGTTATAACAACAACAAAGGCAATGCTACTTTTAGTTATTTTACACAGCCCGCAATACTGAGAGGCAAACACATACACACACTACACTCGGACGCGCACACACTCTGTCGTTTTTAGTTTTCACGAATTATTAAACCATACAAAGCATTTACAATAGTTTTGTATTATATGCCGCTCTATTACCACTATTTTACGACTTTTCTTTGTCGGTAAACTATTTTTGCAGTTACCTAAACATAAAAACGCGTCCGAGCAAAGTGAAAAAATATGGCGGCGACTATTGATTTTTTCGTGTGTGCAGTGTTAGATTTTATCGATAGAATAATTAGACAAATTTTGTATCGATATTTTCGGTGTTGTTAAATGCAGTTGTAAGGACGTTAGGTAGAACTGGCGCTGACATAAACAAACAAGTTTTCCACGTATTCAGCATTTGCCAAGCTTAAATTGCGTGTTTTATTTGTAATTTGAAATGTCGTCGTGGATAACGGGGCTGGCGGATAAGGCAGAGAATATACTAAACAAAATTGACCAGAATGCTGCTACGGCCTTGCATATTGAAGCTGGTCCAGCGTTAGATGCTATGAAGAACAGCCTTACCAGCAGTACACAATCTTTTAAAACCACACTCTCTCCGGCCAAGCGTGGCACAAGTAACAGTAGCACACCGATGTCCTTGTCCATGGTTGGCAACAGCGCCTCTAGCGCCAAAAGCGAGGGCTCCCATGTGGCGACCACAGAGTTGCGACAAAAGTTAACCGCCTCGGCCAGTTTCTCAGTCAATCCAGACAACGGGAACGGTATGGACACCCATGAATTGGCGGCATTTAAGA
Source organism: Drosophila novamexicana (assembly GCF_003285875.2). Taxonomy (NCBI): domain Eukaryota; kingdom Metazoa; phylum Arthropoda; class Insecta; order Diptera; family Drosophilidae; genus Drosophila; species Drosophila novamexicana. The sequence goes on along the minus strand of NW_020825054.1, from coordinate 1,330,655 downwards.
TCGCTCTTAACGAGATTACTAGCGAGCGCGATGAGTTGCGTTTGAGACTTGATGAGCTAAACCACGACAGTGAGATCCTTGCCCTGAAGCAGCGGGTACAGGAGTTGGAAAGTCTAACTCAAACGTTATCTGAGGAACGCGACAGGGCCGTCCACGAGCTTAACGAGGCGCAAACTGTTCACATGGCCTACGTACACTCCATCTCTGAATTAGAAACGAATCTCGCCAAGCTTCAGCAAGAATACATAAGCACAGCGCACAAGTTACAAATGCAAACCAAGGAGACGGATCAACAGCGCCAAGAGCTGCACGAGTATCGCGTCAAAGCGCAGCGTGCACTGCAAGCGAAAGATGCGCTAATTGCTGAGCTCAAACAAAAACCGATTGCAGAAGGCGCAGAATGTGAACTGGCTGCCAAAGAGAGTGAAACGCATTTTCTTCAAATCGAATACGATGCTCTGAAACAGGAGCTGCAGCACGCCAGCGAAGAGCAGCAGAAACTACGGGCTCAGCTGGATGATTCCATTGCGCTGGAGCGCCAACATGAGTTGGAACTCGGCATCGCCCGTCAGCGTGAGCAGTCGCTCATCAAAGATCTGCGTACAGCACGTGAGCACAATATGGCCATCGAATCGGAGCAGCGCATGCTTACGCAGGAGTTGACCTCGCTGCGTCAACAGATGAGCAATCAATTGGCCGCCGCCGCCACACGCCTGCAGGAGAAGGAAAAACAACTGCAACAGCAACGGCAGCTTGTAAGTGAGACCGGATTTACAAGTGCAAAGACTGACTACGAAAACCGCTTGAAAGCCCTAACTCAATCGCTGGTCGAGCGTCAGGGTCTGCTGGAACGGGTCACTGCGGAGCGTAATGCTTTGCGACTGCAGCACGAGAACATGCAGACACAGCTGCAGCAGAGCATGCACTCCCTGGAGATGGGTCATCAACGTGGCATCTCCAGTTCGCGCAATACGCTGCTCTCCAACAGCACTGATGACGGTATGTTTATGATTGGCTACTGGCATGTGGCTATAAATTGGACAATTAAATTAAGCTTTATTTCCAGTCAAGGCACAGTTTCCCCTGCTCATGCACCCCAGCCCGTTTGACAATCGTGTTGCACGTCGCTTTAAGCGCGCCCTGCGCCAAGCAGACTCCGTAGGCATACGTGTGGGCGCCTTTTTACGTCGCTATCCAATGATGCGTATTTGCATAATTGTTTATGTAGCGTTGTTGCATCTTTGGGTTATGTTTGTGCTGCTCTCCACAAGTCCCAATTGAATGGTAAAACAAACATCCGTTACACATTTTTCGGATTCTAATTTCAAATATTGCATATTATTTAGTATTATTTATATAGATATATGTTACATAACTTGGTGGTTCAATTCTGTGTTGCCAAAATTGATTACACTTTTTGTGTATAATGTATTGCTTAGAGCTATTTGCTCACAACAAAAATAAAAGAAAAAAAATGATCTATTAAAATTTAAATTCAATAAACATCTCGACTATGTACAAACTATGGTCACGAAAATTGCAAGTAGCTAAGCTTTAAACATTAAGCAAACAAATAACAAGACAAGAAAAATTCATTCTACATGTCGAAAGTCAAGTCACAGTTCCAATATTGCATATTGATTTCAACTATATATAGCCGTTATAGTAAGTACCGATTACTCTATATCTGTATTACATATTTAAGTCAACAAGCATTTTTATAAGTTGGGCCTGTCAACAGGGCAGGCCATATGCGCTGAGCCAGATTGGTGAAATGGAGTTAGCATCCATAAAGAGAGACAACAAAAGAGAGTTTTAGTAGTAGAGACTTTTGGGGCGATTCGCGTAAAACAGGCGCTATATGCCCCGCAAACGTGTATATCAGTCATCGGCATAGTAGCTGACATAGACCGCATCGCCACCGATGCTGATCAGGCACTGACCCTGCAACAGATAAGAAAAGATGCATAAGCACATATAAATAAATCGGTTTTTATATATATTACCTGATTTTTGTGCTGATTATCAAATAACATCAGTTCGGTCAAATAAAAGGACACCATTGCATTACCTCCTAGAGAAGCAATATGGGCGCGCACCACGGCCAGCAGCTCAGTGATAAAGCCATGCACGAATCCGCTAATTCCACCGTATTCGCGTATGGAAGTACTCTCCCTAATAAAGAAGAAGTTCAAGTTCCCCAAATACTTTTCAATCCGTCCACCTGGTATGAAGCTTAGTGGAGTCAAGTCCACTCCATGACGATCGCGTAGCGGAAACTGTTTAAAAACATCCAAATAACTGAGTGGGGAACAAGAAAAAGAATCCTCCACTTACGTAGCGATTGCGTGCCAATGGTGTCATGTTAAGCGGCTTGGCTGGCGGTAAAGCTGCCGCTAAATTATTTAATCGCGATGGCGAAGTCTTTCGCACTTTGAAAGAACTCATGCCGAACGGAGGTATTGCTGAGCTGGTCGGTGTGGGAGTATCGACCATTTGATCTTCATCCAGCGGAAAAATGTAATCCTCTTCTTGTAGCATTCGCTTGCCATTTAGTTCAGGCTGCGATTGGGTTTCATGGACAACGGACACTGGTTGCGTTGCCGCATCATTGAAGCCATTCTGCATCTGTGCCACCGGCGCTCCCCGGCGTCGATATTTCATTTTGTTAGCATCGCTCAGACCCATGGCCATGCCAGTGACAAGTAATTGGATTTGGTCCTGTGTGAGCGTGGAGTTTTAGTAAATATTCTCGATTATTTTTTGAAATGCTTACCGTTTCAGGCAAATCCAATCTAAAACGCAGATCGCATATTGCACAGGGTATCATTGTGCGCAGCTTAAAATAGATGGTCTGTAGAAGTCTGGAATTTAACGAAATATACAAATTATTCAGTTATAAAATTTGAATCGATTTGGAAATAGAATAAGCCGTTTATGTTGATTAGGAATCCCAAGAAGGGATAGAGTTTCCAAAAAGTGGGAGACACCCCTTAAGTGAATTTGAAAAAAGATCTTTAAAAATAAGTCGGATCGGATGCTAACTAAAACAGTTTCGTACAAACTTGCGGGTGATATTTCCCAAAATGCCGTCTTAGCATGCACCTGCACCACATAAGTTATCTACATTGAATATTTTTGCTTCCTACTGCTGGTGTGTGCTGATCACCAATGAGTCAGTCGGCCGCGAGAAACACCTTTATATATAGTGACAACTGTAGTTAAAGGGTAAGATCTTACCAGCCAGTTTTTTTTGAGTAACTTAAATGTTAACAGCCTTACCTAACATTGATATTCTTTCATGTAAAATGTAAACGCATAAATGTTACAACTTCAAGTTTAGTGTGTGTATCCACAGGATTTTTACATATTATTAGATTATATAATTATGTTTTTGGTAAGGCTTGGATTACTACTCACCGCTGAAAGTGTTTAGGGAATCCATTTACGCTTTGGCCCACCTCGAGGCGAGCACGCCACACTTGCGTAAACATTTGAAGATTCTTAACACCATCCAGCTCCAGCATACCTGGCACCTGTTGCGTGTTTACGACATGAAAGCCTTCGGGTGGATATGGTTCCATGAGCAACGATATAATTTCCAAATCCTCAATATCATCAACCTCTAGTACACACATCTCTTTGTTTCCGCAATTCAAGTCGATTTCATTCATTTCCTCATCATCCGAATCATCACTATCCGAATGCTTGTCTCCCACGGCACCACTAGCGCTGACTATGTCAGGATCCATGCTTTTTAACTGATAAATCTCTTGGTTGCGCTCAAATGTCTCCTGCAGCTTTTTCTGTAGTTCGTTGAGTTTTTGTTTGTCCGTCCACGAGTTGCCTGCCACAATTTTAGGCACCAGCGGCACGGGGAGCGCAGTCAGAAAGAGAGCTGTACCCGTGGCAATTAGCGCTATCATGCGCTCGCCAATGGCCACCTGGGTGCGCAGTCCAAAAATGGCATTCATGCCCTTGGCCTTCAGCTTATTTATCAGCACACGGTGCAGCTCGTATTCCAAAAAGGGCAATCCATCGGAAATATCTTTAGCATTCAGTTCGGCACGCAGATCCCGCTTAGCGCGGACAACTTGCGCTTGCATGAAACAACCGCGTCCAGTAACCTGCATGAACTCTGGAACCTCCAGCGTGGCCAGCAGCACATCTGGCACCCGGCCTTTGCGGCAAATGGCGCACTTCTTCATCTTCACCGAGCTCAGGTTGTATGGCACATGACAGATCGCACAGGTTTTGCGTGGCGCATTAGGAGCTGGCAAGCCATAGCGCTTGCTTGCCGATCCCGAGCCATTAGCTGTAGCTAATGAGCTGCCGTCCTTGCTAGAGGCTGCTGCCTCACTAACGCTGCCGTTTGCTTCGCGCTCCTCCAGCGAATTGGACATCGCAGCCACATTGTTGCTTGCCTTGGATATGGCAAAAATATCTGTTTGCGAAACGGACCGTTTAAAGACCATGTTTATGACTGCTGCGGTGCCTGTGGCAGACAAAACGCACACATCTTCACTGTGTAATTAATTATGGACTAGTTAACTTATTGAACTTTGTGTTGATAATTATTTGATTTCTTAGGCTTACGATATTGTTGTTGACTCCATGTAACCTAGCACCACGTTACAGCCCAAAGAACGGGCATGAGAGCGAATTTCCATGCGCAGCTCAGTCCACCAGCTGTCCCGTACTTCAGGCTCATCGGGATTGGGCACACGTTCTAGGAGTTTCACCGACCTGGCCGCTACAGTTGCGCCCAGGTGCAGTATGAAGCCAGTTGGATATTTAGTCATAGTTAGGAATGGGTATTCCAGCATATCTAGACTATCCGTTGCCTTGCTGCCCACTGTGGGTGTGGTTAGGCGCATCATGGCCGTGGCCGCAACCAAACGCTCGCTTGCCACGCAAATGGAGTTGCCTGCCAATGGAATTTACTAATCCTTTAAATCGGTCTTTAAATATAACATTTTTAAGCGATGGGTCCACATATTTACAACGTTTAGGGACACAGTACATAAGATATCGAATTCGTTAATGCTTAAGGGAGATAGTTTGGTTTTGCTTACATCAAGATACATTTTTATTCCCTTGAGTTGTTATATCACCACATTCAGTGCCAAAACTTCTTTTGAGCAAAATATTAATTCAATTTGATTATATATACGGAATCTATGGAAAAGGATTTATGATGTATCAGTCTGATGTCTATGATGTATCAGTCCTTAGCCTATATAATTGATCGAATGATCTCCTTTAATAATGTGATCAAAACATACTTTTTCCAAAAATCAGAAAGGCAAAGATAATTGTAGAAGTTTTCACGATGAAGCCCCCACTATTCTGGATAATGTATATATTTATCAAAAGCTAAGATTGAGCTATTCAATTTGATTGTGGTCTATTGATGACCAAATATGAGAGTTAATATTTATTATTGACAACTTTTACAACCATTTATATATTTGCCACACTTTTCTCGGAAATGGTATATTTAGATAAAACTACTGATAGTCTTTTTGTTCCCAATAGTCAGAGTCGGGTGCTGCAGACTAATTTATGTTTGCATCATGCAATTTGATTTATTTTATGATATTTAAATGGGTTCGATTAACAGATATGTTTAGATATACACTCTTAAGGTTAGATACTATTTTTATTATTTTTTTTTTTCGTTTTATTATAGACATATAAGGGTAAATAGAAAGAGAGATGAAGGATAAATATAAATATAAATATAAATATAAATATAAATATAAATATAAATATAAATATAAATATAAATATAAATATAAATATAAATATAAATATAAATATAAATATAAATATATAAATATAATTATAAATATAAATATATTTATATTTTGTCATCAGTTTAGTTGACTTACGTATATATCAAGGCTGCAAACTCAAGACAGGCTTTAATCATTTTCAAATTTATTCTACTTTTTTTTTTAGCCATGAATAGATATGGTTCTGTACGGGTCTATGGTCGGCTGCTCTTTAGTCAGGAATTGAGAGCTTAGATTTCCTTCACAGTAGTTTCTCTTAAACTGGTCCGGTTCAAAAAAGGGTTTGCAGTCTTGATTTATATTTTTATTTATTATGATTCAGGAAAGAAAGAGGAAAAGAGTCTAGCTCAGGCGAGGCTTGAGCGAGAGACAGAGCTTTTAACAACATATAAGGAGCGAACGGATGTTAGCTGCAATCACCCACTCACTTACACACACACATATAGCAGGGAGAGGTTTGACACACAAATACATTGATAATGAACATCGAGAATGCGAAAGAGACAGACAGAGAGAGAGGGAGAGAGAGTAAGACGACAACTACTTACGCTTGCGATGCAATATGTAGGCTATGCCTGGATGGCGTTTGATTCAGCAGCAGGCGCAAATAGAGAACATTAGAAGAGTTTGTGAGTTACTCAAGAGAGGCACGAGACACACAAATACACTCGCACACACGTACACACACTTTCGCAAGGAAAAGCAGCAGGGGAAAATCGCTTAGACTAAGTATGCATACAAGTATTAATAACCTGGCTTAGCCTGTGCTTAGTTGCTATAACTAGTTCAAAAAGGGAATGGACGACTACATACCTTTTGGCGTTACGCTTAAATCGGAGTCGGATGAGCGACGACATATCTCACCCAGCTCTTTGGTCTGCACCATTGTTGTAGCTGTTGAGGTGGTGGATGTAGATGCGCTGTCTGCATTGCCACCGCCCGAAATTCCGCTCTTGGATGGACTGGGCGTAAGCTTCATGCGATTGCTGCTAACCGGCGATGCAAACCTTTTCCCACTCGCATTACTCTCGATTGTCGTAATGGTTGTGGGAATGAGCACGCCCTGTGCCGGCGACTGTTGCTGCTGCTGCTGCTGCTGAAGCTGCTGAAGATCGCTGCTGGACCTAGTTGAGCGTTGTTGTTGGTTTTGTATGGCAAATGGCGAAACAGAATAGCATGGAGCAAGCAATGATGATTTATTATTGTTGTTACTATGGTTAGTACTATTAGAAATATTTACAACATGGTCTAGTTTAAAAACGGGAGGATCATAATATTCAAAGGCACGCGTCTGTGTGGGCGATAGCTGTGAGCTATTGTCGGATTCAGTTGGAGTGGGTGTCGAGGGGCAAATGCACAGCACGGGCGCAACTGGCAGCAACGTGTTCGGAGCTATTGATGATGGCGCTGCTGCTGGGGGTGATGCTGATTGTGCACGGGTATCAAACTCTACTAATGGTGCAACATCTAGACAATTAACGCTAGCGAACTGACTAAGCGTGGATTCATAGCTGGGCAAATGATTCAGCTGCAGCATGGATACGAATGCACTCAGATTTGCACAGGGCCAATCCATGGCACTGTTCGTGGGCAGCTCCGGCTGTGAACTATAATATGACTTGCGCTCCAGTGACGGTTCCAGTGCAGCAGTGGCAAGCAGCAGGGCACGCTTCGGTTGTATTGACAGTTTGGGCGTCAAGTGCATCAGTTTCTGCAGACGACGCGAGAAACCCTTCAGATCCTCAAAAAGTGTGTGCCGTTTGGGTGTCAAGTCTAATTGGCTGTTCTCACAGCTGAGCGTCTCGCCGGGCCTAATCCAGTTATCCTGCAAATTATCATCATCGAACCGTTCGTCTTGCTCTTGTTCATCTTCGCTGGACGCTTCTGCTGCTGCACTGTCAATGCCTGTGGCAAGCGTTTCAGTTATTGACAATGACTCCGTTGAGTCCGTGGAGCACATGGACTTACGCTGAAATAGATCCATCTCCAGGTCCGGTGCCGAGCGAGTGTTCTCTTGATACTCGGGCAACTGTGGGACCGCTAGTAGGCACATGGTTGGCCCTGCGCCTGTATTATCACTTATGGAACGCGTTATTGCCTGCGTTGACCGCTTGCCCATCGAGATACGTGATTTGCGATGACGCTTGCCACTTGCTCCGGCTCCACCAAATAGACTGCTTAGTGATTGAGTGGCATTCTCTGGTATCTTGGGCTCCATGCGACGCAAAAGAGTTGCGTATTTCTCGCTGAACACATTCCGCGAGGACAGGGTCAAACGGTGCATGCGATGTCGCAGCTTCTTTTCCCGCGTCGGCTCTCCACGTGCATCTTCTTGCCTCAACAAGTTCTGCATGACATCCCCATCCTCCGTATCGCTGCTGCCGCTCTCCAAATAGAACAACGTTGCCGCCGCCGCTGCTGCTGCTGCCGCCGATCTGGCACTCACACTGGGCTGTTTATATATATTAAGACGATACTGTGGCGAACGGCCGGACAGCGGCAGGCTAGCGCTGCTGCCGCCGGTGCAGTTTAGAAAATCTAAATACTTTTGAGCTCTATGTGTGCTGTTCATGGTTCGGTGGTCAATTGGGTGAGTGGTGGCGTTTTTAAGTGTTATAAATACGACACAAAAACAACAACGATTGAAGGGGGTGCAATACAACAACAAAAATACGACAAGGAGTACAAAACAGGTTTTATACAGATATGAACGTTAAACGAAGATTGAGTTATTCGTGAACGACGGGTAAAGGGGAAAACATTCAAGAGAAGAAAATAGAATGCTTTAGAACATATTTTCAGCTTGAGCCACGTGGACCTACTAGCAGACCTACTAATGGACGCAAACTAAATATGCTTGGGGCTTATACCTTCTTATCATGGAATTGTCTTAAGCAAGTGCGATTGGAATTTCAGGTTCGATATCAAATTTGAATATAATTTATACATATATCTACAGTCTTGAAAAAGTTTCTTTTTGTTTTGGCATTTTTTATTTAGAAAGAGAAAATCCCTGACTCCATATATGTACTTATATTCATGACGATAAGTGGAATCGGTAGCAACCTAGCCTCTCAGCTTCAATATTTTGTAGTCAGAATCAACCGAAACGCGTTTTGGATACTTTAACAATTATTTCGGTCGATCGAGTCAAACCTCAAGTTTTTTCTGTACTAATTAAACGGACCGAATAGATACATATGTCATAAAGGGTTTTATACTGTTTACCTAAGTTATTGGCTGCTTTTTCCGTGTGTTTCTTGAGATAAAAGCATGCGGAACCTTTAACCACTATAGAAGGTGGGATCAATTCGTAAGACATTTCCATAGTTGAAAGTTATACTGGAAACATTTCATTTAATTTTCAAACAAATACTCACTCTTCGATGAGTGGTACATCCGCGCTGGTTGGCTGGCTACTGGTGTCCTTTATCAGTGTTACCGCTGTGCCGACGCCACGTGCGACAACACCCACATCGCCCTCCAGGTCAAAGCATTGCGTATAACCGATGACAGCATTGGCGCCCATATTGATGGCCTTCAACCCCATCTTTCGTTGCACCTGCCCGGACAGTTTGAGAAAGACAACCTGACGTGCCTCGTTGGAAGCGCGCGGTGTACGTATCTTGTCAATCCATTGATATTCCGGATCATCATTGACGACCAGCTCCTCGACAAAACCATGTATGACCTGCGCCCGAAACCCAAACGGAACACATTGTGCTGGGGGAAGAGAATAGTTATTAAGTTAGTTAGTTATTATTATTCTTAACATGTTAACGTGCTCTACGCACAGTGGAAGAAGGGAATGCCACACGAGCTCTGTCGGAACTTGTTGACATCGGAGAACAAGTCTACTTTGACAATGACGTTTATTTCACCACGTATGCCATGCATTGTGTCGAAGACGGGTATCCAGCCAGAGAGCACTGTGCCCTTGCCATGGCCCGATTGACTAGAGCTCTCCAGGCACAGCGGATTCAGACTTATGTTAACCTTGCCAATCGCATCATTTGCCGAATAGGTGTCATAGTCCATAAGACGAATTTGCAGTGGCTCGTCCTGCAGTTCGGCGTCATCGACTTCAAAGCGAAACCTGCAGGAAGCAAATATCAAATATAACTGAGAGACGAACAAGTGGTGCTACATACCAATCGGTGTTCCATGTCGGATTAAGACTTTTCCGGAATACCTCGGTTTTGTGCTCCTTATTAGCCAGTTTAATTTCCACAAATGCGTCGGTTGTCTCGCTGCTCTTGTCCATCACTGGCAGATTACGCGCAGCCTTTATTTTGACGCCCACCTTGCCTGGCATTTTATTGCCTGCTGACGCAACTCAAAAAGCTCCTAGACTGCCCCGCACAACCAGCACACAGTGTGTGACTTTTCGCCCAATTTTCTGCACAATATTTCAATTTGCACGTTGTATTTTATTATTTTAAGTTATGTTTTTCATTTTTCTAGTGATGTCAGTAGCCGCGTAATCGATATTTTCTAACTAATCCTTATCGATTTAAACTATTGATAACTTTTACTTTAATGACGGTATTCCCCTTCTGCTTTTACTTAATACATATGTATTCCACATTTCACAGTTGAATTGATGTTCTTTGAATGGAAATAATAATAATAATAATGAGGAATGTGGTTTAAAGATACCGTAAGATAGTTGTAGTCATTATAACTTTGCCATATCCAATAAAATGTTATCTTGTCCTTTTATTGATAAGATTATTATTCTTAACATATACATATACTGAGACTTTTACTGATTAAAACCTATACATGAATGTTTTTTTATTTTTTATTTAAACATATTTTTAGCACATCTATAATAATTTGAATAGACTAATAATGTAAATGTTTTTACATAACTAATTTATAGAGCGAATAACTCGACAGTATTTTATTGGTTAAAATCTTCAGATAAGTTTATTCCTACCAAAATGTTGAAAATGAAAATCTTACTGATATTAGGATGAATTAATCATATTGGCAGTCCATATAATCTGTACATTGCAAGCTTAATACTTAAAGACTAAAATACGAATTATTTTCCAATGCAAAAATCTTTAAAGACCACATCGAGTATATCTTCGCAGCTGACATGTCCAGTGATGCGTTCTATGCAGCGCACAGATTTACGTAGCTGCTGCGCTGCTATGGCCATGTCTGGGTACACATCGGGTTTGTAATCTCGTAGAAATATCTCGATGTGATCAATGCACCGTTCCAATTGCTGTCTGTAACGCGTGTGCGTGATGCGTGGATGTTCCGCCTGCGGTACGCCACATAGTTGCTGCAGCAGCTGTTCTAAGGAGCCCAGAAACTCGGGCAAGTTGTCTTGCTTGTGGCATGATAGTGCCAACACATTGTCCAGTTTTCTGAGACGCTGAATTTCCTCCGCTGACAGGATGTCCGTTTTGTTTGCCACTAACTGCAAGCGCTTTCCACTGCACAGCTCCGGCGGTATGTCCAGCTCCTCCAAATAGCTATCGATGTGGCCAGTTAGTGCCTCATTGTTTTCCACCTTACGTAAAGCTCTGGCGTCTGTGAGTAACAAAATAAGATCGGAGCTGGCTAAGCATTGTTTGGCACGCGCCATGCCTTCCACCTCGATAGTATCTGTGGTGTGCTTGCGAAGGCCTGCTGTGTCCGCAAAGACAACTGGATAGCCGCCAAAGTTATGCATTGTCTCAATAATGTCGCGTGTTGTGCCTGCCTGTTCGGTCACAATCGATACGGCACGCTGACAGAGTAGATTCAAAAGGCTACTCTTGCCTACATTTGGAGCACCGATGATGACTGTGCGTACACCATCCCGTAGCAGTTCGCCCTGTCTTTGATCATTTAAATGTGCACGTATTTCCCGTTTCACGGCATTTAGTTCTCTGGTCAATTTTACTATAACGCCGCCCTCTATTTGCTCCTCTTCAGCAAAGTCAATATACGCCTCCAGATGAGCGGCACAACGAATGAGCCGTTTGCGCCAACTGTCATAGAGCCGACCCAAGGCGCCGGTACTTTGCAGGAGAGCCTACAGAAGGAGAATTCACATTAACTTATATAATATATTATATAATATATATGTGATATACCTGCTTGCGTTGTGCTTCCGTTTCGGCGTGTATTAGATCGGCCAATCCCTCAACCTCGGTTAGATCAAGTTTGCCGCCGAAAAACGCACGCTTTGTAAACTCACCAGGCTGAGCGGGTCTTAAGCCGGGCAACTGGCCAAGTGCATCCAGCATTGCCGCAATAACGGCCAAAGAGCCGTGCACCTGAAATTCACAAGCGTCCTCGCCCGTGAACGACGCTGGTCCAGGAAACCACAGGAGCAGACCGCGGTCGATAATCTCTTTGCTGGTGGGATGATAAAACGATTTAAGATATGCCTGTCGCTGTTTTGGTTCGTATTCGCCATTATCAACAATGGCGCGCAGCGCCTGCTTTGTTTGTGGGCCGGAGACACGTATTACAGAGACGCCGCACTTGACGTGGCCCGAACTGAGGCTGTAAATGGTGCATCCACTTGAACTGGCAAAGCGGCGAAAAACCACAGAAAATCCATTTGAAACGCTCCTCAGCAGCGCCATGGCAGACGAAACGAACGACCAAACGAACGATAATGTCAAAAACAAAGAAACAAAAAAAGAAAATCAAAATCAGATGATTTTTGCAAGCGATACTTTTGGCGATAGCGAGTAAATGAGTACATATTCGCGACAGCTGTTGTCAGAGTTGCCACATAAATTGCAGTAAATTTGAATTTATTTCGTCTTATGATTTTTGATTGAAAAATTGATTAGTTTTGATTTTCATTTTTGGTTGTTAAATCATCTTCGTCGGGTTTTATTTCACTCTTTTTCTTTGGCTTGTAAGCCGCTGGTCTACCCGGACATAATTTGTTAGTTCTTGGCGATTTGTCTTTTGGGTTTTTCGGTTTGCGTTTCAAACGACGCCAATAATCATAATCCCTTGGTCCTTTAATGGGTAACTTGGGTACCTTTAGCCCTTTTCGAAATAATCCATCTTTGCGAGTGCCCAGACAACGTACAGATTTAAAAATCAATTGTCTACCAAACTGTGCCAGTATCATTACGATTTAAGCGAAAGTAAAAAACCAATAGGGAAATATTTGTCTATTTTTAAACGAACAATTTGGAAACAACTAAGCGATTCTGCTTAAATTTAAGCAAAATAAATAAATTTGACATATGACAAGCATTTGTTACCAGGAATTTGTCAAGAGCAGATAGATTTTTTTCGATTACCAACACAGGTTCTGAATATAAATCTTTCCTTCAATGCACACGAAACGCAGGGTACGGCAATATTTAATTTTCAGCGCGGCGGGCAATTTGAAAAAAGCCGAAAAAAATTAAGATGCTTCCTTCCCTACTTGAAGCCCATATAACCAACAAATAAGTTAACGCCCAGAGTCAAATTTATAGATCTATTTTACATACATATTATATTCACAAACTTAATTACGCGTAATGTATAAATGAATATTACAACAATATGAAATAATTGTCCTACCAGTAAATTTAATGTTCATATTACAATTTAAAAAAAACTTTTACATTAGCGTATCGAATTAGTCAGTTAATGGTGCGGTTAGTAATAGAATAATTTCCTTTTGGGATGTTTGCTATTCAAGGATCCTTCTCCAACATGCGGTTGACTGAAATGCGTTGTTTTACCAAATCTATTACGGTTTATCATGGCGTTATTGTTGTCCCATTGTTTAATAAAGTCTGAAGCCTCGTCGTCCCACGGCTTGGCCGTTTCAGGGCGAGTTCCAGTCTTTCGGCGACAGATTGGGATGTGTCCCTCCGATTTAAACATTCTTCGCTGTTTGGGCTTGGGCTCCTCTGGAAATTTTGTCCAAGTGCAATCATATGTGCGCTCCTGAAGCTGACAATGCTTGTAGTGGGAATGATCCAATCGTTCGTTTTCTCCCCAACCACTTCCTTGGTTCTTGTTCTGTTCCCACATCGAGAGACGCTTGCTGGCCTCATATTTCTCTGCCTTTTGCCGTTCCCTAAATATTGCCTTCGCGTCCAGGGCACGAGGGCTAATACGGCCCAGCGGTACGCGCTTGGCAATGTGTCGGGTCTGGGCATGTGCAATTTTCGCGTTTAGCAGCTCCATGCACCGATTCACCATCATCTTTGTAGTATTATTAAAGTTAACCATTCTGAATACGAAAACTAATTGGGGCCACTTCTAACAATAAAATTTACTAGGTTTTTTTTTTTTTTTTTAAGTTTTGTAATATTTTGTGCCGTGCGAGAGTGCCGAAAGTTGTACTTTTTAGAAAGGAGCAATAAATGTAACTGAGGCGAATAAGTGCTACTTGATGATTACAACGACAGACCATATATCATGGATAACTTGATCTTATATTGTGTTTGTACTGCCTGGATTACTTGAATTAGTATGTTGTAATTGGTGACGCATTGTTGTACCGGTCACCCGGTTGGACAATTAGCGCACCTATGACAGTCAGTACTAGAGATGGACCCGTGTCGTGTTATCTTTCGCTATGCGATGAACAACCTGATCCAATTTCGTGCCCGAATTGGGTGCAGAAACACTAATGAAAATTGAAAATTTGAAATTGAGTACAAATTAATGTAGGTGCATTAATACAGAAAGCCCAAAATTAAAATATGAATGACATAAGCGAATTAATACCAGCTGTTGGTCATCATGGTTAAAAATGTGTTTAAGCTACGTGCGGCAAGTTTTGGAAATAGTCGGAAGTGTGATCGTCTCTAGTCCGAGAGCTATTTCTTCTGAGGTGCCGACAGACACTCAGTTTAGATACGTATGTTGACTGCATCAGTATGGGGCGTTATACACTTGTGCTACTCTTCATACTACTTGGATATTTTGCTGCGGTTTTCGCTGCAGGCAACAAGACAGAGTCGGTGGCGCCTAAGGAGCGCTTACTTTCGCGCCGCGTTCGTGCTCTGGTCTTCCCCAATAAGGCCTCTGTGTTGATAACGGCAGCATTGACCAAAATTATTGTAGGCGGTCGACCAAGTGGACTGCAGTATAGTTTAGAATTTGATATGTATGTACCGCTACCGGATACTGTGGAGGGCTGGCGTCCAAAAATACTCCTGGATCATACAGCTAATAAAAAACAACCAGCTACAAAGCCAAAACGTCGTTGGGATTGGAATTGGCAGGGATACGGACAGAATAGCTCAGTTTATAAATATCCTTATCGTAGACCTAATATGTACTATCGTGGACCCTACCAAGCAGAGACCTATACCAAGTAAAGTCCAACTAAGACTTAGCTAAACAGTTTCGCTTTAATATATATATATATATATATATATATATATATATATATATATATATATATATATATATATATATATATATATATATTAAAGCGAAACTGTATATATATATATATATATATATATATATATATATTTATATATATATATATTTGTTTTGCTTTTTAAATTTATGCAGATATGTTAAACCCAAAACACACAAAGATTACTTCTATAAAAACCCTTGGCAATTGAGCGAGGAGCCCTGGCAACGCAGTCATCAGCCCACTGCTGAGGAAGAAGTCTATGAATCCTGGGTACATGTGCCCAGCTGGAAGCTAAATCGTGACTATAGAGAACGACGCGCAATCTTTGATCAATTTGAGGCAATGGGAAATTTGTAAGTGTGCTTGACATAATACATTTTATTTTTATTGTACTATATTATACATATTATAAATTATATTATTACACAAATAATAGGCGTTTTTTTTTATAATAGCTTTCAGATGGACCTAAGATCCTGCATAAAACGAGCCATGTGTGAGTTAAAGGCCAGGTTTAATGAGAACCATGGCCAGGGTATGCTAATGGAGGACCTCTTGCGGATTATATTAACGTGAGGTTTACTACTAGAAGACGAAATGTTTATGCTAATCGCTCCATTTTAGTGTGCCCGAAGAGATAACCGATGTTAAATATAAACATCGCGTGGATGTGCGTGACTGTACTCGTTTCTATGCGGTTTCCTGCCCGTATAGAGTGTTGGAATTTCTGTCATGGAATGTTAGGCATAGTTCAAAGAAAAAGTAGACATTGAGATTACAATCGTAGTCAATATGGGGTATAGTAAAACGTTAGCTGAAATGCTCAGTCTACAAATTTAACAGCTGGAAGTCAGTTCACCTTTTCGTTTTCTCTAGACGGTTTGGTTTATTTTTTGGAATATTTTCTAAATTCAATATACAGTATTTCGGATTGTTAAACTAAAAATAAAATTAGAAAGAAAGAAATTTTTGTAAAATGTTGGCCCTCAAATCGTTGGTAAGACGTGGGACTTTTAGCAAGTTGCCCAGCTTTCGGGCTATGGTTTCCCTGCGTATGAAATCCAATAAATGTGAAAAGAAGAAAGAGAGCGTTTGTCCAAAGAAGTTTGACAACTTCCCATGCGGAAAACCAGAATTAATGTTGACTCCACCGCCAAAGGTTAACGAAAAAAGGATAGCTAAGCAGCCGTCCATATGGTTGAATCCCTTCTGTGACGAGGAAGCTGTGTACTGCCCATTCAATCCGCGATTTGATGATATCTACTACGTTGAATCGGATAAGGCCAATCGCAAGTACTGGCAAACCTGGGTATCTTGCCCTCCGGTACAGCTAAAGAAGAAGAAGATTTGCTGCTTTGAAAAGGCCAAGGCTGCACCACTGAGGCGCCGCAAGAACCGCAAGCCAAAAACTGCTTGCCCACAGCCCGAAAATTGCGATTTTGCTGAAAGCCTCGACTGCCCGCGCTTTAAGCGTCGCTGTCACCGTGCGGGTCGCATTCCACCCGACTGTCTAAAGACGAAAAGGCCACTTATTTGCACCAAGCCCTTAACACCATATCCGGCTTTCTCTGAATGCGTGCGTATGAAGCCCAACGCGCTACCGTTAAGCGAGTGCATCTGCTGGAAGAAACCTATGCTCTGTGAGGCCTGGGCCGAGTGGCGTCGTCGCAGTATGAGAAAAACTATGAGATAGGACTAAGTGCTGATTGGGAGAAGTGCGTGCTTTCTTGGGTTACTAAATTAAACCAGCTTAAAATCATGTCAAAAAATATGTAACCATATTTTAGTAAAACACGCAATCACGTAAATTGGATCTAATTGTTTTTTTTTAAATGTGTGGGTTATCAAAAACTCAGCTTCGTAATATGCGTTAACCAGTTCCAAACTCTTTGATTGCAATCGCTGTAGGTTTTTAAGCAATCTGCTCCGCCACGACCCGCATCTCTAGCGTTCAAATACTTTTCGGCGACGTTATCCACGGTGGGTCTGTAAGAAGGGTTGATATAAGTATTAGTAGTATTTGCAAATAGCTTAAATACTCACATCAGCACTGCATTGAGAATTTCGCTAAAAATATTACTATCCTCGAAAGGCAATTGAGAGATTTCACATATGCTGCGTAGCAGACAGCTGGCGCCTCGTTCACTACCATCCAGCCTACGGCGAGAAACGGTGTTGATGCATCAAATCATATAATGCAATTGGTGAGATCTGCACACTTACAGTTCCATGCCCGCCTCGATGGTATCGTAGACCCAACTGCGCGTATCGTCCCGGTGCAGTGTCGCCTGCATGCCTTTGCGTAACTGTCGCGCTGTGGAAACAAATGCAGTTGTATTCCAAAAACTCCACCAATATATTGGTATGGTTGTGGGTATATATTGGTTTTGAAAGTTATAAAAGAACCAAAAGGATTGATCCTTATCAACTTGTTTGACAGGATGTGCTACGCCGCTGACGAACTATAAAAACATTATTTTAGCAATGATGCGAGATTTTTTATTCGAACGAATTGTGTAAATGACGTACCTTGACAACGCCCTGGCCATTGAAAATAGCCACACGTTTTGCTCGAATAAGTTTGGCTGGTGGATTAGCTCGGCTCGGAATCGGCACTCCACTTACGTTACCCTGACTACCATCTGTAATAAAGCTAGGCTTGATGCTGTTCGTATGGGCAGCTACTATTGCCGTTCCGCAAATTATCGCTAGCAGCAGCACATTTAAAATTCTCTGGTCTTGGTTGGGGCTCATCTTGTTGCCATTAGAACGTTTGACATACTAATGTGGTCATTGCACCATGTTAAGCATTGAATAGAACTTCAAAAGGCCACGCAACATTTATTTGCTTAAGAAATTGACAGTTGAGCTACACCAACAATAACAGAGCTGTGCTGTTTTGTCGACATATCAACCATAGTATAAAAAATTATAATCTAGAGGTTATGGAACAATTGTACTTTTAAATAATATATTAAATGAAGAAATGGTTTCTTTTGTTATAATTTAATAGTGTCTATAATTTGCAATGTTTCCTTCAAAGTTAACAGCCTCTTTAACATGTTGTCAAACCAACGATTTAAAAGGCTGCGGACAAGAAGATACTAGTCAATTTATTTTTGTTTTTCATAAATTATGACTTGTGCTTCGGAGAATCTTTTTATTTTTTGTCCGTTTCACAAAAATATTTAAAAAAAAGTTACATTTCATGTTCTTTTTAGCTAATATGCCTGTCAACAATTTAGCAAAAATTAAAAATAAAATTTTGCTTTTACCATGTTGTAAAAATAAACATTTCATTAATTCTTGAGCGTTAATTCTGTTAGCGAATATTTATTTAGAATATTTTGTTGACAGAAATTTAAAAAATATTTATAAAATATAATATTAAGCGTTTGTCAAGTTGAAGTATACAATATGCAAACAATTTATAAGAACTGTTTCTCTTCACTTGGTATGTATGTATATCTAGAAAAAGGAATTTCGTAGAAACACCTATTTCTTACTTTGCCAGTGTAGTCTTTTAACTGTTGTAGGGTATTAGTTCAGTATGGGTGATTTTAGGTGCAGGTATACAATAAATGATGCATGCTATTTTTTTTATTGTTTTTCAGAAACTGCGTTCCAGTTTCTGCAGCTTTTACCCTTCTAATTGGGACTCACGCAGAACAAATGTTTGACTCATTAACAGTTTGGTTAATTGAAGAGCCACATAGAGAAATCGGAAAACCGGAACGCAGCTTGGCTTATCATATGTCATATGGATCACATCGAAATGCGACAGCCACAGCAGCACAACTCGAAATCTTCAAACGGGATTCTCGTTGCGATCATCGTTTCGATTTCAATCACAGGCTCCTGTGGCCTTTTGCTATTTCCTACATCCACGGTGCTGCAGGTGACGTCATCTATGTCGGTGCCTATTGATATACCAGATTCGCGAAAGGTCTTCATGGACTTGGGTTTTCAAATGAATTATAATTTGCCATTTGATCTTGCATCATTCTACAATCCCACCATTTGGTCCAACGCACTAGAGCGTCGTAAGCGTAATTTAAATAACTTAACAAGCACAGCCATGGATCTGCTAGAGGCTGAGCGTGGAGTACATCCCCGGGATTTCACTGCCGGCGAGCTTTATTTGGGTATAGAGGGCATATTGCAGGACTACGGCTTTCACAGATCCTGCTTGCTGCGCAGTGTCTGCGAACTGGCACTGCATCCCTTTGCGGATAATCACAGTTATAGCTATAATCTGATTGTTCAGATCATCAGCTTTTTGCTAACGTAAGTGCACTCCACTACAGAACATTAACATCTGACTGAATACTCTTTCCTACTCATACGATAGGCCTTCGCAGCATGATGGCTTTGGCCCCAATGAAAAGTTATATCAATATCGATATGAACGAGCCGAGAAATTGGGCTTCATGGGCGGTGATTGCCAGCAAGCTTATCCAAAGTGTAAGTTGGATGTGCTCAATATTGTCACCAATCTAGTAGGATGAAATAAAATTACTTTAAATCTATAAATTAATGACTAAGCCACTTAATGGAAATGGGTCATTGTTGATGTGGTTCAGGATTTGGGCTTGTGGTTATATCAAAGTATAATTACCAATTTCTAAAATAGAAGAAGTGGGAATTAGGAAATAAGTTGGGCATTGTTGGAACGTCAATCTTTTCGTTTATTAACTATTGCTTTTAAGATAGAGTATGAAATTCATTCACATAGAATATAGACTAGGCTAATTTTTTTAAAATCAAACTGAAAACAAAAATGTTGAAGACAAGTTTAATACAAAATATATAATAGATTGATTTTGGAATGTAAACAAATAAAGGCAATTTTCAACAAATCTATTCAATTGTAAAAGTTGATTTTAATTGTTAACACATCTGCCAGGCAGAAATAAAAATTTAATTGAAAGTGACCTATAAGATATGTGAGATAAAATTGATCTGTGTATTCAAAAATGTAGAGAAAGCGATTAAATATTTATTGATTGCGGGGCAACTATTGTTCTAACACTGATTTGTGAAGAATATCTATTCTTTTTATATCAAATTTCGCGGTCTGTAATAATCAGAGAGCATGTCATCCTGATCAATAATTGATATTGAGACTTTTGTTTAAATTTTAAGCATTTGTTAATGGATACAGGGTAGATAACTACGTGTTTATAAATTCAATAAAGATACAATAGGCGCCTTAAATAACAAATATTATGCAAGTCTTCAAATTAATTTTATGTTAGTGGATAAGTTTGCTTATGGCACTTAGGAAGTCGACCGGACACTGTCTATAAAGTTGGGCACAATCTGCGCCCATAAAGCCCTGTTGCTCGGCATGCTCATAGATTTCGCGGTAAATAGTTTCGCCTGGTGCAAAGGCCGCATGCAGAGAAGGACTGAAAGTGTATTGTGAGATATGTGACACATGGCTCAAAAATAGATCCGATTACTTACGTTAGAGTAAATGTCAAGAGAGCCGTCAGCATATTCTGTTCCTCATCATGAAACGGATGTCGAGCCAGTTCGCATACACTACGCAGCAGGCAGGTCTCATCGAAGCCATAGCGAATAAGCATATTTTCGATGCTCATATAGAGCTCCCCAGCGGTAAGATCGCTGGGATGCATATTATTCAGATCCACTGGCATATATTTTTGTGTCTCATTGCGCAGCTGACGTTTGTCACGCCGGGCAAACTCATCTGGCCAAATGGCAGCCGCGTAAAAACTGGATGGCTTGCTGGGCATTGCGTAGTTCATTTGCAAGCCCCAGTCCCAAAATAATTTGCGTTGCGGTATTACGATCGGCACTGATAAGGCCGCCGTTACCTGGTACACCGACGAGGCCGGAAAGAATAGAGACATTTTGGCACTGGCCTGGCACAGGTACAGCGCTGCCACCAGACCAAAAATGAAGCGCACACTCTTAAGATACATTTCGTAGTGAAACGAAATGGAACACAAAACGACAACGATAACAACGCACTACCCAGCTGAAGTCCAGACAGACCCGAATCAGATGCTAATGAAACGCACAGACTTTACAGTTTACATCACGTGCTGATTATTCAGTGTATTTAATCATTGTGAAACATGACCTTACTAATAAGTCTCAAGATATCGTGTTTGCAATGCGCATAGAGGTGGCCGCAATCGTTGCCAAGAAATCCATAAAGCTCTGCCTGTTCGTAGGCTAGCTTATAGACATGCTCACTTTCCAGAAAACCATCATGCTGTGTTGGACTGCAAAGAAAAGATATAATATCTATATATAAAGAGGTATCTAGTAGGTATAACTGGGAAGCCCAAACCCACCTCAATATAAACGTCAAAATATCAATTAATATGTGCTGATGCATATCGTCGAACGGATGCTTAGCCAGTTCACAAACGCTGCGCAACAGGCAGGTCTCATGGAATCCATATGAGGTGAATGCATCCTCAATGCTCGCATAAAGCTCGCCAGCTGAGAAATCCTTAGGATGTGTTTGTGTTAATGCATTGTAACCATATTTCGCATACAAGCTTAGTTCATTGTTATCAGTGCGAGGTAGTTCCCGCTTGGTTTGATAGTTTGCAAAACCCGGCCATATGGGTATGCTATAAAATGAGCTCAAGTCGCTGGGCAAGTCGTAAGAAATGGCGAAACACCAATCGATCAGTATTCGACGTTCCGGATAGAACTCAGCAATAGGCACGGAAACAGAGGAGGTGAGCTAACAAAATGAAATTAAATTTTGATAAATCAATGGAAAAGAAAATTCTTCTTAGTGGAATTGACATAAAGTCCTGTATATTGCGTAGCATATGTGATTCGAAGCGTCTTTTATTGCCACCAGGATATCCCGGCCTTGTCCGGGTCTGCTGGTTGCACATTTGCCCACATTCTATCCTGAAATCTACATCTCAGGTTAAGATATTTAAAATATTTTGTCATCTATTGAATTAAGAACCACAATTTGGAATCAACGCTTTCCGCTTGAACCCAAAAAGAAAACTTGTCTTCATAAATTTTTCATCCAAGAGCAATGGATATTGAGATAAGTGTGAAACACGAATTTTCAATAAGTTCAAACTTGAAACCCAGCAAATTGTTTACCCCCATTTTCACCGAGGAGAGGTGAATTTTTAAAAAGTGTGAAAGGCCTCTGACATGAATTTAAGCAGAGATCAAAATGAACCAAAAAACCCGTCTCGCAATTTTTTACAAACACATGAGGTAGTTGCAGTATTAATTTTAACTTCTTAGCTCTTATACGGTCAGACATTCAGTCAGAAGACACAGTTTTATATAGCCAAACTTTTGCTTACCCCCAGGGAGGATGATGCCGGAAATAATAACGTGCTGGAATATTTGCAGCCAATAAGAAAGATTAGTACTTGGTAGGGCAGCCGAGTATGTTCCATATTTCAGACTAAGAGAACTGTGCGGCTTGAATCGGACACCTTTACTGATCAGCCTGTAAATAAAAAATGTTCAAATTGGGTCTCTGGGCTAATGGAATCTAGTTATAAGTACAGTCAATAAATCAAGAAATCAATCAACTCAAAGTAAATATTGAACCAATCTGTTCACAGTAAGTACTTACCCCATATGCAAGTGAAGCTTTGAAATCATTTCGTTCTGTGCGTTTGCTGTGCCTTAAATGCTGCACACTCAGTTCTTTGTACTTTTGGTGCTACTCAGTAGTAGTCATGGGGAGCTGAGACCTCAACAGACTCAACTGAGGTCAGCCTATGAGCGAGTGTTCGGTCGCCGGAAGCGTGCGGTAATCTTTCCGCCTGGCTCATTCTTTAAATTTACTTGCAACTTTAGCAATGGTCTGCTCTCGACCTATCCACGTGGCATCACTTTCCAATTGGAGGAAGCCGTTTATTTTCCCATACCTGGCACTCGAGACGATCTGTATCCAAAGCGTTTCCTGTCAAAGAAAACAACAACACCAAAGCCTCTGACAAGGACAACAGATACGTATGTGTATATACCCGGCACCGACTGGCGTTTTAAGGCGCAGGCATTGCCAAAGCCGAGGCCAAGACCGCATCAGCCTAATCTTCAACCTCCAAAGACCCAACGTATTGATCTCGACGGTAACGCTAATCCTCACAAGTGGCAGCAATGGGCAAAGTATGGAGCAAACCAGGCTCAAATATGGCAAAGCAGTGCGAATAAGCACCGCTCGCAAATGACCAACAAGACCAGATGGGCGAAATGGACTACACCTGCCCCGAAGTGGACAGCCGACTGGACAAGGCAATGGCTCAGACCTAGACCAAACGAAGTTGTCGAATCTCGACATTTTCATGGCCATCGTGACCGAAGACAACTCTTCGAACACTTTAGTGGACTTAGTGCACGGTAATAACATCTAAAGAATATTAATGAGTGGTTCATACCTTAAGATGAAACTCCTTTTCAGCTTTGGAATTGACATAAAGTCCTGTATATTGCGTAGCATATGTGATTCGAAGCGTCTTTTATTGCCACCAGGATATTCCATGCTCCAGGATATGTTGCGTATAGTGTTCACGTAGGTTAATTAAGTGCTGCCAATTTAAACGTGTTTAATGGGTTTCATGCTTATATTTAGGATGCCCCGACTAGATGGACTGGAGGATGATTATACCCGCGTTATGATGAAGGATGCCGATGCCTGTGCTCAGGAGTTGAAGACCAAATGCAATATGAACTTATTGATTTGGCTTTTAAGTGGTAGATTAGACAAAATAAATGCTGTTAATAATTAAAAATTAACTAAAATGTAGTTTTAAAAAATACAAAATATAATATTTTCCTTGAGAAAAGTAGTTTGAAATTTTATTATGACCGAAGCTCAATAAAAGTCAGAAAAATATCCTCTGTGAATCTTTATACAATGCAATGTTGTGTAATTTTTAAAAATATTTATAAATATTCTCCTAAAGCATCAATCTTGTACAGATAGATAGAGATGGAACGAGCTATCTAATTAATAAATACATCCAGAACGGTTTCTCCCAAGCCTGAAAGCCTAAGCCCGTCTGAACTTCATTGGCAAGAACATATATTTAATATGGAGGGCTACCCAATTTGAAAAGCACTTAACATGCAATATACCAAAATTTTAATATTTTTAATGGAAATCTTAAAGAGGATTAACAGGCTCGTAAGTGATTCCTGCACGCTCCTCTACAAATTATATTGATCTATATATCTGGCATTTCGAACCGTTTTTAAGCAAATGAATGTCGTTGACTTTTTTTTTTTTTTGAAATACAAACATCAAATTCCTCACTCAATTTTTTTTTTGTTATTGCTATTTGCTTAAGAATTTACACTCAATCTGAATAGATCATAATCTATTAAGTGTACCTTAAGTGTACTTATTGAATCTACCAGCTATCGTTAGCTTTCTTTTGACATCTCAATCAGTTAATGTCAGTCATGAGATGCAGTCTTTGGATTCAATTGCTCGGGCAACTGGCATTTGCGCTGGTGGTCTTTGGCGAGCGAAACAGAACAGAGTTAAACCATGTTGTGGAACGTGTTTTCTCGCGTCAAAAGCGCTTTGTGTTGTTTCCGAAGGGTTCGAATTTGAAATTTACCGGGTCTATAAGTAAAGGTCTTCTCTCTAGCTTCCCCAAGGGCGTGGCCATGAACATTGAGCAGGCCTGTTACTATCCAGTGCCTTCGAGTCGTGAGGATGTCTATCCGAAACGTTTTCGACCCAGAACAACTACAACTCCAGAACCCAAAACAACCACAGAGCCAACATATGTTTGGATAGCTGGTACCGATTGGCGATATAAGGCAACACCAGTTAAGAAGCCAAAGCCATTAAGGCTTCATCAACGCATAGACTACAGGCCTCAAATGCCTTACTATGCCGATCCGGCAAAGTGGAAGCAATGGTCGAAGTACGGAGAGCGTTTTGAGAATTGGACACCAGCAAGACCATATTATGAGAAATATAAGCAGCCTGGGAAGTGGAGCAAATGGACAACGGCAGCGCGCAATTGGAACAAATATGGCAAGCGTTGGTATAGATCGGTGGAATCGCAACACGTTGAGAGTCCAATAGAAGAAGAGCCTTACGATCCCGAAACAGCACCTTATGAAGCTGTTACCTATCCAGATCTGGAGCACTTCACCGACTGGCAACAATACCATGGACATCGCGATCGTCGGCAGTTGTTCGAGCAATTTGGAGGGTTCCGCAAGCTGTAGGGCATAGGGCTTTTTCAATTTCTGATGCAAAACTATCTTATATATTTTCTCTCTTGCAGTCTTGGTATCGATACCAAAGCGTGTATCCTACGCGCCATCTGCGATAGCAAGCGTTTGCTTCTGCCACCAGGCTACTCCATGTTGCAGGATATAGTCCGTTTGATCTTTACGTAAGTGATTGCTTTCAAAATATAACGGACATCTTATTCAGAACCGATCTTTCATTTAGCCTGCCCACCATTTCAGGCGTGGAAGATGACTACAGTCGTATGATGCGCATGAATGCAGAGGATTGCGACCGACAATTTAGGGATCAGTGTAAATTAAACCTGTTGGGTGTGTTGCTTGATGGCAAGTGGGGTCATTAAATAAAACGACATTGAAACAAAAATTGGTTTCTCTTTATTGTATAAATGGTGCATCCCAGATGGATAGCTTGCACTCGGGATAGAGAGCAGCGCAGTCACCTTTATGGGCATGAGCTTTGTCGTACCGACTATCTCGATAGGCTACGGGCTCATGATCCAACGCCTCTGGTATGGTAAATACCGCACGAAGCAGTTCGCCAGCGAAGCTACCGGGCTCATGCTCATTGGATTTCTGCCCAGTTTCACATAGAGTACGCAGCACGCATTGATGTCCATTGTGACCGCGTCTGAAAAACAGAAATATGAGATAGCATCTCATTTTAAAAGTTGATACGAATAAGTGGAGAATAACCCATTGCAATTTCTCAGGCTCCAACTATCTAGATTTTCATTTACTTACTTATCAAGATACTTTTCAATTCTTTCATACAAGGTTTGCCGACTGTTCCGATGATATTTGATCTGTATGTTCTCCATTCGGGTTAAGTCAGCATCGGGTACATTGGCAACACCACTACGTCTGTGACGATGATGCAGATTGGCTGCATCTGGTAAGCTTCGTTTGCCAAATACCGGATATATTTTATGATGACGCGGCGGCGTCGACTTCGCCTTGTGCGGGGTCCTCTGCTGCTCTTTGGCCGGTGCATAATATCCATTTGGCTGGCGAAGATTGCTGGGTGAACTATTGAAGCTATTCCGCTGGCGCACTGCGTTCTTTAAACTAACGGACAAAAGATTAAAAGATATATCGGTATATTTTAGCATTTACTTACTGCGAACTCAAGGCCCAGTAGGGATAGCGTGAGTTCTGGGCCTGGTTATGGCGCTGCAAATACTTCAGGAAGGGATTGCGTACGCTGCTCAGTGGACTGCTGTAGTAATAGTGACTATCCTTGCGTCTGGCTGGAATGCTGGGTCGTCGGTAAAAGCTATCCGTATATTGATAAGTTGGATGCATCGGTGTGCGAAACACTGGGGAGCTGCTATAGTAAGAATTATAGTTGCTGCTCCCACCTGCTCCATTTGACAAGTTAATGTAGTTAGGCGTGTAGCTGTTGTTGTTGTTTTGGTTGTTCGTTGGCTTTTGGGCATCATCCACATAGGTTATGTTGGACACAGTGTCGTTGCGACTAACATCTATTGTGCCATCTTCCAACTTGTCCAATAGATCCTCAAGCGCTTCACTGGGCGGCTTGCTGGGTAATTCCCAGGCCAGGGCAACGGTAATCCCCAGCACTAAATAGTTGGTGTAGTCCACAACGCAGATGACTTCGTCGAAAACTGTGGCCGGAATAAATGAAGCATGTAAATGGCAACGTTTAGGGGCATTAACGACGAGACAGACTCACCCATCTGAAAGGAACTGCCCTCCGGAAATATCAAATAGCGTCGCTTCCTCGAGAGCAGCTCCTGTGTCTGCATTGTTTGGCTCCTGGCTGATTCGTTAAGTTTCGACTCGATGAGCTGCTCAAAATCCGAGTTGCCATCGCTTCCATCAGCATTGTCTACATTCAGCAATGGCCCAAATGTTGGCAGCTCAATGGCACCGCCTCCGGATTTCAGTACATCGCCCTGGCAAACACCTAAGCTGGCCAACAGCAACAGCAGCAACGGGATTAAGATCGAGGGCTTGCTTCTTGTTTTGTTGTTGATGCACATTTCCTACACTTGTGGTCAACGCGTCGTCCATACGCCAACTGTCAGCCAAAGTTCCCAAATGCTGACTCAACCAATTGTTTGAAAGACACGGACAAAAAGCAGCGCTTAGTTCATGGCTGGGCTGTTAATTGCGGCTTGTACCCCGCTTTCCCATCTCTCCACACAAACTCAGCACAGCAAGCATCTAATATGCCCGCAGAGAGCTCGCAAGTTTGTCTTGGCATTGTTGGTGTAACGTATGAGAGCTTTTTTTAATACCCTTGTAGAGGTATTCGCACTTTATCATACAATGGATAACGCATTGAAGCAGACACCTTCGACTTCATTCAGTATATATATTCTTGATCAACATCAGCAGCTGTATCAACAATGCTATTGTCATGAAACTGTGCACAAATCCTTCTTTCCGATTGGTTCGGGCCATTATAACTCTGCAATTGTAAGTTTCCCTATTTTCCTAACACAACGCCAAAAGCGAATCAAATCAAAGCACTTTTTTAAAATATATATCTGCACAAGGGTATTTCATCTTCGGCGTGCCAAAAAAAGTTATTATTTTTTCTCTTATTAGTTTTCACACTTTTCTTCTTGTGCTATAGCTTAATGCCTCAAGGCCGGGTATATCAAATTGTTACAAAACTGATCCAAAAAACGTAAAGATGACCCTGCTGTAAATGTGTTATATTTTTATTGTTCTAATCATTAAGATAATCGTCCGAGTCTATTTGTTTTCAATTGGTTTATTTTGGCTTAATACACATAATTTACAGGGAAATTCACAGGCTTGTCATACCCCTCTTCAGTAATTTTAATACATTTTCCCCCTCTGTTTTGTTCTGACTAGCAGTTTGTCTTTCGCTTTGCCTTTGTTTCGTATGCTCATTGCTCTATTTAAAGGCTCAAATTAGTTTTTCACGCTGCCAATTTTTTGGACGGAACTGGAAAGTTCTTAAGATAAGCCACATGGGTTAAGTAGCCATTAATATTATATTTAGTTTGCGACTACATCAATAGAGTTTAATTTTCTCATATTTTTATACCCTTGCAGGGGGTATTATAATTTTGTCGAAGACATCTCCGACCCCATAAAGTATATATATTCTTGATCAGTATCAACAGCCGAGTCGATACAGCCATGTCCGTCTGTCTGTTTCCATGCAAACTAGTTTCTCAGTTTAAATGCTATCTTTATGAAACTTTGCAAAAGTCCCTATTTCTGACGATCGGTCGAGAAGTAGGTTCTTGTATGCAATTTTTTGTTGTCTTTCAAGATTTATTAGTTTTACTATGCTCCTCATATATATGCAAAATCTTATGAAAATCGGACCACTATATCATATAGCTGGTATAGGAACGATCCGTTGAAAATTAAGTTGTTGTTTGATCAAACACGACATTAAGAGATTTCACTATGCTGTCTTTATTTTTGCAAAATCTTATTTACATCGGACTATTATATCAAATTGCTGCCATAGGAACGATAGGTCGGAAAGTAAATTATTGTATAAACAACGTTTTTTTTCAAGATATCTTGACCAAACTCGGCATTAACTACTTTCCACGTGCTTCTTAGATACGAGCAAAGCACTATGAGCATTATGAAAACGTTGGGTCGGCAAGGGTATTAAATCTTTGGCATGCCAAAGATAGCCCTTCTTTCTCGTTTCATTATCGAATCTTGGCCAAATTAAAGTGATGAGTAAACAGGAAAAACAGACAAGGGAAACATATCGTTATATCAACATGGTAATGGAAGGTTTATTTTCTTATATATTTTATTTTATTATTTACACAATTAAATGTGTTATAATATAGGTATAAGTTATCTAAAAAACTGTTTCTAAAAAGCATTGGCTACTATGGCCTTAGTCAAAGACATTACTATACACATATGCTCACCAGCGGCTCGAATACGGATTCTCGTTGTTCTGAGCACTCGTTGCACTGAGCACTATATTGTTTTTATTGAAAAGACTGAAAACATTAGTGTTACGACTATTTGATATAATTGCTTGGACTCGTAACCGAAACCCCACGATTTTCTCATTTACATTTATGCCTCCAGGCATTGGTATATAGCACGTTCTCTTTGTTCGTAACAATAATAAATAATAAATCATGAGTATATTAAAGACAACTTTTCTTTATTCCAACCAAAATGTGTGACTGCAATCGCCATAAATTTGTCGACAGCTTCCTTGCTGCTGATGCGCTTCCAGATAATGTGGTGAGATGTGCTTCAGCACTTCGCCAGCTTCGTTGCTGCTGGGCAATTGAAAGATGGCCGACACCAGCTCCATAATAAAGCTCTGGGGCTCAGCTGCCGCCTGCCTCACGCCCGCTTGACGCTGCCCCGATTCGCAGAGTGCCCGCTGAATGCATGCGGTGCCATTGAGCTGTCGCCTGTGGGACACGGATAAGTACAGTGGGTCATGGCTGTGTAAGTCTCTCTGGACAGCACTTACGACTTATATAATCGTTCGATCTTGCCAAAGAGCAGCCCTCGGGAGCTCAGATGCTGATCCAAATGCAGACGCTCGATGACGTCATCCTCTGCATGTGGCTGAACGTCTCGCCGTCGTCGCCGTCTTCCGAATACTGGATAAATCTGATGCTTTGGTGGTTCCCTTAGCATCTGTCGTGGACGTTGTTGGAAGCTGTACCTGTTGTTATATGTTTTATAAGTATGCATGTGTGGCATTAATTTAATTTTTAAGTAACATTTAGATTATATATGCAAACAAAAAAATTGTTTTTAAATTATTTAAATTTCTTTGACGTAATCCGGTTTTATACCTGATAAACTGACTAATAAACAGTCGAAACTTAACCTGAATCGAAAGTTTGTTGAAGAATGTCTTAGTTGAAAATTATTTTGTTGTTTGGATAATTTAAAATACTGCACTGTAATTTTGAAAAATTAACTTAATTCGAATAATATGTTGCTTCTCATAAAAATTTTGATAGAGATTATTTAAATTGATCCACTGAAAGATGCAGAAGATTTGAGTGCCAAGGCTTGAACCAAAAGCTGGGTTCAGAAGCAGATGTAGAAAACAAGATTAAGGCGGGGCCTTTAGGGTTTATTCGACCTTCGAAGTGTGAACCGGACCACCGAACATTTTTATTTCGTTTACTTTTATTTCATGCAACTCGTATTGTAAAAAAAATGTAATTAAATATTCTTTATTTATTGTTGGTAACATTTATTTTTATAAGGGTCTGTTTGCATACATACCTTCTCGTTGGCTGCTCGTAGGAGCTCCACTGTTGCTGATTTTTACGCCAATTTTGCTCAACCCTCTCTTTGTTCCTCTGCCACCAATTGTCTGACCAGTGGTCAGCATTGCCACGTATTTGGTTGGCGGTTGCAACGTTTGGGGGAGAGTTCGCCCACTGTCGCCACTTTGGTATTGACTGTCGCGTATGCCAATTAGTCGGTCGTCGTGCATGCTGTTCTCCATTAGGAAAATTTGCATAAACGGAAGAACCCGCGACGTTCTGGACATTCGTATAGTACGGGTAACTGTCGACATTGGATGCAGAACCTGAAGCTGATGCAGAGGCAGACGTTGATGTTGGCTGCGCATGCATTGCTTTCCAATTAATGTCGGTTTGCATGTTGTTCCCGTACCCCGTTGTGACCGTTCCCAGTACGCTGTCGTTGCGCCGCACCGTGCCCAGGGTGCCATCGTTTAAGCGGGTGCGCAGGTTGTCCAGCAGCTCACTTGGCGGCTTGCTGGGTAGCTCCCAGGCGACAGCACAGGTGATGCCCAGAATGGCGAAATTGGTGTAGTCCACAATGGGTATGATTAAATCGAAGACCAGTTGAAATGAGCTGCCCTCGGGAAACAGCAGATACCGCTTTTGACGATGCAGCAGCAAAAGCTGTTGACGCGACGAATTCACTGCAAGTGTAGTGGAGGCGTCTTTGCTAGTGAGCTCATGTGAAAATGGAGATGTTTTCAATTCAATTGAATCATTCATGTTTGCTCCGGCTTTCAATATCTTATTACTCTGGCACAGCAGCAGCACCAAGGTTATCGCTAAGGCACAGCCAATCACTATTATAATTGTTTTAGCCATTGTTTGGGTCTTAGTCTAACTTTCGCTACGGTTGTGACAATACAGAATCTTACAACTTCAGTAAAATTGAATAAAATAACAATAATAACAATAATAAAAATAAAAAAATTAAATATATTATATGACTTAAGTATATTATTTTATATATATGTGTAAAGAAGGTTTTATGTATATTATTTGTAAATAAATTTTTATTTATATGCTGCCATGTGTTTGCTAACTTGACGATGATCCTGCGTGACTTAGGCATCTGAGCGTCAAACACAGAGTCAGAATCACATTTGTTCAATTTTTGGGGCTTTGATTATGCCTGAAGTTGGCGGGCATTAAACATAAAATTTCTATACCACGTGGATATTCATTTGAACCGGGCATCGCCAGGTAATTTCTTTTAGTAAAATAAAATAAAATAATAAACTGTACGATGTAAGCTCAAATAAGTAAATAAACAAAATTGTTTTATTCGCACTTGAATTCACTTGTGCAAATGTGCAGTTAGTTCGTCGCCGTTCAGACTTATAGATCACATTGAGCAATTGGGCCACCAATTTGTCGAGTTTGCCTTTGAATTAACACAGACACGCGCATACACTCACTCCACATACAATTTGCATAATTTCACTTTGTGGGCGATGCGCCGGGACACTTTCATTTGGTGACATTGCCAATCATGCGTTAAATTAATGCAGTTTTTAACTGTTAAAAATGTTGCAGAATTTCAGTTTGGAGGCGGGTAAGAGGTTTCGCATGCACAATTAAAACGCGTCCATTTTGAATGCCTCTTGGGCAATTGGAACCAAATTTATGATGCACACAATTACCATTAGGGTCGATGAGCTGCGCAGGGATCGGATATTTCACCTTTTTTTTACATCTGTGCCATTAGCTGTCAGAGCTGAACTGATACGACAGACTGAGGCCTCTCCGGTTAGTGGTTCGATGGGATGTCAGCACCGTTTAATTGTACAATTAGCACCCAATTGAGTGTCGTTAAATGGGCATTTAAAGGTGCGAAATACACTCTGCTCTGGGCTGAAATTGTACGATAATGGTCCCATTACCGATGGCCATGTGCTCGAACTTAATAATATATTGCAGAGCCTGCGGGTTTGCATCGCTTTGAGAATTACAAAATAAAAGTTTTAATTATTGAGTAACATTTTTATGTTTCATATCGTGGTTTTTGAAACATGTGTTTCATTTATCGATACCGAGTTTATTTTTCACTAGCGGCCTTGCCGGTGGCACGTATAAAAAAAATGTGCTCAAAAAGCCTTGAAAATGATTTTGAAACTGACCGGACGGTAAAGAAAACAAATTTCATACAAACATATGAACCACTGCTGCGGTTGGAATTTCCCAAATCGTAAAAAAACGTATTCATTAAGTTTTTATGAATAGCTTTAAAAATAACTTTAAGCAAAACGGAAAACATTAAAACATCACCAAACAATCTTTGAATTGCACTTTTTACCGAGAATGCTTTGATTTTGAGAAAAATGTGAAACACGTCTCAAATGATTTTCCCTATGGATCCTTGGAAATGAACTTAAGCGCGAAACGTCACCTACCAAATCTTTGAAACCCATTT
The DNA here is from genome assembly GCF_003285875.2 of Drosophila novamexicana. NCBI lineage: Eukaryota > Metazoa > Arthropoda > Insecta > Diptera > Drosophilidae > Drosophila > Drosophila novamexicana. Next base: position 1,297,580 of record NW_020825054.1, on the reverse strand, counting down.
CCACTAAGTAGGGATGGATTTTTCAAAAATTGTTTAGCACCCCTCAAATGAATTTGAGCAAAGATCTTTGAAAATGAGTTTGAGTCTATCTGATGGTTAACAAAAAAGTTTCTTACCAGCGTTTTTCGCGATTTTTTCATACTTGAGGGTGGAATTTCAGGAAACCCTGCCTTACCGTGCACCTTCATCACATAAGGTAACTACAGTGAAAATTTCAGCTTCCTAGCTCCTACGGTTTGGCCTGTGTGGTGATCAACAATCAGTCAGTCAGGATAAACAGTTTTATGTATAGAGTTAACAGCTTGTTGAATGGTCAATATGCAAAAAATGGCTGGAAAATTTAATTACCTTTGTGTTATCGTTTTTAAACACTATGGGACATTTTAAAAACTTAGTAACTAATTGACTTGTAGTTTATGCTCTCAATTGCAATCAATAACGTGTGTTATAAGACGAATATTATAAGGCAACGTAAAAATGTTTAATTTAATACAAAAATTTAAGTTATTTTACTTTTTTTTTATTTTAAAGCGACACTCATTTCGGCTTAGTGTTTAATATGTATCTACTTAGAAACTGGATTAAGCATTTAAGATCTTACTAGGTATTTGTCCGTTGTTTTATCATGCGACAGTTTGTATTGTTAACAATTAAAGACCTATCCAAGCATAGAACAAATCTTTTAGTATCTTTATCTGCAAGACTTACATTTGCAAATGAATCTGCCGCGTAGCTCACATTGAAAGGGAACTATTTGCTGGAGAACGTATATTGAAGACCCATGCAAAGTGCAATTTTTGCTCCCTCACACACACCCACACACAGAAACTCAATCAACACCTCCGCTTAAGTTGCCACCCACAGCAATTATCGCACATGCAGGTTTCCCTCTTTTCTATGTGCACACACAAACACGCCGCACACAAACCAACATAAATTTAAATAAAAGCAAATTTTCAGCTCCTTTTTGTTTTTTTTTTGTTTGTATTTTTTTCTAGTTTGCCCCGGTTTTTGGTTGCTCATGTGAGATTTTTGCTAATTTTTACCAAGTTGAACTGTAAACAATGTCAGCATTGTAACCAAATGAAAACAAATGCAGCAAACAAAACACATTGCGCTGCTGCGGGTGGCATTTGAGTACGGTTAGGGAGGGGGTTGAAGGGGTGTAGTATATGTTTGTATTAGTTGCTGGTGCTCAGACCCTAACGAACAGCAGTTGCAGTTGCCATCGCAGTCGTTGCAGCAGTCGCAAAAATTTTCGTAGCATGCAAAACATTTGTCAAATGTAAATTAGCAATGGGCCTGGTGCTAGGCAAGGGAGTGCCTGTTGGAGGAGAGTGGGTGCTGCTGCTGCGGTTCTTTCTCTTGGCAAGGGGGGAAGGGGGACAGAGGCTTTCCGCGGTACAAATCGCATAAAATCACACTTAATGCCCGCAGGCATCGCACCGAGACGTGAATGTCGCTGGCAAACAAACGTCTACACGTGTAGAAGGGGGTCGGTTGGTCTTTAGCAGTGCTGGCCGTAAAAGAGTGAGGGGGGCGCTATGTACTTTCAAACACACACACTATTACACTATGACAATTACCTACTGCTGCTGGTACTGGCGCAATGTTGCAGCCAAATGCGGAAGCACTAACATGGCCCATTCCGTTTCGCTTGCCCCAACCATTCCCAATTTTCAACTTATTTCTTCTATTGTTCCCAATTATCGCATACGGAATACACAAAAGCAATGTTTAATGTTTTTGTTGCAGCAAATTTTGTGTGCCACATGCCGCTTGCCACACCTAAAGCTCGACACCCGCCCCAAAGAACAAGTCAAACTTTAATAAGCGCCATTTCTATTGTTGTTATTGTTGTTGCTGATGCTGCTGCTTGTTGAAGCGGGTGCTGCCCACATTGCGTATGAGCAATTTACATGTCGAGTATCAGCTGCGACTCGGTCTGTGTGTCAGTTTAAATGTGTGTATGTGTATGTGTTTGTTTATGTTGTAAAACAAAGTTCGCTGTGCTCTCTCAAGCGCATTCCTCAACCAGATAAGAAAATTTGAATTTGGAATTTTTGGCAACAAACTCTGCAATCTTTGTTCCTACCCAAAACCATAGAGAAATTCAATGCTTAATTAAATTAATTGTCTGAGTTGTGATTAAGTAAGCTGCCAGCCTAAAATAAAAATGTAAATGCTTTATATTTTTCATATAAATCAAAGAATATACACAGAGCAAGCTTTTTTAATATTACTCTTATAATTTGGCTACCAAAATATTATCATTAAAAAGATTAAAATTCGAATTGGATAAAGCTACTGAAATTAGAAACATGTTGGCGAATATTATATTAAAAAAACATAATTTTCATCATACCAATTTGAATTGTAGCTCATTTTCTGAAAAATACGTGTATTATTTATAGCCAGGTGGCATCTTTATGGTCGATGGTTTTTGGGAAAGTTTTGCTGGCAACAGTAAGTAAATGACAATTTTGTAAAATATTTTTGAACAAGTTCTTGACAGAACTCAAGACAGTGAAACCAACCAAAACGAAAAAGAAGCGCTATCTTCGGCATGCCGAAGATTTAATACCCTTGCAGACCCAACCTCTTCATAATGCTCATAATGCTTTGCCGTATCTAAGAACAGCTGTGAAAATAGGTAATGCCGAGTATGTTCAAGATGTATAGATATCTACAAAAAAATTTTTCCATATAACAACTTAAGTTTCGACCGATCGTTCCTATGCCAGCTATACAATATTGTTTTTTGATCCAGCCGGTTCATTCATATGACTGCGTGCAACGTGCAAAGTGAGACTTCTGCAAAAGTTTCATGACGATAGTTCGCATAGAAACAGGCAGACGGAAAGACGGACATGGCTATATCGACTCGGCTGTTGTATACATTATGGGGTTGGAGATGTCTTTAGATGTAGGTCCTCCTTGTGCCTGCACAGATCGAGTTTGTTTCCGATAATCGATAACTTACTCCGTTTCCAAGCAATCGATAAAAATCGATATCGATATCCTGTTTTTTTTTGGGCAATTTTGGTACTACTACTACTACTACTACTACTACTACTACTACTACTACTACTACAGCATACCTAAAATACAGTCATAAAACTTACAAATATATCAGCAAACAAACCTGGTCCATTTTCAATTGTTTATGTTGGAGAACCACTTTAAATTCATGCGCCCTCAGTTAGCAGCTCAATTATTAGGTCCAATGAACCAGGTTAAACTTGAAAGCTTTGCTAATTAGCACCTAGGCGTGAGCTAGAGCTGGTTCAATGAACTGAGCTTGTTAAGAGTATCCTAACGGTATTTCATCATCACTTCGGAAAATAAATATGGCACAGTTGACGGAACGGATTAGCGCCTTTGGTGAAGCACTCCGAAGAAATTAGCAAAATATTTGTGTTTTATATTATTATTATGAATATAGAGCGTAAAAGCAACTGAGACTGCGTCTGGGACGGATACTGGGATTGAGATTGGGACTGTAAACTTGCTTCGTATTTCATTTTGCTGCTGATGTCAGTCGCCAGTATTTTAATTATGTCAAATTTGTGATGCTTTTCTGTGTGTTGTTGTTTTTGTGCTGTTGGCAGGCAGCAGGCAAATGTCAGCAGCTAATTAGAGAGAGTGAGCCAGCGGCGTCGAGCGACTCATTCAATGTCACTTTGCATGGGCATGGTCTTTGTCGTCGTTAAAGGTTACCAGAGTCCCCAACTCCCAGCTAGGGATGTGGCAACTACAACAACAGCGACAGAGACGTCGATGCCACTTCAGCGCCCGCCTTGGAGGCTGTTGCTGCTGCTTGGCCTTGTCATCATTTGCATAAGAAATTTATCTCAATGAGTAGCTAATTGGGAAATTGCGACATGCCTTGAGCCTCATACCTCCACCAGTTCCCTGACCACCCCTCACACAGTCAACAAAAATAGAGCTGTACGAATCCTTAGCACGTCAGTTTTATTTCTCTAATCCTTGAACTAATTTAGAGAACGAATCACTGCAGCTCCTCAGCTTAGCATTTGGTCTTAGCAATGCCGACTATTCAAATAAGAGAAAAACTGATTTTATTGAATTATTTAAATCTTGTTTATATTTGCTTTCAAAATAGTCCAAGGACAAGTGAGAAAGATAAATAGAATTTATAGATTAGACTCTTATATATTTAGAATTGTATAACACTCTTTCAATACTTGTTGCCTAAAATTATTTAAATTTCTTCAATATTGACTTTATGAAATAACGCTAAGAAATGTAATAAGGTTGAATATATTCAATTATTCAATATATTTTATTTATTTAATATAGGTGAGCTGAAATTAAATATATACACCAGCAAATATGTACTCTTTAGAAATAGATACATTTTTTATTGTGGTAATGTTTTTTTTTTATATTTGCTCATAAAAAAGGATAAATTAAAAAATTGTTTTAATTCTTCTTGTTTTATTAATTTCGCGAGGTCAGCACTATTGGAGTGGCCAGCATTGTGTGAGCGGGAATGAGCATTTGACTAATTGCGAAAACACTCAGTGTGATATTATAGGCAGCTTAATTTAGATATACACATTCGCAAACACAATTGGCCAACTGAGTTCATTAGCAGGTTTCCCAGTCCCGCTGGCCTCCCCGTTGGCTGTGGGCGCATACATGGCTTGCAGGCCATATCAATGCTCTGGCCTGCCAACTCCAATTGCCCGATAATGCGAGACAAACCCCAAATTAAATTAATTGCACATTTTAATTGACAACGTATCAAATCAATTTGCATCAAAGACGGCGATTAATGTATGAATGCAACCGGATCGAGGCCTGTTTGTCACTTGCCCAGCCTTTTGGCAAGCATAATGAGTTGGAGCTGGCGCTTGTGGCTGTCCATTTAACATTGTTGGGCCTTTGAATGCCAATAAATTAAACCAGGTGTGCAGTAGGGCGTGTTAAGCTCACATATTGTTTGGAGGCAAGTAAAATGCCCACGGAGCATATAAGTGATTAGCCCGCGCCCATAGTTCGAAAAGGGCAAGATACGAACCCCAAAAATGAATCTTTAGTATTTGGCACCACAATTGTTGCATTAAAGAAAATATTTTGTAGGTAAAATATTTTAATTGACTTTAAAAGCAGTGGGAGATAAAATAATATGATATCGCTTTCTTGTCATTCCTTGACGATAAAGCGGAATAACCCAAGAAATGGTTTATAAACATCTATTCCCAAAAATGAGCTTTAGTAACATAAAATGTTTGGCTGGTATCGTTCAAGCGTTACTTATTCCTACCTATATCGTAGGCGATTTTATTCTATTCTATTTGTATGCAAATATTTTATCTTCTTGCCATTCTATTTATAAAGAGAACATTAAATGGAAATTGACAATTTATACTAGATGACCTTAATATTTCTGACACTTTTTATGCTATCCTGTTTATAAAATTAAAAACATAGTTTCTGCATAAGTGGGGATATTAATGTTTGCCACTCTTAAATGTATGGTATATTTGTTTACAGCTAATGGCTAAAAATTGACACTTGACAATGGCAATTTTTAGCATTTAAAGTGGTTTAGAATTATTTTTAATTGCTTGAACATGAAACCAAATCAAATAAATAAGTGCGATTCTAGGCCTGGACCTCCGATACTGTCGAATTTCAATTTTTTTGGTTACTAAAAAGTGTGTAGTTGACTATGCTAACTACCAGCATTTAATGTGATTTTTTAATTAATATTAATTGCTTTAATTAGCATGAAATAAAATGAATTAAGTGAATAAGATGAATTATTATGAATATTCTTCATTCGGGATGAGAGTAAACATGAAGCGATCGTTTGGTATATGGGAATAAAAATGGATCAGCTTAATGTTTATACCTATACCTTATATTCCACCCAGTGCTTAAGATTTACATTTCCGTCTGTATGTAAGAGTATGTTTTTTTTTGGTAAACTTAGTATACATATTTAGCTGTAGCCAAACAAAAAACAAATACTAGAAAAATAAAATATAAAAGACAAATTTTGGATATTAGCAGCGGGCCAAAGGTGAATTTGGAATGCAACTGGGAAATGCATGTGGATGTGTTTGGCTGACTGCGGCTGCTGCAATTTCCCAGAGCAATTTCTTACACAGCAAGCATAATTATTACTTGATTGAGGCTGCCGAAGTGTGTATGTCTCACTGTGTGTGTGCATGTATGAGCCAAAGTGCCTGAGAGAAACACAACAATCGCTTCAACTTTGTATACTTTCTACCATTGAAAATGCGTAAAAAAGGGTATATGATATTAAGTGTTTCTAGAGGCTTGCGAATTAATATTAAATATAATTAAATAAATGAAAAATGCATTATTCAGCATTAAAGAAATTACAATTATTCTCCTTAAAGAAGTTACATAATCAAGCTACAAAAATTCGATAAGGATCAGAATATAATAACAGAATTTATTCAAAAATGCATTTTGCATAACGTAGGTAGGAGTAAGAAGAAATACGACCCTGCATAATATACATATGTATATGTGCGTAGTTGTGTATAGAAGGCTGTTTGCTAGGGCACCCGGCGCAAAGTACAGGGTGTTTTCCAATCGGGTGCTTCCAACTAGATCACTTTCTTTTTTTTTTTTATTTGTGGTCGTCCCTCTGCCAAAAGCGGAAATTCATTGTATGCGCAACAAACTTGAAGAGCGCATGCAACAACTACAACAACAGCAAAGGCAATTGTGCACTTACAACAAAATGCCTGCATGTGCACGCATGCATGTTCGTGTGTGTGTGTGCGTGAGTATGCATTTTAACGCCAAAGTATGCGTGCGTGTAATTTATGTTTTCAACTTAATTAAAGTTAATTTTTAATGCTGGGCGTGGACGACAGGACTGCTGGCGTGGGCGCGCCAAAGGCGCTTAAAGGCGCTCGCAAACATTTTAACAACACTTGGCATTTCATGCTGGTGACATTAAACAGCATCAGAAGCAGCAACTGCAACTTTTGTCATGCAATGAGGTCAACAATGAGCGTCCGCAAAAAGTATGCTGTGTTTTTTTATACTTGGTTTTCTGCTCTGCTCGACTGTTTCATAAAAATGCCAATTACATGCATGCTGCTGGTTGTAATAAAAGGGGTCACTTGGAAACGGCACAATTTAATTATAAATAAAAAACAACAGACCTTAGCTGCTATGAAAGCAACAGATTAAATGCGATCAATAGTTAACTAAGATTTAATGAATTGGCTGTGATATTAAAAAAAAAACGATTTATATTACTTATTCTGACTTTATTGGTATTGGCTGAAGGAAATGTAACTTCTCGCTGACCTTAAATTTATTTTCTTTAAAGGCAAGTGGAAGGTTTTTTAAATAAATGTGATAAATAATTTATAATAAAAACGATTATAAAATTATTTCAACTGATAAATTAATTAGTTATTGACAGACAGATTAACTGATTATAAATTAACTGAACAAATTGGCAGACTTGTTGACAGACTAACTGGTTCATTGATTGGCTCACTGATTAATTGACTATTTTTAAAACACTTGGCTAAATCCACACCAACATAAACATTTCTTGAACGGATTGGCTGTCTGATTTATTGAGAGGCGAACCGACTGATTGATTTTTAATTACTTAAATTTATTTCAAAAACGGATGATCTTTAATTAGATTTAAATATAATTTTATTTGATATGTGTTTTTTTTTTTTTTTCTCAAACGGTTATACACATTGGTTGTCAATAAAATCAGGTTTTTCTTTTAAATTAAAATTGACTTACCATGCAATTAAAATGTATTTATTTAACCCACTGTTGTGGGTGGAATTTCCCAAATCTCTGAAACACGTATTTATTAAGTTCTTATGTAGAACTCCGAAAAAAGTTTGAAGCAAATCGGACAAATCTTAAAACTTCACCAAAAAAGATGCTTTGATTCTGCGAAAAATGTGAAACAGGTCTCAAATGATTTTTCATATAGATTTAAGCGCGAAACCTCACCCACCAAATCTTTGACACCCATTTCCGCCAAGGAGGAATACATTTTTGTAAAAGTGTGAAACACCCGTCAAATTAATTTGAACAAAGATCTTTGAAAATGAGTTTGTGGCCAATCGGATGATAACCAAAACAGATTCATGCAAACGTTTTTCGCGATTTTTCCATACTTGCAGCTTGGATTTCCCGAAACCCCATCTTAACGTCCACCTTCATCACGTAAGGGAACTAAATTGAAAATTTCAGGTTCCTAGCTCTTACTATGCGTTAATTACCAATCAGTCAGTCAGGACAAACAGATTTGTATATAGAGGTATAAAAAAAAAAAAATTAAAAAAATTTATTTTTCTTAAATGTAGCTTCCACCAAAACTAAGTTGATTAATATTTTTGGTACGGGGAATGGGTATCATGTGGTCGGGCTCTCTTGTCAGGAGCAGTCTTGGCTTTGGCCTCCCCATAAAATCAATAAAATTTCTTGAAACCACAAAAATAGGTATAAATGAATGTAGAGACATGGTAAATAACTAATTGGTTTTGTTTATTAAAATGTTGTGCTCATTGAATTCTTGTTTTAATTAATGGTTATAGCTAAATCAATACGATTAGATTTAGTAAATTATGCACACAAGATTAAATCACATATTTATTGTTAGACATCATCTGTATATGGCGAAATGCTGTCAAAGCTAAGCGGGCAATGGCTATGCAAAATCTGCTGGCAGTTCTCTTCGCGCAGGTAGGCCATGTGATGCTTCTCGTGTTCATCCAGGCTGTTCAAAAAGAAAAAAAAGAAACAAACCAAATTGTTTAGTTGACAGTTGGAAGCCAATTTTGGCACAACTTACGTAAACATATACTTAAATAGTTTATGCAAGAAACCCTGACTATGATCCCCAGATATTGCTGTGCAATATGCCTTCAGGACACAGGCCTGACCGTCGAATCCACTACGGTCCATAAGCTCATGGACCAGCTCGTACGTATCCCTTCTGAAGGGGCGATTCTCACGCTTCACTAGGACTGGCGTGTTGGCACGAAACCCATAGCCATGGGCCCAAACTGTTGGCTTTGGTATCACATTGTTTTTGACGTTAACGCGGAACTTTCAAATTGAAAAACGTACAATTAGCTATGGACAATGGCAAGTGAAGCTGTTGCTGCTCAACTGTTACCTACAAACAAACGAGTTGTCTCTATAATGTCCAAAAAGCGTTTGGGTCGACTGTGCGGCGATGTTGCATTTTGCTCCAATGCTACAGCCAGGGTAGCCAGAGCAGCAGTAAGTAACAGAGATAATCGGAGAACGCCCATTCTTGCCGCTGCAGCCGAAGAGTTTAACTAAACCTCGAGTGACATGTTAGAAAAGTGTCAAATGCATAAGATTCTATGAGAAGTCAAACTCGTTCTGATTATAATACTGATTGTGACTTTGCTGCTAATTGATCTAATTCACCAAACTCCAAGTTTCAGTTAACGAAAATAGTTAACAAAATTGAAAAAAGTTAAAAAAAAGAAGAAAAATTAAGCCTTTAGGCGTTAATCTCTTGATCTGAAGCTAACATTTAAGAAATGTGATATAAAATTAAAAAGTTAAATTAAAACAAGAGGTTCTAGTCGGGAGCTTAATAAAGATAAATTAAAAAAAAGGTTTCCTTGGCAGGGTTTGCACTCGCAACTGACCGCATTACTTGCTAACGACTCTACTCAACAGCCACAACAGCCAACAAAAAAAGTACAGTTTCCCCGGTAGGACTCGAACTCGCGACAGACCGCAGCACTTGCTACTCGACAGCCACACCAATAATTGTATTTTGTTGAAAAAAAAAAACGAATTAAAGTCGCAGAACAGAAAACAATCGCAATTACAATGCTGTTAATAGAATTCGAAGCAGACGTGCATAAATGTGTGCATGTACATGTATACAGAAATTCTTGCAATTTGTCCAATCCAATTGTGCAGTAAAAGAAAATTTTGGGTTCTTCTTAACCGATCTTATTGAAATTTTCTACAGTATATCTTATTGTACCATAGGATATTTCTGCATTCTCAAAATGTCAATTGTATTAATTTAACTTATTATAGCTCTGCGGTTGAGTGGCGATAGGTATAAAATGAAAGATACTTGGTATACATTTAATATTCTAGAAGCAACATATCAAGTTTGGTGACTCTAGCTCTTATTATTTACTCTTATTTATTACGGACGGAAAGACGAACGGACGGACGGACAGACTGACGGACATGGCTAGATAGAATATATATATACTTTATGGGGTCGAAGATGCTTCCTTCTGCCTGCTACATCCATTTGCACGAAAACATTATACTATTTTTAAACATTCTCAATGGGATCAGGGTATAAAAACGCTTTCTAAAAATTTATATTTTAGGATAATTTTATCAAAATGGAATACAATAATCGAATGGAATAAAAACAAACATGAAAAATGTTCATTGCATGGTGATTTTTTAATATTTAATAATTTTGAAATCGACTCATCTCAAGCAAATAAAAAAACAGACAATATTCATAAATCTTATGAAAAATATGAATAACTTTAAAATTTATTAAACAATATTTTGACTTTTTAGAAAGTTGATTAAAATTCTTATGTTATAATGAGTACCGAGTCACTGACCATTCCCAGCTATGAGTAGGGTCATAGCTTGCCGGATAGGCTATAAATTTTCCCCCACCAGGTCGGCGATTTCCCATTACTATCTCTTTATCTTATTTACTTAACACTCTATATATCTAGTATACATTTCTTTACTTCATTAACAACTTCTTTCTTTCTTTTTTCCTATTTATTGTTATTATTTTTAATTTTACTTGAGAACACTATTTTGGGCTCTGATGCTTTTGGAAAATTTTGTGTTTTGATTAGGTTTTTAGTATTTAATTTTTACAAATATGTATTGAATAATTGGGAAGACCATGAATAAATAAATAAAAACGTTCATCTAAGTCTAATCTAAGTCTAAAACCAGAGTGATAATAGAGTGGTAGTGGCAGAGAGCCCTATTCGCTGCCTAACCAATCAAAGATTTCTAGAAAGAATAAGATAAGATTGACTAGAGTCGCAATTAAACCCTGAACCATCAGGATGACTCCAAGAATGTTGGTTTGCCCGCCCTGATTTCTGTCCGAAAATATCCAACAACTCCTGTATGAAAACTAAACTGTTTTCTCAGATAAATATTTTTGAAAAAACTGGCCAGCCAGACAGGTTAGTCCCTGCGGGCTCTAACAGGTTTTTCGTGTAGCCCACAAGCGTTTTTACAGATGCGACACTTTCACCAGATGTCCGTGACATCCTCTTTCCGCCACCACTTAAACCTAGATTAGCATAATCCTTTGGTTTTGGTTAAATGCGTATTCATATTCTCTTAACTTTTCTTTTCATAAATACACACTCACCTGAATATTAACTTGAGCAGCTTGAACAACATTCCGCTTTTCTGCTGGGGCTTATCCACATCAAAAATTGCCGTACAGAAAGATTTCAATAAACAGGCACGTCCATCAAAGCCATGGCTATGAAGAGACTCGATTGAAACAAACGCAACAACTCCATGAAAACTCCATGACTTACCCATCTAAGGCATTTTCCACTTTTGAAAACAAATCGCGTTTGAAAAAGATGCGGTTTCCCTTTTTCTGATCCTTGGGCTCGGGAAATGGATAATTGGCACGAAATCCGTAGCCATAGGCGATTAGTGTGTTGATTTTAAGCAAGTTGTTTTTCGCATTGGTACGCCACTGAAAAGCAAAAAAGTGTGTGTGTAGAAGGGATTGAAGGGTGCCTGCTTATATAACCCACCGACATACGCGAGCCCTTGGGAAACTCCAAGTAGCGTTTGCCCCGTCTCAGTATCCTGGTTTCATTGTTACCTGTCACCTGGTTAAAGTTGTCATAATGCATGTCAAAGTTGTTGCTATTGCTATCATGGCTGTGGCTGGGACTGGGATCGGCCATTGCATCACCAACCGCATCGAAATTGTCAGCACTTTGAACGACAGTTGGGCACATTCCAAACAGAAGCAGCATCAACAGCAGCAGCAGTCGGGTAGCTGCTGATGGGCGTGCTGACAGGCACAACAAGGAATCGCTGGTTCGACGTTTGAGGCTGTCAATTCTGCCGATAATTAATACTCTTCCAGCCGTCGACATCATATTACGACAAAATTTGTTCCCTTTTTCTGTTATTTTATTTCCCTCAATTTTACAACAAACTTTTGTTTACATCGTCTTTGGCTTGCGTGATGTTGTGCTCGCGGTTGAGCTCGTGCGACGCGCTTCAGTCCAATTTTTCCTGATGACTGATATGTCTGGTATATAATATCAGTTTGACACAAATACCGGTAAAGACAAACCTCAGCCCCAGCTCCCGCCTCAACCCAAGGCAAACAGACAAAAAAACAAACAACAAAAGTAACCAACTGAGAAGTCGTTGCCCTCTTCTCTTTGTTGTTGTTATTATTGTTGCGTTTGCTTATTTACTTATTTATCGCTTTGTGTTGTTGTTGGTGCTGTCACATAGCAAGTCTCTGTTTCTGTTTTTACTATATTTGTTTATTTCTTCTATTTTTTCCCTTACTGGCCATTTTCTGCTTGTATTTAGAAGAGCGCCGTACATGCCATCCTCTTGTTAACACTTTTTCTCTATCTGCATCTGGCACAACTCTTCATGTTGATTCGTGTTGCCATGAAGAATTTACCGCGGGAAGCATAGACGCAGTCATGAAATAGGTGTGAAATTTGAATCGAGCTTAAATCTGTTCAAACTTTGCACTTGATAGTAAGGAATTGCTAATTGCTTTCATGTAGAATTTTCCAGATGTTCTGTTTTGATATTTAAGATAGAATACAAGATTTTAATGTATTCACTTCTTTTTGGGAAATGTTCTATATACATTCATAACCTAATCCAACTCTTGACTAGTTTTTAATTCACTAATAAGTGAAATTATAGATGATTTTAAACCTGCGATATGCACATCACTAAAAGAGTAAGAGTTAAGGTAGGCGGAAACAATGAAAGAGACAGAGAGAGAGAGAGAGAGAGAGAGAGAGAGAGAGAGAGAGAGAGAGCGAGAGAGAGAGAGAGAGAGAGAGAGAGAGAGAGAGAGAGAGAGAGAGAGAGAGAGAGAGAGAGAGAGAGAGAGAGACAGAGAAAAAGAAAAAATATGAGAAGAAATAAAGTTTATTGTAAGTCAACGCAACTCGTGAATAAAATGTTTAAAATAAAATGATGAAAATGCCGTCCGTCAAGACTTGAAATTTTAGCTTTGGGTACTCCTAGTGCTCGCTCAGATCGCGTTTGTTTCAGATATTCGATAGCTTGTCGCGTTTCCAAGTAATCGATAAAAATCGATATCGACATCCTGTTTTTTGAGCAAATAGAGTCACCAATCCTGATATGTTGCTTCTAGAATATCATATATATATATCAAGTATCTTTCATTTAATACCCATCGCCACACGCCCGATACCACCAAAAAGCTATAAATCAAGTTAATAGCCCAACTTATATTGCCCACCAATCTAAACCACAATTTTAATGCAATTGACTTTTTGAGATTACACAATTATTCTGTGGTACAACAAGATATACTGTAGAAAATTTTATCAAGATCGGCTAAGAAACACAAACGTTATTAAAGAAAACGTGCTTTGACTTTCCTCGTATCAACGTCAGCAAGCGCAAATTCCAAGAATTTCTCGTCTGTTTCCAATTCTATCAACTGCATTGGAATTGCGCTTGTTTTCGGAAACCTCTTACTGGTTTACAATTTATTTTTAGGTAAATGGTTCCGTTAAATATTCGGCATATACTTAGTAAAAACAGATTTCCTGCTTTACTTACGACAGTTGTGATCTAGATACCCTCAACTTCAGGGTACTTCCGACTAAAGGGCATTAAAGATAGCAGGCCAAATACATACAAGTTAGTGGTCGATGGGATTATGGTATCTACTTGTTCCTTTTCAAAGCACATTTATGTCATTTTGAATTCACGCATAAAAGTTAATGATTTAATATACATTTTTATTATTGCTACATAAAGCCACACATCATTAAATTGTCATGACTCAGCTGCTGAGTTTATTAGAAGATTTATCTTAGTTCGTAGTATATTCCAGGGATCCAAACAGTTAGATGTTATCCGCTAAAAAAATTAGCTAGATACGCTTATCTTAGGTTTACGTTTTATAATATGCAAGAAATATGATTTTATTAATTTTTATTCGTGAGAAAAAATAAGAAATGTATTTGTATTTGGCCATCCCTGGTATGTCCTTAACAAATATTGTCAGCTGTCTATGTCAACTGGAAGTTTCTCAGCGCTTAAATGCTCCACTCAATTTTCACTCAACTGTCATGTCAAGCAATTTTCCGAGCTTGTTGATTGAATTAAATTTCGAAAAGTTTGCCAAATGTATTTGTTGTTGCTTCGACGCTGCTGTTGTTGTCGTTGTTGTTATTGTTGCTGTTGTTGTGTTTCTTTTCAATTAAATAATGTTCGGGCTTTTGTGCAGGTCGAGGCTCCAGACGGCAACGGACACTGACACACATCCGTCAGCCACAGCCCGCCTCGTTGAGGCTCTTTTCCACTCTCGGAGCCAGACAATACAGCTCGACATGGCCCCGATTGGACAAAATGGGGTGCATGTTAGCTGTGGAAGAGGGGGAATGCAGGCTGTTGAGAAAAATGAATTGCCATTTATATCCCGGTGGCAACAAGTGACCGGGATGCCAGGGGGACTGATAGGTGAGTGGCCATTAAAACAATTTCATAAGACAATTTTTAGTATTGCAATTTATTGGGCATAATAATTTTTCGGCGGAGACGAGTATTTTCCAAACGCCAACTCTAGTAGCGAAAACTGGCAGCCATATTGCTTGGCACAGTCAACATTGTGGGCGTGGCGATAGGCATTATCGTAGTGCACAATATCTAAATTTTCGTGCAGCTCTCGCGAAAAAATGCGCTGCTTAGGCAGACTACACGAGAGAAAGAGGGAGAGAGAGGGATAGAGGGAGAAAAAAACATACATTTGTATTATTTAGTTACTCTATTAAATATAACTATTATATATTTATTTTTATATATAAATATTTAATAACTAATTGACCCACCTGAAGATTGTACGCAGCATCTCACCAACCATGTTCATCTTTGTACGCTGAAAATACTGACGACTTTCGCAGAGAGTACGCAAAATGCAATCACGCCCATTGTAACCCATGCTGAAAGTCGCAAAGGTTTGTAAAAAATTTATTTATTTGTATAAAAATCAAATCTAAGAGATGAAATGTATTCGGAGTGCAGATGGACTTTGGACTTAATTTGGGGGTTAATTAAGACTACCATTTGGTGCCATATACCAAAGCATATTTATAGGATCAACATAGTGCCATTACTTATCAACAATAGCTTCAATATCCTGATAGATAGCACTTCTGGCTCGGCGCCGTAAAACTGCTGCCGTTGTTGGACGCCGTGAGAGGCCGTGCAGGCTCTCCAGGATCCACGTATTGTTGGGCAGATCATAGGCAACGCCCCAATTTAGGCCGAAACTATTGTGGGCATAGTAGGGATTGCCAATGATGCCCACAGTGAAGCACACAGAAACCTGAACATTGAAAATGGCAAAAAATCAGAGATATTATTCCACTTGCTTCGCCGGGTCGAGGGTGATATCTAATGTGACAGTGACACATACGGTAAACGAGGAGCCCTCGGGAAAGCTGAGATAGCGTCTGGGCCGGCTCAGTACGCGCACGGATTTCGCCGGCGAGACGGCGGACGGAGCAAATGACGCAGACGTTGTCTTTGCACGTTCCATCATATTCATCAATGTTGGCGTCGGCCATAAATCATTGGAAGCGTTGGCACTGGGAAGTGGGGCGTCGGTTTCATGGCTCATGAGAGTAGTTGGCAGCCAAGTGGCTGCATTTGCAGCACTTGTCGTTGCAATTAAATCGTAAATCAAAAACTTTGCAACAATTAAACGATAATTAAACAATACGAGATGCGCGTAAATCATGGCCAGGTACGTGCAACACAAGTCGAAACTCTGACTACAACTGCCAGCAGACAACTGCAACTGCAAACTGCCGCAGACAAAGGGTGAAGAATTGCTGCCAAAGAAATTGCCAAAGTGCAAATGTGCCAATCGACAGTTGGCGTCGGAATCCAAGCTGCAAGCTCGTTGCAGTGCCACCACTTCCAGTGGCAGTCACAGTCACGTTTACAATAAACATGGCGCAGACAGACCACACAGCCAGGGACACATATACACACATACCCACACATTCATTTAGAAGCTGTGGCATGCCTAGACAGTTGCTGCGCTTTAATTGAATTGCCTGCAACGGTCTCTGGGATGAGGCATCCACCTGCTGGTCGTCGTGGCATGTGCCTTGTGCAAAAATAGTTAACGCCTGTGGCAAAGTCAAAGATGCCGCCGCCGACAGCGACGATGAAGATCGATCGTTTGATTGCCATTCAATTGATGGAGTGGAACAGAAGCTGCCCGAAGTTGGTTAAACTTAAATAATTTTATGCGTTATTAGCTTTTAAATGTATATAGTATATAGTAAGTATATATAGTAAGTATATTCCGACCCGGGCTTTTAAAGAACAGCCGAGTATTTAAAGAACTTTCTATAGCTGAAACACCAGAAGATGTGCGCGTACCTAATTGAGGAGCTTTACTGTTTCAAAATGTCCTCGAATTATAAGAAATAAAAATATGTTTGTTTACTTGTTAATAGTTAGTGTACCTTTATTGTAAGGGTATACACAATATTTCCCTAAAGCTTTCAGTTCAGTTCAGCAATATTTGCAATTGTATTCACAAATTTGCAGAAGTGAGCGCTTAAGCCTATTTAGAATAAAAAATTTAATTTTATAAGTTACAGCCCTAACTCAACCTCATGACGAAAAACGTAATCTCTATATATAAAACCGTTTGTCCTGACTGACTGACTGACGGACTGACGGACTGATTGGTGATCAGCGCATAGCCTATACCCTAAATGCTAGGAAGCTGAAATTTTTACTGTAGTTACCTTATGTGATGAAGGTGCACGTTAAGACGGGATTTGGGGAATTCCACCCGCAAGTGTGGAAAAATCGCGAAAAACTTTTCTAAGAAGCTTTTTTGTTTATCATTCAATCGGCCTCAAGCTCAAATTCATTTGATGGGTGTTTCACACTTTTCCAAAAATGTATTACTCCTTGGTGGCAATTGGATTCAAAGGTTTCAAAAATCTATATGAAAAATCATTTGAGTCGTGTTTCAAACTTTGAGCGGAATCCAAGCTCTTTTTGGTAGAAATGCGATTCTAAGATTTTTTATGCGCTAAATTTGAAGTTGTGTCCGATTTGCTTCAAACTTATTTTCAAAGCTCTACATAAGAGTTTAATGAATACGTGCTTTAGCGATTAGCAAAATTCTTCCCGCAACAGTGGTAAATTGCCGGAAAACGGTTGTATGAAAGTTGTTTGTCCGGTCGGTTTCAAACTCATTTTCAAAAATCTTTGAGAAAATTTATTTATTTATCAAAGGTTTAATAAAAGAAAGATTATTCTTCAGCTTTAAGATTCTCACCGCAAGACTGGGCGGAAACCGTTGATTTAAACACTTGGTTCTTTATTCAATGCAGGTGAAACATACTTTTAAAAATAAGTGGAGATCAGGATGGAAAGATTTAAATTTTTCACGGGCATGTACTTAGTGGAAAGCTCATATCTAAAATTGTTTTCACAAAACGTTCCACGGGCAAGGCCGGGCAATACCCGCTAATATTAGATATATTGAGGGTTTTATAGTGTGTGACAAAATGTGTTACCCAGGAGGCAGGAAGATTAGAATAGGATGTAGGCAAATAACAACTAGTCGCAACTATATTTTAAAGTCGGACACTCCTTTGGAGCGGATGACGCTCACGGTTCGCCTTTCCCTTACTAAGAGATGATAAGCAAGTGCACGTTCATGTGTATGTGTATTTCTTGAAAAAATATTAAAGAAATGCAGACTTAGTAATTGTATAATTCAACAGTAATACATAGATTAGCATAAATTAAACCACACACAAACTTAATTGAAGTATTTTGGAAACTTATAAAATTCCCCGTGCTCGCATATCGAGAAATGTCAAACAAAGCTTCGTTGTGTGTTGGCCATGTCAGTGGCTGGAAGTATTGGAACAAGCAAACAAACAAATAACTTCATTAACCCCACATGGCATACAACGCACATACATATACACACTGTTGTCTTGCTTGGTACATGCACAATATTACAAGGGTGTGCGAGTATGTGGCCGGGAGTCTTTTGGGGGCCCTTTTAGAACAAAAGCACCCGTAAAGCAGAGGCCAAAGTCAATGACAAAATTGGCAGGCATCAATTGTGGCCGCTAAGCAAAACAGACAATCGAAGCAAAAAAGAAACGACTCGAAACGAATCGATTCGAATGAAAACAATCATAAAATAGTCGTATCCCAATCCCAAGATGAGCACGTGTATAAAAGCCGTGCTTAGGTCAACGGAACAGCCCGCAATAGTTGGCAAAGTTAAAGGCAAATGGGCTGTCCAAAAACTTCTGATGTCCACTCGAAGCTTGGGCAGGCACTGCAAATGAGGCTCAAATAGACCAAAGCTCTTTGATTACCATGACAATGTTCGTGTGTGTGTTTTGATTTGATAAGGCCAGGGCATTTTACAGATTGAATATACTAGATATATAAATTTGAAAAATGAATTTATGTAGACGTCACTCCTTCGAAGGCGATGCACATAATTCTGCCCAATTATGTTCCATTTTGTTATGCATTTTTGCTTGGGTCAATATTAAAGTTGCGCTAAAAGACTTTTCGGATATTAAACTATTTCCGAGGCATACAAAAAGCCAATTTAAATGCTAATATAAAACACCAACATTTTATTATTATGCCAGCCACACGCATTCACACTAAGGCACACGCATACAAGCACACATACAGCCGCACTCACCCACATAGAATGTTGAAATGCGTGGAGCAGCAAGGGACCTTGGCCAGGGGGCAGTAGAGACTGTAAGGGGGCGACCACTTGGGCTACGAAAGTTGCCTTGGGTTTTCCCGCACTGTGCGTGATAAGCCAAGTGCTTGGGCTGATTTTGGCACTAGCAAACACAGACAAACACACACGCACATGTTAATATGTACGTTTATATATTTAAGTGAGCATAAATCTATATACTCTCACGCTATGAGTGCAGACAAAAACAGAGAATCAATTCGTATACGCACACAGTTCAGTGGGCAAACGCACAGATAATTTGGGTATTTAAAGTAGCTACATACGGTTTTTATATTGTTAAATATAACATATATATAATATTGAATGCCCAACATATACCAAATGCAAATTTTATGTACGAGTGTCACATTAACGACTGTCTGATGCTCTGTAATATAAGAACAACACACTAACAACATCTGCTCATACGTTCAATTTATAGTAAAATATTTAGCTCACTATATAAGAAATTATTAAGTATTTTTGTTAGCTACAGGGAAGTTCAATTGGTAGAAATATTTTACTGACCATATGACCTTTAAATACACCATATAACAGAATAACATTCAGAAGTACAAGGCACCTGGCTCACCTGTCTATCATCGTCTCCAAGTTTCCATAGAGATCACGTCGATGCCTGCGTTTGATTTTGGCGAGTGCTGTGCTTGGCTTCCTTGTGTTCCAGCCATGGGCATTCTGCAGCACCCATGTGATATTGGGCAAATCATAGGCAACACCCCAATTCAGACCCATGCTAAGATACAACAAGTTGGGATTACCGAGGACGCCTGTGGTCAGGCAGACTGCGGCCTAAGTTGGTAAAGAATTTGGCTTAAACTATGCAGAAACTTTGATGCTGTGGTGCGTGTGTATTGTTTGTTGTATGTGTTTTGTGTGTTCACTTACAGATGCCGATGAACCCAAAGGAAATGCCACAAAACGTTTCCCCCTCGAGAGTTTACGCTGCGACAACGGCCTCAATGAAGCAGCCGGCGGTGCCAATGGGTCCAGTTCCTCAGCGGCTGCCAGCGTGGTATTGTTGACATGGTTTTCGTGATTCGTATGCGCATCAATGGACGTTGCCAGATGCGGCGATGTGGCAAACACATCCAGGGCATAGCTCTTGGCCCATGCATTCAATGATAGCTTGTGCTGGCACTGGCCCAACAACGACAGCAACAGCAGCTCCAGCAGAGACACCAGCCAAGTGTTTGACATATTCTGGCTGCGTATTTTTTTACAACTGATTCGAAGATTGGGCCTTTGATTTTGAATTTGAAAGGCGGCTTTAAATTTGCCATTCCCATTGATTTGTGGCCGATGCCAAGCTGTTAATTAAATTAGATTGCAAAACTGGTTCAGAGCATGACCCGATTCTCGTTGGCCTAGCCAGCGCAGTCAAATCGAACTAATTGCTTGGCCAAACAAACTTGCATTGCGGTCAATCATGGGCCGTATTCCAGGCCCAAATTGACTAGCCACGCAGTGCCTTAAATTCTTGGGCCAACTTTGCTCTTCAGTTCGGCAAGCGCCTGGTTCCGTACTTTAGTCTTTAGCTGTGCGCTTGCAATGGCCGTTATGGGAAGTCGCATATTCCGTTTGCTCCTGGCGTTGCTGTTTAGCTTCTCATTGTCTTTGGTCAGGGCTGGTAATAACAGCAGCTTTGGCTTCAGCTCCAACATCTCCGACAGCTCCAACAGTTCCAGCCGTGCAGTCAGTTATCTCCGTGAGAAACCACTGCATCTGCCGCACTTGCTGCAGCGGCAAAAGCGTTGGCTTATCTTTGAACTGGGCACCTCCGTCACAGTGAGTAACAATGCTTTAAAAGGATCTATATGTGCTCCAAGGGAAGTCATAAAATGGTTTGACATAATACCGTGTGAGCTTAATACAGTGTTCCTCAACGTATTTAAAATCCTAACCAAATAAAAATCTAAAGACACAATTTTAATAAAAACTTATATATTATAAAGTAGTTAAGAGACGATTAGAAAAAATTCAAAAAAATAATCAAATATTTTATTATTATTATTGTAATATTTATATAATTTCTTTTATTATTGTTATTGTTATAATTTTTGTTATGCCCCAAACGCATTGAATGTGGGGTATAATGGCTATGTCCGATCGCAGAAAGTAGATATATTCTTGGTCAGCATCAATAGCCACGTTGATCTAGCCTTGTCCGTATGTATGAACGCGGCTATATCAGAATTCATATAAACGAGAGACATGACTAAATCTCTTAGGTTTTAAGAATAGTCTAGAATAGTACATACACATCAAGTATCTTTTATTTTATGGCTTCGGCTAAAATAATAATATATCGTAATAATACATAAGTCTCGGATTCAATCCCGCATCCTCCTAAAATTACTTGATTACGGGTCATCCAAGAGACTCTGTAAAATAATTAATAAATAAATACCTAGCTATTAAACAATATCTTGATCTAACCATTTTGCAGTGTCCATTATCATTTCATTCTCTTGTGTTTGACAGGTTACGGCCAATTGTGCAAAGGCTTTGGTGGACACCATACCCAGAGGCATGGTACTGCTTGCCGAGGCAACGGCAATTTATGATTTGCCTGGATCGGTTGACGATTGGTTGCCACGTCGCAGACGCAAGCCCAAGCCCCCACCTCCGCCACCACCACCACCCCCACCACCACCACCACCTGCACCAACTCCAGCATCAGTTGTGCCAGCTCCAGTTGCTGTTGTACCAGCTCCAGCACCCTTACTCTTTTCACAGCAACCGGTGATTGTTCCTTTAAGTCCTGCCGATCCCGTACAGTCTTTTTACTTTGATTATCCGCACGTAGCACCGGTTCTGGGCCGCCGCAAGTCCTATGTGAAGCAGGTACACAGCGGCTGTCCGGCATCCAAGCTAGTAAGAGATGCGTACGGCAACTATTATTGCCGGCCCACAGCAGTTTCACGCCGACTGCGGCGTGAGCTTCAAAGAAATGGTGCCAATCTCCTGAATGACGGGCAGAGTCCACATGGAATGCTGTTCGATTTGCTAGGAATGCTGTCTGCGATGTAAGTACACTAAATATCAAAAACTCGTGCACTTATCAATTCATCTTCTCTCTTGCTCTCTCTGTCTCTATATCTCTTTTTCTTTCTGTCCCTTACTGAAGACATCAGTATGAACCGCGTTACTGCATCATGCGGACTCTTTGCGAGTCCCGCCATCTGCTGGCACCACCCGGCCAATCGCTGTTTCACGATATCTTTCGCATTCTGCTGCGCTACGTGCATCCGGAGATTGCCCATAAGCCCATATATCGCAAGGCCTTTACCAGTGGACATTCGCTGCATGAGTGCGCACAGTGGTATGGCGCGCACTGTCCCCAGAGTTTTTTGCTACACTTCAGCACACAGTTTAAGCGTCAATTTGCAAATGCATTTAATAAAGCGACCTAAAAGACACAATTAAAAACGTTATTCACGCATGGGGAAAGCGTACTGAACTTTTGTTGACCTGCTATGAAATAATGTGTTATAATACTCCTGTACAATTGTTTCTATTTCCCACACATTTAGGTGTTTACTGAAATAGGGACTGAAAGATGTTACTATATGTGTGCATATACAAAATTAGAAGATAGCCCGTGCTGAAGTCTGAATCAATTTAACCTATATTTTTATTTATAAGTATATAAATATATTCATAATAATGTGCTCACCCGAAATTGAAAATTATTTTATTGTAGGAGGGTGACAAACATTTATAAACACATTATTAAAAGAATGAAATAAGTAAAAAGCGGATTATAGAAGCTAAGGAAAGAGCGAGAGGAGTAAAGTGAGAAAGGGACCAAGAGTGTAAGAGTTTAAGAGTGCATGTTTAGCTTGAGCTTATGAGAATCGCATAGTAAAGCACTCTTAAACAATTTTTGCAAAACTGCGTGGTAGTTATCAAAAAAGTTATAGAATCTTGGCTTGCGTTTCGTATGAGCTGTTCTTGTCCGCCAAAGTTTTTATATTTTCATAATAATTGAACCAGTCAACAAAATGTATAATATATATTTTTTCGGCGCTTTTGATGTGTTCTCGATTGCAAAAAAACTCTTACTCTTCGATTTTATGTAGAGCACTCGGCAAACACAAATTTTTTAAAGGTTGCCAAAAAAAATGCCTGTCTATAAATTGGCAACAAAAAAAATTTTTTTTATTATGTGTAAGGCCAAAAAGTGCAATTGAATTTCAGTAAATATCCCAAAACTGACATTTTTATTGGCATACAGTCATGTAAACACGAAGAAAAAATAAACATAGTGCGTATACATGAATAAATATGTCAGTTATACATATATATATACATATATATCTCTATGTATATTTCATTTATTAAATGTTTCAACTATAATTTCTGTTTGTTTTTGGCTTTCATTGATGGTAAAAGGCCGAAGTTTGAATGTAGATACAAATTTGCGTGTAGCAAATGCCGATGGTGTGGACATTTGGGCCATGTCGGAGGCATAACAGTAACCAAATAATTGTTAGCCGTTGTGTCACATTTTGCACCATGTCGCTAATGAGCGCACTCAACAACGGTTGAGCTAATAGGCTACTAAAGAGGTAAATACAGGGCCAGCTAAGTGCGGATCAGGTAAGCAGCACTGAAATAGCCAGGAATCTGGCCAGTCTCGGTCCGAATGCGATGCTGTTAAAATGATGCGCTTAATCCATATTGTAATAATTGCAATACTTTTGCTCTCAATGACGCACGCCTCTCTGCTGGAGTTGGGGCATGGAACAGGGGCAGATGCCAATGCCACAAGGGCTGTGCCGAAGCTACTTAGTCGTCAAAAGCGTTATTTGGCATTTCCGGAGGGATCGTCGGTTTCGGTGTGAGTGCTGCCAGTTAATGTGGCTAAAATGGCAACTAACTAATATCGCTTGGCTAGGCGGCAATTTGCATGACCATCGGTATGATTGGTAATCCCGATGTGGACTATCTTAGTTGGGCCGTCAACTGGGGCGTGGCCTATAATCTGCCCAATCATAATTGGGTTAAACAGCATGCACATGGCTTTGCGAATCTCACCAAGCCAATGATGCAGCGCCGGTCGCGACGCAGCTTTTACGATGAGATACAATCCTCCTTTGATCAGTAAGTATGTCCGTTTATAATTCCAACCCAAACTCACCCAATTCCATGGAACCCTTTTGACTAGCATGGGCTTCAATGGACGTGCCTGCTTGGCTCGTGCGCTCTGCGAGAGTGCCAAGTTTATGCATGCTCCCGGCCAGCGAGGCAACATGTTGGAGGAGTTGGTGCGCACCGTGCTTAGCATGCCCTCATCGCCAGTGACGGAGCATGAGCCGCCGGCTCATCATCACTATGACCTCATTTATCGGCGCTCCAAGCGGCAGTCGCGCGACTGCCACGAGCTTTATCCGGGCTGTCAGTTTTCTCTGTTGGCGCTGGCTCTTGGCAAATATGTGGCAGCCCCTGCGCAGTTTACCAAATATAATTTTATGTGAATAAAACTAATTCCATAATAACTAATTTCCATAATTTTTCTAATTGCGCACAATATGCAATCCATTTCCAAAAACAGAAGACATTGCATTTTTTTTTAAAACAAATTATTTTCATTCTTCTTTATTTAATAACGCGTAACATTTATTTATATAGTAATTGTTTTTCTTGTTTTTATGCATTTATTTATTTTAGTTTTTAATTTTTGTTTACCTTTTATTTGCAATTGTTGCTCTTTATATTTTCTTCAATTTTATGCTTGCCATTTTCTGAGAATCTTAGATCTTAGCTTCACTGCAATTTTCGTTTTTAATTTTGTTTGCAAATGCAAATTTTACGTTATTCATTTTGTTTGCTAGCATTTAGTTATTATTTTTTGTTATTTTATATAGTTTGTTGTGGTTGTTGTTAAGTTACTTTGTTGCTCAAGTTACATTTTGTGTGCTTGAGACTCTGCGCGTGTCAATTTTATTTTTCTCAGTGTGGTGTGATTTGTATTTGTTAGCATAATTTTTGTTCTTGTTGCTGTTTGTTGTTGTTATTCAAAGGAGCTTGTATGTATTTTGTATATATATATGTATATACATATATATTTATGTACGTTTTGTATGTGAAATGTAAATGCAAGTTTTAAAATTTAATTTTTGTTTGGCATTTACCTTGAATATTAATGCGCAAACACATTTGTTTATTTTGGGCTTCTTTGTTGTTCTTCTTCATTTGCTATGTAATTTTATTTGTTTAGCCTACGATTAAGCCAAACATTACTTGTTTGTCTCTTTGTTTATTAATTGCAAATATTTTACATACTTTTTCTTATACTCATAGCTTAATAAACTTACATTTTGTATTTGATTTAACTAAATACTCAATTTAGTTAAAATTGATTCGTGTATAATTTTTGCAAAACTTTTTTTAGTCAGCGCTGAAAACGCCTAACCTAAAATTGGTTTTGTTTTGACATTTCGTTTTGGTGTCAGTTACGGCTATTTTTATTAATATTTGTGTTCTTTTTTCTTCTCGTACTTTTTATATTTATTGATCAAATATTTTTATTTAGTGTAGCATGCGCAATGGCATTTAATATTTAACTTTAATTTGTGGTGTTGTTTTCCCCAGTGAGTAGCAAGATTTTATTTCTTGTAGTTTGCGTTTTCTTTTTTGTAATTTTGTTGGGCTTTTAAGTTAAAAATCTTGTTGCTAAAATTTATAATAATATTATTTTTTGTTGAATTAAGATAGAAATTGAAAAACTGTTTGTATTGTACACAAGAATGCAACATAAGCGCTTAAAACTAACGGCATCTAGCAGTTAATACACAAAATATACACACATATGCATACACATATACCATAATTCATATATATACGTATATAAATATGCATCATGCAAGTACTTATGTACGGCTGATTTAAAAATTACAACTATGTTCATTAACTAAGTAGCTTACAAATTTGATTACTGTTGCCTCATTCACATACATACATACACCTATACGCACACATACAAATTATTATGCTATTTTAAAAATGATGTGATCAAAACGTTCTCGTATGCACTTAATACAATTTAAGTAATTAATTTGTGTGGATTCTAGCGGTTGTGTCTGTGTGTGTGGGTGTAGATGTGTGTGTAGATGTGCACTTGCATTTGAATACTTTAACTGTTTTTTAAACAATTATAAGCTACAAATTTGATCAAAGTTATACTGAAATTATATTTTGAAGCTTTTTTGGAATATGGGCTTTCTAAATTTGCAAGAGGCGAATGAATTATCACTTAATTTTACCTACATAACTACTTTCTCTCTCTGTCTCTTTCTCTATAATATTTTTTGAAATATTATACAATAGTTGGTGGAAATTGTCAACAAAATGAAATCGTTAAAATTTGTTAACTGCGCTTTGTGGCTTCCGATAGGTCTGACAATGGGTTTAACTGGAATGCGTTGAAACGTTGCTGATTTTTCATGTGCTTAGATGTGTGCTGAAAATTTGTTTTTTTTTTTCTGTGATTGAAACCTTTTATTCATTGCACTTTTAAAAGTTTTATTTTTTTTTTTTTTGATATATTTGATGTGTGTTTGGCAACTCAACGCAAAGTTATCTGTGTGATAATAGCATTAATTGTATGTACATGACGTTAGTAAGAAGGAGGGGGTAGAAAGCAAAAAAGTCTGGAAACATGTGATTTCTATTGTCAGGTACTTAATAAGTTTTGAAGATAGTGGGGATTGTATGGATAGAGAGCGATTGGAGGAGATCTCGGCCCTAAAAGTATGCAATAAAGACTTGGCGAGATGAGTTGCTGTGCAGTGCTTTTGTGTGTATGTGTGTGTGTGTGTGTTTCTATGTGTTTGTGTGCTTGCTGTGGCATAAGTTGAATAAATATTTGGTTTTACATTCATCAGCTCCACTGGCCAGTGCGCTTCCAATAATTTGGTTGAGCAATACGCAGACTTTGATTCTTGTTGTGTTTGCTACAAAAGACGACCTTTGATTGGAAGACATCCGATTTTATGTTTTTGAATCTCAGGGTCAAGCCGCATATATATATCAAATACTTATTTTTGGTTTGATAATTTACTTGTTTAATATATTTTGTTAATAACTATTTCACATTTAACTAATTATGAATATTGTAAGTGCTAAGTGTGGCTCCAAAATTTTTGCATAAAATGAAACACTTTGTGGTTGTGAGCGCCCTTTCCGAATGATATTTAACAACCAAGCAGCTTTATTGATGATGGGATAGCTCAGCTCAGTTATACTTTGCAAACAGTCTACCAATACAATTTATATGCTAGGTGTCAGCTCCTTAAGTCCGGCAATGTTTCAGTGTTGGAAAGGGCACTTCAGCTGCTTCATCTAAATGGTAGGTGTGTTGTCTAGCACTTGTGTACATGATTTCGTTGTCTGCTGTGATAACTTTACTCAAAATAAGTTTACCTGAAATAAATTCTAGTTGCTCTTTTATCTGCTTTAATTAATGCTTTCAATGTGTTTCGTGCTATTTTGGTCTGACTGTTAATGTTATCATACGGGGTTTGGATCTAATTTTGTGTCAGAGCCTATTTTTTTTCTCTCATTTGCTTAACTTTTTTGTTGTTTCTGTGTATGTATGCGGGTTTGTGTGTATTGGTGTTGGTGTAAGTATTGACTATCTTTGATATATACACTTTATGAGTATGTTACTAAGTATATAGTATTATTATATTATAGCTACTGGTTGCCTTAAGTATGACGACTTAAACCACAATGTTAACTTCGAGCCCCGTTTTGCAATGTCTGAATTATCGTACGAGTACCTTACTTATCTAGTCGTTTTCTTTTGAGTGTGAATCTGAGATACACACATTCTGAATCTACATATACATATCAATATATATTTAATGTATATGTGTGTATGCAGATATACGAGTATTTGTTAATGTATTTTTTATATTTTATTTTGTCTTATTTGTGGCAGTTTTTTAATTACATGTTTTTTTGTTACCAATTTCGGTTTTTTTCCTCTTTACTTGCAGTGCTCAAAACTATGCAGCATTATTATTATAATTTTAATTTGCCTTAAAGTGTATTCTTGCATTTTTTTTATTTTGTTGTTTTTCACATGAAGCACACTAAACATTTACCTATAACCTGGAACATTCAACTAAACGCGTTTTAGAAAGGCAAATTCAAAATGTTTGACATTACTAGCATAATTTGCAGTTAAACACGTTGGGTTTACTTTAAATATTATTAACATTAATTATTATTAATTTATTACATACATAAATGTTATTTAATGTGCAAATGAACTGTACAATTATGAATTTGAATTGTACTAACAGACTAACTGACTGACTGACTGTGGAATGACCGATTGTTTGCTTGTGTGTGTTGAATGTGCACGCGCACACGCACATACACACACGCACACGCACAAGCCTCTTTGATTATAACCTAAAAACACAACCAATGAGAGCATTTACACGTCCATGTATTTGACTTTTCGAATTGCCTTCGAACTTGCATAGTTGGTACCATTTTGTTAGAGTTGTATTATTATTTATTTTATTTTAATATTTATTTATTTTAAAATTTCTCTATTAATTTTTTGTTTTGCAATAGCGTGTCGATTTTCCCAAGTGAAACAATTTACAAAAATGGTAATTGAAATTTAAATTTCTATTTTGCTTGACTTTTAATCGTTCTTTATTTTAACAACTGTTTGAAGCCCAATAATAGTTTTTGAGATACACAATTCATATGCGATATTATTTTGTCCAAATTCGCATTTACGTTATATAGTTTGATTTATTCACAGAAATGTTACGCCATTTACTTGTCATTAGTTTGTTTTTCTGTTGCTTCTATTCATAATTAATATTTTTTAGTTGATTGTCTAAAACTATAACAAAAATTTGTTAAGCTTACATGTTTTTTTTGCTTTGCGCTATTTAAAATTGTAAATTCTTCGAAATTAAGTGAAGCTGAATGTGTGCTGGATTTAAGTACAGAAACTGCACTATTCACTAGAATATAAAGCATAGTTCAACACTTCATACGTTCGTCATGGAATGATTTTAATTTGAACCAGAAATTTCAACCTTATTTCGGAATGCACACAGGGAACAAAACAAGTAGGTCTGCACATACAGGTAGACGTAAGAAGGTTTATGTTTTTGAAACTTTGGTACGCATTAACTTTATACAATTAATTTTCAATGTGATACTTAAAATTACAAAATATAATTGCATTTTATTTACATAAGAACGTGTTTCTGAGAACTTTTATCAAATATTTTTAGAAACTTTTGGTAAAATTAATTTTGCTACAAATGGCTTTGTGGTAATTTAAGGAATAAATTATATTTGGAATTTTTCACTGGAGTGATTATTGCTATTATTATTTTTTTTATGTAAGCCAATAGATATTCACAGTGAGTAAGTAGAAAGCATTTTGATAGATCATCTTTATTTTGTTCAAAGTTTTCTGATTTATCTGATTATTTATTAAGTCCTGCTTTAAGGTTAATACATCCACCGTGTGCAGGTTTTTGCATATATAATTATGTATTTTAAATGTGTATGCATATATATATATATATATATATATATATATATATATATATATATATATATATAGATAGATATATATACTATATATTTGTAATGCGGGTGTATAAATATTTTTTTTCAGACTTTTTAATTATATGCTTTTCAAAACGGAAGTCGAGACAGTTGTCAAATAGTTTTTTGCTCATTTTGCTGGCATTTTTAATTAATTAATTTATTTATTTATTTATATTTCTGTGTGTGTGTATGCTTTTTGTTTTTAATTTTATAAGCTCAGTTGAATACGTTTAATAGTTGATGTAATTATTCAATGTACAACTATCATATTTTATTATGGGTTTGCTGTGGTTGAATGTGTATGTGTTTCGTTTAAATGCTTATGCAATTTATTTGTTTTTATTAGTAAATTGATTTATGATATTTTTTATATAACATTTATTTACGTTTAGTTAATAGCTAAATATTTAAAAAATGTTAACTGTTGATTTTTATGCACTTTACATTTTAATACACCAAAATGGTGCTGCTATTTAAATTTTAAATTACGTGTTCGTGTCTCAGCTGTGCTTGCTGCTCTTACTTAAGGGTTTTACTTCTGTTTAGTGTTTTTTTTTTTAATTGTTTCTTTTTTGTGTTTGCAGTGTGTGTTACGCTATTCGTTTTTGCATTTTCCTTTTAGCTAAATGATTTGAAAACGGCTGGGCTTCGCCAGGTGCATACAGCGCGATTTCGCATCCACATCAACAAACGTTTGTACAAACAATGGCAGACAAATAAGTAAAATTATTCAACTTCTAGTTAACGATTAACTGCATTAATGGATGAGAATTGGAAATATATAAGCCTGCATACCTATAATCTTACGCCCAAGAATCGAAACTACAGTAAATTCAAGATGAAGTTCTTAATGTATAACTAAGAGATCGGTTGGTAATAGTATATCTGATTTCTTGTTATGTGTGGAAAATTGCAGCAATTCTATAAATGTCTCCTGACACATAAATATCTCATGCAAACAGCCTCTTATTGGGCTTTCTAACAAATTGCCAATTACAGTTGCAATGACGCATAGTTGTGCAGAATTTCGAACAGTATTCATGCAGGTTCACACATTCACGAATATATACATAAATATTTAAATGTATATGTATACTCTCTGTCTATGCCATTGCGACACTATTTGTTGGGTTGGAAAACTATTTTAATTAATACACATTTACAAGTGTGGAATATTTTCGATTAGGAATTTTAATTAAACTTTTTGGCCAACACACGCAGGCAAAACGCCGAACCAATGTCAAGTCATGCCAGTATTGCTGCCGAAAACAAAAACAACAACAACAACAACAACAAGCTTAACATTTATATGCAGTAAAACAGCTTGACAACCCTGAGTAGAGTTGTCGCGGCATTCCTTGCTAATAGTTTTAGCAGTTTTCATTTATGGTTTTTGCCTCACCCATTTGCATCCAAGCTGTGCAAATTTTGTATACTTTTCGCTGTTTTTTTATTAACTTAACACAAGCAGTCATGCACACATACACACGTGCACACACTCATGAAAATTGCATTCCTCACTTAATTTGTTGCATACCCTGCGGCGCGTGCCAGCGCCCTGTGGCATTCGCGTTGTTAATATTTGTTGCTGTTGTTGTAGTTGTAGTTGTTGTTTGTGTAGTGGGAAAACTTTTCCGAAATCAATTAAAAATGCAAATAAAAAACCTTGTGGCAAGGTTCGTTTGCTCTGGCATTTAAATTGAAGGTGTTTCTGTGTGTTGCACTTAGCCAAGGCTATAGCAATGCCCAGCTCTGGACCTCTGCCTCCTGCTGCAGGCAATTAAAAAGTTTTTTAATTGATTCTGATTGTATTCAAAAGGCAAAGAATCTGAGAAACGCATAAGGCACACACAGCCTGTAAGAAGTTGCAACAGACCTGCGATCTAAGAATTCCCGTCTGCTTAAAATTTGAATATTTGAAGCAGCGAAATTGCTACAATTCATAGCCTTTGATTTTCAAAGCTTTAGCTGATGTTAAGTAATATTATATTTATTTTTATTTGATTAAAATAAATCATATCAAATATTAATCAAGGAGTAAATCTTTTTGGCAATTTGGCTATCTGTATTTTGAAAGTAAAACGTTTGTCTCGAAATTTATGAAATTGCACTTTAATTATTTTTTCAAATTTTCGTCACTCAGTGCAATTTAAATGTTAAAAAGTAACGTAAACGAATAGCACAAAATAGTCTAACAGAGTGTCGTATATTTTGTTTAATGTGTTTTCTTCTTTCTTGATTTGATTGCTTTTTTTTTTGATTTGTATTTTTCTTATTTTCCATTTTTTGCAGATTATGTTTTAGTTATTGAATTTGAGTTGTCTTAAATTTTGTGTAATTTTAAACTATGTATTAGTATATATATGTTCCATACATATGCTTGTTAGACACACTTACATTTATCATACATATGGTTATATGAGTGTGTATTTCTTGTAGTAAAAATGTGTGAGTTTAAAATTTGATGTTTGTGTTTGTCAACATTAAACTAAATTTATTTCAGAATTTCGCGCTTCATTTGACCAAGTCGCCTGTCGTGGCTGACATTTAGGCTTGTTTTGTAACATTAATTTTAAGTTGGCTTAAAACGTATGTGGCTTACCTAAGACTAATTAAGACTTAATTGTTAATCATGCTTAGATCAATATATATAATTTAGTTACTTATGTGTTAGGCATTACCTACTCTAAAACCAGTTTCAAACTTGACGCATTTTGCATAATTTGCATGAGCAAAGTTTTTGTATTCTTTGTGTTGCTTAAAATAATGCGAAAAATATGCAGAAATAGATAAATAATTAAAATTGATTACGATAACTGTTTCAAACGCACGCACACAAACACACTGAACACATGCAGTCAATTTTTTTTTGTTTGTTTTTTATTTGGATTTTCGTTTTAAATTTAAAATGCCATTTTAAAACATTTTGTTATGTGTTTTTGTTGTTGTTCTATTTTTTGAAACTTCTTTAGAACTAAAAATCAACAAGGAACTTTTGGCGCTCAAAAATACAATACAAATTACAAAAAGTTTATTTTTTTTACAACACTGGCTGCTGACATCATACATGACTGCACAACCGTCCAAGACTCACATACTTTAATATATACGAACGTTCTTTCACACAATCATCAGGCATCCATCAAAAACTTACTAACTAGATTCTATTCCGTTGGCGGAGTTGCATTGTCAGCCACTGGTCGTGTCAGTGTCATATATATATGTTATAGTTGATGTTCCAACCCAGTTATTTACGTCGTAACGTTATCCAACCCTACAGTACTTTTGTTGCATTACTTTACATACATATTTTGATCAACTGCTCCAAAACTCGCAACCGTTGTTTATTTCTTTCTTCTTTCACAATTTCCAATGTTCGCTTCGCTCCGCTGCTTACAATGGGCTCCATGAGTTGGTCATCGTTTCGCTATTTTTATCTCTATCGATAACGGGATTAACACTGTCAACGCTGATATTGATACTGCTGCTGATACTCTTAGTGTTGTATAACGCCGATGAGACGCTCATGGTTTGGCTCGTTGTATATTATCCACGATCATCGTCGCGTGCGGCGAACAGGGTTCGCAACGAGCTGATGATTAAGTTCCACCAGCCTGCTGCGAACCCAAGTGGACGTTATAAGGAGTTTTCACTACCCATTTTTAGCAGCTCGAATTTCTTTTTAGCAATTTTCGAATATAATATATCAATCGGCTGCGATTGATCGTACAAACTAGGCGCTTGCAATATAATAAGCGCTGTGCCGACCACGCAAGCGATTGCGAAAATCCAAAGAAACATACGATCCAATACCATAGCTACGTATTTCCAATCCTCCTCAACCTGTCAAAGATAATGCAAGTTCAGATGTTGTAGTAGTAAGAAAAATTATAGTAAGGATAATGTAAATACTTATAAATATGTCGATTTCTATAGAAGTAAAATATTTTAATTTCCTTTTTATTATGAACCGATACCTAAAGAAAACTTCTCCACGGTGCCCAGAATTACGGTACCAGACATCGTTAGCTTCCTAAGCACGGACACCTACACCGAGAGAGCGCTCAACTCCGTGGATTGCTTAGTACAGTGCCGAAAGTCGAACGACTACCGAGCGTTGGCAAGGCACCTTCGAGAGAAAGGCTGCATGTTCCACCACTACCAACTGACAGAGGACCGGCCATACCACATACCATGGGGACAACCATCCCACAAGCGAGTGCGCACTTGGCAAGGATTAGGATCGGTGTTGCGACCATTGTGGCGAATCACACGCAGCCAACTTCAAGGGCTGCGTACCTGCAGTACGCATTCCATAAAAAAAAAACAGCACAAGGTAAATGGCAGATCCGCAAGCTGCTCCAGGGATTGTCTCCCCCAAACAGCCCCTCCAGCCCGCAGCTTCGCTTCCGGTCAATAATCGTCCTATGCGGTAGCCAGCCCGCTGAGCGCATAGCTCGCTCACCGTCGCGCTGAAGGAACACAGGCAGCATTCCCAGTCGATCTCATCCAGCGTCGACCACCTCCCGTAAACTCCATCTCGCCCTGTCACGCTAGCTCCCTGCTAAGCCCAGAAGCCAGGAGTCTCTTCGCCAGCAAAAGGCGTCTGAGAGGGCTGTATATTCGGAACGGTGATCCCTCTGACAAGGCGGAAATGCTGGCTAGGACCCGAAGGGAAAACCTTGATAGCGTTCTTGTCCGAATATTATTATGATCGCCAAACCCGGTAACCCGCTAACTCAGCTGTAATCTTACCGCCCTATAAGCTTGCTGCCGACGCTTTCCAAAGTCTTTGAGCGACTCCTACTAAGTCGACTTATGGAGCTCGACGAGGCCACTCCCCTGGATCCCGGGCCATCAGTGTGGGTTAAGGAAGTCTCATGGCTGCCCTAAGCAGGTCCACCGAGTAGTCAACCATGTACTGGAGGCATTCGAAAAGAAGGAATATTGCGTTGGAGTCTTCCTTGACGTCTAAAAAGCGTTTGATAAGGTCTGGCACAAAACTTTGCTCCCTGCGCCATATTTCCGCATCTTGAGCTCATTCCTGGCAGGACGCAACTTCAACGTGACCATCAAAAACCGAAGCTCGGGTGTCAAAGGCATCAAAGCAGGTTTCCCACATGGC
The DNA here is from genome assembly GCF_003285875.2 of Drosophila novamexicana. Classification (NCBI taxonomy): domain Eukaryota; kingdom Metazoa; phylum Arthropoda; class Insecta; order Diptera; family Drosophilidae; genus Drosophila; species Drosophila novamexicana. Next base: position 1,262,754 of record NW_020825054.1, on the reverse strand, counting down.
AGCTTCGCACGACCACCTGCAAGCTGGAACAAACGCAGTGCAACACTAGCTGCTGCAAGTCGACACTTGGACAGCTTATTGGAACATCGCCATAAACTGTGCCAAGTCCCCTTGCGTCACACTCACGCTAGCCAAGACAGTTTCCAGGGGCTTCGGTTAGATGGAGTTACCATTGAGCACACCAGCTCATTTTGCTACTTGGGCGTCCACTTGGACTGAAGGTTCATATGGGGATCCCACATCACAGCCCGACTGGCTCTTAAAACCGCAAAGCAATCTTCACACTTCCACAAAGACGCTGCATAAGAGTGGTCGAGGCCAAGGCAGCACGCAACGTCGCCGGTCTGCCATGGTATGTGACAACCGACGCCATTGAAAGCGATCTCCGCCTAACAAAGGTCGAAGATCAGTTAAACTTCTTCTGCAGCCGATACGTTGACAAGCTGGTGCAGCACACGAACGCGGCCGCCAGGGTCCTGGCTGACCCCATCTATACATAATCCCCTTAGTCATTCGCTTGGTAGAGATCAGAAGGCACTGATCGACTCCAGCGCAAAAAAATAAAACTTAAAAAAAAAAAACAATTAAATAAAGTAAACTAGTTGCTCAAAAATACATCCAAACCCAAATAAACCAACCCTTGTGACAGGGTTTGAACCGTAAACCGAACGACCGTTTATGTTGTCTGATTTTGCAGCCATGATAAAAATAGACTATTGCATGGAACATGTGTGTTATTTAATGGCCACCATAATAAGATATTCTTTTTTGTTTTATTTTTTTAATGCTCCTTTTGAAAAGCCGAAATTCGCAATGTTGTTGCAATGCTCGCAATTTTTTTTGTTTGTTTATGAAGCCCTGAAAAAATTGTATTTTGCAGTCATCATACGGGACTGCATTTATATTTAATTAAAATTATGTGATGTTTTAAAGCCTATACTTCCATCTGTTTTTAAAAGCTCTTCACAAATGCATTACCCAATCTAATTCAATTTCGTTATTGGTTCGAATTTTGCTGCAAAAGTTGAAACCAAACAAGAGCTGATTCGGGGCATTGCCTGGCTGTGGCCACAATGATTGGCAAATTTGCACTCTGAATCCCGAATTGCGCTTTCCGATTGCACAAACAACTCAATCACTCAGCTCGAATTCAGCTTAACGCGACGACACGACGCCTCTCCAGCTCGACTTTTCTCCCCCTTCACAGTTTTTGATTAGAGAAATGCAAGCAACGTGATTCGAACGGTTGCATGGCTCGCTGACTAATGCGGGTTATCAGGAGCGGGCGTAAACATGTCGCGACCCTGGTCGGGCATGGGCACGAGGATTGGGGTGGCTTGTGGCCTGATACTGGTCTGTCCAACTGGCGGGCATAATAATGTTTGCCATTGGTGTGTGGCTAAAATTGAATAATTTTGCATGGCAACATTTTCCCGTGTGACGTAATGACGTTTTCCGTGTTTATTTAACGTTTCGAGTGAAAACTTTTTAACGAATAACCATCTATTCGCTTTATTGATTTGAAAATAAATATTGACTTAAACTGTAATTCGGTGTTCGACTGTAATATACTCTGCAAATGTTGTCGCTGAATATATTTGTTCACCCACTTTTAATGAATGCAGGGTATAAAGTAAATCATATTTAATCAGTTTTACTTACGCTCTCAAACTTGTCTTTGTTTTTCACATGCTGCGCTATAAAGCGCGAACCTTCGATGGTCTTTTCCATCTCTCGTGCATAGGGCCTTTCAAACGTGGGACTGAGATCGGCCGCAGCAGCTGCGGCTGCCGCTGCTGCTGGACAACAGTCCGGACTGATGTCTCCATTGAGACCCGATGGACTGAACAGATCGTCGTCAGCGCCTGGCAATGGCAGTGAGGAGGGCAGCGGCGGGTCACCAAAGCAATGGGCAGCAATCCCGCCTGCGGCCGCCAAATCAAACCGATGCGATGCGGGAAGCACTGAAAAAATATGGCAGAATTTGAGATACGTTGAATGAAAGCGAAGGATGAGAAAGCGCTATAGATTTGATTCAAAGCGGCTGTTGCTTAAGCCCTAATTACTTGCTCTCTATTCATCTGTTTAAAAATAAATAAATGAAACAATTAAGTTTGTATGTCTTATTCGCTCTATTTGGCCAAGTTGGTGCTGTTGATAAGCCCCTCTTCTACTCTTTGTTACTCTGTGTTTTTGCTTATCTGTTTGGCTGCTCTCGTGTACATTTGTAATCTGTTGTCTTTCACTCTGCCACCTTTTTTTAAATCTCTGCTTTTATCTGCTTTAAGCGCTCAGCGCTCAGGTACTATTGTTGTTATTCACGCTCTTAAGCATATCTAAGTGTAACTCTCTTGTTGCACGCTGCAGTTGTTTAGCCGGAAATGGTTGCTCGCCCTCGAATCGATGGCTATTAATTTTCAATGTGAAAAGTAGCCACAATATAAAAAGTTGTAATTTATGTAAAATTGTCAAGTATTATATTAAATAGAATAAATAAAATATTAAGAAAGGTATACATTTGCTAAGAAGGAACAATCCAAGTGCACAAAAAATAGGAACAACCAACCATCTAGGGTTAACATGGACAGAAAGCAGTAACGACATTAGGTAAATCAGATTTGATGCTATTTCGCAATTCTTTCATTTTTATATTTCTCATTTTATTTTTCTTCTTTTTTTTATGCGCAAATGCAATTTACAACTTTTCTGTGCTCTGCTTTGTATGGGTGCAATTTTATTTTCACAATGTCCCTGAGCACAGTACAGGACAAAGGCTGCAGAGTAGCAGCAGCAGCAGCTACAGAAACGATAAAGAAACTCAGTAAATAGTTGGCTGCATTCTACTTATTTTGCACTTATTTGAGATCCCGTTTTTAAAGTTTCAATATCTCTGTTTCGCACCCATAAAAAAGGAAAAATGTAAAAGAAAAGAGCCAAAAGAAGTAAAGGAAACCGTTAATTGAAAGCCGGCTGGACTTTCGGATAGTAAAAAGTAGTCACCAAATGGCGAAGCCCAAGCCATCTTTGTGGGTTTTCGCGTTTCGTGGGTGACTGCACTTCCATGTCGTCTGCCTTTTGAGTGGTTTTATGTGTTGAATGCTTAATATTAAGTGGAAACTGCTAATGAAGTGGTGCAAAAAAATAGCTAATTGATAGGGCTTACAGATAAACGACAACAAAAAATGCTCACTTTTACTGGCTCCGCAAGATTAACTGATACACTTTAATGACTTTAAGTATATCTTTCTTCCATTTTGTTTGGATAATTATACGTACTTATTAGTATGTAAAGTTTTTAGTGAACATTTTTTAAAAGACTTACAATATATGAATGTAAGAAATAATTATATAGAAAAGGGAAACTTTTGCTAAATTGCTCTACTCTTAGACACAGATAATTTTAATTGATAGTTACTGTTATATAGCTTTCATATTTGTATAATATTATTTGAAAAATCGATAAACACAATCCATTCATTATGCTAAAATCTTGGGAATTTTTAGGTTTTAAATTTATTTATATTATATTACTATTTTATTTTAATATTTTAATGTTATATTTTTTTATTTTTATAATCGGTCGATCTGAGTTGAAATGTTAATTTTTTTCTTAAATAAATAAAGCATCTTTAATACCTATCTAGATTTCATCAAAAGTATATAAATTTCTTGGTTCTATTCGAAGCTGTTGAAGTGCTTCTGAGCTTCGCGAAATAAAAGTAGTTTCCTTTGTGACGATTCGTTTTTTTTCTCACTTACTTTCTTGCCACAATTTTTTAATGAGTATGGCAAATGGCGTCACGACACTGACAAAACGATACAAAACTAATTTAGAAAGCGAATAATTCTTGCCGAGTTGCAGCAACTTTTCACTTGCAACTTATGCAACTTGTCTACTTGTCTGCCAGTTAGTTTGTCTCGTTTTACTGTTAGTGTTTGTTTCTGTTGTCTGTATATGTATGTATGTGGCTGCTGCATGCCCCTTGCCAGTGCAGTTGCCCGTTAATTGCCATAAATTATTTGCGCTCAGTGCCTCTGGCAACAGCGGGGGACTTTCGAAATGCATATAATTTCAATGTACTTGCGCATATTTAAACGAAATATAAACTTGCCTGGTTGGAGGTATGGCTGGCTGGCAGTTTAGTTCGAGTATATGAACGCTCTGTTACCAGCTTAAGGCGCCTGCTAAAGCCAGTTGGAAACACGCATAAATTGCCAGGCGGTAACAAAAGCAGCACCTAGAATCTAGAAGCTAGCTGGCTGTAACTACAACTGCAACAATGCCAAAGTTTTGAACAACAAAAAGTTTGGCTAAGGCTGAGGTAAATATAGAAACTTGGCTGGTTTTCTGCAGCCTTCTGTTGACTCTGACAAAGAAGCTTACTATTGTCCTGCCTGGACCGAAATAAAACTATTGGAATACTTTTTTAAAATCAGTACTGGGATTTACCTGGTATGCCATAGTCACCGCTGAAACGCTTTGTGTCATAGTTAACAAACTTGTCCACGTCCGGCGGCAAATGATAGACATCTGTGAGCACCTCGGGCGGCTGATCATCTTCGGGGTCCTCCTTTTTGGGCCGCTCAATGCAGAGTAGTTTCGGCAGGATTCGTATGAAGACGCGCTGCACCCAAGGTGCCATGCGATGCGTCACTGGCGATCTATAATGTCAATCAATTATACACATGCCTCTTTAACTATAATTTTGTTTAAGTACGCACCTAAAGTTTACGTTTAGCACCGCAATTGTTACCACGACAGAGAGCGTGACCAGCATCATGGTGAAGAGCAGATATTTGCCCAGCAGCGGCACCGTCAGAGATGTCGGCGGTATAATCTCTGCCAGCAGCAGAAAAAACACAGTCAACGAGAGCAGAATGCTGATACAAAGTGAGATCTTCTCGCCCGAATCGCTGGGCAAATAGAACACCAGCACGGACAGAAACGATATGCCCACACAGGGTATGATCAGATTGACTGTATAGAAGAGCGTCTTCCGCCTCAGTGTCAGGTTGAATACAATGTCCAGATAGGGCTCCTCGCAGCAGCTGTAGAACTTTTCGTTACGCACCGCCGGCACACGCATGATATCCCATTCCACAGAGATATAGTAATCCTGCAGATCGATGCCCACCTCAATGTTGTCCGAGTCGGCCGTTTGCTTTAAATGTCGCAGGTCAACCTAAAGATAAAGAAAAAATTTAATTTGAATACTTGGTGTGTGTAGCGGCGCTTGCCACTTGTCACTTCCGCTATGCCTAATATAAGGTCAGGACTTTCGTCAACCCTTCGTTTTAGTTTTAGTAGTAGATCGACCCTTTAAGTAGTACCACTCACACCATCGAATCAATAAGCGTATGATTATGTACTATTTTATTTTATTTTTTTTTTAAATAAAACACCGATAAAGCGAATATAAAAGGTTATGTTTGTATTAACTTCAGTCTTACATGGTTGTATTTACTCTAGCAGTAGCTCTCTAGCGTTCAAGAAGATATAAAATGCATCAGTGGCCTAAAATATTCGATCCAATAAGAAATGCAAGCAAATGCAAACTTCCACGCACCTCCGGGTTAATAGCTGCATTAGCTAACCACGTTCTAGTGCGTGCTAAAAATTATTTTTTTTCAAAAACTAATAAAGATCCACATGGTTGAGCCAAATATTTATTGCTTGTCTCCTCATTGCTGATCATGCAGATCTGGTGTTTATTTGAATGCCTGTGCACCCAACTAAGAGTGCCTAGTGGAGTACCTGTCCATATTGCGGACAAAGATGTGACGGATTCAGCGCGTGCTCCACCGAACATGCATTCATCAACATCTGCACGGCTACAATCTAAGGTTGTATGTTACAGGCGAGAAAGCGGCAGATTAAGTTATGTCTGGTGAAAGCATTAACAAGGGTTTAATTCGATAAATTAGATCATATCGACGAAATTTGTTTCTGTCTTTCCGATTACGAAAGCTACAATATGTGTCCAAACCTTGGCCTCAATTAATGGAATGGGCTTTTATCCTTGAATCAAACAACATATTTACGTGAATACCACCAAATTTGCATACCAATTTTTTGGGTACTTAAAACTTCTTTTTAAATAATACGAAATTACGATACTATATGCAGAAAGAGTTTTGAGCGCGTTCAAATGCTTTTTACAGTCTACTCCCATGGTATTTATTTTCAGCTTTTTTTGATTTATGCATCAAAGGCTAGAATATGCAACAGCTGTGCGATTGTTTTGCCATTAACATTGATTTGTTGGCCCATTTTTCTCCAAGCGATGGGGAATCGACATTAACAACAACGGCACTCAACATTACACTAAGTCGTATGGAGGGGTAACTCTAAGGTGCTCTTGATTTTCATCAGATGTCGATTTGGATGTGAACGTGAATGTGGGTGTGGATGCTGATGATGGGAAAACGTTTTCGTACTTTTGACAAATTTTTGACAATCGTCAATTGCGCAACGAATTGCGATTGCCTCGTGTACTCCGTGAGAAAATTGAGTAGACAGCTGATGTTTTCGCCTTCGCTCACGTTCAGCTCGAAACGTAAAAAACATTTACGTTTAATCATTTATTTCAGTTCATTTGTTGCTGTTCTTGTTACCGATGTTGTTATTGGTGTCATTCATTTAAGCTTCTTTTGCAGCGATATTTCTTCCGTAGCTGCGAGTTCATAATATATATATGTATAGGTAAATACGAGCTAATGATATATTATCGGCAATCTACAGTACATCATCGTTTCGATTGACTAATGAAAATCATATGATACGATTTTAATTTATTGTTAGGAGCTCTCATTTTCAGATTTTACATATTTTATAAATTTAATTCAATAAACACAGTTTGTTTGTTTGTTTTAAAAAAAATGCACACGAACGCAATTTTCAATTATTTGCTAGCCATTACAGTAATGTCATTAATGCCTTGTAATATGTATACGTCGCCACTAACAGAATTCTTAATAGGCGAGGAAATCAAGCGAATTAATATATATATTGTATATATGTATTTGGAGGTGTGCGTGTATTTATGAAGTTAAAATCACTGAAGCATGGATGCGTAAATTCGCCTTATTTAGCAAAAAAAAAACAAAAAAAAAAAAAAACAATTAATGCACTCTTATTTACTTGCATGTGTTATTAGATACCATGTACCTAAATATGTAGCCTATGTAACTATATTGAGAAAAATTCATTTGAATTTTGTATTGTATTTAATTCACGATTTTCGATTCTAGATTTCGCTAAATTATGTGAGCATCGATTATGATTAAATTAGTTGCTGCAGTTCACATTTTAGGGACCGGTGGGAATATCTAAAAATATTTCTAAGATTTTTGCTGCCGTTAAAGTTGCACACCTTCATCAAATTCCTTTGTTTCATAATTTGTTAAATTTTTATGCTTGTCCTTAAAAAAGCGCAACAGGGAGAGTATTTTGACATTGTTACTAAAATGGTTTCCTATAAGTATGATTCATATAGCGACAAACATATATAATTCGGCTTAGCCTTGTGTAGAAGGTATAGGAAAAGGTTGTCCCTAATGGCATAGATTCTGATTTCATTTCTCTTTCTTTTGTTATATTGCCATGGAATTAAGCTTATATTGCTGTAGAAATTGTGGTTCAGTACTCAGTCCATCCAAGTCTTACAGTTCTTTACACACTTTAACAAAAAACTGAAGCAGCATTTGACTGTCTTGTGAGTGTATTATTTCTTCGTTTTGGGAAACTTAAGATTTCTAGGTTGCTTCTATATGCCATTTTCCATTAAGTCGTATGGAGGGGTAACTCTAAGGTGCTCTTGATTTTCATCAGATGTCGATTTGGATGTGAACGTGAATGTGGGTGTGGATGCTGATGATGGGAAAACGTTTTCGTACTTTTGACAAATTTTTGACAATCGTCAATTGCGCAACGAATTGCGATTGCCTCGTGTACTCCGTGAGAAAATTGAGTAGACAGCTGATGTTTTCGCCTTCGCTCACGTTCAGCTCGAAACGTAAAAAACATTTACGTTTAATCATTTATTTCAGTTCATTTGTTGCTGTTCTTGTTACCGATGTTGTTATTGGTGTCATTCATTTAAGCTTCTTTTGCAGCGATATTTCTTCCGTAGCTGCGAGTTCATAATATATATATGTATAGGTAAATACGAGCTAATGATATATTATCGGCAATCTACAGTACATCATCGTTTCGATTGACTAATGAAAATCATATGATACGATTTTAATTTATTGTTAGGAGCTCTCATTTTCAGATTTTACATATTTTATAAATTTAATTCAATAAACACAGTTTGTTTGTTTGTTTTAAAAAAAATGCACACGAACGCAATTTTCAATTATTTGCTAGCCATTACAGTAATGTCATTAATGCCTTGTAATATGTATACGTCGCCACTAACAGAATTCTTAATAGGCGAGGAAATCAAGCGAATTAATATATATATTGTATATATGTATTTGGAGGTGTGCGTGTATTTATGAAGTTAAAATCACTGAAGCATGGATGCGTAAATTCGCCTTATTTAGCAAAAAAAAAACAAAAAAAAAAAAAAACAATTAATGCACTCTTATTTACTTGCATGTGTTATTAGATACCATGTACCTAAATATGTAGCCTATGTAACTATATTGAGAAAAATTCATTTGAATTTTGTATTGTATTTAATTCACGATTTTCGATTCTAGATTTCGCTAAATTATGTGAGCATCGATTATGATTAAATTAGTTGCTGCAGTTCACATTTTAGGGACCGGTGGGAATATCTAAAAATATTTCTAAGATTTTTGCTGCCGTTAAAGTTGCACACCTTCATCAAATTCCTTTGTTTCATAATTTGTTAAATTTTTATGCTTGTCCTTAAAAAAGCGCAACAGGGAGAGTATTTTGACATTGTTACTAAAATGGTTTCCTATAAGTATGATTCATATAGCGACAAACATATATAATTCGGCTTAGCCTTGTGTAGAAGGTATAGGAAAAGGTTGTCCCTAATGGCATAGATTCTGATTTCATTTCTCTTTCTTTTGTTATATTGCCATGGAATTAAGCTTATATTGCTGTAGAAATTGTGGTTCAGTACTCAGTCCATCCAAGTCTTACAGTTCTTTACACACTTTAACAAAAAACTGAAGCAGCATTTGACTGTCTTGTGAGTGTATTATTTCTTCGTTTTGGGAAACTTAAGATTTCTAGGTTGCTTCTATATGCCATTTTCGATTTTGTTGTAACTGCTGCTCCTTTGACAAACGAGTTCCAAAAACTTTTCACAGTCGTGGCTGGTTCATTAAGCGCAGCTGCTGCCTGTTATCTCCTCCACGCACACGCACACGCACACCAACACGCACACACATGCAGCTGGTATAGCCGTGAGTGTGTAGTGTGTGTGCGAGAGTGCCTCGTGATTTATCACATGCCAACAAAAGAGCGAGCGAACGAAACGTGTCAAGTGTACAAAAACACAGTAAACATTAACAACAGTATTGAAATAAATAAATATATAACAGCTACACGAAGGCAGCCCCAAAGTGGGCCACGCCCTTTTCGGGAAGCCCATATAACAACCGAGTATGCCATGAACCCGCAGCGGGCAATAAAAAACGAAGCGAATAATCAATTGTCAGTGAGTGAGTTCTTTTGTTTAGGCACTTTTCAAGGTCGTCGCAATCGCATGTTTAAAAAGTCGTTTTTTCACGCACACACTTCACCATATACATATAACTGCTTCCATGTGCCACGCCCATACAGCAATCCGTCCGCTTGCCATTGAACTTCGCGGCTTAATGCTTTTATAATCGACTTAAGAGTTTGATTAGCGTTTGATTAGCAGACAGTCAATCAGATACGACAATAGAGCCAAGTACACCGAGCTCTTTACGGCATTGATGGATGGATACATCTGAGCTGTTTCAGCTCCGTTGATTGACAGCCCGCTCCTTGGAGCATGAGCATAAGAATATACATCTATACGCTTTTAAGTACTTTCACTTACCATGTAACCATCGTATGTCCACGAGCCGAACTTCATGAAACATGTTTGCTCGTCGAACGGAAAGTATTCGACATCAATTTCACAAAAGGATTTATAAATGGCAGGAGGCTTCCAAACCACTTTGCCCGTGTGATGTAGAATTGCTTTTGTCATTATTGTCACTTCATAGTTGCCATCGGCGCTGCAAATTAAGACATAAACAGAGAGGTAAATAAGCAGGAGAAAAGGTAATTTGCACTAAATCACTTTAATGTATTTTTTAAATCGATTATATTATTTAATATTCTTGCCATGATGTTCTTCTTTTTGCTTAAATGCGGGTTCCTTTCTAAAAATACAAGAAATAAAAGAAATTCTATGCATTTTAAGTAATGCTCAAATTACACGATAGCAATTGTGGACACCGCACGGTCAGGTTCATGTTTTCGTCTAGCAAAACGTTGATAAAGTTGACTTCATCTATTAATTGCCTCTAATGCGCTGTAAATTATGATAAATGTATTCCTAAAAATCGACCCACTTTGCAATTCTCATTAATTTTAGAAAGACTTCTAGCTATGCATGCTTTTAGTAAAATAGTTACTAGCTTTCTTGTTAATAAATGAAAGAAAATAATCTTGCGTATCTGAACTATTGCCAACACATACATAAACCTCATGTAAATATTTATGTATACATAATTCACTTATTACCGTAAGATAGATTGTAAATAAAAATTGAAATTGAAAAAAGAAAAAATGCATATATATAAAACTGTTTGTCTTGACTGACTGACTGACTGACTGATTGGTGGACAACGCACAGCCCATACCGTAGGAAACTGAAATTTTCACTGTATTTACCTTATGGGATGAAGGTGCACGTTGCAACGAAAAATCGCGAAAAAACTATTGTATGAAAAAGCTTTCTCGGAGGAAAGTGCGATTCAAAGATTTTTTGCGCTAAGTTTTAAGTTTTGTCCGATTCGCTTCAAACTTAGTTTTAAAGGTCTAGATAAAAACTTAATGAATACGTGTTTCAGCGATTTGGGAAATTCCACCCGCACAGTGGTAAATTGGTAGAAAACGTTTGTATGAAGGTTGTTTGTTTACCGTCCGATCAGCTTCAAAATCATTTTTAAAACTTTTTAAGAAAAATTATTTCGTACGTGCCACGGGCAATGCTGGCCTATATACGCTAGTATTTACATATATAGCTAAAATTCATTTCGAAAATTGGCATGGTTGGGTATTTTAGTCAGCATATAGACCTAGAAGTTTATCAGCTGTATTAGTAACGAAACTACAGAAGTTCCTATTCAAAAGTTAAAGGAAACTGTCTGACATTCAATATTTTAAAGTTATTAAGTTATTAGATGCGAATCATGTTTCCAATTTCAGAGACTATATTGCTGAAATCGTGTATTTAGGTTTAAATGTTAAGGGCTTAAAATTAATTAAACAAAAAACTTTTTAACTAAGAATGTTGGGGTTTACCATTCTGTCTTCGATTTTGCTAAGTGTAATTAACCATCATCTCACTTAGATAAGTCCCTGAAATTTCTATTAAACCGGATTTCTTACCTGTCTACATAGCTTTTTTCAATTTAAAACATTCTGACAAAGAGCTTAAAAACCACCAACTGCACACACACATAGAGACACAGATATAGATGCGTATAATAGACATTCACGCCAAGCCACATAACCATTTTCGGCAGCCATATTAACTTAACGCCATAAATCTCAGCTCTAGTATAATATTGCGGTAGACACAGGCTCGGTTTGGCTGTTCGACACCCCCCACATACACACACACACATACGCTGTCCTCTCTTTATCTATCCATTAGTCTCTTTCCCAGTGCTCGACTGTCATCGTGGTACATACGCTGGAGTATTCCTATTCCCAAAGTGCGATAGCTTTGGCTTTGTTTTCTTTAATTAAATGAATGCTGTTGACAACTTTATTATCAGCTGAACTTTGTGAAACCCAAAGCAGACAGCCACGCCCCGCAGTACTATCAACACAGCCGCAGCCACTTTATTTCTATTATTTCGAATCACGCAGGCGGTCGGCTACTCCGCGAATGAATGCATGACCTACACAGTCCCATCAATGATTCTATTTCAACTGTTTTAGTTTGCAGCATCAAAAGAAGCGAAGTAAAAACTTATTATCTTTCATTAGATTTACAAAAATAAAAATGGCGCTGAAAAATCGCGAATACAAAGTCAGCGAAACATTTTGAGCGCCTGCGGATTGCCTGCTTTCTCGGTTTTGGTTTCGATTTCGGCCCGAACAGATACAAAGATGGTGCTCAGTGTGACGCTCAGATTAACGCGCGCTGATAGCCGCAGCTGGCTGGCGATACCCATACGCCGCGTTGTCCAGTGTGTCCGTGTGTCTGCGTGCGTGTGTGTTTGTGTGTGTGTGTCACCGCGTGCCACCGCATCACCGTGAAGATAATGGCTGCAATTGTGGTGACCCCCAGGCGTGGTTTTGGTTTTTCGGTTTGGTTATAAACTTTTGTTCTCGTTCTCCTCATTTTTTTGGTCCTTTTTTTTGTTCCTTCCCCGCTGCCTTTTCGCTGTGCTTTTTGCAGCGCCATCGGCCATTTTAAATGGTTTTTAGCCATTAATGGCTGGCTCTCTGCTCGCCATAATCGTTGTAGATGCTGCTGCTGCTGCTGATGTTGTTGTTGTAATAACATTTTAAAATGCTTTGCTTTTGGATTTGTTTTTAGTGCACGAGTATGTCTGCCAGTGGCTATAGCACTGGCTCAGTCTATGCCCTGCCTCGACCAACGCCTGAAGACCTCATTGCTAATGGACGGCGCAGGCGTTGCCGCGTGACGGTGGCTCAGCCAGTGGTTATGGGCGTGTACTGCTAAAACCAACATAGGAAGCAATTTTCGCATTTAAAATAAATTTGTAATTAGAAGCTAAAATGTATTTTTAATTAGTTCTAGACTGAGTTGATCTAGCAGAAACCATTTCGTTCCAATTGCGCAACTTTTGTACTAAAGTTATAACAACCACACATATACGTCCAACACACAGATAAACATTTGGAAGCACTACCAAATTATGTTATTGCTTAGAAGCTATTATATTTAAACTAAGAGCGTACCAAATGCAGCTATAAGGTAGCAGCTGATACTTAAGCTGCTATTTGGACCTGAGTTCAAATATTAAGCTAAAAGCTAGTAGTTTTTAAAGAAAGCTGATTTTAGGCATAAGATAGAAATATTAAATGAAAATACGACTTTTTGGAACTTAAGATTATTAATAGTATTTGTTGTAGCTGCTTTTTATTTGGATCTATCTTTAAGTTTTTCTTTCTCTTATGTATTCGAAATTATTGTCAACAATTTATATATATAGAAAAAAACTGATCCGTTCTCTGTCTTATTACCCTTGACTCTTCCTATTTTTCTTTACCTCACTTACTTTTTACTTTACTATGGATATAGCTCCAAAATAAAAGAAGTTCTATCCATTGTTGTAAAAATGTGCAAATTAATGCAAAATAAAACATAAATAAACGCAATAAAAAAATGTTGTTCAAGAGCTATGAATTTTAGAATAAATCTTCAGCATAGGGTGTCAAAATGTCACTGGGTATCGAATTTCTAGTTGCATGAAGAATAGAGCTCTTACTTATTTAATTTGTACAAGGCTTTTAGCACTTTAAGTGCCAAGGAGAGCTTACAAATATTACCATTCGGCGGGCAGCCCCAGAGTATCAGACTCAATTGCAATTAATTTTAGACCACAACTAAAAACCAAAATCCAACGAGAAGAGAAAGAGCTCAGCTAACAGCTCGCTCGCATGCGATTTTAACTCCCGGGATGAAAATGAACTGCTGGAATTAAGCGGCTTTCACAAATATAAACAGATTCGTCGTCGCCGTCGTCATCGCTGGCGCCGTCGCCTTTCTGTTGTTGTCGCTATTTGGTAGCCTCCCCAATTTGGTTCTTAAAGCTTGCTTTGCCTAATTGCGAACACACACATACACTTGCACTCCGAAACTGCGGCTGTTGACGCTTTCTCGTTTTCGATGCGTATTTAATGAGCCGGTTAAAGCACACAAGTCTAATTATGCCTGGTCAGCAGAGTACCCATGGCATATATAGAGCAATCTTTCTCTTGGTGAATCGAAATTGCAATTTAAAATTTACAAACGTGCCGAAAGCGAATGCCGTTCGCTATTTGAAGTGACCCGCTAACAATTAGTACAACACGCGCACGGCCACGTCCAATAAATTACAACTTTTGAAGCTTGTTTCAAAGGCCGTACAACAACATGGCGAACATTATTTAATAGGCCAACATGGCGGTCGCGCGTGTGTATGCGTCTGCAAACGTGTGTACGTGTGTGTAAGCGAGGTAAAGTGTGGCACATACGCTGGCAGGTATTTGTACCCGTGGACCATGTTGTTGTTTTGTTACGCGTCTATGAAAGGCTCGTTCAACTATTTGTTGGCTATTCCACATTTAGCAGGCAATTAAACATTTTTCATTGCATGTAAATGGGCGCAATTTCGTTGGATTCTGAGTGTATATGTTTGTGTGTCTGAATGTGCGTATATATTTTATGCCGCTGTGCACTTGTCTTGGCGAGCAAAAAGTTGCTGCATAAAATATTGTCAGTTTCGCCGCTATTGTGAAATTAAACGCATTTTCTGCGATGCTAAGTTTTTCGACCAGTTGCATGGGGCAACGTGTCTGCATTCAAGTATACAACAACTGTGGCACTTTTATGAACAAGCATACTGCTTGATTTTATTTAATTTTTCAGTGATATGCGCTGTTTACTATCCGTTATTCATCCTTAATTTGAAATTGTTTTATTAAATCGATACACTTCTGTTAATTTTATCTGCGAAATACACATATTGGACAACGCTGGTGTATATAAAACTTGAATAACTCTTAAATATTAAACTATAGTAATAAACTCCATTGTTATTTCAAAGTGAACTTTCGCCTCTCTTAGAAACATTTTGTGATTTCTTTTTAATCTTTGAAATAATAAAATCTCTCCATGATATTAAATTTCTTTTTGAAATATATAGAAAAGCGTTTCAAAATAAATTGAAATATCTGTTTTATAGATATTTTATAACTTGATTAAATATGCTCTTAGGTGGCAGTCCAATAGAATATTCTTTCCAAGAAACTAAACTTGCATTTTGACTAAAATGGGTCAAATAAAAGGTGACAGGAAATTTCTGTGTCATCTCTTATAATCTTATGTTGGCATCAAGTTATGTGAACTTTACAGAGGCAATTTATTTCTATCAAACACAATTAACTACCAGTGTTCAAAGCGGGCAGAGGCTACTTCAACTCGAAGCGTTTAGGCTCTGATGCTCAATCTGGTAGTCGCTGTAAGGGGAAAGGCTTCTTACAGAAGCATCGCTTCATTATAGCCAGCACAAATTATTTTTGTCACTTTAAAAATTGTCCACATTGGCGGCGGCCGTCTCAGCAAACGACAATGGCGGCCACATAAAACGCAGTGCGTGTGTGTGTGTGTATTAGTGTAAGTACCATGGACTTGGTATAGTTACGCACAACAACATGACAATGCTTTTGTCGTTGTTGGCAAATGAAATTTAAGCTTTTTCCAAGCCATAAATTACGAGTTTTTATGACTCTGCCAAAACACACACCCCAAAAAGTATGCTATGCGAACAGTTGGTATTGCCAAGGCAGCAAAGCAGCAAGGCACCCAGCAGCCAAGCCAAGCCCAGCGAAAAAAACCCAGAAAAAAAGAAAGCCAATACGGCACATAAAGCGCGTAAGCCGATCTGCCAAAAGAGCGATGTCCTCTCTGGTGTTGTAGGCACAACTAAAGTGCCAGCCACATCGACAGAGTCAAGTGTTGGACGGCAAGGCATGTGTAACAGTGGAAATTATATGGGAATTCATGAGAAAAATCTAAACTGAATTGCAAGTATTTTCCAATTATTAAAATAATTAATAGGAAAATATATTGTATAGTATGTATGTTCCAATAATGTGGGCAGACCTACAGTAGTTATTTGTTTTAATTGTATAAAAACCAGCTGGAGCTCTTAGAGCCTGAGAGCTAGCTGAGGGAGGATAGAGAGCTGAATGAAAATGTATTTGGAATGGGATCCTTTCTCATAGCTTTTACCACTGTGCCGTATGCTTGCCCTGGCTTCACTCCAAGTGAAATACAACACAAGGCAAATTATAATAATTACAGCGAGCGTAGCAAAATAAAACGTCCAATTTGAGAAAGCAGACGAGTTGGCAGCCATTTTAGCTGAGCATAAAGGACTGTCCCTTCCCTTCCTTAGCACCAAGCTTCAACGAACCCTCGACCAGCTCTCATGTTACACATTGAAATAAAAATACGTTAATCATCGGCTGATAAATTGCAAGCGTAACTGTGCGCTTTGATTTATGCGCCCGTCGCGCCCATTGGGCAATTATGCAAATGGTTCCAGGCGCCAAAATGCCCAAGCTCACAGTTCGAACCAGAACGAATCCGGTCAAGGGGCATACGAAAATTAGCTGTGTACTTACTTGTTGTATAGCACAATATCCGGCAGCCATATGTGCTCGGAGGGCACATGCAGGGTATCCACTCCGCCGTAATCGTCGGGATTCCATTTTAATTTGTAGTCGTTCCACTCCTGCAACATATTTAAGTAGTTACAAAAATTGTTCAACAATTGTTCTAATAATGTATATAAAAAATAAAATTAAACAATTTATTCTAAAATAAATATGTCGTATGACAAAAGCGTTCGGTTAGATAATTTGCATTTAGATGAATATTGAATTCAATATGTAGCTCACAGTATCTGTTTGCTGGCTATTGCTGGTTGTCTGCTGCTGGCTTTATTGTTATTGCATTTAATGTTTCAATGGCTTTCCATTAATTATGCAGTAATTTATTGGTCTCTTAGCTGTTAGCGTTAAATTTAATTTTCACCATACAATTGCGACCGTAGGATATACATATATATATCTATATTGGCAGTGTCGTATTCAAAAATTTGGTGTGAAGACTTTCGACTTTCACACACCTAAAACATTTCACTAGAAGTTAAAAAAAACCCTTTCTAGAAGCATATGCATATTGGGGCGCTTACCTTTATTTGAAAGCAATATCTTTTACCTGAACATTTCATAAAGATCGGACACCGAAGCTAATCAAGAAGAAGCACATCCGCATTTATTTTATTGAAGAAGGAGACTCTAATGTTTGTAATGACAGCTTGGCACTGGACGTAGAGTATATCCTATTCAGGGACTTTTGACTGGAGCGCTCTACATGTGCTTTTCTTCTTCCGCGATAATAGTATACCAAAGGGTAACTTCTAGTCGGGCACATGAAACTGTGTATAACATAAAACTGTAATTTTATTGATTGCAACACTATTGATGTTGAATGTATGATGCATGCCACGTGGACATTGGTTGCAATTCACAATGAGATTATTGGGGTGCTCAAGCGTTGACCAAGCATGAAACGCCCAATAATTAAAATAAATGACCGTTGCAGACGATAATCATAATAAATGAAAATATTGATACCGCATTATTATTTTTATGTTTTTTTTTATACATCTTAAATCGGGTTGCACGCTGATGGTTCAGTGATTTGTAATCTATAAAACTAGTTAATTTGTCCGTTTTAATTGAACAATTGTTTGCTCATTCGGGCTTGCAAACTAATTAAAATATATGGAGCGGTAAAGGAAATGTAATTCTTAAATTTGTTTGTTTTTGCGACTTTTTGTTGTTGTTCATTTAATAGATTGTACATTTAATTGCGCTGTATGGAGTCATTTGGCTTTCTATGCAAAAGCCCGCCTAAATAGGGTATCTACAGTCAGTCGCACCACACGCACATAGATACATTTTAACAGTAATGTTTATGCGGGTGCACGTATTTGCGCCCTTGTTGACATAATGTGTGTGCATATTTATAGACGCGCAGCAATGCTCAGGCCAAACATAAATTGCAGTAACGACAGCAGCAACAATAAATATAAACAAATGTTAAAACTTGAATAATGTTTGGGTGTTCCGGATTTGTTTTACTCCAATTTATTTAACTACTATGACAGACATTTCCATTTGTAAATCTTTATTTAGCTGGCCCATTAAGCCTCGGACATACTTATGAATTCAATTATCATATGTTTTTACTGATTTAAATAGCAATTTTAAAATTCTGCAGCAAGTAACATATACAAATCCTCGGTGTTTTCATCCTACATAAGTTGGTTGTTGGCGACATAGGTTCTTCGTTTCTGTTAGGACGTCTTAAATTCTTTGTTTTGTCTAGACCTACCAGGTCCACCTAACTTTCTCTTTTCCTGATGAAATCGTTGCGTTCAGAATACTTACGGGAACTCACTGACCATTTTCAGCTCTTAGTAGGGGCATAGCTTGCCGGACAGGCTATAAATTATCCCCATCGGGTCGGTGATTTTCCAACACTATCTTTTTATCTTATTAAATTAACACTCTATATATCTAGTATATACTTCTCGTCTTCATTAACAACTTCTTTCTTTATTTTTTCCCATTTATTGTTATTATTTTTAATTTTACTTAAGAACGCTATTTTCGCTACTTATACCCTTCTTCTTAGCTGTAAGCTCTAATAGCGTCACTGACCATATTAGCTGTGAATAGGAAATAGCTGGACGGGCGGGAAAATGAAACACCTCGTTCGGTTGGTGATGCTTTTAGAAAAATGTGTATTCTAACTAGGTTTTTAGCATTTTATTTGTATGTATAATGTATTGAATAATGAGGATGGGGCTCGTGTTGTCGACCATTAATAAATAAATGCATAAAAAAATACAGTATAATAAAAATTAAATTTAAACCGAAAATGTTATTAAGAATGTATAAATTTGGTAAGTTTAACTATTATATTTAATTTATCTTTTTAATAAATTTTACATTAAAATTATTCTTTTTGATTTAATGTATACGTGGAGGATATATGTTGCTTTTGTCTACATATATTACAATAACAATATAAGAAACATATACGTCAATTATAAAAAGAATCTTATGAAATGTTGTGTACAATGTATATTTGTATAATTAATATATGTAAATTCAAAAAAAAAAAAAAAATGATGAAAATAAGTAAAATTTAATCAACATTTATGTTATGCTACTTTGCGATAGCGAATTTCAGTTGAAATCGTTTCCCAGAACACATGCGAATTAAATTTTTAATAAGCCGAAAATGATAATAGCAGAAATGCTCATGCACAAATTTTGAATAGAAGCGCGCGCACACACACATAGAAAACAGATGTGTTGCATAATTTATATCTAATTTTGGGGTTTGCTTTTGTTTTTTCAATTGGGTAACCAGAAACTAGGAATAAGCTTTTGAGAGCTATTGACTGCAATTTGTGCAGAAGATTTGTGTGCATATTTTATGCAAAAACCTTAAAGCTGTTCCATTCAAGTGCTTAAAAGCAGCTCGAAAAAACGCGCAAGTCAGACACTAGATAGAGATGTATATAGTTTTTTGGCTTTTCTCATGTTGTTTTAGTTGCAACTGCCCATCGCATTAGTGCGAAGCCAATGCACATATATGTACGCGTAGCTGCAGCAGAGTGGCCAGCGTGGCCACTTGGTCAAGTCCAAATCAACGCTTTCAATCGCACAGCCAAGGGATGGTCAGAATTGGCATTATAGGAATGTGAGGATTGGCTAGCAAAATGTATTTTGCATTTGCTTGCAGCGAAGCATGCAAATGGTGTATTCATGTTTCACGAAAACGTCAGGAAGTTTGCCAGTTGCCAGTTGCCAAAATCGCACCAACCAGCAAATAGTTTAAAAAGTAGCCAAAATAAAATTTAACAAAAATAGGAAAGTTCCACTCACCTGCTCCACCCACACGTTGGTAGTCATAATTTGATTTTTTAGATTCTGCAAAGAAAATAAATTGGGGAAATTTGGTAAGATGCGAGTTCAAGCAAGAATTCAATTTGTATTGGTAATGCAAATGCGTTTCAAGTTTGACCAAGTCTTGGCAAATGGGTCTGCCTGTTCGACTTTGAGATACTCTTTACATTGCATAAAAATGAAACTTTAAAATATTTTTTATATATATCGATACTGTTACACCTGATAGTAACTACGAGGAATCCGTGTTTCCGCCGGTTTGTGAACCCAGGTTTTCACTTCCAATATTTTTAATACTATATTCAATTCTTAAAATAAAATTATGGTTTTGAACGAAACCATTTTTACAGAAGATATATTACGGTTTTTGCTTAGGTCAGCAATTAGTCAGTAGTACATTTAGTACCTGAAATTTCACACTCAAACTGGTATTTTTTGGGTCTGTGCAATCGTAATGGAAACACTTTTAAAAATTATACGAACAGGGTGTAAAATACAGCTCAAGTGATTGGCTGAGCTGTCACCGGGGGGCTCGCGGCTGGTGGCTGGTGCAAGGTCTCAATATTTGTGACAACTTAAGCATTGAGTGGGGACCATCAAATTGAAAATCGTGGCGACCAGTGAATGTTTTTTTAGTGAACTGAACAACTTTGGTATCGGTTAACAAATGCGTTTGAAATTTGCTCAGCTGAGTGGAGGTTGCAGGGTGGAACTGTGGGGCTGTCGGTGGCTGTCAAGTAGCCCGTAGCCCCCGTCACCGTCCTGGGCTAAATGGTGCTGCAGTTGGTTTGCTTGAAGTGAGCTGCAGCAATAAGAAACAGTCAAAGTCGTTGCTGGAGACCGTATTCTTAAAGCATCATTGAGTTTTAATCAATTTATGTTGCGCAGACTGTCACTGAAAGAGAAACGAGATTAGAGTGAAATAATAAGAGTAGAAGTAAAACTGGAATTCCGGTCTGATGGGGTAGCTGATGCAATTAAAGTTAAGAGCAGCTAAACAAGCATAAAGTTTAAGCACCGCTGTGGTAAGCTGCGAAGTGGATTAAAAGTTAGCTTAACTATAAAAGCTCACAAAGCCATTTCGAGCATTAGATGAAGTGGAAAGACAAAATATACGCATAGTTCTATACCAACAATTCTTCCACAGTTAAGCATTTCAGTTGCGCTATGGTTGCTAGGAATATGGGATAAAAATGAGTAGGCAACGTGCATTAATTGGTTTGTTTCCTAAATTATATATTAAATGATATGCCTCCTTATACATACATTTGTTGTATGATGCTGATTTTGATGAAAATATCTTGAATTTTCTACGGATTCTTCATAAAAAGGTGAAATATCTTGAAAAAAATGCCGAGCGCAAAAAAACAAAAATGTTATTCTTAAATAAAAGACCTTAATTTTCGACCGATATAGTTGTCCGATCCGTACAGCTTAGACATATGTATCGCAACAAAAAAGTTTAAAGACGTTAGCTATGAAAATAATAGACTACATCGTATAGAAACAGAGATACGGGCGTATCTAGAATATATATACTTTGTGAGGTAGGATATGTCTCCTTCAATGCGTTACCCAATTTATGAGGAAACTTTAATACCCTTTACAAGGGTATAAATAAAGACAAATTTAAGGAACTTATTGTAATTAATTCTTTTTTCTGTACCAAATTAAAATTCTTGTCGAATTTTCTCGTGAATGCCAAATTTTATTTTGAACGATCTTTAGTGGTTTTTAAGACCATCTTTAAACAATTATTTTTCTAAACGTTGTATATGTGGACTTTGGTTTAAGATTACTTTCTTTGTAAGCAAAATGTATTTAATATAGTATTTAATGTCCTGCTCTCGATAAAAACATATTAAAAACTGGCGTGTATAACCCGGTCTTGCCCGAGTCACGTATAAAATTAATGTTCTCAAAAAGCTTTAAAAAATTATTTTGAAACTGATCGGTCGGCAAACCAACCACTTTCATACAAACTTTTTCCGCCAATTTACCACTATTGTGGGTGGAATTTCTCAAATCGCTGATACACGTATTCATATAATTCTCATAAAGAGCTTTGAAAGTAAGTTTGAAGCAAATCGGAAAAAAAAATGAAAACTTCACCTTAAATATTTTTGTGTTGCACTTTCCACCGAGAATGCTTTGATTTTGCGAAAAATGTGAAACACATCTCAAATGATTTTTATGTAGATCCTTAAATTCATTTGAAACGTAACCCAACAAATCTTTGAAAATGAGTTTGAGGCCGATCGAAGGTAAATAAAAAAGTTGCATTTAAACGTTTTTCCAAATTTTTCCACACTTGCCGGTGGAATTTACCGAAACGCCGTCTTAGCTCTTACGGTTTGGGCTGTGCGTCTGTCACCAATCAGTCAGAACAACAATTTAATATATAGAGATGAATAAATAATCGTTTGCTTACATACCTAGAAAAGCTCACAGAATTGTTTTAGTTTTTCGACAAAGCCAACGTGATATCTAAACTAAGGAAACAAGTAATTCATGTCGACGCATTCAGGATTCACCGCAAATAATTCAAGCATATCAAAGTGCTCTAATTTGCGCCTTAACAGATGTACGCACGGAACCATAATGTCACCTTCTATTCAGGCTCCAGAGTCCCTCCTTAATATCCACTTATATATATGGTATGTACAAATACACACACGTTAAGCGAGCAACGAGCTCGTGTCAAGCTCCTTGGCAGTTACTCGCATTATATTTACAACTGCTGTTCGCTTCCCTTTCATATTTATTTAGGTGGCAGGCGGCAAGCAACTCATTAAGCGTAAATATGTTGGGAGCAGGCGACAGGATTCAATAGAAAAAATTAGAAAACGATAAAATTGCGGAATAAATCACTTAAGCGTTGAAAAATGTAATTAACGACAAAATGATAATGACGCGTCGTAACGCGCTTTCCGTCGAGACATCCAGATAATGTCAGCAGCTAGGACGAGCGCCCCCGTTGCTGAAGCTAGAAAGCAATATGTTAAGATACCCAGTGTTAATAGATTTTACTGGTGGTTGCCAGCACACAGTGCGGTGTTGGTGGTGCTGCTGCCAAGATGACCTACTAATCACCCGCTCAGTGCGCTATCCAGGGATGCCAGCTAACAGTTCCCAGTTGCCAATTGCCAGTTGCTAGTTGGCAGCCAACGGCTAAACGTCTGAACGTCTGAAAGGTCATTAGGTGCGGGTGACGCGGAAAACGGGCAATAAAACGACAAAGCCAAGAGCAGGCACAAAGACAGCGGGCATAAGGAAGAGATAAAATTGCAGCTGCGTCAGGGCGTCGAGGACGAAGGCAAGCGTTGCGCGTATCCTTTATGCTTTATGTGCGGCATCCGCTGTAGTAGCTCCAACAGCAACATCAGCTTTCTCGCTTCGTCTCTCCGGCAGGCCATGTCCATGTCCATGTCCATGTCTATGCCGGTTCACACCTACAGCTGCCTAACTGGGTTTGTTGCTATGTAATTGGTGTAGTTTTTGTTATTGCTGTTGCGGCTGCTTGCTTATTCACACTTAGAGCTATGGCTGCCGGTTGCATTACACCGAACAGGATGCACAGGATATACAGTGTTTAAATTGCTTAAGCTGAAGCTTAAAGCATTTGAGATGCAACTGAATTTGCATTTTATGTCTGTGGCCACTGGGGCCATAGCAAGGATTCAGCAACGTTCTCGTCTTGGACTTGTTTACAATTTAAATCGAATTTCCTGTTTGCCGTAAATAAACTTTGCAATAACCGACACCGAGCTGCAACATAAAAATTCCTTCCCAGCTCTGACTGAATAAGTATTAAATAAAGTATGCAAAATGCGGCAGTTTCAATTGCATGTCGGATTCTTATAATGGTTATTATAAAATGTCAAATAAAGTTTATATTTGACTTACTGAGTTAACAGAGGTACATTACATTTAATTTCTAAGTATCTGTGTGTATACACTTGACCGTAATTGCTTTTATGCTTACTCTACATTCAACTTGGAATTTGATTTAATGTTTCTTCTCTCTGTCTCTCGTTCTCTCTCTCTCTCTCTCTCTCTCTCTCTCTCTCTCTCTCTCTCTCTCTCTATCTCTCTCTCTCTCTCCCTCTCTCTATCTCTTTCCCAGATTCACAGTTATAGGGCACAGCTTCCATATAATTGCGTTTTCGGCCAAGCAGAGCTCAAAGTAACGTAGCAACCAGCAATTAGGTCCAACTGTCTGCCTGACACCCCCTCTTCTAGACTGTCCCTTCACCAAATCTCGCCCATACATATATTTGGTCATAATTCACCTGAATGAGCAGCTGCAATGCCAGTAATAAGTAACTAATGCTACATACTGACTCGCAAATCACAAAGGTCAAGCCATAGCAAATGGAAATAGATGAAATTAAATTAAAAATACTGGCTACGCATCTGGTTGTAATCTGTTCTGCATATATACATATCCATGCACATATGTACTGCTGTCTGTTGCCAATGATTGCAATTTCCAATAGGAGTAAAAACCAACTAAACAAAGTGCAGAGATTTCGCTCGATAGCATTTACAAGGACTTGTACGCCAATAAGGAAAGCAGGCAACACGTGCATTCCAACGGCAACAACATTATTACAACAACAAAAAGTGACCATTGAACTAGTGCAATAAAAGAAATTCTGCGAATATTTCAAGCCAGTTGCCAGTTGAGCACACAGAGCGTATGTGTAATATTACGATGTGTGCATATTCTACACACACACGCATTCACACACATAAAAGCAATTTCGTTTATAAGCACCTTATGCAGAAGCACAGTGCTTGGATATGACACACTGAATCAAATACCAAACTAACCTAAAAAGAAAGAAATTAATCGAAAGAATGTAAAATTCTTTAATTAAAATGTTGAAATAAATATTTATATATGTTAAATTGTTTGCTCCACTCGATTGGCGGATCGGGAATCAATGCACAGCCGTACAGCTGGGTAGAAAAATATTCGACTGCTGCCAGTAACAAATTTCTACAGAATCGTGGATAATTTTTGAAATATTTCTTGGAAAATATTTTGGTTTTCCATCCAAAGCCAAAAAAAAAAAAATTCATTTTAAACGTGTTTTACTTTTTGAAAAATGGTCCGGATTAGCGGGATATGGGGGTCGTTGACATGTTTTATTCCAAAGGGTGGAAAACAGGGTGGAAAATTGATTAATAAAATGTAATAAAATGTAATGCCGCTTTAATAGACCTTACAATGTGCATTTATGTTCGACAAATTTTAGTTCTTGAATTACTTCTCTTTAATGCTTCTTGCCTTTTTGGGAAACCATTCTTAAATTTGGCTATGGCTTGAGAGCGCCAAGCCCAATGTGCATTGGTATGACTGGTATGGCTGGTACCGACTGTTTGGCATCCCTTTTAGTGGTCTTGGTGCTTAGCGCGTGATTTATAACAGCAAAAAAGGAGCCGAAGCCAGCAGGAAGCGAAAGACCAAATGCAGCAGGGAGCTGTAAAGCTCAGCAACTGTGTGGCCAACAGCACACGTAACTGTTAGCCAGTTTCCCATTTCCGGTTGTCATGTGCAAACCGAGCAGAAGATTGTGGGCCAATCGCTTGCCCCGTTGCTGCTGCTATTGCTGTGTTTGACTCTGCTGGCAATTGGAGATTTTTTTTCTTACACACAATTTGGCCCCGGCACTGGCCTCTGATATATTGCGCAATTTTTGCTCTCTTGATTGAGCAGTGTGCAGGGGCCCCAACTGCAGTTGTAAACTTAATCAACAAAACAATCATCAGTCGATGTACTATAAATCGCAGGGCCCATTGATTTATTATGCAAACAATGTTCACTACCAAGTGGAAGAGTTGAATCGGCGGATTGGGTAAACAGTGCTGGCTTAGTTCCACTGCCTTTTAAGCGTTTGGTAAACAGTTATTAATTACGCGGCTGCTGCTTTCCCGCGGCTTATACAAATGCCATTTGCCTGCTTACCGCTGCGCTGTTGGCTTTGCAAATTAATCTGCTTTGATTGTCATCTGAGCAGCTCAGTTGTCAAAGACTTGACAGCTAAACTTGATACCATTATTGCTAAAAACAAATTACTGTGATTTCGGTTAGCCAAATGCAAATGGTGTTTCACTAGGAGAATAAGATACTTTTTTGCTGTGGAGTATTTTAATAATCTATTTATATGTAATACCGCAACAATGAAAGATGAAAGAAAAAAAAACTAATTTTAAATTGAAACAAGTAAGAATCTAGTCAGCACTTTCCGACTAGGGAATAACCTCCTCGCGCTAGGAGGGCTCTCTTTCTTTAACAGTATTAAAGAAATGATTTATAGCTATGAAACAAAAGCCACTTGTATATTTATACAAGTTCATTTGCTCAGAAAACAGGATTTCGCAGATTGATTTTTATCTTGCTTGTAAACGCATCAGCCGAAAAAATACTCTCGGATACAACTAAGATTATTAAACAAGTAAGAGGTTCTAGTCGGGAGCTCCCGACTAGGGGATACCCTGAACCCTCTTCTTCCAACATCAAATGCATATATGTATATATTCTATTTTAGAAGCTATATGTCAAGTTTGGTGACTCTAGCTCTTATTTTTTACCAAAATTGCCCAAAAACAGGATATCGATATCGATGTTTATCGTATGTATGAACGCAAGGATCTCAGAACCTATAAGAGCTAGAGGCTTAACATTTTAGATTTAGGTGCTCCTAGTTCCCGCGCAGATCGAGTTTGTTTCCGATAATCGATAATTTACTACGTTTCCAAGCAATCGATAAAAATCGACATTGACATCCTGTTTTTTTTTTAGCAAATTGGATAAATAATAAGAGCTAGAGCCACCAAACATGATATGTTGCTTCTAGAATATTATAGATATTTCAAATATCTTTCATTTCATACCTATCGCCACCTCCCCGCTACCACCCAAGAGCTATAAATCAAGTTAATAACCCAACATTTATTGCCGATTTAAACCACAATTTAAGTGCAATTGACTTTTTCAGAAAACACAAATATTCTATGGTACAATAAGATATACTGTAGGAAATTTTATAAAGATCGTTTAAGAAAAACCAAAGTTATATGCGCAATTGAATGGGGCAGCAGCTTTAAGAATTTCTGTTTCCATGTACACACACACATTCATGTGCGTCTGCCTCGCATTCTAATAGCATGGTAATTGCATCTTTTTATTGGAATGTTATTTTAGTTCCTTTTTTTATCATAAGTACTTAATTGTTGGTGTGGCTGCTGAGTAGAGGCATAGCAAGTGGTGCGGTCTGTCGCGAGTTCGAGTCTTGCCAAGGGTTGTGTTGGAATAAGAGGGTTCAGGGTATCCCCTAGTCGGGAGCTCCCGACTAGAACCTCTTACTTGTTTATTTTTATACTCTTGCATAGGGTATTATAATTTTCTCGTGAGTTTCTTAGTATTAAAGCTATCTTAATGAAACTTTGCAGAAGTTCCTCTTTTTGTTGCACGCAGCACATATGTCAAAACCAGCTGGATCGGACCACCGTATCAAGTAGGAACCATAGGAACGATCGGTCGAAAATTAAGTTGTTGTATAAAAAACATTTTTCTTTATCAAGATGTCTTGACCAAACTCGGCCATTATTAGTTTTACTATGTTCCTCATATAAATATAAAATCCTATTCAATCGGACTACTATATCATATAGCTGCCGTAGGAACGATCGGTTGAAAATTAAGTTGTTGTATGGAAAACTTTTTTGTCATTCAAGATATTTTGATTAAACACGGCAATTAAAGATTTCACTATGCTTGCTCCCTTCATTTTTGCAAAATTAATACACATGCGCCATAGGAACAATTGGTCGAAAACTAAGTTTTTGATTAAAAACTTTTTTGTTTATTAAGATATCTTGACCAAACTCGGCATTAACTATTTTCTCTGTGCTTCGTATATACGGGCAAAGCACTATGATCAATTTGAAAAGGTTGGGCCTGCAAATGAATTAGATCTTCGGCGTGCCGAAGATAGCCTTTTCTTCTCGTTTAATATGAACTGGGTCCGTGTTTTCTGTTACTTTTATATCTATTTCAGGTTGCAATAAATTACAAACATTTTATTTCTTCTAGTGTTTAGATATATGTGTGTACTTACCACATCGATTAACTGTGACAGTTTTAGACCCATTTTGACCGTCAGACGATCGGAATTGTTGCCCACAGGTCGTATGAGTCGATTGTAGTTGCTTAGTAAATCGTCGTACAAACGTTTAGCATCTGGGTTGGCCAGGCACCCGGTCGTAAAGTGTAATGCTATGAAGACAGCTGCAAAAAGAACGCTACCCATCTTAGGCCAGGTCCAACCCTATAAGAAAATACGAAAATAGATATTTGAAACAGAATCAGAAATAAGTTATGGTTGCAGCGCTTGTAAGCTAGATCTTGCCCTGCATTTGCATTACAAATATTTTTTGTTTATTTATTTACTTTGAGTTTTCTTTGCACTGTACAATTTCTAAGCAAGCGTTGGTGAATGTGTGAGTGTGAATATGTATGCACTCATAAAATTTGCACATGTGTCAAAAGTATTGGAGAGACAGCGCCAAATGTGCACCGAGCTGCTCCGGTGCAACCATAAACACCATTTAATCTTTGGCTCAAGCACTCAAGATGGCCCAAGATAGGCTGGCTATATGTACACAGACCAACACACACCCACACACACTCACACAAACATATAAAAATATATAAAGCAGTGCATGTGTTAGCTGCATATCTCTTGCATGCTTATGTCTCTGCACTTTGCTGCCCGGCCGCATGTCCCTTGTGCTTAAAATTGTTGATATTGTTTAGCTGCTGTTAGGGGACATAATGTAGACTCTGAAAATATACTTTTCTCACTCTGGGCAAAACGTACTATTTTTTGTTGTGAAATAAAATCATTTCTTTAATGAAATCCATTAACCAAAAACATATACACCAAGATTTTTAAACACCATCAGCTTACACCATAATTATATTTAAAACATAATCTTATATACAAGGTACATAAAATTTGCTACAACTAGTGTTAGTTACAATAATATAATAGATTTTTTTTTCAAACGAGCTGGCTAGTTATTGCCATGGATATGCTGGGTGTCGAGCTCCGATCCTCCTTGTTCAGTTGCCTTACATGACTGTCTCCCGTAGGCAGCTCATCTTACACAGATCCTTGTTTAATTTTTTTGAATTTTTTAACCCAATTTATCTTAATAGATTTATATTTGGTAGCCTGAAATGCTTTTATGCACTTCAAGTGACAAGATAAATTTTTCGAAAGTGGTTTATACAGAGCCAATAACTTTGCGCTATACTATTTCTTCATATTGAGCCCATCGTCTTCAAATAAGTTTCATTTATACTTCGTCACGTCTCTGGTCTGTGCATTTTCTGGAAAACTTTACTTTATACTAACTGACAAGCCCAAGTGCTGCAATGTTTGGGTACATTAAGCACAAACAAGCATTTCTCTTCATTTCTTTTATGCGTTACAATTACATGATGTTCCTGGTATTATTTTCTTCTACTGAACGACAGTATTTTTGTGCTCATGCCCTGGCTGTACTGTGCATCCAATTATGAAAAGTGTGCAAGTTTTTTTGTTTACGCCAGAATTCTTGTAATATGACAATTTTTTTATAGAAGTGCTATTTCTGGATTATGATAGCAATGTTACCAAATATATGTAGTACGCAGCATGTTTGGCTAGCTTCATTGTTATTGATTCTGGTAATTGGTTAGTGCAACAGTATGCATGTGTGTGCTCCACATGCACAATGTGCGTGTGTTGGTGTGTGTGTACAATCCATTACAAAATTGCGTGGCGGACAGCAGATTTTGCAGTGTTCTCTGAAACTAACCAGACTTGTATCTGTATGCTAGCTTTGCTTTGCTGTCTAAATAATAGATATGCTATATACATATGTTGGCATTTATATGTAATTGGCTGTTTGTTTTACTGATTGTCATATGAGCCATCAACCCTTTGAAAATATATATAGCAAAAGCAATTGAATCAGTATGATTATACTTGTTGCTAGTATCAGACTAATTAAAAACATTACATATATGTATACCCGTGTAGATGATATTACTATATTATTGTTTTGTCAAAAAATCAATAACGCATAGAAGCAGACATGTCCGACTTCGTAAAGTACATGTATCCAGAAATGCAAAACACTATATCATACCACTATATCATAAAACTGTTATAGGAACTATCAGCCAAAAATGGAGTTCCTTTGTGGAATTTACAAGTTAAACTATGTTGATAATATATAAGCCATTTATTTTCACATCGCACTACTATATCAAAAATTTGTATAGGAAGACACTGTAGAGAGAACAATTTTTTTTTTGTATATTCTGTTTTCCAAGACATTTTCATCACTCTGCACTTACTAGCTTTACCTTTCACATATCTGCAAGCTCGTTATGCAAATGAATACATGGGAATTAAATTCATCAGAGCAGATATCCGTACTTTATCGTTTGGTATTCTTATAACTTTCAAAACAGGTTTACTAAATTATGATGTAAATAATATGTAAAAGTTTCGTAGTTTTCGTAGTTTTCGTTAATATAATTCAAGTATATAATACTTTGAGGTTCGAGGGGCGCAGGGTTCTTTACTTTATAATCACAAGCTTAATTTTCCAAATACGAATCTAAACATTTTCTACTGTCTATAATTCGTCTCTAAGAAATACAAATATTTCGTTGATACTGAATTCAATACGAAACATCATTTTTGATTAAAATTTGTATCTGTTTGCTCTATTGCTCACAGTACTTAAGATCTGTAAATTGCAGCTAACAATAAATTGTGAAGTGCATAGAGCGCAAAACTTTCAATTTGTGCTCTTCACAAGTATTTGCTTCCTTCTCGCTAGGCAAAAGTTTTGCTCAACATCTTCTGCAAAATCTCAAATATAATGAAAACTATAAATAAACAAATAAACGAGAACAGCAATAATTTGATGCTTGAATTTTGGTCAAGTACGTTGAAATTTTGATCTGTCTGCGCCAGAAGTCCTTATCCATGAAACTATCTGTGTGCGGACAAGTTTTGGCTTCCTGCAGGGAAATTGCAAATGTGGCTCCTGCCCACACATGCAGAACATCGAGAAATATCTAACCAATAAACTGAATCAACACTTGCGCTGTTCTTAGGTGCGAAATTAATTATGCTAATTTTATGTTAATGATTTGTAATTTGATGGCATTGATTTGACATTGTTGCTGCCGTCAACGTTAGTCGCTTCTAAAAATCCACACCCAGCGATATATCAAATCACAATTTGCCAACCATCTTGTCTGCATAATTCAGCGTTTATGTCTGAAGTGACACGTACATGTGTCAGTGACCGCAATGACAGCAAAAAACGTACGAATGATGGCGTCAACATTGCGTACATAGATACGAATATTTGCTGAAAGGCACACAAAATGGCGACACACGCGAACACACACACATACACATGTGATGAGCGACAACAAAATGGTTGCCATAAAGAAGAACAACAGAAAATGAATGTCATTCGACAGCTATTTATGCGCCTTTTAGTTGGCAGATTATTTCATTTCCATTCCCACATATCCATTTATCCATTTATATTTATATTTATATTTATTTGTTTTGGCGCATACATATTTCGTGCTCCGTTTTTATTTGATATTTGTTAATACTGCGTAAGCGTAACATCATTTGCTAACTGCTTATTCATTTTTTTCGTTTTTGTGCTATCCGTTAAATGTACATAGGTGGGACAGCTTGAATTTAGCTCAATTCAAAGTCGCTCTAAACTTATTTCCAAAGGCTATGTAAAATGTTAATTGAGAGGGGATTTGTTGATTGCGAAAATCTTATCAGCTGTGTGCAAGCGGAGGTATAAAGTAAATATAATTATTTTTGCTTAAGCTGAATTATCAGCTTGTGCATTTGTTATATAGAAACTAACATGTATAGCAATAAATTTTTGTATTATCGTAGGTATATGTATTTAATTCACTGAATAACTCCGGCCAAAGAGTCTTAAAAGCACTGTTAAAAGAGTATTATACACAAAAGGGTGCTATTATGGTACTTATACAATTTTCTTGTATGGTTGGATTAATTTTGCGAAGGTTTCATAATCACACACGAAAGTTAACAGCTCCCAGAAAATTAATTCATTTTTTAATAACTTGTCGTGAATATAATTAATAATAATTATTATATTGCTTATTTCTATATATAAAACTGTTTGTCCTGACTGACTGATTGGTGATCAGCGCACAGCACGGTAAAAGCTTGGAAGCTGCAATTTTCACTGTAGTTAATTTATGTGATGAAGGTGCACCATAAGACGGGGCTTTGGGGAAGTCCACCCGCAAGTGTGGAAAAATCGCGAAAAACTTTTCTATGAAACTTTTTTGTTTATCATTCGATCGGCCTCAAACTCATTTTCAAACATCTTTGTTCAAATGAATTTGACGGGTGTTAAAGATTAGGTGTTTGATGTTTTGCGCTAAAATTCATTTCCAAGGACTCATAAGAAAATTCATTTGAGACCTGTTTTACATTTTTCACAGAATCAAAGCTTCCACGGTAAAAAGTGAAACTTAATTTTTTTTATGTTGATGTTGTAATTTTTTCCGATTTGGTTCAAATTATTTTTAAAGTTATGTATAAAATCTTAATGAATACGTGTTTTAACGATTTGGGATATTCCACCCGCTAGAGTGGTAAATAGGCGGAAACGTCGGAGGTGCTTCCTTCTGCCTGTTACATACATTTGGATTTCGCACAAATACAATATACCCTTAAACCCATTTTTAATGGGTTCAGGGTATAAAAAGAAACCATTTTGAATAATAAGAAGTCATATAAATTATATTTCCAATAAAGTAGATTATAGGGCGTCTCTGGGTCGATCTCTTTTGAGAAAAATTGTGTGCCAAAAAAACTGACAATGTAAATAAAGAAACTATTGAAATTCACACCGTTTTTGACTGGCCGACAATTTGATTGTTGCCTAAGAATTTGGCGAACTGAACATATCTTTCAACGTGGTAACTATTTGATGTTAATTTCAAACTGAGCCCTTGTGCAGATGTAGCTACTGTTGCAGAATGTAGAATGCAGCGCATTTTTAAGTAGGCGGCTTCACAAACACAACAGTAACAACAGCAGTAGCAGTAGCGGCAGTAACAACATCGCAGCATAACAATGCCGGAAATGACGTCGGCGGGGACCCGACTTTTGTTGTGTGTATCAGTGTGTGTGTGCTTGTGTATATGTAGGTGTGCATGCTCTCTAGTATATGTGTTGCTGTGTATGTATTTTTGGTTGAGCCATGCAATTTTCCAGTTGAGCTCGTTTTTCATTTCCTTGTTATTTGTTTTGCATGCACACTCGGGTCCTTTTTTCCCTGTTGCGTACTTTTTCGACTGATATATTAAAATGGCCACCATTTTTGAAATTGCTCGTTGTAATTGTTCTTCTTGCCGCAAGTTGCAACTGTAATTGAATTTCAGTCGGTGGCACATGCTAAAAAATGTGCATTTCTATCGTTAAGTCTCTTGAATTTAATTCCTTGCACATGTGTCAGGCTGTCTGTCCGCACCAATTTGGAGAGTTCATATGAACTGACTCAACAGTTGAAATTGGGCTTGCTTTCCTTTCTTCGGCTTACGCAATATTTAAGCCAGCTTTTCGTCATGTGTGCTACTTGTAATCTCACAGTTTATCGTTTATACCGGCCTATAAAATCAAGTCGAGCTCATAAATTGCGGTGTTTCCATTAAATCGATAATTCTTTGAAATCTTGCATAACATATATTGTATTAATAAGACAATATATGTCACATGCCATCCTCCGATGCCATGGAAATTGACAAAAATCAATATTTGCAATTGTACTTTTGGCCTTTGATAATTACGCATATGTGGAGAACAGATTTTCAGCCACAGAGTTAATCAGGAACGCATTTATTTCGGGGCTAAAAGGAAACAAGTAAGAGGCTCTAGTCGGGAGCTCCCGACTAGGGAATACCATGAACCCTCTTATTCCAACACCAAATGCAACTCACGCTACGCCCTCGTTTGCAGTAATAAAGCTATAAAATGAAAGATACCTGATGAATATATACTATTCTAGAAGCAACATATCGATTTGGTGACTCTGACTCTCATTATTTACCCAATTTTCTCAAGAAACAGGATTTCGATATTTATCGATTGCTTGGAAACGGACTAAGTTAGCGATTATCGGAAACAAACTTGATCTGCGCGGGCACTAGGATTTCAAGTCTGTAGCTCTTATAGGTTCTGAGATCCTTGCGTCCATACAAACGGACAGATGGGCGGACGGACCGGCGGACAGACAGACGAACGTGGCTAGATCGACTCGGCTATTGATGCTGATCAAGAATATATATATACTATATGGGGTCAGAGATGCTTCCTTCTGCCTGTTACATACATTTGCACAAAAACCATATACTCTTTTTACCTATTTTTAATGGTTTCAGGGTATAAAAAGGGACAGCCGCAGCATGAACTGCGCAACAAATGGCGTGCGTGTTTTTTTTTTATTTTTACTTATCATTATAAATTATCAATTTTCCTTTTTGTTATTTTATTGTTCTTTGTCAGCTGGGCTCTACATTGAACATGTACCCTTTTCAAGCTCACGCCTCGTACAATTGGTCTCTCATTTGCTGGCATCCAAATTATGCAAATGTTTTATAAATAATATTGAAAAACACGAATCATGTGCAAATTCAAATGAATGTGATCAAATAGAATATTATTATCGTTGCTGACGTCTGGCAGTTGTGATGGTTTTTATATAGTAAGTAATATAAATGTAGGCAAATACTTGATACATGTTTATTTTGAGTACGCGACCTGAGGCAATGCACTCTGCACTGTACAAATTAAGAGTGTGTTGTCTAATCAAAACCCGTGATAGAAGCCCACATGCAAATATACATACATATATCGTTATGAATATTTACATGTATATGTAGACTTTAGGTTCAGATGCCCTTCTCTGCCTCTCTTATTACACACAAAAAATAAAAGCAGAAATTTTGTTATTTCAACTTTGTGCTCGGCTGCCCCCTTGGGTAGCTTGTTAAACATTCTTTGGGGTTTTTACTTTTTGCTCGCTAACCGGCTGCCTGTCAAAGGGAAACTTCAGCCTGAAACATGCAAATTTGCATATGATAAGCAAATAAGCAACCTTGTTTTTGCTTCTGCTGTGGCTGCTTGCAGGTAACTGGCAAAAGTTTTATTAGATTCTCAGTTCGAAGAGGCTGCGTGGCGAGAGGGAATAGCGCGCGCGAGCCTGTGGCCTGGCTGAGGTTATGGAATTGCGCGCGTTTAAAAAGCTAACGTCAAAAAGTAGGCATAACATTTGAAATAATTTTTGCATAAATATAAGCAAACGTCAAACTTACAGCCCCATGTGTGTATGTATGTGTGTGCTTACGGGCCTGAAAGGGGTTCACAAATGAGCCAACACATCAAAAATATTGGCAAGGTATTGGTTCGCACGATTGCTCTTGAAAGTTTGGCAATTGGCACGCCCCCTGCAGGCCATTTAAGTAGTTAAAGCAAATGATGTGCAATTATGCGTGAGCTGCATTCCATTAACCGGGCGGGCAGCAGTGCGCACAACATCGCGTATGCGCAATATTTAATTTCAAATGCCTCTATGTTTCACTTGGAGCAGCAGGCACTAGCAAACACATCAGGCTTATATTTCGAGTCTCATATACCATGTAAAATGTGTAGTATGCCTTATCATGGGCAAAGCTTTGCCTTCAGCTCGGCGACGCTGCGCTGCAAATGTGGTGCGCAAGCTACATGTACCTTCAGCAGCTGTTTTAGGAGGACTTTGAATAAAATATAAGCATTTATTGAATGCTGCACTCAGTGGACTCTTTAATGTAAAAGTAGGGCTAGTGGTGGGAGGGTACCGACGACAAAATTGCACTTAGAGCTATGCAAAAGGGTTGCGACAGAGAGAAAGTCATTTATTTTGGACAGAAACTTAATTTTTAAACTCGATGCGTTCTGAACCAAGTGAAAAAAGTTTTCCTCTGATAATGCCCAAACTGTGGTAAGGCATTATACACTATTTCACACTGAACTTTGTTTAGTGACAATCTGAAGAACCTAACAAAGTCTTGTTAAATTATGTCTTTTCATTTTCGAGTTATATTTAAAAAGACAGGTTTTAAAACTTGTAAAGAAATAGTCGTCATCAAGCATTTGCTAATTGAACTAAGCCGCTTAAAACAGAGTTCAACTAAGATAAAATCGAACTACAGATCATGTGTTCAAAAGGGGTACACGCTTCATTAGTTGACTCGTCATTCGAAGACTGCAAAACGATTCGTTAGCTCGGGCTGTTTCACTTTATTGCACATTTTTGTATTTAATTTGCTTGCCACATGCCGCTTGCAACGGGTCAAACGATACGAAGTAGTAGCTTTTGTGGTGAGTAGTTGCCCACAGCTGAGAGAGCTGAGAGTTCAAATGCGCTGCCACTTAAGCCAATTGAGCTTTAAACGCTGACATTGTAGCTGCAACCAAGACAGCACATACACATATATCTCAACTCACAGACGTTACGCCGCGGGGGAGCCAAAGCACAATTGATATGGATGTGGGGCCATAGAATGGGTACAGGGTTGCGATTTGCTGTTGGGTTGTAACCCACTTCTGGCCCGTTACACAATTGAAAATGTTACACTTGTGCAGTTGCGTTTGCAGTTTGGTGAAATTGAAAGCACTTGACACTTGTATTATGCTACTGACTTATGGTATACAGCATACAAATTCCAAACTGTTGCGCCTGGCGAATACACTACACAATACACAAAAGCCAGTATCCAGTTGTGACAGGGGGATGCGTCCATAACAATGCAACATTAGTGCTGTTTTTCGCGCCTGGCTCAAATTTGTGTATGCTGAGCCGTCGGCTTTATGGGAAAACTTTCGAGCAGATTCATCGACCCGAATCGGCCACAGGCGGCACTTTTATGCGGCCATAAAAAATGTTCATACGGCCGCAAGCCGTTCCAAGTTAATTAAGTTTATGCAACGACATTTACATAAAAAACGCCAAAAAGTGAGACTAAGATACGCAGGTGTCTCAGTCACAGGTCACATGGACATCAAAGATTCAGGCCCACTCAACTAAACTCAACGTTGTATGAATTAAATAGTCCTAGAGGTAAATTAAATAACACAATTACCAAAGATGGAGTTTTTATAAAAGGCGACATCAAAAATTATAATCAACAGAATATTGTACAATGTTTATGTTTTCATTTTGCATAAGTTACACACAAATTGCGACTGCAAGTGGTAATTATAGGCCTTACTTTGATAATTATATAAGTAAGTATGATCTACTCGCTAATGCTCCATAAGTCTCAAATCGCTGACTGGTACATCAGAAATTCTACCTTGCACAGAGACCTCAAAATGGAGACTATAGACAGCCAAGTCGGAGCATTTGCCAACCGATACAACGAATGCTTGCAGAGACCTCGCTGGGAAGTGTAAAGTCGGGAGGGTCAAGAGAGGATCGTTCAAGGACCTCCTCCAACCACGACATAGGAGACGCCCCAGAGTCCCTCGACTACCTACGTGACGGTCCAGCCTTATTCGAAAAATACGCCTTTGACGTTTGTCCACGATAAAACCTGGCGAAATATCACCTACGTCAACTGTGTTGCAATAAAAATGTATGCTATTTTTGATTCAATACAATAAACATAATAAGTCTCAAGTTACTCTATACCCATTCCTTCCAAAAAAATTACCAGTATTAATATTTACACTCAAGTAAAAGTGATTGAGTGTGCCACAACCAGGGATGATAGACTTTCTTCTTCCGTTATGGTTTATTGTCCGATCTTAATGAAATTTTAATGAAAACTGCAGGGCAATAATAACAACCTAATGTGTGTATGAATTAAAGCCTTAAGCTTTTTTTCCGAAAACGAAATTTTGTAAATTTTATGGAAATGAGGAAAAACTATCTAACAAGTATATTATATTTAATGTGTATATTAAACGAGAGTCTACCTGTAATATTTGGTACCTCGATTTTAAGCTTCGCAATACACGATCCATGCATCGTCTGCCTCTTATAGTCTTTTGATCGACGTGTCCAGGTAGAGAGACGGACATTGGTTGTTGATACTGATCACGAATATATACACAGTTTTCATTTGCAGTCTTTAACGAGTTTTCAAATTGCGTAAAGATATTTTATGTTGCTTATGGTTTATTGAAGGTCTAACAGGAAGGTCTGAACTTTTCTATATTCCAATAATGATGAATTGTGATTCTCACACAGTTTGATGTTCAGCGTGTGGCAGGAGATACTGCAAAAATGTTTAATGTATGAAGCGAAATTCCTTGGCATACTTTTTTTTTGGGGTAGCGATGAAGCTGGATCTGGCTTTTCTGTGTATTTTTTGTTGGCCCAAAAATTTGCTAGCTGTGCAACGTCGCAGCTAAAGAATTTTCGAGACTTGCGGCTACGAAGAACCATGCCAAAAAGCAAAACATGGGCCACGCCCCAAAAACCATGACTGAAAATATGTAGGTTGCCCGGCCATAGCCCCGACAACATTCCCCTGCCTGGCCCACAGCCCCCTAACACCCACTGCTATCCATGAACTAGTTTTGGACTCGCTTTAAAGTATCTTTGATGCAAAAAAGCAGCAGCAGTAGGGTGTGCCAGGGGCACGAGCTCGAGCTGGGCGGATGAGTGGAGCGCATGGCTGGCATGGGCATGAAAACGAATTGCCGCAGGTGTCAAAAATACACAGACAAAGTCAATTTGCCCTAGTCGACGATGTTGAACGAGCATGGAGAGTGGGAGACCCCACTGGGTAGAAGGCCTGCCTGAGGAGTACGTTGGCGTGTGCTGCTCATTACGCGGCGCCTTTGATGTGCAGCAAGCCGACAAAAGTGCCAGAAGCAACAGCATTACAAGCGCTAAGTGCCCCTGCGCTCGCTGATCATAATCATGATGATATGCATACACACACTAAGCGCACACACACAAGCACGCAAGCACACACACACATTTATATAAACACGATGGCGTTAGCTTTGGCCTATCATAGTTGCGGTGGGCTGGTCGGTTGGTGGATTGGCAGCTGACAATAAAAAAAAACCGCACAAGTGTCGAACGCGCTTTGATGTCACGTTTCTGCCAGACTGCTATAAAACCACAACAGCCAAAACAACAACTACTTCAGTACCATCCAATTTAGAAACACATCAGTTCGAAATATAAGGTAGAGTACATGCTGTCGGTGCTTGTTGCAATTTATACTTAATGCATACAAATGATGCACTAACTGCAAAGTGCGAAGCGTGTACATAACGCCCAGACACAGGAACACTTACATCAGCCCGGAAACGCCATAAAATCAACACACGTCATTTCATAACCACCTGCCGGAGGAGCCGAGTGGGGTTTTGGGGCTGACACACAGCTGTTGTTGGCGTCTGACAAATTCGCAGCATCAGCCAAGTCATATTTGCGCACGTCAGCCTGCATCGCAAGAGGTGTCTCTCATTCTCGATGGCTGTACTTAAATCTAATTCACTAGAGAAAAAAGCAGCCAACAAATGCGCATAAACTTAAAAGTTATTGCAACGTCGCTTGCACTTTCCCTAACGAGCGGCAAAAGGTTGCATGACGCTGTTCCCTTGAAACGTTTTGGAAGATCGGACAGGGTTATAAGGCTGGCTACAGCGATTGTCCCAGCGATTATCGCTTGCAAATGGTCACATCGAAGTGAATATAAAATACAAATTGAGCTACGCACTACAAATATTCTTTTACATAGTCCTTGCTTTCAATTATCTCAATAGGAAAGCGACGACACAAAAAACCCTAAATAAATAAAATAACTTAGAATTCGAAAAATATGAAAAATTTCAATACATTGAGAATACAAAGCATTTCTTTATTCAAAAGGTTAGGAAATTTTTTATTACTTATTATTAGGGAAAAGGTTTAAAATGGGATATTTTTCCACATTTTGAAAATAAAAGTAAAAAAAAGATGGCCAGATTCTTAATGATACAGTTAATAATTGTCGAACAAGCTGCTCCTATTTAAAATCTATGGATAAGCAACTTTTTCAATGACTTTTAAAAACAAACCAACCAAACAAACAAACAAAATTAGGTTTTCGCCTAAAGTTATTGATGTATTGATTTATAAAAGGTCTGCTGAGTCATTTTTCTATATCCAAATTAAATGTAAATCGAATATATTATTTATTAAAATGTTGGTAATGATTTCTTTCTTTTTTGTGCGTTGCTTATTGACGTTTATTCACAATAAAGGTCTGCTGAGTCAGCTCAACTAGATCTCATTGTTTTACCTTCCTGCTCCTTTTCAGCTACAAGTGCTTCTCCTTTTGCACCCACACAGTCGGAAGACTGTCAAAAATCAAATTGATGGTCCCAGTATAACTTCAGCATCATAAAGCAAGGCAGGGCAGGATGTTGAAATGGCTTTTGCTGGCTTTGATGGATAGACAAAATAATACCAAAACAATACCCTAGACACTGGCAGCTGGCGGCTAGTAAGGCACGTCAATACATATTTCAGAGGTGTGTCTACATTAATCAAAAAGGCATAACCAAAAAAAGAATTCCAGCATCGTCAGAGAGACTTCAACACAAATAATTGGCCACATATACTTCCATGTATGTGGATGTCCTGACCCACGGATGCCACGTGCCACACATTTGCTAGGATCTGTCGATGCTGTCATTTCTGTACGACTCTGGTTCAGCCAGCAGCAATTTGTGTCTTTTGATATGCACAAAAGATTTATGAGTTAATTAATGTACTAACGAATACTAAAGAACGAGCTTGACTGTACATCAACTCTTTCTCTATCTCTCTGTCTCACTCTTTCGCTCTCCTCTGCTCTCTTTCACATACACATGCTCCACTTGGATCCGGTCCCGTTGTTAATTATGATTAATGTTCTTGCGTGTGCGTGTGTGTTTTTGTGCTTTTCGTTGCCGGAAGCGGAAATGAAATTGTGGCATTTGTAGACGCCCCTTTCCTTAAAATTCAATACTGTTTTAGTGACGCTTCATCAATTTCAGATTTATGCAACATTTCGTGCCAATTTGGCGTTTGTTAAATCGGGTCGAATTGCAGCATGTGAGGCCGTAGCAAGCGTCCTTTGCAAAGTAGGTGTATCCGTGATGGTGTGTGTGTGTAATTGTGTTGACTGCGGTTTTGTAGAGCCACAGGCTGCTGCTGTGCTGTGCTTGGTAGTCGTAACTCGTTCATAGCTCATAAACGGTGCTAATATTGAGTGTCGATTTTCACTTCACATTTTTCTGCTCTACGGGGCAGGACATTGCACCGCCATACTTCGTGTCCTGTTAGTGTGCATGTGTATGTGTATGTGTGTGTGTGTTTGAACAATGCAAGGGCTTTCTTGTCGGCTGCGACCCGCTTTTTGTGCAGTTCACCAGCTGACTGGGACGATGATGACGGCGACGACGTCGACTAGGACGAGGACAGCGACGCCCGGTACCGACGGCGGCAGCTGCTTCATTACGGAAGCCGAGTATCCTGTTAATAGTTTAACATAAACTGTGGTAAAAAGTGCACGCGGCTTGCAGGCACTTTATTGATTATCACTGTCGCTGGCTCTGCTAGAACACTTAACACTTAACTGCAATTGGTCTGGCAACGCTGCCAGTGGAAGCTGACACACTTACAAAATGGCGCGGGGTCGCAATGGATGCGGCTTCTGCTGAGTGGCATAGAATGTTTTATGCGGCTGCCAAAGCAATTCATAAAAATCTACTCAGCTATGTAGATACATATTTGCACTTCAAGTATGTGTATAAAATGAAACGTACACCGATAGAAAATATGGTAAAAAATCGTTTTTTATTTTGCAGAATTTTCAATAACTACTTCAATATATTTGTTTCTCTAAATATTTTAGATTCATTGAAAGTACATAATTTTGATTCAATCAGTATTCGAATAATAAGTGGAGCTATTTATATTTCTCTAGTATTCACATACTCACACACAAGCACTGAAAATTCTCGGCTCAATTCAACAAATTCTTATCGCCTATGTCCAGTAAACTTTTTGTGCCATGCTTCCTGGACACGGCAGAAGAGGTCATAAATTTAAATCAACTCCTTGACAGGCCGAAAAACGATTGCGAAATTATCTATTAGAGTAGGAGCAGGCAGCTGCTGTTCAAGAACTTGGACGAGCAGCTGGTACTTTAAACTGCTGGACCATATATTTTTTACAGATTTACGAATTCTGATTTATGACCAGTTGGTCGGGCTAACTAATTATGTGCGGAGCTATCATAATGATTAATTAATTGATTGGCGGACTGGGCAGTAAATAATTACCGCCATTGGCCATGTTTGCCATATTATTATTCAAAAAATTGCCCTAGGCCGTGCATAAAATGTTGTTATCCCACTTCATTGGGATTTAATTAGCACACCTGGCATATCAATAGACGAGCAATTTTTGATTGATTAATGTTTTTTCGGTGTTTGCATCGGCATATTCTATGAAGTGCGTGTCGCAATCGATAAATGAATAAGTGACAGATAATTAATTCTATAGTGCAAGCACTTGCTTATAGTCGCAGAATTTGTGCCAGCGAAAGTGTTTGTGGATATGTTTATCCTGGCGGCCAGCACATTCGGTGTCCTTGCGGCATTTTAAATGAAATTTTATTTGCAATGAAAGGTCAAAAGAGTAAAATAAGTTAAAAATTCATTAGCATTTAAGTGACTTGATGTTCGAGTATGAACGCAAACGTCCCCTCTGCATACGTCCCCTAGTTCGTTCCCCTCTCGGGTGTCTCACAACATTCGTAATTAAAATGCTTGCCACAAATTAAATTTATTTGATCTGTTATTTTTCTGCCTACAACTGTACACACATGCACTGTGGCATGCTGCCTTCATGTATCTTGCAGTTTGGAATCAACTCCAGATACATTATCGACTACAAGCAAAATGATCATTGAATAAAATATGGCTTACAATAATAATAAAATAATTAATAACAATGAAATTTATAATGTCTGTGGGCCATGTCGAAGGAAAACGCATATAAATTCTTGATCTGGACAAAGAGCTGAATTTGCCTAGATATATCTTTCTGTCAATTGGATCACGTTGACCTAAAATACTTTGGGAGCTTTGTGAGCCTTTTCTGGATTTTGATTCGGTTAAAGAAGTGAACTCGGAGACATTTCAACTTGTTATCGCTTGGGTGTGTAGCCCCGATTGTGATCGGTTTCATTTCGATATGTCTTGATATGCCTGTCCAAGCAAATTTTTAATGAACATTTTAATAATAAAACTGCAATAGCTTCCCAATATCATGAATAACAAAATTCAAATTAACTTGGTTTAATTTGGGAAAAATTCAATTCGATTCCGTTAAGTTTGATAAGTATCGAAACCTAGAGTAACCCCGATAAATTTTTAATGTAATTGCTCATTATTTATTCGCATATTCTTAAAGATGAAATAATATTTTATCCCTATTTAAATTTGTTAAACATAAGAGCTAGAGACATCATTTGTTATGTTTGCTTTCAGAATATTTTTGAGCACAAAACAATTGAGAGTTAATTTCATGGATAGGTATTTTTGTAATTGGGCAGGACAATAGGGAAATTCGTCTTTTATGATTAATAAAATAACATTTGGTTAGCTTTTTTTAAAACTATATATTCAATATATTATAAGGTTTTTCATTTACATTTTCCATAATGAAAATGTATTATCTAAGTCATC
Organism: Drosophila novamexicana; assembly: GCF_003285875.2. Taxonomy (NCBI): domain Eukaryota; kingdom Metazoa; phylum Arthropoda; class Insecta; order Diptera; family Drosophilidae; genus Drosophila; species Drosophila novamexicana. Next base: position 1,218,957 of record NW_020825054.1, on the reverse strand, counting down.
TGCGCCAATCGAGCGATAAGTTGGGCTCACTCGTCCGTTCATCTCATTGTATTTGCGAGTTATTTATTGCTGTTGTGTGCTACTGATTGGGATCCTGTGTGATCACATACCACAGTTTGCTTGGCTCAGCAGGTTGCATGTGCATCACTTGTCATCAAATGCCCGCAACCGTTTGTAACCTCATGGTCAGTGACTTATGCATTGGCATGCATGAATTATTCAAATATTCATTCATATTCATTCCCATACACATGGCATCTACATGTGCATCGCCCTGAGCTCGAAAGATGCATGCAGCTAAAGCTAAAACTCAAATATTATAAGCTGCAGCCACTTGAATGAGAATTGGATTGCATTTTTTTTAAATGCAACTGCTTACTCTTCCCAATATGCAGATGAAAAGGACAAACTACAGTTGGGCACAATGTTGAAAAAAAATATTAAAGCTATTTACTCATCGCTTTTATGTATACAAATTTGAAAAGTCATCAAATAATAACAATAGTTCTTAATTTTCAAGTAATTGATTACCTTATGTATATATTTGATATTTGTGCTGGGGAAACACTTAAAAATCTTTAGTACCACTCGAATAACCAGCCCACTGTGCGTAGGACAAATTGTAAACAAACAAATAGAAAATTGTACTAAGTACACACACTCACACGCGCACACACATTTGTATGCATCTCACTTTTACAAACTGGAAGAGCTGCATGTGCAACCACAATTCAATAACGGCATCCACAAAATCGATTACGCAAATATCCGCAGAACTGAAACGCAATCCAATAGCATGAGGCGAATACTCAGCAATGGGCATAAAAAATTATTTGTTGTGTAACTTTCATAAATAGATTTGTTCGAGCTGGGCTGAGCAATTGTCGTACTTTCAAATAGATTTTTGAGTATTATTTGCCTGATTTAATAGCTAAGAAGCAGCAGAGGCGCACAGTTCGATTATTAAATGCAAATCTCATGCATTGTCAATCAGCTCAACTGCAGTCTCATCGCAGTTGCCGTCCCAGTCGCAGTTGGCAATGCAATTTTCAATTTAAATTTCCACTCTATATATGCAAAGCAGCCAACGAGGTGACGCCATGAATTGAACGGACTGAGATCGAGTGAGATGCAGACAGTGAGAGGGCAGATGGGAAGGGGCTAAATGAAATGCCTGCAATGTGTGCCAACTATTGACACAAGACTCGTTGTCGGCGGAGCGTCAAAGCACTTGAGCAAATAGACAATGTTAGAGTCAGACATATAGACAGAGATTCATACCTATGTACATTCACACAGACATCCTTTAAGTATCTACATGCAGACACATATGTATGTATGTACAAACTGAATACAGGATGAGAGTGTCTGCTACAGTCTGTTCTGGAAATCAATTTCACATTTATTGCATCAATTTCATGTTTATTGAAATAAAAATAATAATAATAATAATAATAGTAATAATAATAATAATAATAATAATAATAATAATAATAATAATAATAATAATAATAATAATAATAATATAATAATCATAATAATAATAATAATAATAATAATAATAATAATAATAATAATAACTGTAATTTCTATATTAGTAAAGTAGTTTCTTTAAAATAAAAAAAAATAATACACAATTATATAAGAAAATATTCGCAATAAACATGTAAAGCTAGTCAATGCGGAGTTACTTCAAATGTTTTTACAACTGGTATTTTATGTGTGGAATTGGGACGAAAATAATTTAAAGAACACATTCAATAACTATTGTCTACATCAATGATAATAAGGAAGACGACGACGAGACGATAATAGTTTACTTGCGTTTACTTGCGTTAATAGCATTGAGCTAGCTCGAAAGCAAAATCAAAGCACATTCTCGGCAACCCATTGTCGTCTGGGCTGCTGCCCTTCAGTGCCCCTTACCCGAACTGCACTTAAAATAACCCTAATGCGCGTAACGCAAATGCATTCAATTACTTGATGTGTCTATATTGCAGTTACAATGTGTCTGTATCTGGCTCGAGACAGTGCATGGGTGCAGGAAATGCAATTGCCATTTTGTAGCAGCACAAAAAGATTGAGTAGCGCATAAAATTGATGGATAAAATAGCACTCTGGTTTTATAATATGACTCAGCAACTGCAGCAGTTGCTGCTGAGATTGTTTATCTGCCGCTTGACTGGGCCTTTCCACTCACATTTTCAGACCCAGCTTCGGCAGGTGTGTCGACTGTTACAATGTAAGGGGTATACCTATTTTTCTAGCAATATAAATAAATACCAACATATTGGTAAGAACGGGCGGCAATGGTGGTAAAAGTATTTGTTGCCTGTCCCACTGGAAATTTATGCATTGCAGCATTTTCGTTGACGCCTGCTGGCTAACTGCTTGGCTGCTCGGCGGGGCATTATTCACTCGTTATATACCTATAGGCTAAACTTGTAGGCATCAGGGTACTATGGGCTAAGCCGACATTGTTTCTGGAAAAAAGTCAGTATATAAATGACCCAAAAAGTAAGTGAAGCATCAGTAGGTAAATATGCCAATATGCCAGCTGTTGCTAATATTATCCATTTAAAAACTTTATTCGAGAATTCCTTACACAATTGTGAGCAATTTTGTCCATTAGATTTTTTTTCAAAATATGAGAATAATACACCGTCTTAGATTTGTATTTATCTATGCGAGAAATGAACTCGTTATTCGCACTGAGCGTTGCTAGTGTTTTGGTCATTTTTATACCCTGAACCCATTAAAAATGGGTATAATTATACCCTGAACCCATTAAAAATGGGTATAAGGGTATATTGTATTTGTGCGAAATCCAAATGTATGTAACAGGCAGAAGGAAGCATCTCCGACCCCATAAAGTATATATATTCTTGATCAGCATCAATAGCCGAGTCGATCTAGCCACGTTCGTCTGTCTGTCCGCCCATCCGTCCGTCCGTCCGTCCGTATGTATGAACGCAAGGATCTCAGAACCTATAAGAGCTAGAGACTTGAAATTTTAGATGTAGGTGCTCATAGTTCCCCCGCAGACCGAGTTTGTTTCTGATAATCGATAACTTACTCCGTTTCCAAGCAATCGATAAAAATCGATATTGATATCCTGTTTTTTGGGCAATTTTGGTAAATAGTAAGAGCTAGAGTCACCAAACTTGTCATATATGCATTTGATGTTGGAAGAAGAGGGTTCAGGGTATCCCCTAGTCGGGAGCTCCCGACTAGAACCTCATACTTGTTATACCCTTGCAGATGGTAGTATAATTTGTCTCGAAATGTGTAACGCATAGTCATCTCCGACCTCATAGAGAATATGTATATTTTATTTCAGTGTCAACTGCCGTGTCGTAAATTAAATTTATAATTTTGACTATGCCCTTTATATGTATGACAAATCTTATCAGCATCGGACCACTTTATATGGTAGAGCTTCAATATGAAGGATCGGTGAAATAGTAGGCTCTTTTAAAGAAAAATATATTGTTTTCAACTATATTTCACCAACTCAGCACCTTCGAGCTGAACTATTCTCGTATATCTGCAGAAGGGAAATGTCTGCGTGGCTATTTCTTTCTTTTTTTAATTTTTGTATTTTCTTTTATCTTTATGATACACAGAGCTGTCGGTCCTGACGATTGACTGGCCGATTGGTGATCCACGGACAACCCAAACCGTAAGTCTAGAAAACTGAATTTTGTAATGTAGGCTACGACGCTCTTTTGAAAATTTCTAGCCGCATATTGATGGAAAACGGAAAACTTTATACTCATTTTTTTTAAATAATAAATAAAATGTTAATTATAAATTAAAGTTCACTTCACTTTTTATAGCCTCTACGTATTGGATAAAGATAAAAGGGTGTCATGGTTTTATTCATATATATGTAAAGAGAAGAGGCTTATCGGACACATATTTATGTTCTTGATTCAGATCACGAGCTGAGTCGATTTACCTACGTCCTTCCTAAGGACTTTAAATTTATGTATTGTGCATAAACGAATCTCTGAATTCATAAGCATTCTGAAATTCATATTGGGCTGTATTGTTGCATGTATGCGTGAATTTATTTTTAATGTACGTGCGAATGTGTGCATTATACGTATGTGTGTTATTTCTCGCTGCACTTACAAATAAAACTATAAGGAAAGTTTTAGCCGGAAGTGCCCGACTAGCAAATACCTTGAACTTTCTTGTACAAAACCGCTTGCTTAAGCTTTAGCAAGGACATATACATTGATCTGTATGTTCTTTACGAGAAGCTACATGTCCAATTTGTTGACTCTAGATCTTAATATCTAAGGCACAGAACAAAATTTTGATTGCTTGGAAACGAGATAGGTTATTGATGACAAAAGGACGGACGGACGACTCGGTTACTGATACTGCTCAAGAATCTATATATTTTCTGGAGGGGGAGGTGCTTCCTTCTACCTCTTACATAGAATTGCACAAAATATAAACTTATACACGTCTTAGTCATTTGTAAAGGTATCAAAGTAATAACGTACAACACGAGTTGTAAAGTAAAAATGAAAAACAAAAATAATTAAAAACGAGAAAGAAAGGCTATCCTCGGCACGCCGAAGATCTAATACCCTTGCAGACCCAACTTTTCATAATGCTCGTAGTGCTTTGCCCGTATATAAGAAGCACAGGGAAAATAGTTAATGCCGAGTTTGGTCAAGATATCTTGATAAACAAAAAAGGTTTTCAACCGATGGTTTCTATATGACATATATATGATGAGCGTAGTAAAACTAATAAATGCCGAGTTTGGTCAAGATATCTCCAACACGAAAATTAGGTCAAGAGATATGTATCTTGAATTGCGCACACGATTAACCTGCCGTAAGGACATTTCACGTATATCTCTTGAATTTGCACACGATTAACGCTAAGACATTTCATGTAGACCATCAATAAACTCGTTTGACGAAGATGGCAACATAAAGTTTGAATCTGATGGCGATGACCAGTCGACATCTGGAAGATTAAACTCCCCAGGAACTACTAAAACATGAAATAAAAATAGAAAAACTGCCAAATACAACTCTTACAGCCACCAACTAAATCTCTGAGATGGGAAGATCAATGCGTTCCGACGAAAGAGCAGACTTGATAGCTATGAGTACTCCTCCTCTGATACGGGAAGCTCGATCACATCTGTAAGTTTTGAGGGAAAAGAGTTGAAGAGTCTGAGATGTCCAGCTTCAGCCAGGTCTCAGTGAAAGCGATAATTTGAAAATTAAAAGAGAGAGAGTCTAAATACAGGTTAGCGAGTTTAGATTTAAGACCTTAAGAAATTAGTTCTTTGACACAGAAACTAAAGTTGATACGCCATTAGAAATATATGGTGATAAAATCGGAGTCCGATTTTTCTTTTTGGCCTTATATTCTTTTACTATTAAGTGTTCCGGCCAAAACTTTTTACAACAAATATCAGTAAATATTTCTGGCGGAACACTTATTTTAAAGGACGCAATATCCCTTTCATAAACGAACTTAAATTTCTCCACCAACACTATTAACTGTGGTACCTGAAACAGCCGGTAGCCCGGACGACGAGCCTTCAAGCAGCTGTTCCCTTTCGGAACACCTACGACAGAAGACGACACGGATAATTCGATTGATTTTTCTCGTGCCGTTTTAGGACAGAATCAATGTCCACAGCAGACCTCACAGCTACCGAAGTAACAAACGAGATGACAATATATTCCATCCACCATCTCTATTGCTAATATCACGCCAATATACCCTCTTGCAATTTATCTTTCTCTATCTTACACTCAGTTTATTTCGGTTCCTTTCTCCTACTCGTATTCTAACCTGCTCACACTTCTTTTGATATTTTATTGAGATGTTTATGCAGGAGTAAGTGTGTATGTAAATATATATTTAAATTAAAAAGAATATATGTTTAATTAACCTCACAGGCTATGTGCACTTAACGGCGGAAAACGTAACTCACCTGCAAGGAAACAAGTATAAAAATATCATAAGAATATTATGATTAAATATATTCTTTTATTAAACTAAACATATACAGAGTTATATATGTTTAGTTTTGAAAAATATTAGAATAAAGAGTCAATTTTAAATAGAAAGTCCCGACAGCAGCAAAGCTCATTATCAGTCTGAAATGGCAATCGATACTTATGGATGTCGAATATACCCAAGTACAAGGACATTCAAGAAAGCATTGTGTGCAAATCCCCTCTTTTATGTAGGGTAATTTTAAGATTTTGATAGCGACAATTGCTTGGCATCCGAAGTTTGGTGACCAAAAACAAACGTAATTCATTAAAGAACCTAATTATAAAATAAGCGAAATTTTCAATATTTTATTGTCGGCCCTTATATAAATACCATTTATGCTGTATTCATTGGGTATGCATTCAGAGAACTTATTTGAGATATTATCAGCTCCTGCAACATTTATAACATTCGCCCCGCCTTCCGCGTCAGAGTTGTATCCCGTCGCATTGATTACACACTCGGCTAAAGAGCAATTTATACAATGAGAATCGCCTTTGTCTGCAGGACATTAAATTGTATCCTTTGTGTTAATTGTTCCGCCATTTCATAACTTACTACCGCATACCAAGCCAATGAGTAATATTGGAAATACAACCCAACCTGGCATATCTTTTTTGGAAAATATTCAAGCGAACTGACACAGTTTTATGGGCATGCTTATTGTGCTATTATATGAACTAGAACATGTATGAAAGTTTTCAAAGTAGCTAAGATATGTTAGAATCTTAAGCTTAAAATTGATTAAATGAATATGATAACCAAGAATGCACATCACATATTTTGCATTCCGTTTATTTTTTACAAAAACAGTTTATACACATTAAGAATGGATCTGAAAGTTAAACCATAGAGTATACATATATATTTTTTATCACAGACTTTGTGGTTTTAGATGTCTTTATGTAATTAACTTAATATTGATTAAATGTATACTTCTACACTTTTACATAGCTAATATATATAAATATATAAAAAAAAAACTTCTCCACAAAGTCAATTAGAATTGACAAGTCCGTAAAGCATATATGACTTAAAATGTATCATATTTTAAAGCTTATATAATTACTCGCTTTAATTGTGAAACGTAGTGGAAACTATAAGCTGACGTTACCGGAAATTAAAAAAAAAAATGAAAAAAAGCCATTTACATCTGGTAAAAAACTGCAGGTCGACAAAAAAGCGAGGTTGACCCTCGCTTTCCAGTCTACCAAAAAAAGTTACAAAACTTTTTTCGTGTATGTGCATGCATATAAGTGTGAATTTTTGTGTATTTGTATATAAGGCAAACCACATGTTGTTCTATTAACGGGACATATTAATGTTGCTCCCTGGCCAAAAAAAAAAGCTGCACTTGCCCAAAAACTGAGCCCGAATTAGCTACGAACACGGCAACACGGAGAACCGGAAAGCAGTTGAGACCAGTTGTAGACAGACGGCGGATATGGTGTGTCGGAGATAGAGGAGAGGAAAGAGAAGGCGGAGAAGGGGAACAAGAAAAGTACTCATGGACGCAACGTGTGGCCATTGCCCCCCCACGTTTCCTTCCACCACGTTCCAGTACATGTTGTCAGCCCCCTTTGGACTGCTGCTTTCAGTCATAAACTCTAACATTACAATTTCTGAGTGTATGTGTGTGTGCTTTTTTGACTTTCTATTTTTTTGACATTGTCGGTTGTTGATGTTGCTGCTATTTTTCGTGGGTACTGTTAATAATGCGTTGTGTGCATTGCTTTTTTTTGTTCACTGTCGCAGGTGGAATGGTTCATACTTTGATATGTCAGATAAGTCCCGCATAACATATTTTATTAGCAACGGTCTGCACTCCTCTTACAATACTTGTACGAATGATTGTGTGCGATCGTGTGTGTGTCTATGCTTGCGTGAGTTCGTGCATTAGTTGAGTAGCCCCGAAACATAATGTTTGTAAGATAACAGTGCAGCGCCCAAAAGTGTTTTCTGGACGCTCGTTTGGTTGCAAAAAGATGTATTGATAATACGTACAGCCATTATTGAAAACGACCTAAAACATGGATCATAGAATCAAATAGATTTTCTTTTCCTTTGCCAACTTCAGCATTATTTTCAGTATTTTTTACAAATAAAAGCAAGCTTCAATAGCAAGAAGAAAATTATTCATCAATAAAACCTAATACTGCTCATTTATTTTTATTTAATAACATTTTTTATTTTTATTATTTAAATATCATTCAACTTTTCATTTATTATTATTTCAAAGCATTTATTATTATATATATGTTTTAACAATAATCATTAAGAGGTTTCAGCCGCTAGTATCCTACATATTAAATTGGTTATTTATTAAAAAGAAAAGTGTATATGGTCGCGATTGTCTGTTTAAGTATGCTCTTCCCGTTGTGGTTTAGTATCCCTTTTTTTTAAATGCTATATTTATATATATGAAATACCCTCGCAGGGGAGATTAACATATTCTCATGAAATGTGTAACGCATAAGTATATATATATATGATCTGAATCAATAGTCGAGTCGATATAGCTCGTCAGTTTTAAAACTATCGTTATGAAGCTTTTCATAAGCCCGATGTTATGCCCACGTATGTCGGAACGGGCCGGATCGGACCACTTCATCATATAGATATCATAGGAATTATGGGTAGAAAATCCGGATCTGATATTTACAAATTTTTGTGTGTTAAGATATATTGTAACGCTGGTGGCTGTAGGCGGCTAAAATAGCGCACTGATATATACATGATACCTAGGGATGTTTAACTTATTGATGCTCTATTCTTATGAGTGTTCGTTTCCTGCTTGACACGTCTGGTTGCGTTGCTTAGCTCGCCGGATGGGGTGTGAGATCTTGAAACTAACAAAACTCATAGCCTAGGAATGCTACTGCTACCGAAACAATAAATAACAAATACACGTGTCAAGACTGGTGCTTATAAAGCGGTACTAACTGAAAAGCGGACAGACGTTATCGTTCACGATAGTTTTTGGCTCAGTTGGATGACATAACTGAGGCTACACACTTAATTTTCCCTCCCTATAAATTGCTCCGATCAAAGCAACGCCATGACAATCCTCGTGTGTAAAATTATATTAGATTGTCCCTTTTAGTGCTATTTAGTTACATTTTAAGCTTCTACCCCGTCTTTATACTTCCACATCTGCATGCCTCAAATGAGATTTACAACAAAGTGAATATCATTATATTACTGATACATTTAATGAAATATTAATGATCTTGTTCTTGATCATTATATCAACGCTTATACCGACTATTATATTTAACAATATTTGTTTTCTTTCTCAAACGAACTGCTGTTTAAAGTTTTGAAACTTTACATGCTAGAAGAGCATGCTATCTTGATCATGTCTTTAATTAACTGGTTTTTGCTCATTGAGGATACGATACAACTTACGTGAGAATATAGCGTTTTACACATGATGAAGGATGAATTTTAAATGATGTCGGTGAAAGATGATTTAGGAAAGTGATGTTTGAGCTCAAATCAGCACCATCTGTAATTGAATAAGACTTTAGTTTACGTATATATGAATTAGCTTATATTCCAAAAGCAAGTATACCGTTCCTTGCAAAAATCAAAAAAAAAAAACATGATCAGTTAATATATGTTTAACTTGGCTTACAAAAAAATTATATACACTAGGAATAATTCAAGGAGAGCGCTCCAATTAAAAGTACATCCCGTCATTCGTTCTTCTGGATTTACTGTCTGGTCGGTCCACGCTGCACCATTAAGAATTTGGATTTACGAAGATCTTGTTTTGAAATCGCTGTTAGTTTTCTTTAGCACATTTCATAACGAAGGCAGGGCTGCTGCTTATATATATGTAGATGGCTTGGCAGAGTCCATTTCACATTGGCGTTCCGAAGATATAGGTTATGTGGAAGCACGCGTGGTCACCAAAAAGTCTACATCTGAGCATTGAGGCTATACGCGAGGCCATACGTGCTTGTTGCTCCTTTCACAGTGAAATTTAAGCTGTTACTGTGGCCGTCGAAGCTACTTATGCCAACAGCATTCCTTCGAAATTTTCGCCTTTCCGTAGATAGAAAAAGTTCTTCTAGAATTCCACACTCGTGGTGGCCGACTCTCACGGTGGACTTCACACCCGTGGCTATGGCCACACGGCCTAACTTCGTCGGCTGTTATATTGGCCTTCTGATCAGTACTCGGTTGGTGGTAATTTCTTCCACGTGTCTTTAGACAACCGGTCTTCTCGACTTGCAAAAGATTACTTGATGTAGCTCTTAAATGTACGTCTGCTTCGTAGTGCCGCCGAAATTAAAAAGAAGTCACGCCACGCGCTTTGGTTTGGTCTCAGCATCGGTATAAAAAAAAAGCTCTCCAATCAACGGGATCCTTCCAATGCTTTTGACATCTAGCGTTGCCACATCACCCGATTTACAATTTTCTCTTACCAGATAAGGTTGCCACTTAAATGTAAATTATTAAGAATCAGCTGACACTTTCTGACTACACTAAAACAAACAAACATACTTTTCGTATTTTACAAGGCAGCCGTAACACCACCTTCTTCGCAGGCTTCTAAGCCGAAGAAAAGGAAGAAACGGTTGACTTATCCTCCTTTACAATTTTTCTCTCGTGGGGCTCGACCACAACCTGAGATAAAGCCGGGCACCTTACATAGCTTTTAGATCTTTAGCATGAAATTTTCCTACAAATTTCCCTTGCATATTTTCTATTTCATATAGTGCTGTTCCTATTTTTTTTTTAATTCGACATTTGATATATGCTGGTAAAAGTTTCGCATTAATGCCTTTACTAGCATTGCTTTGAGTAAAATTCTTTCTAAAAATTTCCTGTCCTTCCTTGTAATTCACCCATCTCGATCTTCGATTATAACATTTTTCTGCTTTTAAATGTGCTTCCAATAGATTGTCTTTTATTTTGTCATGTAGCAGTTGCATTTTATTACAATGTGGCATTACATTCACCTGATTATCTCGCAGCGCTTCTAATTGTTCTAACAATTTATAACTTTTCCCATGCCTTAACATCGGCTGACCAAATAAGCTAAAATATGGAGTACATTTTAGAGAGCTGTGATAATCGCTACGCAAGACACTACAAATTTCTGACAAATGCTTATCCCACTGATCGTTTTTTTCCTTAAGCAAAATTCTTAGTTTAATTAAGATTTCTCTATTTACTCTCTCACTGACGTTTGCTTGAGGCGAATATAAGCCTGTACGTACTTGTGTAATCCCATATTTATGTAAAAACTCTACCATTTGAGAAGACACAAACTGTTTACCATTGTCGCTATGAATATATTGTGGAACACCAAAAGTATGAAATATGTGTTCTTCTAAATACTGCATAATATTTATACTATTGGCTTTTTTTAGTGCTTTTAAGAATATGTACTTCGTAAAATGGTCAATAGCAATAAATACCATAGAATTACCTAGTTTAGTTCTCGGATACGGTCCTAACAAATCCATATATATTCTCTGAAAAGGTCTCTCAGTAATTATTTGTTTTCCCATGGGCGGTCTTTGAATTATGTTACTTGGCTTTGCCATCTTACAATTTTCACATTGCTCTACAAATACCTTAACTTCCTTACACATATTGGGCCAATAATACTTTTCTCTAATTCGCGCGAGAGTTTTACCAAAACCTGCATGACACGATGAGTCCTCATGATTACTTGCAATAACTTGAGCTCGTAACTCACTAGGTAACCACAATCTCCATAAGCTGACTTCATCTTCAAATTCTCCTTTTCGAAATTGAACTCTTTGGTATACGAAATTGCCCGAAACACAAGTGTCTGGCAACGAATTAGCATTTTTACTAACTAACGTTCTCAATTTGTCATACTCGGGTGATTGAAAACATTGATTTTCCAAATCAATTTCTGATAGCTTCTGGGGTGCATGTAAACAATCTAAATATCCCCTAGACAGAGTATCGGGTACTACATTAAGTGAGCCTTTACGGTACTCAATTTTGAAATCATATTGTTGCACTTTTAAGCTCCATCTGCCTAATCTCCCTATTACATCTTTTTGTGTCATAAGCCATTTAAGACTGGCATGATCAGTTATCACTTTAAATGGTAAGCCTTCCACATAGGGTCTAAATCTTTTCAAACATACTATAGCTGCTAAGCATTCTAGTTCCGTGACTGTATAATTCTTTTCTCGTTTCTTTAATTTCTGAGAGACGTAAGCTATAGGGTGTTCCTTGCCGTTTATATCGCATTGCGTTAAAACGCCCCCTACTCCTGCTCGCGAAGCGTCACATTGAATAGTAAACTCTTTACTAAAATCTGGCTGTACTAACACTGGGGCGGTTATCAGTGCTTGTTTAAGATTTGCAACTGCCTGTGCTGCTTCAGGCAATAATGCGAACTTCAATGATTTCTGCAGAGAATCCGTTAATGGTGCTGCTAATTCAGCATAATTTGGGATGAACTGTCTATAATATCCAGTCATGCCTAGAAATCGTCTGACTTGCCGTTGTGTTGATGGTACTGGAAAACTAACGATATCCTCTACTTTCCCCGGGTCAGTTTTCAAGGTTCCTTGACCCACAATGTAACCTAAGTATTTAATTTCTTGTTGACAAAATTTACTCTTCTCGACATTAATAGTTAATTGCGCCTTTTTCAAACAATCCGCTACTTGTCTTAGTGTTTTAAGGTGACTATCAAAATCCGAATTGCATACTAGCAAATCATCAAGATAAATAAAAACTTTTTCTCTTAACGATCCTGGTATTACCTTATCCATTAATCTACTCATTCTTTGTGCTGAATTACACAAGCCGAAGGGCATAACAGTGAATTGGTACAAAGGTCTTCCTGGTATAGCGAAAGCCGTTTTTTCTCTCGATGTTTCATCTAACGGTATTTGCCAATAAGCATCTTTCAGATCTATACCTGAGATGAAGTACGTATCTTGCAATCGACTGAGTAATCCATTGATGTGTGGCAGTGGATATGCATCTTTCTTAGTGATAGAATTTAATCGACGAGAATCAATACACAGCCTGACCTTTCCAGGTTTTCTAACTAGTACCATGGGACTGCACCAAGGAGAGTTGCTTTCTTCTATTACTCCCAAAGCTAACATACGATCTAATTCTGAATAAACTTCTTTTTGTCTGGGTGGTGACAAAGGATAGTGCTTGAGCTTAAATGGCTCTGATGTCCCCGTATCAATATCATGGATATCTAGATTGGTACGACCTAGTCCTAATTTAGTAAACGATGGAAATTCTTCAATGACTTCCTTAAGTTGTCTGGTTTGGGTATTCGACAACGATTTGCTTTTAATCATTGGAACATTATCTGGTTGCACTTCTAATGCAGAAATCAATTTTGGAGCTATATCAAACTCTTTCCAAAAATTAACACCTAAATAAACTTCTTGTTGTAGACTGGGTACTAAATAAAATAAAATGTTTTTCTCTAATCCGTTATAAGAAACCCCTGTTTCTACCGTTCCCAAAATGTCTTGTAACTTTCCATCAGCTGTTTTAATTGAGCATTTTAATTCTTTGATTGATAAACTCATTTTATCCATTCTCTCCAAACAATTTTTTCCTAATACACTAACTGACGCTCCTGAGTCTAATAAACCATATACTTCTTCATCGCCTATCCGAATTTTTGCATATGGCCTATTATCATTGCTCTTGCTGCAAATAATAGTTTCTAATTCCTTTCGTAAATGCATTCTATTTTTAAATCTTTCTCTACATTTTAATATTTTAGATGATATTTTTCTTAGACTTAACTTGCACTTAAGCTGCTCTAAACGTAATGTATGTAATTCATTCACTTTAAATTCACTTAATTTCTCTGTTTTAGATTTATCTAATTGTTTGATTGGGGTTTCTTTCTCGAACGAGGTAACCCCTTTAATCACACGTTCGGCTAATTGTTTCCCTTATGCTTAGGACAAGTAATCGAGGTTACATTTTTCTCTCCACATCGGTAACAGAAAAGAATCCTTGTTGCAGACGGACAGTCATAAAACGCGTGACCTATTTGATCACAGTTCCAACACCTATACTTTGACTTATCTACTGCCTTTTCATAACTTTTCTCGAATTTCTTAAAAGCGGATAATTCAATTTCTTTCTCGCTGTCAGATTCTTCTGCCTTTAGATCCGATACTTCTATTTCATTTGCGAATTTACCAGTTGTCTGCTGCAAGCGTCTAATTTGTTTACGAGCCATAAACTTTTCGGCCTTACGAGCTTCCGACAAAAGGTGATCTAAACTAAAAATGCTTTGGGCGAACAATAGGTTGCCTAAAGATTCTCTAACATTTCCTTTTATAATATCTGCAAGTTTCGAATCACTTAACGGTTCTTTCAGACGGGAATTCTTTGTGACTACATCCATATAAAATTCATCAAACGTTTCCTTAAATTGCTGTTGTCTCCCAATAACACGCATCAATCTTTCAGATTCGTTGTCTGTCTCTCCGAACTTGTGAGTAATAGCTAATTTTAAATCCTTGAAAGTAGCTTCTGGTTCTTGCTTCAGATAGAACCAATACCATTTTTCGGCTTTCCCTCGTAACAGTACATGAAACTCTGCTAACAATCGAGATTCCGAGCAATTGTGCCTTTTTACTAATGTAGCTACTTTGAATAAAAATTCTTCTACATCATCACTTCCATCATAAGAAATATTCCACTTATCCACTTGCACTTTGTCATTGCTCGCTATAGGAAAATTATTGGAATTATTCAAATTTCGTGACTGGTTACGACTAGAAGTGCCATTTTCATTAGGCAATTCAAGATGATTGTTAAAATTTTCTAATGAAGGTCTAGCTCTTCCTTCGCGTACGGCTTCTACTAAGTTACGTTGCATATTAGCAATCTCTCTCATCATCGTATTGTGGTTAATTGTAAGAACTCTTTCTAACACTGCGCTTAGAGTTTCACCTAAGCCACTAGCTTCTGGACCTTCCGCCATATTAACGTTTGGAAAACTTTCTACTTCGACTGTAGGCAATTCTGCTGAGCTCGGACTATATGTGCGCCGTCTTCCTCTACCTTGTGCGTTTCCTTCCTCGTCAAACGTGTATTCTACCTGTGATTGATTGGTCTGAGTACTTTTTGTTTTGCGCTTTCTTGTTCTCATACTCTAATTTTATTTGCCTTGGTTTTTTTAATGCTTATTTTCTTAATATAATTATATTATTAAATACTGTTATTAATATAACTAACAATTTTCTTACAATTCATAATTTTAGAGGCATACAAATACTTCCGTACAGACTGGTTTCGCAGTTTAAAAAATCTTCTATCGTGACAATAATTATTTCTGTGAATTACCCTACTTGACGATTACAAATTGTTTGAGCTGTCACTATGGCAACCTTGTTTCTGATTCTTTCAAATGACAAGGGACTCATATGACAACACCAAGGAATTTAAATTGAATCGCTTCAAGAAAACTTAAATATTTAGCATTTCTTGGACATATTCAATTTCAGACACATACAGCATTTCTACAACTGTATCTGTAGCAATAGAGTAACAGCATTTAACACTATCGGCTCTAGACTTACAAAATTTGCTGCGAAATGTAGGTTTGGGTTAGCTCTAACACTTACGGTTGCAACAGACGAACTCATTTTCTGAGTAAACGACCTGGACTAACTTTTAGAGTCAAAGCTATTGACAATAACCTAAACAAACACTTGAAGTTGGCTTTATAAGAAATCTAAAACAGACTCTCTTTTGGCCTATACGTTGGGCGCCATATTTATTGTAACGCTGGTGGCTGTAGGCGGCTAAAATAGCGCACTGATATATACATGATACCTAGGGATGTTTAACTTATTGATGCTCTATTCTTATGAGTGTTCGTTTCCTGCTTGACACGTCTGGTTGCGTTGCTTAGCTCGCCGGATGGGGTGTGAGATCTTGAAACTAACAAAACTCATAGCCTAGGAATGCTACTGCTACCGAAACAATAAATAACAAATACACGTGTCAAGACTGGTGCTTATAAAGCGGTACTAACTGAAAAGCGGACAGACGTTATCGTTCACGATAGTTTTTGGCTCAGTTGGATGACATAACTGAGGCTACACACTTAATTTTCCCTCCCTATAAATTGCTCCGATCAAAGCAACGCCATGACAATCCTCGTGTGTAAAATTATATTAGATTGTCCCTTTTAGTGCTATTTAGTTACATTTTAAGCTTCTACCCCGTCTTTATACTTCCACATCTGCATGCCTCAAATGAGATTTACAACAAAGTGAATATCATTATATTACTGATACATTTAATGAAATATTAATGATCTTGTTCTTGATCATTATATCAACGCTTATACCGACTATTATATTTAACAATATTTGTTTTCTTTCTCAAACGAACTGCTGTTTAAAGTTTTGAAACTTTACATGCTAGAAGAGCATGCTATCTTGATCATGTCTTTAATTAACTGGTTTTTGCTCATTGAGGATACGATACAACTTACGTGAGAATATAGCGTTTTACACATGATGAAGGATGAATTTTAAATGATGTCGGTGAAAGATGATTTAGGAAAGTGATGTTTGAGCTCAAATCAGCACCATCTGTAATTGAATAAGACTTTAGTTTACGTATATATGAATTAGCTTATATTCCAAAAGCAAGTATACCGTTCCTTGCAAAAATCAAAAAAAAAAAACATGATCAGTTAATATATGTTTAACTTGGCTTACAAAAAAATTATATACACTAGGAATAATTCAAGGAGAGCGCTCCAATTAAAAGTACATCCCGTCATTCGTTCTTCTGGATTTACTGTCTGGTCGGTCCACGCTGCACCATTAAGAATTTGGATTTACGAAGATCTTGTTTTGAAATCGCTGTTAGTTTTCTTTAGCACATTTCATAACGAAGGCAGGGCTGCTGCTTATATATATGTAGATGGCTTGGCAGAGTCCATTTCACATTGGCGTTCCGAAGATATAGGTTATGTGGAAGCACGCGTGGTCACCAAAAAGTCTACATCTGAGCATTGAGGCTATACGCGAGGCCATACGTGCTTGTTGCTCCTTTCACAGTGAAATTTAAGCTGTTACTGTGGCCGTCGAAGCTACTTATGCCAACAGCATTCCTTCGAAATTTTCGCCTTTCCGTAGATAGAAAAAGTTCTTCTAGAATTCCACACTCGTGGTGGCCGACTCTCACGGTGGACTTCACACCCGTGGCTATGGCCACACGGCCTAACTTCGTCGGCTGTTATATTGGCCTTCTGATCAGTACTCGGTTGGTGGTAATTTCTTCCACGTGTCTTTAGACAACCGGTCTTCTCGACTTGCAAAAGATTACTTGATGTAGCTCTTAAATGTACGTCTGCTTCGTAGTGCCGCCGAAATTAAAAAGAAGTCACGCCACGCGCTTTGGTTTGGTCTCAGCATCGGTATAAAAAAAAAGCTCTCCAATCAACGGGATCCTTCCAATGCTTTTGACATCTAGCGTTGCCACATCACCCGATTTACAATTTTCTCTTACCAGATAAGGTTGCCACTTAAATGTAAATTATTAAGAATCAGCTGACACTTTCTGACTACACTAAAACAAACAAACATACTTTTCGTATTTTACAAGGCAGCCGTAACAGATATAATGAGCAAACTCTGAATTTATTAGTTTCACCTCTTACACGTGAAAAACAGGAACCAATCTCGGACTACAACATATAGTTCTATCGATCGAAAATAAGTTTTTCCTTGGATAATATTCATGTTCTTCAAAGTATCTTCGCCGAACTCAGCAACAAGCTTCAACATTTTTTTTCTCACATATCCATAAGCCCGTAAGGCATATGTATACAAGGGTATTTAATCTTCGGCATGCGGAAGGTTGCCCTTTTCTCCTATTTTTTTGTTATTGTACGAAAATGAAAATTAATGAATGTGAGCAAATGCTCTTGGCAGCGCGCCAAGTAAAGGCAACATACCGAAGACAGTAAATTAAATGTCATATGTCAAGCTTTGTGTGTTGCGTGTAGGTATTTGTGTGCGTATGTAAGTGTGTTTGTGTGTTTGTGTGTGTACACGTCGCTCTTTTTGTTTTATTTCATTTCCAACTGCTGTTTGTCTTTGCCATGGCTCGCAAGTTAATTTTGTGGCTGGCAGCTGCGTCTCGTCTCGGTCGCCCCTATCCGCATCCGTATGCACATCCTTATGCACGGTCTGGCTGTGGTGTGTGTCTGATGTGTGCCTGATGTGTTTTAAATTTAATTCAATTTTTTTTACCGCTTTGGTGCCAAGTATATTTTTGTATATTCCTTTTTTGCCTAGTTCAATTACGCATACGCCACGTTGCCAGTGCATTCAATTTAATTATGAGGCTGTTTTCGTAAGTAACCAAAAAAAGAGAGGCAGAGAGAGAGTGTGCGAGAGAAAAACAAAATACTCAATATACCTGTGAAAGCCCAGCTAAAAGCTTTATATTTAAGTAGTTGTGAAAATTGAATTTCATTTAGTGTTAATTTTTCATCACACGTGTGTCAGCTGCAGTAGCGTTTACTCTTAGCGTTAAATTTTTAATGGCTTCTGTCAAAGCCAATAAATGTTGGCTGCATGTCTGGGTATTTTGTTTGCCCTGCTTCGCTGCCGCGCACTTTCAAGATTGCGGCTGAAGGGTGCGGTCAAAAAACGATTTTAATGCTTTTAATGCGCTTAATAGTTCGCGCATCATTAAATCCAATTGCATAAAGAGCCACTGCTGCGCATCCCATCGCACCGTACTGAACCGCACACCAACCGGGTAGGAAATATTTCTATACTATTTTTACAAGTTTTAAGCGGTGCTGGGCTTAATTACAAATCGATATGGTAGCTTTTGGCAAGGATTGCTAATTGCGCACTCGAATCGCAATCGCTGGCAGAGCAATCC